>NW_022681457.1:65650524-65981432 GCF_009764315.1 Trachypithecus francoisi
ACCACTGCACTCCAGCCTGGGCGATAGAGCAAGACTCTGTCTCAAAAACAAACAAAAATTTGCCAGTGAATAAAACTACATACCAAGACTTATAGAATGAGACTAAAACCATGGCTGGAGGAAAAGTA
The DNA here is from genome assembly GCF_009764315.1 of Trachypithecus francoisi. Lineage (NCBI taxonomy): Eukaryota > Metazoa > Chordata > Mammalia > Primates > Cercopithecidae > Trachypithecus > Trachypithecus francoisi. The sequence goes on from NW_022681457.1 coordinate 65,650,653, forward strand.
GACTAAGACTTAGAAATTAAGGCAAAAAACTAAGGAGTAAGCAGTTACCCTTCAGGTTAGAAAACCAACAGCATAACAGGAAATGAGAGAGGGAAGAAATAATCAGATGGGGCTGGGATGGGGGCTTATGGGGATGAAGAAGGCAGGAAGAGCACGTGAAGTCTATGCATAAAGTTACTCCCTAAGGACAGTCCCTGAGAGGAAGCTAGACGCACAAGGATTGCGCTTGGTGGAGAAGGTGTAGAAGACAATCCTGGAGGGTACATTCAGGGGTTGACAGCGATAAGAAAACAGGAGGGAAAGTCAAGTGTGGAGGCTTTCCTGTCCCTAGCATAGAAGACATTAGGAGCTGATGATTAAAGTGACAAACAGCATTCTCATCACAAAGAAAGGTCAAGGATTTGAGGTAACAGATAAGATAATTTGATTCTCATTCCACACTGTACTGAAAAATCACAATATTTTATACCCCATAAATATACAATTTAGAAGATAGATAAAAATGAGCAAGAAAAAAATGAACAACTATTCTTTGAAATATTTTTCAAACATGCAATTTATGGGGTACAATCTAATTCATCTATTTATATATATCTCGGTTTTTAAAAAAAAACGAGTCAATAAACACAGGAAACAGTGCCTTGGGAGAGAGAGAAGGAAAATGGGCACAATCTGCCCTTAGAAAGACACAACGTTTAAATCCACGCATGTGAGAACTTCAGGATTCAAGGTAAGATCAGGGATCAGTCAAGAACAGCCGGCTTATCACCTATAGCCACAGGGTGGCGCCAACACCCACTGCTCCGGCCTGAGCTGGCCAGAGAGAGAGAACATTCAAGAAAAGCTGGGACGGCCGGGCGCGGTGCCTCAAGCCTGTAATCCCAGCACTTTGGGAGGCCGAGGCGGGCGGATCACGAGGTCAGGAGATCGAGACCATCCTGGCTAACACGGTGAAACCCCGTCTCTACTAAAAGTACAAAACAAAAACTAGCCGGGCGAGGTGGCGGGCGCCTGTAGTCCCAGCTACTCGGGAGGCTGAGGCAGGAGAATGGTGTGAACCCGGGAGGCGGAGCTGGCAGTGAGCTGAGATCCGGCCACTGCACTCCAGCCTGGCGACAGAGCGAGACTCCTTCTCAACAAACAAACAAACAAACAAAAAAAAGAAAACCTGGGACTTCCCAGAAGGTCCTGACACCTGCAGATCCCACATTGAAGTCCAGTGAGGGAGGAAGGTCCGATGTGAGGTGAAAAAATACCATAGAAGTGTAATTGAAATGAAATATTTAGTAGTCATTGTACTTCAGGTAAAAGTAAGTAAAATGACAGAAAATGAGAGGAATGAGTGAGACACCATAGATATGTAATGATGGACAATAAATGACATGATGTGGAGCATTCACTCACACATACAGACTTTATACGTTCACATAAACATTTATCTGCTTGCATCACCCAGTAGAGATATTTACACAAACTGCATTGACACTGTGAAATCAACGAGGAGATAAAGTAAAATCAAATAGTAATGGAGAGGGTTGGTCTGTTTAACGGGAAACCCTTCAGAACATGCACACAGCATCTCCCCTCCCTTCTGAATACCATCCATAGCCTGCAGCAGTAGATGGCAAATCACAGCCTGGGCCACCCTTCCCAGAATGTCACAAACATGGACATGCAGACCAGAGTACTCACCAGATACCCAAGCTGGGTGGTGTGGGGCTCTGAAAGACATGCTTCAAGTAAGAGGGACTAGAAAACTCCCCAAGGGAACAACAGGGATCGGGGATTCCAGGAGGATCCAGGTGCCTGTGCAAAGACCAAGCAGTGAGCAGACGTGTGTGTTAGTGATTCCGTTAGCATGAACTCAACATCATCTAATACAGCATCTCACAGTTCTGTGTGCATCAGACTCACCTGGGGGTCTTGTTAAATACAGATTGTTGGGTCTCACTCCTAGAGTTTCTGGTTCAGTGTTTTGCGGTGCAGCCTGTGAGTCTGTATTTCCAGCATGTTTTTCAGGTGCTGCTAATACTGTTGGTCCAAGGACCTCACTATGATCTAATTTAACACTAGGTTTGGGGAGGTACTAAGGAGCAAAAAGCAACAGAAGAAGGGACCTGAAGCCTGTAGGGGGTTCTCTGTAAACTCCTCAAACATAAAAGCCATTTACAGTATCATGTCTACAAATATAAGGTACCAGGCAGGGAGAGTTCCATTAAGCAGAGAGAAGAGCCCACTGCGTGTCCCTTAGTCCGTTGTGTTGCTGTAACAGAATACCAGAGACTGGGTGATTTATAAGCAAGAGTTCACTTGGTTTATGGTTCTGGACACTGGAAAAGTGAGGGGCCTGCATCTGGTGAAGGTCTTGCTGTGCCGTCCTATGGTGGAAGGTGGAAGGGCAAGAGAGTGACCACATGTGAGAGCAGGGAGGGGGAAAGGGAGAAAGGGAAGGAAGCCATCCTCATTCTTTTATCAGGAACCCACTCCCAAGACAACCAACCCCCTCTGCCTTCATCCATTCCTGAGGGTGGAGCCTTCACCACCTAATCACCTCTCGAAGGCTGCACTGGTCATCGCTGCCACATTAGGGGTTGAGTTTCCCATGCGTGAACTTCGGGGAACACAAACCACAGCAGTCCTCATGGAAACCTTCCAGAAAATCTGCGTGCCTGGCGCTCCGGAATCCCTCTTTTCCATCCCTTCTCCCTGCAGCTCTAACATCGTGTTCCCTCATCATTTTCCATTCGAGCATAGGAAAGAACAGAGTCACTACACCCATGTCTTATGAACCTTTCCTACATTAAAATAATCACTCAGACAGAAATTTGTAAACTTAAATTTTCATTTTTGATATGAGCAAATATGAATTTTTTTTTTTTTTTTGAGAAGGAGTTTTTTGCTCTGCGGCCCAGGCTGGAGTGAAGTGGTGAGATCTCAGCTCACAGCAACCTCCACCTCTGGGTTCAAGCGATTCTCCTGCCTCAGCCCTCCAAGTAGCTGGGATTATCAGCACCCGCCACCACACCCAGCTAATTTTTGTTTTTTGTTTGAGATGGAGTTTCGCTCTTGTTGCCCAGGCTGCAGTGCAATGGGCGTGATTTTGGCTCACCGGAACCTCGGCCTCACAGGTTCAAGCGATTCTCTAGCCTCAGCCTCCAGAGTAGCTGGGATTACAGGCATGCACCACCACACCTGGCTAATTTTGTATTTTTAGTAGAGACAGAGATGGGGTTTTGCCATGTTGGCCAGGATGGTCTCAAATCCCTGATCTCAGGTGATCAGCCCGCCCCGGCCTCCCAAAGCGCTGGGATTACGGGCATGAGTCACTGTGCCCAGCCCCGAATATGAAATTCTGTATTAGTTTAATGAAATCTCTAAAATATATAGAAAATAAAATTACCAAAATGTTCAATGATGCAAAACAACACATACAGTGAGATCTCACATCCTAAAATATACAGACCTAAATATGTTATTTTAAAAATTAAGCAGAAACATAAGGGGCTCTTTACAGACCTTTTAAAATAAGCTTTCTGGCCGGGTGTGGTGGCTCACGCCTGTAATCCCAGCACTTTTGGAGGCCGAGGCAGGCGGATCACCTGAGGTCAGCAGTTCGACCAGCCTGGCCAAGATGGTGAAACCCCATCTCTACTAAAAATACAAAAATTAGCTGGGCGTGGTAGTGGGCACCTGTAATCCCAGCTACTCGAGAGGCTGAGGCAGGAAGAACTGCTTGAACCTGCGAGGCGGAGGTTGCAGGGAGCCGAGGCGTGCCATTGTACTCCAGCCTGGGGGACAGAGCGAGACTCCATCTCAAAAAATAATAATAATAATAAATAAAATAAAATTCCTAGTTTGGGCGTCAGTGGCTCACCCTCTACTCCCAGCACTTTGGGAGGCTGAGGCAGCCAGATCACTTGAAGTCAGGAGTTCAAGACCAGTCTCTCCAAAATGGCAAAAATCTGTCTCTACTAAAAAGACAAAAATTAGCCGGCCATGGTGGTGCACATCTGTAATCCCAGCTACTCAGGAGGCTGAGGCAGGAGAATCGCTTGAACCTGGAAGGCAGAGGTTGTGGTGAGCCAAGATCACGCCACTATACTCCAGCCTGGGCGACAAAGTAAGACTCCATCTTAAAAAAAAAAAAAAAAGAGAAAGAGAGAATCAGTCATGAAGGAAAATATAAAACAGTGCTTCATGAACATTAAAGAAAATTCTAACAACGAAAACATCTGGAATTAGGGTAACTGAAATGGCAGTTTAACCCTCCTGAAGGAATGTTAATTTCTCACTAACAGTACTTTAACATTAGGGGTAGAAAATTATTTTTTATAGCTTTTCACAAGCATTAAAGCTAAAAATGCAAAATCAGGTTTTTCTCTGACAGGAACTCCTCCTCAAAACAGAAGAAGCCTATAAGACTTTAACCTGGAAGCTACTCAGGGAATCTGGAATATTCTTTCGGGGATATCTACAATTGAAACCTGGCAGTAATTTTTTAAAAAACCAGACAATTCTTGGGGTATGGTTGGAGCCTGAGGTCTACCGATGGGTCATTTTATATCCTGAGGTCTGAACAAGATGATTTTAACCCCTTAAAATGAGGGAAACAAAATAAAACAGAATAAATTAGAAAAGAACACAGATGAGTGGTTTAAAGGGCCTACTTGCTGTGTTTTCTCTGGTCTTCAGGTCTCCTCGCTGCTGCGGGATCCAGGCGCAGCTCTAGACCAAGAAATGGGAGGATGTTAGAGTGACTGCTGATTTCTCTATCACCTGCAGTTAATAAACATTCTCCTCAGTGTATGCAAAAAGTAATGAAATCATTGCAGATGACAAACACTAGGTAACACATATACTATCTCCCAAATACCTACCCACAAGCTCAACAATTTTAAACTGTTAGGATCATTGGTTCTAATCACCATGACATGAGGTCACAACCAAATTGTCAACTGCTAAACAGACAGAATGTTTCCACTCCTAATCCACTGTGTGGAGAAGCACAGAGCTTACCCATTGGGGCGTTGCATCAGAAGAGATGCACACACACCAGGGTGTGCATTTGAATGGAGCGATCAAACTTCCATCCCCACAGCTCCTCTGTTCACAGGCACTGCAGTCTGTGGCCTCATGTCTTTCAGGGGATGCAGTGGGAAGGTAACCCAGAAGCCAGTGACACCATCAAGAAACAGACACTGTGGGACTTTGCCCTGATTTCTCGGGGTCTTTTCTCTTTTCCCTTTGGGTTATGTGTAGACTTCCCCACTGTCTGCCTGACCACTCTCGTGCAGCCCAAAACCATAGCTTAAGTCACCAGCTAGGCCTTTCTTGGTGTAACTATTGAAAGGTGAGCCTTACCGGTTCAATCTGTAGAGAGATTTCTTCAAAATCTGGACCTAGAAGAATAAATCAACAAAATTTGCCTGAGTAGGTTTGGCTTCTTCCTTCTTGGGGAAAGGCCTTAAGAAATATCAGCCCCTTGGCCAGGACCCCGCCTGTAATCTCAGCACTTTGGGAGGCCGAGGCAGGTGGATCACCTGAGGTCAGGAGTTCGAGACCAGCCTGGCCAACATGGGGAAATTGCATCTCTACTAAAAATATTAAAAAATTAGCTGGGTGTGGTAGTGGGCGCCTGTAATCCCAGCTACTCTGGAGGCTGAGGCAAGAGAATTGCTAGAACCCAGGAGACGGAGGTTGCAGTGAGCTCACAAGGTGCCACAGAACTCCAGCCTGGGAGACAGAGTGAGACTCTGTCTCAAAAAAAAAAAAGAAACATCAGACCATTTGCCCAACAACTCCTTGTGACCTGACCCTCCTTCAGGAACACAGGGCAAATCCCCCCGGCTCCACACACTAGAGCGCAGGACAGACCCACAGAGAACAAGACCCCAGAGAAGCCACCATCATACAAACTCCGGGCGGGGTTTCCACCATCAAATGCTCGAACCTGCAGTAGGCAGGGGAGGGTGCTGGGTCCTGAGCTCCAGATTTTCGTGGAGGTGGGAGGTGGGCATTAGGCTTTGAGGAGACGTGTAGGCCCAAATTACATCTCTGCAAACACACACAATGAAGCTTACACCAGGTCGAGTGAGATGGTTTAGAAATGACAGAAAGCCAAGGAACAGGCTGAAAATATGGGCTTCTCTGTAAACTGTGAGGATGGTAAATGCCAGCAACACCCCAGGAAGTGTTTCTAGCCGCATTTCTTCAATTAACAGGGCAAAGTTAGAGCAGCAACAACCAGACAAGGGCCAGGCACTTCCCCTGGGACAACTGATGTAAACTGGAAATCAGCCACCCTCGGTGTCACCATTTCATGATGAATCAAATATACAGAGAAGTTCATTGACGGGTTCAGCATCAGAAAGCTAATAAATAAAGCCAGAGTCCCAGGCATATACTGAATGCTCACTGATTGAAAATGAACCTCACTGGATAAGCGCAAAGAAACTCACTTTCCACATCCCTTAAGTATCCTCTCTGGTGGGTATTTGCTCTGTAAATTACATACGACAGAAGAAAAAGAAGGAAATGAAAACTCAGGAAAGTAAACACACTTCTAAACTCATGAATAGTAAAATATGGAAATATCTCTGAGAATCTATGAGAATATCCAAGAAAATGCAAGATAGGAGGGTAAAAAGGCCATTTGGCAAAGCCTACAAAGTGAGTCCAAAATACGGTTCACAAGGAAGCTTACCTTCCAATGCATCCAAGATAGAAGAATAGCAAAAGAAGCTCCCAATTCCTATTGAGGTGAGAACAGTATCAGCAGAAACAGAAGTAAATCAGGCCAAAAGTAAAAACATTACAGGCTTGGGAGGCCGAGACGGGCGGATCACTAGGTCAGGAGATCGAGACCATCCTGGCTAACACGGTGAAACCCCGTCTCTACTAAAAAAATACAAAAAACTAGCCGGGCGAGGTGGCGGGCGCCTGTAGTCCCAGCTACTCGGGAGGCTGAGGCGAGAGAATGGCGTAAACCCGGGAGGCGGAGCTTGCAGTGAGCTGAGATCCGGCCACTGCACTCCAGCCGGGCGACAGAGCGAGACTCCGTCTCAAAAAAAAAAAAAAAACATTACAGGCCAATTTCTTTTTTTTTTTTTTTTTTTTTTTTTTTTTTTTTTTGAGGCGGAGTCTCGCTCTGTCGCCCGGACTGGAGTGCAGTGGCCGGATCTCAGCTCACTGCAAGCTCCGTCTCCCGGGTTTACGCCATTCTCCTGCCTCAGCCTCCTGAGTAGCTGGGACTACAGGCGCCCGCCACCTCGCCCGGCTAGTTTTTGTATTTTTAGTAGAGACGGGGTTTCACCGTATTAGCCAGGATGGTCTCGATCTCCTGACCTCGTGATCCGCCCGTCTCGGCCTCCCAAAGTGCTGGGATTACAGGCTTGAGCCACCGCGCCCGGCCTACAGGCCAATTTCTAAACCGCTGTTAGATCTGAAACAAATGAGAAAGTCCTGCCTTAACCAATAAACCAGTACAAACACTGCATTTCAAACACTGGGGGAAGTGGGTGGGGGTGACCCTGTTCTGTGCAGGACCCTTTTAACATATGGGAGAGTCTCTGACGACTCCTCAGAATAATGCCATAAACTGCAAAAAACACAACTCATAGAATTTCAAAGGAGACCAATTACTTAGAAACGCAGCTACCAGGATACTTTAATTTTTTCTGACATATTAATAAGCATGTTGCTGTGGTAGTTTTAAAAAATGGCTGAACATTTCTTGCCACTCCTCCCTTTGAGAGGCAGAATCGATGTCCTGTCTCCCTGATCCTGGGTGGATTTGCTGTGCTACCTCATAAAAGACCCCTCAGCATCCGCCCTGGAGCCCTGTGCCGCCTCAGAATTCTGACTACCCTGAGGCTGCCAGGCTGTAAGGAAGTCAAGGCCATATGGAGACACTACATGCAGGCACTCAGTCCCAGCTGAGCCCTCTTCCAACATCCCAAGCCAGGTATCAGCTGTGAGGGAAAAGCCTCCACATGGTTCCAGACCCCAGCTGTTGAGTCTTCCGTGCTGAGGCCAGACATCACCCAATAGAGACAAGGGGGCTACCCTTGTGCCCTGTCTGAAATCCTGACTATGAGCATGAGAATCCACAAACATAATAAAATGACTGTTTGAACCACTAAATTTTGGTGTAATTTCTGACATAGTAATAGTGTCTATAACAGCCACCTTAACACCTTAAGTAACAACAGCAAGTAGCAAGTCATCACTGGGAACTGTTCCTTGGAACTGTCTTGGGAAGCAGTGACAACCATGAAGGCTATTTGGAGATGCTGTCAGATGACATAAAAACTGCTGTGGTCTCACTGCTAACAATGCCCCATACCCGAGGGGTCTACAGCCTATATTCAGGATGGAAGGAAACACTACATTTTGGCTAGAGGAATGTGAAAATTTACATGGGCCCTTCTCATGGGCCCATAAACTTGGCTGATGGAACTGCACGTAATAAACTCAGAGTCAGAGGGAGTCAAAGGCATCAAGGTTGCTCATGAAAGAGCTGAGGTTACCAACTCAAGTGCAGACAAGAAAAGAGAGAGAGGGAAAAAATGGTAGCTCGGCAGGGAGGTCAGAGGGATAGCTGGTCTTAGTTTCCAGACATCCAGGAAAAGGACACCCATCTGAGTAATGGATTGAGGGTCAGAATTAAGATATGGAGAAATATCAAGGACAAACATTAGTGGCTAATGCTGGACATTTCCACAGCTCTCACATAACCACAAAAACTTAGCTTAATTTTAGTAACAATGTCAGAAGCAGAGGGGTGCTGAGAATAAAGGATAAGGCCTATGAAGAATGTGAGGGCTGTTCTATAAAGCACCGAATCTTCATACCTCATGAAGCTAGAGACCAGGAGCCTATAGGTGTCTCATTCACACTATGAAACAAATCCTATGAAAGTAAGAGATCCACCAACTAACATTTTAAAGGATTTAGGAAGATAGTGTCGTTACCATTTTATATACATACACACACACACATACATATATATATATTAAAAAGAAAATTGGCTGGGTGTGGTGGCTCATACCCGTAATCCCAGCACTTTGGGATATATATATATATATATATATATAGACACACACATACATATACATATATATATTAAAAAAAAAAATCGGCCGGGTATGGTGGCTCACACCGCTAATCCCAGCACTTTGGGAGGCCGAGGCGGGCGGATCACCTGAGGTCGGGAGTTCGAGACCAGCTTGACCAACATGAAGACACCCCATCCCTACTAAAAATAGAAAATTAGCCGGGCGTGGTGGCGCATGCCTATAATCCCAGCTACTTGTGAGGCTGAGGCAGGAGAATCGCTTGAACCTGGCAGGCGGAGGCTGCAGGGAGTTGAGATTGCACCATTGCCCTCCAGCCTGGGCAACAAGAGCGAAACTCCATCCAAAAAAAAAAAAAAACTCAAAACCAGTATTATACTTCATAAAGGAAATCCCAAAACCTCCTTAACTGGTTGTCTCTTTCACAAAAGTTCCTCTACATACGTGCCCCAAAAATAAGATTTCAAAGACATTGGGGAAAATACTACTACTAAGATATCAAAACCAGGAACTTACTTCCTTTAAAACAATTCCAAACTAACTCGCTGTGCCTTTCACAGAAATTTCCCACAAGAAATATGATTTTATAAAGCCTGAGAAGTTGCTTCTGTTAGGACAGCCAACAAAACTAAAAACTGGTTTAATTAGCAACAACAACAAAATGCCATTTTAACTGGCTGTCCTTATCAGAGACAGTCCACTAAGTAATACAATTGGCAAAAAGTGAGATTTGTTAAGGGGTGGGGTGCTTTATCATGAAAATAAAATAAAATAAAATAAATATAAAAAATAAATATACACCAGGCGTGGTGGCTCAAGCCTGTAATCCCAGCATTTTGGGAGGCTGAGGCAGGTGGATTCCGTGAGCTCAGGAGTTCGAGACCATCCTGGGCAACATGGTGAAACCCGGTCTCTACTAAAAATACAAAAATTGGCTGGGCGCGATGGCTCACGCCTGTAATCCCAGCACTTTGGGAGGCCGAGGCGGGTGGATCACCTGAGGTCAGGAGTTCAAGACCAGCCTGACCAACATGGAGAAACCCCGTCCCTACTAAAAATACAAAATTAGCCGCGGTGGTGGCGCATGCCTGTAATCCCAGCTACTCGGGAGGCTGAGGCAGGAGAATCGCTTGAACCCGGGAGACGGAGGTTGCAGTGAGCCAAGATCACGCAATTGCACTCCAGCATAGGCAACAAGAGCGAAACTCCGTCTCAAAAAAAATTTTAAAAATTAGCCACGCGTGGTGGTGCATGCCTGTAATTCTAGCTACTTGGGAGGCTGAGGCAGGAGAATCGTTTGAACCCGGGAGGCGGAGGTTGCAGTATGCCGAGACTGTGACATTGCACTCCGGCCTGACCGAGAGGATGGATACTCCGTCTCAAAATCAATCAATCAATCAACCAATCAATCAATAAAAAAGGAAATGACAAAAGGAAACATTAATGCATGAAATCAAACAAATGCTTTCGCTGACGAGCTCCATCTATGCAAAACTGAACCTAGGACAATGTGCACGTTTCTAACTAGCAATTCTGGAGGACAGAGCTGGGAGGGAGCATGAACTTGATTTTCTGTAATTTAAGAGTTGTCTGGCCGGGCGCGGTGGCTCAAGCCTGTAATCCCAGCACTTTGGGAGGCCGAGACGGGTGGATCACGAAGTCAGGAGATCGAGACCATCCTGGCTGACACGGTGAAACCCCGTCTCTACTAAAAATACAAAAAACTAGCCGGGCGAGGTGGCGGGCGCCTGTGGTCCCAGCTACTCGGGAGGCTGAGGCAGGAGATGGCATAAACCCGGGAGGCGGAGCTTGCAGTGAGCTGAGATCCAGCCACTGCACTCCAGCCTGGGCGACTGAGTGAGACTCTGCCTCAAAAAAAAAAAAAAAAAAGAGTTGTCAGTAAAGTCAGTGTTTGCAGGCATTTTCAGTGTTCAGTTTGGATCGCAGTGTGGCAGGTGAGGTTTCCATTAGCAACCAGAACAGTTTCCACTAACCCTTTACTATAATTGTGATGAATGCGTAAGTTAAACGTTAAGGAAATGGAGAAACTGGTGCCTGAGTGTGGGGAAAAGAAAGAGATCAGACTGTTACTGTGTCTATGCAGAAGGAAGTCCACATAAGAGACTCCATTTTGTTCTGTACTAAGAGAAATTTTTTTGCCTTGAGATGCTGTTAATCTGTAACCCTAGCCCCAACCCTGTGCTTGCAGAGGCATGTGCTGTGCTGACTCAAGGTTTAATAGATTTAGAGCTATGCAGGATGTGCTTTGTTAAACAAATGCTTGAAGGCAGTATGCTTGTTAAAAGTCATCACCATTCTCTAATCTCAAGTACCCAGGGACACAATACGCTGCGGAAGACCACAGGGACCTCTGCCTAGGAAAGCCAGGTATTGTCCAAAGTTTCTCCCCATGTGATAGCCTGAGATATGGCCTCCTGAGAAGGGAAAGACCTGACCATCCCCCAGCCCAACACCTGTAAAGGGTCTGTGCTGAGGAGGATTAGTGAAAGAGGAAGGACTCTTTGCAGTTAAGAGGAAGGCATCTGTCTCCTGCTTGTCCCTGGGACTGGAATTTGTCAGGGTAAAACCCGATCATACGTTCTATTTACTGAGATAGGAGAAAACCACCTTATGGCTGAAGATGAGACATGCTGGCTGCAATACTGCTCTTTAATGCACCGAGATGTTTGTGTAAAGTCAAACATAGATCTAGCCTACGTGCACATCAAGGCACAGCATCTTTCCTTAAACTTATTTATGACACAGAGATCTTTGCTCACGTTTTCCTGCTGACCCTCTCCCCACCATTACTCTATAGTCCTGCCACATCCCCTTCTCTGAGATGGTAGAGATAGTGATCAATAAATACTGAGGGAACTCAGAGACCAGTGCCGGCGCGGGTTCTCTATATGCTGAGTGCCGGTCCCCTGGGCCCACTGTTCTTTCTCTGTACTTTGTCTCTGTGTCTTATTTATTTTCTCAGTCTCTTGTCCCACCTGATGAGAAACACCCACAGGTGTGGAGGGGCAGGCCCCCTTCACCTGAGTATCAGGGATGGAATGCAAAAACAAACCCGTTAAGACTCTGCCTGGGTCTTCTCAGACCCTAACATCTGATAGAATAATAATAGCATTCTTACACATTCACCTCGGCCTGTCTTAAGATTCAGAAACTTTCTAAGACTCTAGAGAAATCTTTCCAGACCCTAGACCCTAGTTAAAGATTAGATGTTGGTTGAATGCAACACTCCTGCTTGTAGGTGCAATCCCACCATAGCATGGAGCTGAAGATGTCTATAAGCACTAGAAAAAAACTTGTAACTTTGAGTTGGTCTGGTGAGTTACTTGGCCCTTCTCCATGTAACCGGTTGCAGAAATAAACTTCCTTCTTTCCCAGTCTGTCTGCATCTTATTGGACAATTGTGACTGACCGGCTCAGCAAACTCTTTTGTGTGGTTATCTGGGACTCCTTTGGGAGGGAACATTTAAAATTTTCCATTTCAAAGGGTTCTACTGGCACTCTGGCACTGTTTTTCTCTGCCTACCCTGGGACATGAGTTCTCCTGGACTCGAATCTCCAGCCACAGAGTCCAGAAGCCCACACCTCCACCTTCTGTGACTGTTCCCCAAACACAGGGAGAATCTGCAGAAAATATGCATAAAAACCTTGGAATTCTTCGCAATAAAACTCCACATTACAAACTGGCGAGAATGGAGGATTTCAGCCCGAATAGGTTTTTCCTCTATTTGAAACCAGTAATTTCCCTTTTACAATTTTGAAGTTTCAAAATCAGTAAGCACTCTCCCCCTCGAGGTTTATCTTTATGAAAAGTGCCTCCTCCGCACATGCAACATTTAATAAACCTTGAAAATATGATGCTAAGTGAAAAAAGCCAGTCACAAAACACCACAGGTTATGTAATTCCATTGAAATAAAATGTCCAAAATAGAACAATACATAGAAACAGAAAGTAGATTAGTGGTGGCCCAGGATTAGGGAAGTTGGGGGGAAATGGAGGGATATGGAGTTTTCTTCAGGGTAATGAAAATGATCTAAAATTTATTGTGGTGATGTTTGCACAACTGTGCAAAATACTGAAAACCGTTGAATTTTACACTTTCAATGGATGGCTTCTGTGATATGTTATTAATATTTCTCAATAACTCTTCAAAAAAAATAGTGCCTGTGTGTCTTTTTATGTATTATTCCTCCAGAGTCCAGTCCACACTTTTTTTTTTTTTGAGACGGTGTCTCGCTCTGTCGTCCAGGCTGGAGTGCAGTGGCGCGATCGCAGCTCACTGCAAGCTCCGCCTCCTGGGTTCACGCTATTCTCCTGCCTCAGCCTCCCAAGTAGCTGGGACTACAGGCGTCCGCCACCACGCCCGGCTAATTTTTGGTATTTTTAGTAGAGATGGGGTTTCACCATGGTCTTGATCTCCTGACCTTGTAATCCGCCTGCCTCGGCCTTCCAAAGTGCTGGGATTACTAGCGTGAGCCACCGCATCCGGACTCCAGTCCACATTTTTACACTTGATGAAGAAATTAAGATATTGTTTCTTCTTCTCCTTTTTTTTTTTTCCTTTTTGAGACAGAGTTTCCCTCTGTTGCACAGACTGGAGTGCATTGGCATGATCTGGTCTCACTGCAACCTCCAGGCTAATTTTTGTATTTTTAGTAGAGACAGTGTTTCACCATGTTGGCTAGACTGGTCTCAAATGTCTGACCTCAAGTGAGTCCTGCACGTTGGTCTCCCAAATTGCTGGGATTACAAGCATGAGCCACCGCGCCCGGCCAGGACCATCTTATTCTACCTTAATTTCTGACCCATCAGCTCAGTGGAAATTTTACATTAGGTCCCAAAGTTACTCTTTTTAAGATTTTATCAGCTGGGTGCAGTGGCTCACACCTGTAATCTCAACACTTTGGGAGGCCAAGGTAGGAGTATCAGTTGAGCCCAGGAGTTCAAGGTCAGTCTCTGCAACATAGTGAGACTCACATATCTACAAAAAAAATTTTTTTTAAATTAGGTGGATGTATTGGTACATGCCTGTGGTCTCAGCTACTAGGTAGGCTAAAGTGGGAGGAGCACTCGAGCCCAGGAGGTCGAGGCTGTGGTGGCCATGATTATACCACTGCACTCCAGCCTGGGTGATAGAGTGAGACGCTGTCTAAAAAAATTTTTTGTGTAATTAGAATTTTTTTTTAGAAAATAAAGTATACACTTAGTGACTTGATACAAATGAATGACTTTTATAATCTACAGAAACCAAAATGAATAAAGAAGTACATAAAATCCCATAGCCATTTTTCTTATATGAGTCTCTGGTGTCTCTGAGTTGTAAGAATTATGAATTATTATTAATAAATATGCATGACAAGGACTCAATAAGGGACAGGCATTAATAAATTGCAGTCCACACTTACTGGGGTAAGGCCTTTAAAGATGTCAAGAAAAGGAAAGAAAAAGAAAAGGCATTGGAAAACTGCATTGCCTACCAAAACGCTAAAGTTTACCTAAGTCCATTAATCAGCACACACACACGCAGTGGGTGTGTAAAATGGTCAACAGTCTCCCATGAATGTATCCTCTTATTAATAGGTCTGTGGGGGTAAGAGATGAGGTTCTATAGATCCTGGATTCAGGGATGGGGAATCTGTGAGGTCCCTGGGGTGACAGAGGAGGGTCTGTAGATTAGTGATGGGTGGTCTTTGGGATAGTGATGAGGTCCATGGAATCAATGATTGTGGGTATGCAGGGTCAGTGATAAGGGAATCTGGTGTGAGTGATGGGATGTGTGGGGGATCGATGAGACAGTGTGGAATCAATCCATGAGAGCCAGATTTGTGGTGTCATCTCTCAGGGTGACACATCCTGATCTGTGTGTCAGTGGTGGGGTCAGAGTGTGGCTGTCAGGTTCCTGCCATTGGGTGTTCTGGGTCTGGCCAAGTACACAGATTCCCTTACCTGGTCCTGGCTGGAGTGGCTCTTCTCAAGGACTCCCCACATGACAGGTGGGTGGGCGGCGGTTTTGGGGTTGTTTTTTGTTTGTTTGTTTTTTTGCCGGGGGTGGGGGTTGGCTTTTTCTTTTGGGTTTGGTTTTGACTCTTAGAGGCCACAGACACATGCAGCTTGTAGGAAGAAATTTTTGTCTGGGCGGTCGCTAGGTCCTTTGGGCCAAGCTATCTAACAGGCAGAACTAGGAAATGTATGTATACTAACACACATACCTAATTTCTATATTTATTTAGCCTTACTGCAAGTTTTCTTTTTTTTTTTTTTTGAGATGGAGTCTCACTCTGTCGCCCAGGCTGGAGTGCAGTGGCACGATCTCGGCTCGCTGCAAGCTCCGCGTCCTGGGTTCATGCCATTCTCCTGCCTCAGTCTCCCGAGTAGCTGGGACTACAGGTGCCCACTACCACGCCTGGCTATTTTTTTGTATTTTTAGTAGAGAAGGGGTTTCACTGTGTTAGCCAAGATGGTCTCGATCTCCTGACCTCGTGATCTGCCCGCCTCAGCCTCCCAAAGTGCTGGGATTACAGGTGTGAACCACCGCGCCTGGCTTTTTTTTTTTTTTTTTTTGACACAGGGTCTCACTCTGTCACCCAGGCTGGAGTGCAGTGGCATAACCTAAGCTCAATGCAACCTCCACCTCCCAGGTTCAACCGATTCTCCTGCCTCAGCCTCCTGAGTACTTGGGATGATAGGTGCATGCCACCATGCCTGACTAATTTTTGTATTTTTAGTAGAGACAGGGTTTCACCATGTTGGCCAGGCTGGTCTGGAACTCCTGACCTCAGTGGATCTGCCCCCCTTGGCCTCCCAAAGTGCTGGAATTACAGGCATGAGCCTCTGTGCCTGGCCAAGCATTCTTAAATAGGTGTGATATTGCCCCTAAGAGGGTGAACATTGGTTACTGAAGGTAAAATGAATTACAGTTGTTGTAATGGTTTGTGGCCTTACACAGATTTTTTTTTTTGAGATGGAGGCTCACTCTGTCGCCCAGGCTGGAGCGCGGTGGCACAATCTTGGCTCACTACAACCTCTGCCTCCTGGGTTCAAGCGATTCACCTACCTCAGCATCCCAAGTAGCTGGGATTACAGGCATGCACCACCACATTTTGGTATTTTTAGTAGAGATGGGGTTTCACCATGTTGGCCAGCCTGGTCTAGAACTCCTGACCTCAAGTGATCCGCCTTCCTTGGCCTCCGAAAGTGCCGGGATTGCAGGTGTGAGCCACTGCCCACCTGGCCTATTGCACAAAGTTTAACTCCTTGGTATTTAATTTCTCTCAAGTCTTATGGACAGCATTAAACATTTTATGGAAGATAAAAAATCCATGCAAGATCAGGCCATGCACGGTGGCTCTCACCTGTAATCCCAGCACTTCGGGAGGCCGAGGAAGGCAGATCACTGAAGATCAGGAGTTCGAGACCAGCCTGACCAACATAGCAAAACCCCGTGTCAACTAAAAATACAAAAAAATTACCCGGAAGCGGTGGCACGTGCCTGTAATCCCAGCTACATGGTAGGCTGAAGCAGGAGAACTGCTTGAACCCAGGAGGCGGAGGTTGCAGCAAGCCGATCGTGACACTGTACTTCATCCTGGGCGACAGAGCAAGCCTCCATCTTAAAAAAAAAAAAAAAAAATCTATGTAAGATCAGTGCTACAAAATGATGGCAAATTGATGGCTATAATCGGAAGACTTTTTCTTGATTGAATGCTCTATCCCAAAGTTACATGAGAGGTGGTCTGTGTGTGTCTATTGGCTGCCTTGTGGATAGTATTTATGATTGATCCTCAATGCTCTGGGAATTATGTAAACTAGTTTATATTATGAAAATAATTCACCTAGCATTAATTGTGTTAAGGATTGAAAATGAAAAATGTTGACTACATCTGAATGAATGAATATCTGGCTTACAGGTTTTGTTTTTGTTTTTGTTTTTGTTTTTTGACACGGAGTCTCACTCTGTTGCCCAGGCTGGAGTGCAGTGACATGATCTCAGCTCACTGCAACCTCCGCCTCCTGGGTTCTAGCAAGTCTCCTGCCTCGGCCTCCTGAGTAGCAGGGACTATAGGTGCATGCTGCCAGACCCAGCTAATTTTTGTATTTTAGTAAAGATGGGGTTTCACCCTGTTGCCTAGGCTGGTCTCGAACTCCTGAGTTCAGGTAATCCACCTACCTCGACCTCCCAAAGTGTTAGGATTACAGGCGTGAGCCACCACGCCCAACCTAGCTTACAGTTTTACTGAAAACCCCATTTAACTCAAAACAGCTTGTTTCTTATGAATAACAGTGTTTTTTTTGGTTGTTTTGTTTTTTGTTTTTGTTTTTGTTTTTTTACAAACAGGGCTATAAAACCATCAAGATTTGTGGATCATTGGAAAAAGAAACATCCTGATAAAGTCGAGAAGCAGAATATTTAAAAAGTTTAAAACAGAATTTTGAACTATAACACTGTTACTTCCTTATTTAAGAAGGACAAGTGGCCAAGTGAGGTGGCTCACACCTTTAATCCCAGCACTTTGGGAGGCTGAGGTGGGTGGATACCTTGAGCCCAGGAGTTGGAGACCAGCCTGGGCAATATGGTGAAACCTTGTCTCTACTAAAAACAAAAACTAGCTGGGTATGGTGTGTGCACCTGTAATTCCAGGTACTCCTCACTTGCACCTGAGAGGCGGAGGTTGCAGTGAGCCGAGATTGCAGCACTACACTCCAGCCTGGATGATAGAGTGACACTCGGTCTCAAAAAAAAAAAAAAAAAAAAAAAAGGATAAGCAAACAAATTATGATGAAATTACTGCCTTATAAAATTGCAGAAATCGGCTGGGTGCGTTGGCTCACACTTGTAATCCCAGCACTTTGGGAGGCTGAGGCAGGCAGGTCACCTGAGGTCGGAGTTCAAGCAGCCTGGCCAACATGCGGAAACCCCGTCTCTACTAAAAACACAAAAATTAGCCAGGTGTGGTGGCGCACACCTGTAATCCCAGCTACTCTGGAGGCTGAGGCAAGGAGAATCGCTTGAACCCAGGAGATGGAGGTTGCAGTGAGCTGAGATCCAGCCACTGCACTCCAGCCTGGCTGACAGAGCAAGACTCCGTCTCAAAAAAAAAAAAAAAAAAAAAAAAAGCCAGGCGCGGTGGCTCAAGCCTGTAATCCCAGCACTTTGGGAGGCCGAGACAGGCGGATCACAAGGTCAGGAGATCGAGACCACCCTGGCTAACATGGTGAAACCCCGTCTCTACTAAAAAATACAAAAAACTAGTCGGGCAAGGTGGCGGGCGCCTGTAGTCCCAGCTACCTGGAAGGCTGAGGCAGGAGAATGGCGTAAACCCGGAGGTGGAGCTTGCAGTGAGCTGAGATCCGGCCACTGCACTCCAGCCTGGCGACAGAGCCAGACTCCGTCTCAAAAAAAAAAAAAAAAAAAATTGTAGAAATCATTGTAAAACCCTGTAGTGCTTATATAGTTGCTGAACTGACATAGGACCCATATTAGAGACCAAAACTTCCGTAGTGATGTATCACATTGCCACTATTTAACGATTCTACAGAGCAATAATTCAATTCAAAGATACATTAATGAGATGTCAGGTAACACCAAAGAGTAGCTGATAAATCAAGTAAGTCTCCTATTCAGATCAATGAAACCAGTTACTGACAGTCAGGCCTGACAATAGGACATGTTTGTTATTTCAATAATGACTGCAAACTAGAAGAAGAGATACTGTTTGTAAAATACTTAGACACTGACCGTAGAAGAACATCTATTCTTGCTGCTGTAAAAACTTGGTGTGGGACTGGGTGCAGTGGCTCACGCCTGTAATCTCAGCACTATCATTTCCTCATATGATATGGAAAATGCCGACCTCTACATCCTAAATCTAAACTAATTTCCCACTCACTTGCTAAGCTTCAGTCACACCAGGCTACTTTCTGTTTCTGGAATGCTCTAAGTGCTCTCTGATTTTTCAGGGTCTTTAGTGTAACTGTGCCTCTGCTTGGAATATCCTTCCACACTGCTGACTCATCACCACCAAAGCTCAACACCTGTCCTATCAATGCTACGGGAAGTATCCCTCAAGTTACTGCTTATACCACCTATTGATTTATTTCACAGTATTGATCACAATATAAAAGTACCTCATTTTCCCCTTTTACTTTAAAATCTTTTTTTTTCCTCCCAGACTAGAATGTAAACCTCATGTAGGCAGCAGGCATGTCTGCTTACTTTTCTTTTTGAGATGGAGTTTTGCTCTGTCACCCAGGCTGGAGTGCAGTGGCACGCTCTCAGCTCACTGCAACCTCTGTCTCCCAGGTTCAAGTGATTCTCCTGCCCCAGACTCCCGAGCAGCTGAGATTACAGGCGCCCACAACCATGCCCGGCTAATTTTTGTAATTTTAGTAGAGGCAGGGTTTCACTGTGCTGGACAGGATGGTCTTGAACTCCTGACCTCAGGTGATCTGCCTGCATGTCTACTTACTTTTGATAAATATCTTTACTGATTGATTGATTGAGGCAGAGTCTCACTCTGTTACACAGGATGGAGTGAAGTGGTGCAATCATAGCTCACTGCGGCCTTCAACTCCTGGCCCCAAGAGATCCCCGCAACTCAGCTTTCCCAGTAGCCAAGACCACAGGTACATACCACAAGGCCTGGCTAATTTAAAAAGTATTTTTTGTAGAGATGGGGTCTTGCTTTGTTCCCCAGGCTGGTCTTGAACTCCTGGAGTCAAGCAATCCTCCTGCCTTTCTAAAGCTTTTACTATTTGAGTTAAAATGAACAAATCAGGAAATGAGCAAAGTCTGTCTCTGAAAAACTGAATTCTCTCCCCAAAGACACTGCATGTAACATTACTTAATAATAAGATAGTGGCCAGGTGCGGTGGCTCACACCTGTAATCCCAGCATGTTGGGAAGCCGAGGTGGGTGGATCACAAGGTCAGGAGTTCAACACCAGCCTGGCCAAGATTGTGAAACCCCGTCTCTACTAAAAATACAAAAATTAGCTGGGCGTGGTGGCAGGCACCTGTAATCCCAGTTACTCGGGAGGCTGAGTCAGAAGAATTGCTTGAACCCGGGGGGTGGAGGCTGTAGTGAGCTGAGATCGTACCACTGCACTCCAGCCTGGATGACCGAGTGAGACTCCGTCTCAAATAATAATAATAATAATAATAATAATAATAATAGTTGGGTTGGGTACAGTGGCTCACACCTGTAATCCCAGCACTTTAGGAGGCTGATGCAGTCAGATTGCTTGAGCCTAGGAGTTTGATACCAACCTGGAGACAGTGAAACCCCATCTCTATAAAAAATTAAAAAATTAGCTGGGTGTGGTGGCACATACCTGTGGTCCTAGCTACTTGAGAGGCTGAGGTGGGAGGATCACTTGAGCCCAGGAGGTTGAGGCTGCAGTGAGCTAGGAATGCAGCATTGCACTCCAGCCTGGGCGACAGAGCAAAAGGCCATCCCAAATAACAACAATAATAATTGGATAGTAACAAATGTGTGACTCCAACAAGTCTGCTGCAAAACAATGCTATAAATAATGAGAAAAGAGACAATGCTGGGCTGAGAGCAGTGGCTCACACCTGTAATCCCAGCACTTTAGGAGGCTGAGGCGGACAGATCACGAGGTCAAGAGATTGAGATCAACCTGGCTAACATGGTGAAACTCCATCTCTACTAAAAATACAAAAATTAGCCAGGCGTGGTGGAGGGTGCCTATAATCCCAGCTACTCAGCAGGCTAAGGCAGGAGAATTGCTTGAACCAGGAAGTCGGAGGTTGCAGTGAGCCGAGATTGCGCCACAGTACTCCAGCCCGGCAATAAAAAAGTGATGAAAGATAACAAAACTACCAGATGAAGTCAGAAATTATAACACCCAACTAAAAGGCATTTCAGAAAGAAAGAGAGAAAAATGAATGGAAGAAAATTTCACAGAACAAACAAAAGGCAATTTCTAGAAACACAGATCATGAGTCTTCGAAATATTAATACAAAGGTCCACTGAATACCTTGAACAATGAAAGAAACAAGAACCACACCAAAACACATTTCTGTGAAATTTCAGAAAACTAGTATGAAGAGACAATTTTAAATGTTTTTGTAATTATTATTATTATTATTGAGATAGGGTCTCACTCTGTCACCCAGGCTGGAGTCCAGTGGCGCGATCTCGGCTCAACTGCAACCATGGCTCCTGGGTTCAAGCGATTCTCCTGCCTCAGCTTCCTGAGTAGCTGGGACTACAGGTGCATGCCACCTCACCCAACTAATATTTTGTATTTTTAGTAGAGAAGGGGTTTCACTATGTTGGCCAGGCTGGTCTCAAACTCTTGACTTCAGGTGATTTGCCCACCTCGACCTCCCAAAGTGCTGGGATTACAGGTGTGAGCCACCACACCCGGTCTCTTTTTACTTTTATAAAAACAGAGTCTCCTTATGTTGTCCAGGCCGGTTTTGAACTCCTGAGCTCAAGCAATCCTCCTGCCTCAGACTCCCAAAATTCTGGGATTACAGGCATGAGTCACTGAGCCTGGCCTTTAAATGGTTTAAAAGACAAAGAACAGTAACACAACACAAATCAAATTGTAATCATATTTTAAGATAAACACTGTAAGCTAGCAGACAATGTTATATAATTCAAAATTCTTTTTTTTTTTTTTTTTTTTTTTGAGACAGAGTCTCGCTCTGTTGCCCAGGCTGGAGTGCAATGGCCGGATCTCAGCTCACTGCAAGCTCTGCCTCCCGGGTTCACGCCATTCTCCTGCCTCAGCCTCCCGAGTAGCTGGGACTACAGGCGCCCGCCACCTCGCCCGGCTAGTTTTTTGTATTTTTTTTAGTAGAGATGGGGTTTCACTGTGTTAGCCAGGATGGTCTCGATCTCCTGACCTTGTGATCCACCCGTCTCGGCCTCCCAAAGTGCTGGGATTACAGGCTTGAGCCACCGCGCCCAGCCGCTATAATTCAAAATTCTAAGTGAAAACCATTCAACCTAAAATTTCAAACCTAGTTAAGGTATCATCCAAAAGAGGTAGAATTCAGACACTGTTAAGCTTATAAGGATCCCAAAGTTTTATCCCAAATTCACCTTTATCAAAGTGGTAAACAAAATAAGAATGTGTTTTTTTACAAAAATGAGAAGCTAAACCAAGAAAAAAAAAAAGAAAGACATAAGCTCCAAGAAACCAGTGACCCAATATAAGAAAGAGGCACAGGAAATTCCCGAGATGATCAGGTGCTGGGTATTTATTTACTTATTTAATTTTTTTTTGAGACAGGGTCTTGCAGTGTCACCCAGGCTGGAGTGCAGTGGTGCCATCACAGCTCACTGCAGCCTCGACCTCCCAGGCTTAAGCCATCCTCCCAACTCAGTTCTTTCACCAGCTGGCTTCTTTTTACTTATTCATTGATGAATCTCACATATTCATTTATTCACTCCACAGTGGTGAAAACTCTTAGATTTTCACTAAGTAATAAAAGTTAACATCACCAAGAATGGAACACATTGACACTGAATGTCTCTTGATGGGATAAACCGCATTAATTATGTGGTATTCCTTCCAAAGATGTATAAAAGATGAGGTACATCCAAATTAAAGAACACTCTACAAAATAACTATCCAGGCGCCGTGGCTCGTGCCTGTACTCCTAGCACTTGGGGCAGCAGAAGTGGGAGGATCTCTTGAGCCCAAGAGTTTGAGACCACACTGGACAACATAGCAACACCCCATCTACAAAAAATAAAAAATTAGCCAGGCGTGATGGCGCAGGCCTGTAGTCCCAGCTACTCAGGAGGCTGAAGCAAGAGGGTCCCTTGAGCTCAGGAGTTCGAGGCTGCAGTGAGCTATCATCGCGCCATTGTATTCCAGCCTGGGCGATAGAGCAAAGCCCTGTCTCCAAAACTAAAACCAAAAAACAAAACCCCCCAAAACTCACCATCACCAAAAACAAAATAAGTAACCTGTATTGTTTGAAAATGTCAAGGTCGTGAACAGGTAGGATACACAGAAAACAAATAGGTGGAAGATTTAAATCGAAACATTTTAGTAGTTTCATTAAATGTACAGAGGAGATATGTGCCTATCATTGGGAGTCTGAGACAAGATAAAAGCACGGATCTCATAACAATACATTACTTTGAAATCTTCTTTCTTGCTCAGTACAGCTCCGGCCGCGGTGCCGCCTGGCTCTCGTATTCCTGGTTCTCGGCGGGCTGTGGGGCCTCCGCGCCGCAGCCGCAGCCGTTAGTCTTGTCGGGTAGGTGACTCCTTCAGTGAGCAGCGGCAGCGACAAGAAAGGCCTGGCGGGGCTGCTCTGTCTTCCCACCTACCCGAGAACCCTGAGGAGAAGCCTCCGGCCCTTAAGGAGGCTTGGGGTGGGTGGGCGGCCGCTGCCGCCGCCATGTTGGACTGGAGGCACGCACGCTCCCAACGCTCTGCGCAAATCACCGCGGGAGGGCCTGGGGCCGCTTGTCTTTTGACCCCGTCCTTGGAACCCGAGGAGACTTGCAGTTCCCAGGGGAGGGTGTGTGTGTGAGTCGGGGGACGGAGGCCGTCTACGCCATCGCAGGGGCGGGGGAAGCCCAGATTAGAGCATCAGCCTGAGAGAAGCAGTGCTTCTGGTTCTCCGCTCCGCCTCCGATCTTTCAGCGAGGCCTCGGGCCGGTCATCTCGCCGCCTCGTACCTCAGTTTTGCCATCCGTGAAGTGGATCTGGGCCTGCCTGACTCACTCGTTCATCAGGGGAGGGGGCCTGGAAGCTCTGGGAGCCCTTTCAAAGGACGTTGCCTTCCACGAAATCGTACCTATCGTTATTCACTCTGCGGTAACCACTCGGATTTGAGTTGGGGGTGTTTGCACGGTCATTCAGCTTCCTCTTCACCCTCCTGCCGTTCGTCTTCCCCTCCAGTTTATCTCCTGAAAGAGTTTGAAAGTGAGCCTTGTCTATTATTCATAAGCTCCTGGCGGGGCGCGGTGGCTCACGCCTGTAATCCCAGCACTTTGGGAGGCCGAGGCGGGCGGATCACGAGGTCAGCAGATCGAGGCCATCCTGGCTAACACGGTGAAACCCCGTGTCTACTAAAAAATGCAAAACAAAATTATAAGCTCCTGTAGGTGTATGTGGCATTTCCCTTAAAACATGCAGACCAAAGGAAAGGCAATCTTCTCTCCCCGCCCCCCAACAAAGCAGTTAACTTGGCAGAGGCCACCCCTTGTATGGAAAAGAGAGGGAGACTCCGTCTCAAAATAAATAAATAAATAAAAATAAAAAATAAATCTAGAACATGGATATCCCCTTGATTTAGCAGACCTAGCTGACCACACAAGGGGCTCTATTGTTAGGCTGCATCACGGGCCACAAAGACCCAGGTATCTACCCAGTTGCTAGAAACCATCATGAGAGTTAGATACCACTTTTCTGCTGGAAATACAGACCATTTCCTGAAGCGGTATCGTTGAGGTAAAACATAGGCCTTTTGCAGTCTTACATTTTGAGTAAGGCCAAACCTGCCTAGTGTTATAAAACCAGACAAAAAACCCAGGTACCCAGTCTTGCAGGATAGAAATGTGTGACTAAAATTAAGCATCGATGTGAGAAGACTACAAATTAGCGGGAACGATTGGACAGGAGCATGCTATACATTACTTAGATTAATGTTGATATTTAAGAAGCCAGGATATTGGTTTGTTTTTGAGGGGTGCCCATCTACTTTATGTAAGAGGCTGTAAACTACACTTTCAGTTTCCGCTTAATCCTTGTTCAAACAAGGAATAATTTCTTATTCCAAAGTAGACATTGGTACATCTTTTACTAGGTACATAATTTGGGATCAGTCTGATAAAGCTCCTTAGAAGTACTTACAGTACACCCTCACAAGGGTGTACCATCTATCTATGGTTTAAACAGAAATTAAAATTCTACCTTCGTGGAGAAATTTGCCAAGTTTTAATGGATTCAATACTCATTAAAAACTTTTAGCCTGGGGCCGGGCGCGGTGGCTCACGCCTGTAATCCCAGCACTTTGGGAGGCCGAGGCGGGCGCATCACGAGGTCAGAAGATCGAGACCGTCCTGGCTAACACGGTGAAATCCTGTCTCTACTAAAAATACAAAAAATTAGCCGGGCGTTGTTCCAGGCGTCTGTAGTCCCAGGTACTTGGGAGGCTGAGGCAGGAGAATAGCCTGAACTCGGGAGGCGGAGCTTGCAGCGAGCCGAGATCGCGCCACTGCACTCCAGCCTGGGCGACAGAGCGAGACTCCGTCTCAAAAAAAAAAAAAACTTGGCCGGGCGCGGTGGCTCAAGCCTGTAATCCCAGCACTTTGGGAGGCCGAGATGGGCGGATCACGAGGTCAGGAGATCGAGACCATCCTGGCTAACACGGTGAAACCTCGTCTCTACTAAAAATGCAAAAAACTAGCGGGGCGAGGTGGCGGGCGCCTGTAGTCCCAGCTACTCCGGAGGCTGAGGCAGGAGAATGGCATAAACCCGGGAGGCGGAGCTTGCAGTGAGCTGAGATCCGGCCACTGCACCCCAGCCCAGGAGACAGAGCAAGACTCCGTCTCAAAAAAAAAAAAAAAAACTTTTAGCCTGACTTGATCTTTGACATAATTATTGGTGTAAAACAATGGCTTCTGTGGAAAGTTAAAGTTTTAGTGGTTTGCTATTTGTAAAATACAGGCTTTTTCATGTATCATATTAGCATATAAGCTGGCTTAATCATTAGTACTGATCTTAAAGTTGCTAAGACACCAGATATCTGTTACTTTGTAATTTGAGTTTTTTAAAAAATACCGAAATTGGCTTTTCGATGTGTGAAAAGGACTACTTATTAGATACTTGTTTTTAAATTTACATTCAATTAATTAAAGCTAGACTCTACTCTTTATATTCTTAGGCTTGGCATACTATTCATATGTTTTGTAATAAGTGTATAAAAATAATATCTTTGACTTTGTATATATAAAAAAAGAAATATTCAGGCCGGGCGCGGTGGCTCAAGCCTGTAATCCCAGCACTTTGGGAGGCCGAGACGGGCGGATCACAAGGTCAGGAGATCGAGACCATCCTGGCTAACACGGTGAAACCCCGTCTCTACTTAAAAAAAATACAAAAAACTAGCCTGGCGAGGTGGCGGGCGCCTGTAGTCCCAGCTACTCGGGAGGCTGAGGCAGGAGAACGGTGTAAACCCGGGAAGCGGAGCTTGCAGTGAGCTGAGATCCGGCCACTGCACTCCAGCCTGGGTGGCAGAGCAAGACTCCGTCTCAAAAAAAAAAAAAAAAAAAAAAAAAGAAATATTCTTTCTTGCTTTAAAAGGCATGTTGGATTTGCATTCTAGCCCATAATAAATATAACTGTTTTAACATAAAAATCTATTTATGTTGTTTATCAGATATTAGGTTGTTTTTCCCTCTCCTGTTCAACCTCCAAATAAAATCGATGCTCCAGAATGATGCCCTCTTACCATAATTTTACAAATACCTGGCTCCAAGGTTACTACCTGATACAAAGATACAATGCTGGTCTCCCAAACAGGCAATCGACATTGACACTCACACAGCTTCCACTCACACCTGCGATCACAAGGCAGCATCTTCGGGCCCTCGTCGCCCACGAACCGCTCCCAGAGAGCATCCGCGCACAATCTCATCCCATCCACGATTTTGATTCCTTTCCTTCCGCTTCTTCAACCCGATCCGGGACGAGACTATCAGGTCCCACCTCCACCTTCACCTTCATTTTCAGCGCAATGCAGACTAAGCCCTGGACTCACCCATATACAGATTGAACTGTCCGGTCAGTGTTTCATCCTCTCTGCATTCTGAGGGCGAGTTAGCATCTGCGTGTGTGAGTTCCAAACTAACAGCCAGGACCAGGCTTGGAGCGAAGAATGCTTTGGCTCGTATCGTGGCTGGGTTGCCCACGTCTCTGCCCTGGACTACATTTCCCATCGGTTCTACCGCTTGCAGCTACTTCCGCCGAGAACCGGAAGCACGTTTTCCTGTGTCGTACCCCAGATAACAGAGCTGCCAGGGATAATGAGGCCTGGCCACTCTAGCGGGCGAGCCAGCCCCATAGCGAGCCGCTCGGCATGAGGGCTCTGCGATCCTCGGTGCAGAGGAGCGGTAAATGGAAACAAGCCCGGCTTGGCGATGAGAGGCGTAGGGAAGCCCGCAGTCGGGCTCTGCACTACATTTCCCAGAGGATCCCGCAGGCCGACACCACGTCTCGCGAGATTTCGGCTTCCTCTTAGCCAGGTGGCGGGACCGTTTGCTGTGCCGAATTAGCTGCCGCGGAAAGCTGAGGGTGAGGAATCCGGCTCCGGTCATTTTGTGTGTGGAGGGCTGAGGAGAGGACTTTGCGTGTGTGATCGCCATGGTTGCCGCGGGTCTTCGTGGTCTGTGACTGCGGCTGTGTGGTGCTGACTCTGGGTGATCAGGTGGGCGCTTGTGACTGCGCGCCCGGAGTGGGTGTGTGTCCCGGACGAGCCTCGTGGTGCGTGCGGATGTGGAGAACCGGTGACTGTGTGGTTGGACTGCGTGTCCCGGGGTGGGTGTGTGACTTTACCTGTGTGTGCTGTACCGTGTGTGCGTGAGTTGCAGGTCTGTGGCTGTGCAGGTGCAACTTGTATGGCCCCTTGGTGTGTGTGAGAGAGGAAAGTGTGATTGTCTGTGGGGCAGTGGGGAAGTGGATATGGGGAGGTGTGTGTGCGATTGGGGCTTTGTGTGTTCCCTTGAGAGAAAAAAACCCGTTAGGCAGTTAGGGTGGGTCCTTGATAAAACTCCTTTAAACAGAGAAACAGCCAGAAAAATCAGGCTGCAGGCACAGATAAGGAAAACTCCCACAGGGCGTTGTTCTGAAGACATTCCTCAGCTGCACAGATAAGGGACCGAGGCCCAACATAGAAACGCCTTTGTCCTTTGTGTGACCAGCGGGCTTCCAGCAAATAGTCGCTTCTTTTGTGGGCATATACACGGTGGGCTGTTAGATTTTGAAGGAAAGGTGAGGGTTAAAGAAGAGAGTTGGCAGCTCTATGGCGGGGACCAACTAAATCCCAGAGCCCATTGCCGCTCACAGGCTGGGGTAACTACAGGCCTGAGCAGGAGGGGTCTGGGCGGTATGGCTTGTTGCCTGGGAGAATGTTTATAAGCATGTTTCTTGGGCCTTTGCCCAGCAGGATGTGATAAGGAAGTCAGGCGGTTGGGAAGGATGTTTCTCACAGCCCAAACCACAATGGAATGTTTCCCTCTGACCAGGGTCTGTGAAATGGTGGGGGCTTACAAAATGGTGCAGCTTGGACTAACAGGTTCCGGCGGCCACTTTCCTTTTTTGGACATGCTTTAGACTGTGAGCCCAACCTCTTTGAATCATAACTTCAGTCCCTGATTGGTCCCGAGCCAAGCTTTCACTTCAGCCCCTGATTGGTCCTGGGCCAAACTTTCACTTCAGCCCCTGATTGGTCCTGGGCCAAACTTTCACTTCAGCCCCTGATTGGTCCTGGGCCAAACTTTCACTTCAGCCCCTGATTGGTCCTGGGCTAAGGTCCCAGGGCCAAGTTGAGTAGTGCTTTCTCCCAGACAGCCCACAGACCGACCAGTCAGCACATTCCTCCCCTTCCCGGTTCATAAAAGCCCCAGATTCAGCCTCCTAGTTGGCAACCCTCTTTCGGGTCCCCTCCGCTGGGCAGAGCTTTCTTCTTTTGCTTATTAAACGTCCGCTCCGACCTCATCCTTTGTGTCCATGTTCCTTAATTTTCTTGGCCGTGAAAGAAAGAAGGCAAAAAGAGCCTTTACCCTAACAACTCAATTGCTGGAGAGATTAGTGCATATTCTATGTGGCATCACACACCACAGCCCTGGGATTGAAAGCCATGCAGTTTATGGGATGGTGTTAATCTCAGTCCAAATAGGTGATAAGATCTTTAGCTTTGCTGTATTTTAGGGTAGGAATGAGATTGGGGGCTTGATCAATAGTTTGTACCAGTAGGACCAGGGATTTGCCCAGACATCTGTGAGTAAATGCTTCGGCCAGTTTCCATGTCAGTATTGAATTAAATTCTCATACGGTTCTGTGATTTTCTCAAATACAGATATGGTCTTTGTCCCTATTTCCTCGCATACAACTCCTAAAATCCTTGGAATCTCCTAAGTACTGGCTTTTTTCTTTCTTTCTTTCTTTCTTCTTTCTTTCTTTCTTTTTTTTTTTTTTGATGAAGTCTAGCTCTGTCACCCAGGCTGGAGTGCAGTGGCGCGATCTGCACTCATTGCAACCTCTGCCTTCCGGGTTCAAGCAGTTCTTCTGCCTCAGCCTCCCGAGTAGCTGGGACTACAGGAATGCGCCACCACGCCTGGCTAATTTTTGTATTTGTTTTTTTAGTAGAGACAGGGTTTCACCATGTTGGCCAGTCTGGTCTGGAACTCCCGACCTCAGGTGATCTGCCTGTCTTGGCCTCCCAAAGTGCTGGGATTACAGGCATGAGCCACCGCACTCAGCCTTTGGGTTTTTATATGTTAGCAATTGACCAATAGCTTCAGGATGGGGGCTGGTCATCAGAAAGACCAAGGCAGGATTAGAGGGTTGGGACTTTCAGCCCCTACCCTCCCACCCCTGGGGAGTGGAGGGAACTGAGGATTAAGTTGATGGCAAGTGGCCAATGGTTTAATCAATCATGCCTGGATAATGAAGCTTCCTTACAAACCCAAAAGGAGTGTATTTGGAGAGCTTCCAGAGAGCCGAACACATGGAGGTTCCTGGAGGGTCGTGCCCAGGGAGGGCATGGAAGGTCTCTGCCCCTTTCCACATACGTCGCCCTAGGCATCTCTTCATCTGTATCCTTTGGAATATCCTTATAATCAGCCAGTAAATGTGTTTCCCTGAGGTCTGTGAGCCATCTTATTCTAGCAAATTAATCTAACCCAAAGAGGGGGTTGTAGGAACCCCGAATTGAACCTGTCAGTCAGAAGTTCTAGAGGCTGGGACTTGTGACTGGTGTCTGAAAGGGGAGCAGTTTTGGGGGCTGAGGCTTCAACCTGTGGGATGACACTATGTCATGGTGTATAGTGTTAGAATCGAATTGGTGGACACCCAGCTGGTGTCTGCTGCAGAACTGATTCCTTGCTGTTGATGGGGAGAAATCTCATATTTTGAGGCCACAGAAGTCTTCTGAGTTGATTGTTGTGGTTTTGGTGTGAAGCAGAGGAAGAATACAGTTTGAGTTTTTTCCAAATGGGTTCACACTGGGGGTTCTCAACCTCGAATCCATCAACTCCATCACTGACTTTTTATTTATTGATTGATTTTTATTTTTGAGGTAGGGTCTCACTCTGTCTCCCAGGCTGGAGTGCAGTGGTATGATCTCAGCTCATTGCAGCCTTGATCTCCTATGCTCAAGTGATTCTCCTACCTCAGCCTGCCAAATAAGCTGAAACCAGAGGTACACACCAGCACTCTGGCGTAATTAAAAATAATTTTCAGTAGAGAAGAAGACTCACTATGTTGCCTGGGCTGGTCTTGAACTCCTGAGTTCAAATGATCCTCCCACCTCTGCCTCCAAAGTGCTAGGATTACAGGCATGAGCTGCCTCACCTATCACTGATTTTCTCTTTTATTTTCTTTTTTCCTTTGTTTTCTTTTCTTTTTTTTTTTTTTTTTTTTTTTTTTTTTTTTTTTTTTTGAGACAGAGTCTCACTCTGCCTTGCCCAGGCTGGACTGCAGTGGTGCAATCTCAGCCCACTGCAGCCTCTGCCTCCCAGGTTCAAGTGATTCTCCTGTTTCATCTTCCTGAGTAGCTGGGATTATGGGTGTCTGCCACCACACCTGACCAATTTTTGTGCAGGGTTTTACCATGTTGGCCAGGCCAGTCAAAAACTCCTGATCTTAGGTGATCCACCCACCTTGGCCTCCCAAAGTGCTGGTATTACAGGTGTGAGCCGCCACACCTGGCCTTTTGTTTTTTTAAGACAGGGTCTCAGTCTATTACCCAGACTGCAGTGCAGTGGCAGGGTAGTGGCATACTGCAGCCTTGACCTCCGGGGCTGAAGGGATCCTCGCACCTCAGCCTCCCAAGGAGCTGGGTTACAGGCATATGGCACCATGCTGGGCTAATATTTGTATTTTTTGCACAGACGGGGTTTTGCCATGTTGCCCAGTCTGGTCTCGAACTCCTGAGCTCCAGCAATCTTCCCACCTGAGCCTCCTAAAGTGCTGGGATTACAGGGAAGAGCCACTGCACCCAGCCTATCACTGCATTTTTAAAGGGAAGGAGGACTATAGTGAGATTCACTAAGAGTTACAGAAAAGGTAGAACCCTAGACAGATTTAAAGACAGAGATTATAATATACTGAGATGATAATATCCAAATTTAGCTTTCATAGATAGGGAAATTTGAAGTACATCAGGCTATAAGGTGGCATACTGTGCAACTAATTAAAACTATGTTTGAAAGAGAGCAAATACATTTTCATTATTATGAGTAATATTAAGCAACAATGAAAATAATAGAAATACTCAAGAAATTGATATATTTAAATCCTCCTTTTTTGGAAAGAGAAGTATTGATTTTTTTTTTTTTTTTTTTTGAGACAGAGTCTGGCTCTGTGGCCCAGGCTGGAGTGCAGTGGCCGGATCTCAGCTCACTGCAAGCTCCGCCTCCCAGGTTTACGCCATTCTCCTGCCTCAGCCTCGCGAGTAGCTGGGACTACAGGCGCCCGCCACCTCGCCCAGCTAGTTTTTTGTATTAGTAGAGATGGGGTTTCACCGTGTTAGCCAGGATGGTCTCGATCTCCTGACCTCGTGATCCGCCCGTCTCAGCCTCCCAAAGTGCTAGGATTACAGGCTTGAGCCACCGCGCCCAGCAATATTTTTAAAGATTCTAATCAAAACTTCTCTTTTAAAAAAATTGATTCGGGCCGGGCGCGGTGGCTTAAGCCTGTAATCCCAGCACTTTGGGAGGCCGAGACGGGCAGATCACGAGGTCAGGAGATCGAGACCATCCTGGCTAACCCGGTGAAACCCCGTCTCTACTAAAAAATACAAAAAACTAGCCGGGCAAGGTGGCGGGCGCCTGTAGTCCCAGCTACTCAGGAGGCTGAGGCAGGAGAATGGCGTGAACCCGGGAGGCGGAGCTTGCAGTGAGCGGAGATCCGGCCACTGCACTCCAGCCTGGGTAACAGAGCGAGACTCCGTCTCAAAAAAAAAAAAAAAAAAGATTCGGCCAGGCTCTGTGACTCACGTCTGTAATCCCAGCACTTTGGGAGGCCAAGGCAGGTGGATCACAAGGTCTGGAGATCGAGACCATCCTGGCTAACATGGTGAAACCCTGTCTCTACTAAAAAAAAAAAAAAAGACAAAAAAATTAGCCAGGCGTGGTGGCGGGCGCCTGTAGGCCCAGCTACTCGGGAGACTGAGGCAGGAGAATGGTGTGAACCCAGGAGGTGGAGCTTTCCACTGCACTCCAGCCTGGGCGACAGAGTGAGACTCCATCTCAAAAAAAAACATAAAATAAAATAAAATTGATGAGTCTATGGAGATAGGGAGGGAATAACGTATGTTTATTGAACACCTAATATCCCACTTACCTGAATGTCATTTATTCTTTATTATAGTTTTGTTGTTGTTGTTGTTGAGACACGGTCTTGCTCTGTCACCCAGGCTAGAGTGCAGTGGGGTAGTCACAGCTCACAGATGTACACCACCATGCCTAGCTTCTTTTTTTATTTTGTTTTATACTATTTTTGCAGACTTGACTTGAACTTCTGGGCTCAAGCGATCCTCCTGCTTTGGCATCCCAAAGTGCTGGGATTATAGGCGTAAGCCAGTGTGCTCAGCCACTATTACAGTCTTGATAGTAGAAGTGTCTCAGTGTACTGGAAAACTTTGTCTAAATTTCGAAAAAATATTAAAAAACACATTGCTGTTATTTGGCCAACACAGATTTCTTTGCTCCATCATTATTTATTGGCATTATTAGCCTGTTGACTTTCAATTTCCTTAAATCCCTTTTGTTCCATTTTTGTTTTTTTTTTTTTTGGTCCCCCAAATAGAAGTGTTTTTTTTTGTTTTTTGTTTTTTTTTTCTGATACGGATTCTCACTCTTGTCACCCAGGCTGGAGTGCAGTGGTACGATCTCAGCTCACTGTAATCTTCACCTTTCAGGTTCAAGCGATTCTCCTCCCTCAGCCTCCCAAGTAGCCTAGATTACAGGCATGCGCCACTACAGCCCACTAATTTTTTGAATTCTTTTTTTTTTTTTTTTTTGAGATGGAGTTTCACTCTTGTTGCCCAGGCTGGAGGGCAATGGCACAATCTCTGCTCACTGCAACCTCTGCCTCCTGGGTTGAAGCAATTCTCCTGCCTTAGCCTCCCAAGTAGTGGGGATTACAGGTGTAAGCCACCAAACCCAGCTAATTTTTGTATTTTTAGTAGAGACAGGGTTTCGCCATGTTGGCCAGGCTGGTCTGGAACACCTGACCTCAAGTCATCTGCCCACCTCGGCCTCCCAAAGTGCTGTGATTATAGGCATGAGCCACTATGCCCGGCTTTTTTGTGTTTTTATATTTATATTTTTTAATTTATATTTTGATACGGAGTCTCACTTTGTTGCCCAGGCTGGAGTACAGCGGCACGGTCTTGGCTCACTGCAACCTCCACCTCCCAGGCTCAAGCGATTCTCCTGCCTCTGCCTCCTGAGTTGCTGGGATTACAGGCACCCGCCACCACACCTGGCTACTTTTTGTATTTTAACTAGAGACAGGGTTTCACCATGTTGGCCAGGCTGGTCTCGAACTCCTGACCTCAGGTGATCTGCCCACCTCAGCCTCCCAAAGTGCTGAGATTACAGGCTTGAGCCACTGCGCCTGGCCTTTTTTGTATTTTTTTTTTTGAGACAGAGTCTCGCTCTGTCACCCAGGCTGGAGTGCAGTGGCGCGATCTCGGCTCACTACAAGCTCCGCCTCCCGGGTTCACGCCATTCTCCTGCCTCAGCCTCCAGAGTAGCTGGGACTACAGACGCCCGCCACCACGTCCGGCTAATTTTTGGATTTTTAGTAGAGATGGGGTTTCACCATGTTAACCAGGATGGTCTTGATCTCCTGACCTTGTGATCTGCCTGCCTCGGCCTCCCAAAGTGTTAGGATTAAGTAGAGACCAGGTTTCACTATGTTGATCAGGCTGGTCTCGAACTCGTGACCTCAAATGATCTACCCGTCTTGGCCTCCCAAAGTGCTGCGACTACAGGCATGAGCCACTACACGTGGCCAAAATATTTATATTTTGATGGACATAGTTCACCAATTTTTTCCTGTGTGTTTGTGTTCATTTTAAGGAATGGTTGATCACATTCAAATAGATTCAAGTTTCGAGGTAAGAAATGAAACCACGCCGGGCGCGGTGGCTCAAGCCTGTAATCCCAGCACTTTGGGAGGCCGAGACGGGCGGATCACGAGGTCAGGAGATCGAGACCATCCTGGCGAACACTGTGAAACCCCGTCTCTACTAAAAATACAAAAACTAGCCGGGCGACGTGGCGGGCGCCTGTAGTCCCAGCTACTCGGGAGGCTGAAGCAGGAGAATGGTGTAAACCCGGGAGGCGGAGCTTGCAGTGAGCTGAGATCTGGCCACTGCACTCCAGCTGGGCGACAGAGCGAGACTCCGCCTCAAAAAAAAAAAAAAAAAAAAAAAGTATTGTATTATATATCTACCAACAAGACATTCGTTTCAGATTTTTTGGTTTTGTCTTCAAGGAACATTCTTCTGCATACAACTTCATACTTTTAAAATTCTCTGGCCTGGCTCAGTGGCTCATGCCTGTAATCCCAGCACTTTGGGAGGCCAAGTTGAGGGGATCGTTTTAGGCCAGGAGTTCAAGACCAGCCTGGCAAACATGGTGAAACCCGGTCTCTACCAAAAATACCAAAATAATTAGCCAGGTGTGGTGGTGTGCACCTGTATTCCCAGCTACTTTGATGGCTGAGGCACAGGAATCACTTGAACCCAGGAGGCAGAGGTTGCAGTGAGCTGTGATCACCTCACTGTACTCTAACCTGAGCAACAGATTGAGACTTGTCTCAAAAAAAAAAAAAATTATTGACTGGGCGTGGTGGCTCACGCCTGCAATCCCAGCACTTTGGGAGGCTGAGGCGGGCCGATCACCTGCGGTCGGGAGTTTGAAACCAGCCTGACCAACATGGAGAAACCGCACCTCTACTAAAAATACCAAATTAGCCAGGTGTAGTGGCGCATGCCTATAAACCAAGCTACTTGGGAGGCTGAGGCAGGAGAATTGCTTGGACCCAGGAGGCAGAGGTTGCAGTGAGCCAAGATCGCACCACTGCACTCCAGCCTGGGCAACAAGAGCGAAACTCCGTCTCAAAAAAAAAAAAAGAAAAAAACAAAACTTTACTTTGGATAAGTACTTAGAAATGGAATTTCCAGGTTAGCCACTAGATATTATTAATGGATTTAATATGAAAAACCTTTTCTTGAGGATATATAAATCTTTAAAAGACAGGGTCCCTATTCTTTAGTTATAAATAAAGCAGCATTTGTAAGGTAATATTCAGAAAACGGCTGGGTGCGGTGGCTCAGGCCTGTAATCTCAGCACTCTGGGAGGCCGAGGCGGGTGGATCACAAGATCAGGAGATTGAGACCATCCTGGCTAACACGGTGAAACCCCGTCTCTTTTAAAAACATACAAAAAATTAGCCAGGCATGGTGGCGGTCACCTGTAGTCCTAGCTACTCAGGAGGCTGAGGCAGGAGAATGGCGTGAACCCGGGAGGTGGAACTTGCAGTGAGCTGAGATTGCGCCACTGCACTCCAGCCTGGGTGAGAGAACGAGACTCCGTCTCAAAAAATAAATAAATAAAAATTCAGAAAATATCAGATAATATCATATAAAGTCCTCCTGTTCATGCTGATGACATTGGATGGCCAGTTA
This sequence comes from Trachypithecus francoisi, assembly GCF_009764315.1. Lineage (NCBI taxonomy): Eukaryota > Metazoa > Chordata > Mammalia > Primates > Cercopithecidae > Trachypithecus > Trachypithecus francoisi. The sequence continues at coordinate 65,686,667 of NW_022681457.1, forward strand.
AGGATGACGCTTCATTCTGTCCCCTGCAACCACGGTCCTGTCATGACTAAATGATACTGACCCTATGAGAACACTGTGGATGTGAAAGCATTTCCTCAAGTTAGCTTTTTGGCCTGCTGGTTTTAATCTAACGATGGATATCCAAAGTGAAACTAATGGAGTGAAATGATGGTGCATCTGTTGGGGGGAATCAGAGACAGCTAGAGCAAGGGCAGACACCTGCTGAACTCATCTCTCCTAAGAGCGGAAGCGAGCAGCAGTGTTGCTAGCAGGGCTACTGCGCATCTGTACACGTGGCTCCAATGGTTCTGACTTGTTTTTTTCCCCAGTATGACCCTAATACATGGGGCAAGTTAGAAAATCAGAGTTGGCCGGGCGTGGTGGCTCACGCCTGTAATCCCAGTACTTTGGGAGCCAAGATGGGTGGATCACTTGAGACCAGGAGTTCGAGACCAGCCTCGGCAACACAGTGAAACCCCGTCTCTACTAAAAATACAAAAATTAGCTGGGCGTGGTGGCAGGCACCTATAATCCCAGCTTCGAGAAGCTGAGGTTGCAGTGAGCCGAGATCAGGCACTTCAGCCTGGGCGACAGAGCGAGACTGTCTCAAAGAGAAAAAAAAAGTGGGGAAAGGAAAAAAAGAAAATCACAGCTTGTTCGCCACTTGCAGCTAAAGCAACAACACACATGCACAAAAATTATTCAGTAAAAGCAAAACAGTTTTGATGTATCTTGAGATTTTGTTTTATATCCAAAGGAAGACTCTATCTTTTATGTTTGAACTACCCTTTGGAAAATGCCTTCTATATAACAAATGTTGTAATTCTCTTCTAATTGGACCTTGAGGTCTCTCAGGAGAATGGCTATAAACTCTAGTCTCACCCTAATGGGGCTCTAGGGGAGGGGCTTGTGGGTCTTTACAGTAGCCTTTCACTGGACATTTATTTTTCCTGGCCCACAGCCTAATGCTTAAGTGTCTGACCCATGGCCAGATGTCTCAGAGGAAACTTGTTTATACTGGCAGATGCCTTGCAACTTTTGTCTGACTTGTGTGCAGTTTATTCCTACCATGATACCCACTCTTTTTTTTTTTTGAGACAGAGTCTCAATCTGTCACCAGGCTGGAATGCAGTGGTGTGACCTTGGCTTACTGCAACCTCCACCTTCTGGGTTCAAGCAATTCTCCTGCCTCAGCCTCCCGAGCAGCTGGGACTACAGGTGCGTGCCACCACGCCCAGCTAATTTTTGTATTTTTAGTAGAGACAGGGTTTCACCATGTTGGCCAGGATGGTCTTAATCTCTTGACCTCGTGATCTGCCCAACTCGGCCTCCCAAAGTGTTGGGATTACAGGCGTGAGCCATCGCACCTGACCTTTTTTTTTTTTTTTTGAGGCAGATCTTGCTCTGGTGCCTAGGCTGAAGTGTAGTGGCAGGATCACAGCTCACTGCAGCCTCAACCTCCTGGGCTCAAGCAATCCTCCCACCTCAGCCTCCCAAGTTACTGGGACTACAGGCATGTCCCACCACCTCTGGCTAATTTGTATATGATATATATTTTTGTAGAGATAGGGTTTTGCCATGTTGCCCACCTGTGATTACAGGTGTGGGTTACCACACCCAGCCAATGTATATTTAATTAGCGAGGTGCTATCTATACTATTTTATGGAAGTATTAATTAGCGAAGTGCATTAGTGGTTTCTTATTGTTGTTGTTTTTGTTTGAGACAGAGTTTCGCTCTTATTGCCCAGGCTGGAGTGCTGTGCTGCAATCTCGGCTCACCGCTACCTCCACTTCCCAGGTTCAAGCAATTCTCCTGCCTCAGCCTCCCAAGTACCTGGGATTACAGGCATGTGCCACCACCCCCAGCTGATTTTGTATTTTTAGTAGAGACTAAAATGGTCTCTCCATGTTGGTCGGGCTGGTCTCAAACTCCCGACCTCAGGTGATCCATCCGCCTTGGCCTCCCAAAGTGTTGGAATTACAGACGTGAGCCACCGCGCCCGGCCAATAGAGGTTTTTAAACTTTTTGTAGATAGTTTTGAAAGATCCTGTCTTCCTTTAAGAAATGAGAAAAGGCTGGGTGTGGTGGCTCATGCCTGTAATTCCAGCACTTTGGGAGGCCAAAGCAGGTGGATTGGTTGAGCTCAGGAGTTTGAAAGCAGCCCGACCAAATGGCAAAACCTCGTTTCTACTAAAAATACAAAACATTAGCTGGGCATGCATGCCTATAGTCAAAGCTAACACAAAGGCTGAGGTGGGAGGATCACCTGAGCTTGGGAAGTTGAGGCTGCAGTGAGCTGTGATCATGCCACTGCACTCCAGCCTGGGCAACAGAACGAGACCCTGTCTCAAAATGAAAACAAAAACAAAAAAATGAGGCAAGAGGAAAAAAAAATAACAAGAAAGAAAGTGGTAAGGGAGGAGTGCCTATTTATTAAGCTTTTGTTGTAAATAGTAATTTGCATATCAGATGTTCACTGTAATATTCTTTCAGTTTTGCCTGGCCTACAGCTTGCTGTGTGCTTTTGTACTCTGTTTCATTTATTTAGGAAATAATATATCAGTGTGTTTTATTCATTCCCAGCTCTAACCATGGAATATGGGATTGTCCCATTCTGTGAAGGAGGTTTGCCGGTCGCAACAGGAATATTCATGAACATGGAGGTACTTTGTTGAAGTTACACAAACTTTTTTACTCTTCCCCACTCTCATCCTATCCAGTCTGCTCACTATATTCTTCCATCCTTCAGCACCCTTCTATCTCTTCCTTCATCTTAAAAACCTTTCCTTTAATTTCAACAGCGCTGCATGGGTTTGTCATTTCAGGGGTTGGTCATGTTCCAGGATCTGTTTATAGACTTCTCTCAGGAGGAATGGGAGTGCCTGGACGCTGCTCAGAAGGACTTATACAGAGATGTAATGATGGAGAACTACAGCAGCCTGGTCTCACTAGGTAAGGATGTCTATCCGCAAATAACTCATGAATTTGGGTGTACCTTTTAATTGTCTGGGTGAATTTTTACCTGTTGCCTAGGGAATGTTTTGTGTTTTGTAGATTAAGAGATGGGCAGCTCTTTGGGGTCCCTCCATCTTCTCCATGCTTCAGACCTTTACACCTTTCTCTAGTCCTTCATGAGGACTAAGGGACTAACTTTGAATTCAGGAACAACAGGAGTATGTCTTACTTCTTTTATTTCTTTTTTTTTTTGAGACAAAGTCTTACTTACTCTGTCGCCCAGGCTAGAGTGCAATGGCGTGATCTCAGTTCACTCCAACCTCCGTCTATGGGGTGCAAGCGATTCTCATGCCTCAGCCTCCTGAGTAGGTGGGATTACAGGCGTCCACCACCATGCCTGGCCAATTTTTGTATTTTTAGTAGAGACAGGGTTTCACCATGTTGGTCAGGCTGGTCTTGAACTCCTGACCTCAAGCAATCCACCTATTTTGGCCTCCCAAAATGCTGGGATTACAGGAGTGAGCCACCATGGCTGGCCGTCTTACTTCTTTTCTTATAAACAGGTCTCTGTAGCCCAAAGCCTGATGTGATTTCCTTACTGGAGCAAGGGAAAGAGCCCTGGATGGTTTCAAGGGACGTGCTGGGAGGATGGTGCCCAGGTGAGTAAGGACTGAGCAGATGGGGAAGACACTGCTGTTTAGAACCCAGCCTGTCAGGGAGGCAGCACCATACAGGTACTGGTTGAGGAGTCTCTTCCTTAAGGTCCCATGTAAGGGTTGTGGCCTAAGAAACATGGAGAAAAGTCACAATACCCCCCGACACACACTTTTAAAAATGTATTTATTTATTTATTTTGAGATGGAGTCTCACTCTGTCACCCAGGCTGGAGTGCAGTGGCGTGATCTCGGCTCACTGCAACCTCTGCCCCTGAGTTGAAGCGATTCTCCTGCCTCAGCCTTTGAAGGAACTGGCATTATAGGTGCCCGCCACCATGCCCAGCTAATTTTTGTATTTTTAGTAGAGATGGGGTTTCATCATGTTGGCTAGGTTGGTCTCGAACTCACCTCAGGTGATCCACCTGCCTCGGCCTCCGAAAGTGCTGAGATTACAGGTGTGAGCCACTGCGCCTGGCCAAGAATCCCCTTTTATCTTCACCTTTTCAGTCTCTACTAATCTCTTGTCATAATTTCTTCCCATTTCAAAGAATAAAGTTACCTTCTTTCGGAGCCATCTGTTACCTCTATCTTGGGGCTAGTTCTTTCCCTTTGAAATTTAAACCTGTGTTCTTGCTTTAAAGAAAAATCTTGCCGGGCGCGGTGGCTCACGCCTGTAATCCCAGCAGTTTGGGAGGCCGAGATGGGTGGATCACGAGGTCAGGAGATCGAGACTATCCTGACTAACACAGTGAAACCCCTCTCTACTAAAAATACAAAAAATTAGCCGGGCGTGGTGGTGGGCGCCTATAGTCCCAACTACTTGGAGGCTGAGCCAGGAGAATGGCGTGAACCCGGGAGGCGGAGCTTGCAGTGAGCCAAGATGGCCCCACTGCACTCCAGCCTGGGCGACAAAGCGAGACTCTGTCTGAAAAAAAAAAAAAAAGAAAGAAATCTTTCAAAATATATTTATTTATTTTTCATATTGATCCTTAACTTTTTTTGTCTTGTCTTTTCTTTTTTTTTTTTTTGAGACGGAGTCTCGCTCTAGCCCGGGCTGGAGTGCAGTGGCCGGATCTCAGCTCACTGCAAGCTCCGCCTCCCGGGTTTACGCCATTCTCCTGCCTCCGCCTCCGGGAGTAGCTGGGACTACAGGCCCCCGCCACCTCGCCCGGCTAGTTTTTTGTATTTTTTAGTAGAGACGGGGTTTCACCGTGTTAGCCAGGATGGTCTCGATCTCCTGACCTCGTGATCCGCCCGTCTCGGCCTCCCAAAGTGCTGGGATTACAGGCTTGAGCCACCGCGCCCGGCCGTCTTGTCTTTTCTTATCTAGTTTTCCTTTGATGCAGCCATTTCATTCATCAATGGATATTCACTCACTTTTTATTTTTTATTTTTTTTAAACAGAGTCTCACTCTGTCACCCAGGCTGGAGTGCAGTGGCGTGATATTGGCTCACTGCAACCTCCGCTTCCTGGGTTCAAGTAATTCTCCTGCCTCAGCCTCTTGAGTAGCTAGGACTACAGGCATGTACCACCACACCTGGCTACTTTTTGTATTTTCTGTAGAGACAGGGTTTCTCCATGTTGGCCAGGCTGGTCCTGAACTCCTGACCTCAGGTGATGCACCCGCCTTGACCTCCCAAAGTGCTGAGATTACAGGTGTGAGCCAGCATGCTTGGCCTGATTCACTTTTAATCAACATTTATTGACTTAAAAAAATCATAAAGCCTTCTTTTCTTGGTGGGTGACAGTTACAGAAGATATAAGCTCTCAGAATTACAGTCTAATTTATTTATTTATTTATTTATTTAGAGACAATATATTGTTGTGTTGCCCAGGCTGGAGTGCAGTGGAGTCATCTTGGCTCACTGCAACCTCTGCATCCTGAATTCAAGCAATTCTTATGCCTCGGCCTCCCGAGTAGCTGAGATTACAGGCACGTGCCACCATACCTTGCTAACTTTTTGTATTTTTACTAGAGACAGGGTTTTGCCACATAGCCTAGGCTGGTCTTGAACTCCTGAGCTAAGGCAATCTGCCCACCTTGGCCTCCCAAAGTGCTAGGATTGCCACCATGAGCTACCACACTCAGCCTAATAAAGGGTCTAGATCATGTGTATAAATCACTTTCTAAAAAGTAGACTCAACCAGGAGATTTCTAATATGGTGCTTAGAAGAAAGAGCTGAAGATATAAATGTGAAGGAATAGGATATGGCTGCTTTTAGTAGGAAAAGGTACACAGAAATGATTGTGTATAAAAGAGGACAATAAGTTAAATATAGAAGACTTCAGTGTCAAGGAAAAGGGAGTGATCCATTTTTAGTAAGTTGGTGACAGTCAACATGGGCAAAAATTGGGCTGTAAGTAGCACAGACTGAGGGATTTTTCTTTTGAAGTAGAAAAGATAAGGCATTGCCGGGCGTGGTGGCTCATGCCTGTAATCCCAGCACTTTGGGAGGCCCAGGCGGGCAGCTCACCTGAGGTTGGGAGTTTGAAGCTAGCCTGACCAACATGGAGAAACCCCGACTCTACTGAAAATACAAAAAAATCAGCTGGGTGTGGTGGTGCATGCCTGTAATCCCAGCTACTTGGGAGGCTGACGCAAGAGAATCGCTTGAACCCAGGAGGCAGAGGTTGTGGTGAGCCAAGATGGTGCCATTGCACTGCAGTCTGGGCAGCAAGAGTGAAACTCCATCTCAAAAAAAAAAAAAAGAAAAGATAAGGCATTTTATTTTTCAAAATGTGCTTTTAAGTAATGCAAACTATCCATTTTAAAAAGTGTTTTAATTGTGGGATATAGATGACTTTATTTTCTCTTATCCATAGAACATTACAAAAAAATTTTTTTAATTATTAACTTGATTATGGAAGTCTTTGAACATACACAAAAGTAGAAAGGATGGTGGAATGGACATCCCCCGAATCCATTTCCTAGCTGCAGTAGTTATCAATGAGTTTCCATGTTTCCAATCTTATTGATCTATGCCTGTTGACTTCTGCACCTTCCCTGGAGTTTGTTAAAGCAAGTCCTGGATATCATGAGTTCAGTACTATTAAATGTATAGGTAGCTTTTCAGTGTTTCTTCTCCTTTTTTTGTTTTAGTGACAGGGTCTCTCTGTTGCCTATGCTGGAGTACGGTGGCACAGTCACAGCTCACAGCAGCCTTGACCTCCAGGACTGAAGTGATCCTCCCACCTCAGCCTCCTGAGTAGCTCAGACTACAAGCACACACCACCACACCTGGTCAATTTCTAATTTTTTTTTGTAGAGATGGGTTCTCCCTATGTGCCACAGGCTGGTCTGGAACTCCTGGGCTCAAGCAATCCTCCCGCCACCTCACTTTCCCAAACTGCTGGGATTACAGGCATGAGCAACTGTGCCCAGCTTGTTTCTTCTCTTTAAAATGACTGCTCTGAGGTATCTTTATTTAAATGGACATTTTCATATTTATTTTTCAGATATGAGATTCCTGGGCCATTTTTTTTTTTTTTTTTTTTTGAGACAGAGTCTTGCTCCGTTGCTAGGCTGGAGTGCTGTGGCACGATCTGGGCTCACTGCAACCTCCAACTCCCTGGTTCAAGTGATTCTCCTGCCTCAGCCTCCCAAGTAGCTGGGATTACAGGCACGTGCCACCTTGCCCAGCTAATTTTTTTTGTACTTTTAGTTGAGATGGGGTTTCACCACATTGGCTAGGATGGTCTGGATTTCCTGACCTCGTGATCTGCCCCGCCTCAGCCTCCCAAAGTGCTGGGATTACAGGTGTGAGCCACCGCCCCCGGCCTGGTTTAAACTTTTTAAAACTCATGACAGTCTAGGACAGAAATGCATAAAACACTGGAGTTGCCTCATCCAACTCAGTTCAGACAAGTATTCGTAGCTGGTTAATTTAAAAGTTTAAAGTGAAAAGATCTGATATCCCACAACCATATGATTTTAGATGAGAGCATTTAATCAGAGATGGGTGGATCACTTGAGACCAGCCTGGCAAATGTGGCGAAACCCCCTCTGTACTAAAAATACAAAAATCAGCCGGACATGGTGTAGCATGCCTGTAATCCCAGCTACTCAAATGGCTGAGGCACAAAATTGATTGAATCCGGGAGGAGGAGGAGGAGGCAGTGAGCCAAGATCACACCACTGTACTACAGTGTGAGTGACAGAGTAAGACTCTGTCTCAAGAAAACAAAAAAAGAACTTTTTAATTTTCATGATACCATTTTTTTTTTGAGATGGAGTTTTGCTCTTATTGTCCCGGCTGCAGTGCAGTGGCTCCATCTCGGCTCACAACAACCTCCGCCTCCTGGTTTGAAGTGATTCTTCTGCCTCAGCCTCTGAGTAGCTGGGATTACAGGCATGCAACACCATGGCCGGCTAATTTTTGTGTTTTTAGTAGAGATGGGGTTTCACCATGTTGGTCAGGCTGGTTTTGAATTCCTGACCTCAGGTGATCCACCTGCCTTGGCCTCCCAAAGTGCTGGATTACAGGCGTGAGCCACCACGCCTGGCCTCATGATACCATTTTTAACCCATGAGCTTTCATAAATGTTTTGCCTTTTTTTTTTAATTTTTATTTTTTGAGACAGAGTCTTGCTGTGTCACCTAGGCTGGAGTGCAGTGGCATGATCTCGGCTCACTGCAACCTCCACTTCCTGGGTTCAAGCTATTCTCCTGCCTCAGCCTCCTGAGTAGCTGGGATTACAGGTGCCCGCCACCACGCCCAGTTAATTTTTGTATTTTTAGTAGAGATGGGGTTTCACAATGTTGGCCAGGATGTCCTCAATCTCCTGACCTCAAGTGATCCACCCGTCTCTGCCTCCCAAAGTGCTGGGATTACAGGCGTGAGCCGCCATGCCCGGCCATTGTTTTGCCTTTAAATTTTTCCCATTTTTATAGTTTTTATTACTGAATTTACTTACTTACTTACTTACTTACTAGTCTCTGATAGCGTGGCAAAGCATCTTGTTTGAAAATGGGCTCCCTGCTGGGAGTTCTGCTTCATTCTGTATACATACTATACCTGTAAGGTATGAGTCATCATTTAAGGTTTTAGTTTTTTATGTGAAGGGACTACACAAAGGTTCTTGCAATCCAGTTTCAACAGATGGTCTATGAAAGCTGTGCTGTTCCATACAGTAGCCACTAGCTACATGTGGCTAATTAGATTTACCTGTAAAGTAATTAAAATTAAATAAAATGAAAAATTCACTTCTTGGCTGGGCACAGTGACTAACACCTGTAACTCCAGCGCTTAGGGAGGCTGAGGCAGGAGGATCGCTTGAGTCCAGGAGTTCAAGGCTTCAGTGAGCTGTGATCGCACCATTGCGTTCCAGCCCAGGTGACAGAGCAAGACCCTGTCTCAAAAAGAAAAAGAGGCCGGGCGCAGTGGCTCACGCCTGTAATCTCAGCACTTTGGGAGGCTGAGGTGGGTGGATCACTTGAGGTCAGGAGTGGTCCGGTCAACATGGTGACCAGCCTAATCAACACAGTGAAACAACATCTCTATTAAAACAAACACACAAAAAATTAGCCAGGTGTGGTGGCAGGCACTTGTAATCCCAGCTACTCTTGAGGCTGAGGACAGAGAATCGCTGGAACCCAGGAAGCAGAGGTTGCAGTGAGCCAAGATCATACCACTGCACTCCAGCCTGGGTGACAGAGCAAGACTGTCTCAAAAAAAAAAAAAAAAAAGAAAGAAAAACTATATTTCCTGTTTGTGCTTCCTTTTTATGTTTCATCTTTTCTACTTCATTATTTGGTTTTATTTTCTTACTAAGTTTTAAGAGTGATTCATTCATTCATTTTTTTCATTTATAATTATGGTAAAATATACATAGCATAAATGTGTTACTATTTTAACCATCTTTAATTGTATTCATATTGTGCAACTGTCATTTCTAGAATTGTGCACATTCATTTCTAGAACTCCTGAAATTCCAACATAATCACGACAGATCTACCCATTTGGGTTAAGAAGAGGCTTCTATTTACTAGTTATCTCATTGTTAGCATATCCCAACGGACCCCTGCCAAAGTTCGCCCCTCAGATAAACAAAAGCTCAACACTATAAAGCATGGGAATATTCATTGTTGGCTAGGAACAGACCATCTCTGACACTGCCAGGAAGCATCAAACTAGCCACTCAAATGAAAATGTGCCTACACTTGGAATGAGTAATCTCACTTTTTGGACTGTCTACTACAGAAATAAAAGAAGTAGCTAATTCTGATATATACAGAAACACATTTCCTGGAATAGCAGTAACAATCTAAATGGGCATTAACAAAAACTGGGACGGGCCAGGTGTGGTGGCTCACGCCTGTAATCCCAGCACTTTGGGAGGCCAAGGCAGGTGGATCATGAGGTCAGGAGTTCGACACCAGCCTGGTCAACGTGGTGAAAACCCCGTTTCTACTAAAAATACAAAAAATTAGCCAGGCGTGGTGGTGCACACCTGTAGTCCCAGCTACTCGGGAGGCTGAGGTAGGCAAATTGGTTGAACTCAGGAGGCAGAGGTTGCAGTGAGCTGAGATCATGCCATTGTACTCCAGCCTAGGCAACAGCAAGACTCCGTCTTGAGGGAGAAACAAAAAACAAAAAAAACTGTGACATTATGGTATATCCACATAATGGGATATGATGCAGCTATTCAAGGAAATGATGTAAATCTGTCAATAGCAACTTTAAAACTATCCTTGATCTATTGTTATCTGGGGGCAAAAGTTGCACACCAATATACATAGGACAATTCTATTTTTATAAAAGGAAGAAAACGCACACATCGATACACATACATCATATATGAATGGGTGAATATGTGGATGTGCATAAACTTGGGAAAAGAAACACTCCAGACAAGTATGCATTCCTCTGGGGGTAGAAAATCATGTGTTCCAAATAGAAAGAAACATTTGCAAATACACATCTTCCTGGAAATAAGATTATGTAATGTGCTGAAAGTATAGTTCGGATCTCAGTGAACAAGTAGGTGATATGGCACTTAAAACATTGGCTCAAGGCCGGGGCGGTGACGCACATCTGTAATCCCAGCACTTTGGGAGGCCAAGGCGGGTGGATCACAAGGTCAAGAGATTGAGACCATCCTGACCAACATGGTAAAACCCCATCTCTACTAAAAACACAAAAGTTAGCTTGGCGTCGTGGCGGGCACTGTAATCCCAGCTACTCGGAGGCTGAGGAAGGAGAATCGCATGAACCCAGGAAGCAGAGGTTGCAGTGAGCCAAGAACACGCCACTGCACTCCAGCCTGGCAACAGAGCGAGACTCCGTCTAAAAAAAAAAAAAAAAAAAAAAAGCTAAAAACTAGATATATATAAAAACTATCTAGTTGCTTTATTTACTAGTGGTGTCAAGACTTCCTAACTTCTTTAAGCATTATTAAACATAATAATTCTCTTTAATATTAGTATTTGAAGCCTTTTGGTTCTGTTTCTGCTGTTTTTTTCTTCATGTGATTTCTCATTTCCTGTATGTGTTAGAGTTGTTGTTGTTGTTTTTAATTGCGAAGTGCTCTCTCTTTCCTTGAAACTTTGTGAGAATATTTTGAGGGTTGAGTTGAGGTTGATTTTGTCCACAGAGATTTTGTGTTTGCTTTTTGCACAACCTGGCCCATAGTACAATTTTTATTGTCATCACTTAGCATCAGAGGAATTCGTAGGCCAGGCGCATTGGCTCACGCCTGTCATCCCAACACTTTGGGAGGCCGAGGTGGGTGGATCATTTGAGGTCAGTAGTTTGAGACCAGCCTGGCCAACATGGTGAAACCCTTTCTGTACTAAAAATACAAAAATTAGCCGGGCGTGGTGTTGCGTGCTGTAATCCCAGCTGCTCGAATGGCTGAGGCACAGAACTGATTGAACCTGGAAGGTGGAGGTTGCAGTGAGCGGAGATCGCACCACTGCATTCCAGCATGGGTGATAGAGTGAGACTCTGTCTCAAAAAAAACAAAAAAGAATTTTTCAATTTTCATGATACCATTTTTAACCCATGAGCTTTTGTAAATGTTTTGCATTTAAATTTTTTTCCCATTTTTTAATTCCTGAATTCAACCTTAATTGCACTATCGTCAGTACTTACATGGTCAATATGAGACCAGTTTCTGGAAATGTGTTAAGACTCAGTTCATGCACTGGTGCATTGACAGTGTTTTTGCGGGGGTGGGATTCACGTGTTCTTGTGCTTTCTTTTAATTGTTGCATGCAGAATTCTCACATGTTCAACATATCATGCTTGTTAATTTGATGTAAAGATCCTCTGTATCCTTTCATATTTTCTGGGTGCTTGACCTCTCAGTTATTAAAAGAGTTATATTGAAATCTCCCACACTCAGCCAGGTGCAGTGGCTCACACCTATAATCCTAGCACTTTAGGAGGCTGAGGCTTCCAAAAGGGATTACGAGGTCAGGAGTTCAAGACCAGCTTGGCCAAGATGGTGAAACCCTGTCTCTAGTAAAAATACAAAAAATTAGCCAGGCGCAGTAGCAGGTGCCTGTAATCCCAGCTACTTGGGAAGCTGAGGCAGGAGAATCACTTGAACTCGGAGGGCAGAGGTTGCAGTGAGCCAAGATCGTGCCACCGCACTCCAGCCTGGGTGACAGAGTGAGACTCAAAAAAAAAAAAAAATCTCCCACAATCAAGATGAAGCCTAATCTTTTGTATTTTCTCAATTTTTACTTTGCATATTTAGAGTTTATTTTACTGGATGCTTACACATTTAGAATTGTTATATCTTTTTGGTGAATGAACATTTTATTATGTAGTAATCCTGTTTATTCCCAATAATATTTTCACCTTGAAGTCTATTTTTTTCCAGTGCTAAGACCCTAGCTTTCTATTCATGAATACTTGCCTGATTTTCATTTTCTTAGTTTTTACTTCAACTTTTTTTGTGTCTTCATGTTTTTTAGATACTTTTTATTTTAAGAGGGTTGAAATTTACTTTTTCTTTGTTTACATTCCTTATAATTACTGATGTATTTGGATTTTTTTTTTTTTGAGACAGGTTCTTTCTCTCTGTTGCCCAGGCTGAGTGCAATGGTGCAATCACAGCTCACCACAGCCTCAACCCCCTGAGCTCAAGCAATCTGCATAGCTCAGCCTCCCAAGTAGCTGAAAATAAAGGCATGATCCACCTCTCTTGGCCTGTTCGAATTTTTTTAACCAGCTTATTTTGTTCTATTTGTCTCACTTTTCCTGTCTTCTGTTGCCTGTTTTATTTTACACTGTTTTAGATTTGAGGTTTTAAAAAAATCTGAAGCCCGTACTTAGTTTGATTCCACTGATTTGGAAGTTGAAAGCACAGATTCTGGAGCCAGACTTCCTCCATTCAAATCCTAGCTCTGCCATTTAATACCTCTATGACTTTTGGCAATTTACTTAACCTCTCTGGTCCTCATTGGCAAATATATACGCTATTCACAGGATTCTAAATGAGCTTATATAGTAAATGTGTAAAGCAGTAAAATTAGTGCCTGGCACATAGCAAGAATGATGTGTAAGCTATTTTTTTTTTCTGTTCATTTTGTTCTTATTATTGGGATTTCATCATGCATAGCTTTTTTAAGAGTCAGGTTCGTTTGTCACCCAGGCTGGAGTGCAGTGGCTTGACCACAGCTCATTGCAGCACTGACTTTCTGGGCATAGGTGATCCTCCTGCCTTAGCCTCCCGAGTACCTGAGGCTACAGACACATGCCACCACACCCGGCTCTTTTTTTTTGAGACAGTGTCCCAAGCTGTTTCCCAGGCTGGTCTTGAACTCCTGGGCTCTGGTAATCTTCCAGCCTTGGCATCCCAAAGTGTTGAGATTACAGCCATGAACCACCATGCCTGGCTTGTAGAACTTCTACTTTTTTTTTTTTCCCTGAGACGAAGTCTCGCTCTGTTGCCCAGGCTGGAATGCAGTGGCACAATTTCGGCTCACTGCAACCTCTGTCTCCTGGGTTTAAGCAATTCTTCTGCCTCAGCCTCCTGAGTAGCTGGGAATTCAGGCGTGCACTACCATGCCTGGCTTATTTTGTATTTTTAGTAAAGTCGGAGTTTTGCCATGTTGACCAGGCTGGTCTTGAACTCCCTGACCTCAGGTGGTCCACCTGCCTCAGACTCCCAAAGTGCTGAGATTACAGGCATGTGCCACCACACCCTGCCCCATAGAACTTTTAAATTTACCATCCATGGCACTCATTGCACCTGACTCAGATTTTTTTTAGAAAACCTCATCACTTCTGAATAAATTTATCTGTTCCATCTTGAATACAGTTTGCTCCCTGTTCTTTCAGTATTACTTTCAGGAAGACAAATGAATTCTTTGACTTTTCTTTATGACTCTTAACCTTGCTTTTGCATTTCCAATTATTTAACCATTCCAGTGAGGTTTTGATGTTGATTTCTTTCTCTCTCTTTTCCTCCTTGAAATTTATATGTTGAAGAAACTGGATCATCTGTCATTTAACATTTAGCTCCCCTTCCTTTATTCCTTTCTTTCCTATAAACAGACTATGTGATATTAGTATTGTGTATTTCATCAAGAAGCACATATCTGGTTGTTTCTGTTTTTGTGATGTTAGTAGCCATTCCTCATCTCATCCCCTAAAAATTACTAGGTAATTTTAAAATTGTCCCTATGATCACACAGATTTAAAAAATATTTGATGTGATTTATTGAAATTACATTATAATGATTACAGTTATTATTCTCGAATTCATGCTCAACTTGTCCCATCTTTGGCCAATGGGACCCTCTTCACAATGGTTCCTGAGTCTTTTTGACATGACCCTAGGGGTCTTGAATAAGCTTCTTTGCTTTTCTAATATGCCAGCTTTTTCCATGCTCATAATGCACCTTTCTGTCCTAATCCTAAGATGCTCCAAGGAGCCTAGGTTCTGTGTAGTAAGAAATGGTATTTAGAGACAGTAATCTGTCATTAGCGTGTTCATTGCTGCTGGATTGGTTGTTTCTAAGGCTTCAATGGATGAAGATGGAAAGTATTTTTTAAAAATCATGATTGCACTCTTATACTGCCAATTCAAATTCATTCATTGAATTTTAAGTTTCAATGATTTATTTTTTAATTTTTAGATACCCCATTTGTGTGTTTTACAAAAACTTGCTTGGCCTTTTTGCTAATGAGGTATTACTTTCTCTCTTTAAAAAAGTAAACTTTAGGTTTTAGGATAGTTTTAGACTTATAGAAAAGTCAGGTTAGTACAGAGATTTCCCATATACATCACATATAGTTTCCCATTAACATTGTATGTTTGTACATTTGTCATAATTAATTAATTAATGTTGATCCTATTCAATAATAACATCATTGAAGCAATGTGGTTATTATTATTTACCTTTCCTATGGTGCTGAGATCTATTATTATTAATGGAAACCCCTACTTTACTCAGATTTATCTTTTTTTTTTTTTTGAGATGGATTCTGGCTTTTGTTGCCCAGGCTGGAGTGCAATGGTGCGATCTTGGCTCAGTACAACCTCAGCCTCCTGGGCTCAAAAGATTCTCCTGTCTCAGCCTCCCGATTAGCTGAGATTACAGGCATGGGCCACCACGCCTGGCTAATTTTTGTATTTTTAGTAGAGACAGGGTTTCACCATGTTGGCCAGGCTGGTCTCGATCTCCTGACCTTGTGATCCGCCCGCCTCAGCCTCCCAAAGTGCTGAGATTACAGGTGTGAGCCACTGCGCCTGGCCTCCTTAGCTTTTACCTAATGTCCTTTTTTCGTATTCTAGGATCTCGGCTAGGAGAACACATTGCATTGAGTCATTATGTTTCCCTTGGCTCTTTGACAGCTTTTCAGGCTTTCCTTGTTTGTGATTATCTCAGTAGTTCTGGAGAGTACTGGCCAGGTAATTCGTAGATTATCTCTCATTTTGGGATTTGTCTGGTGTTTTTCCAGTGATTAGACTGGAGTTCAGTATTTTTAGAAGAAAGATCACAGAGATAAAATGTTGTTCTCATCACATCATATAAGGGTACATACTATCACCAGGTATGTACACCATTTTTTTTTTTTTTTTTAAGACAGGGTCTTGCTCTGTCGCCCAGGCTGGAGTGTAGTGGCACAATCATAGCTCACTGCAACCTTGAACTCCTGGACTAAAGCAATCCTCCTCTCTCAGACTCCCAAAGCGCTGGGATTACAGGCATGAGCCACCATGCCCAACACATTTTTACTTCGTTAGGACATTATTTTCAGTTTGTCTCTCTCTTCTACCATAGATGTTTTTATTTCTACTCAAAAAGGAAATGCTATGTTTTTGCTTTCTGGTTATTTTTCAGACTCGGAGTTTAGATGTAAGACCAAAGATTCATGTTTGCTAAAAGAAATCTATGAAGTAACGTCATCTCAGTGGATGAGAATGGAAAAATGTCACAGCCTTGTGGGCTCCAGTGTCAGAGATGACTGGGAATGCAAAGGCGAGTTTCAGCACCAAGATATAAATCAGGAGCGATATTTGGAAAAAGCAATAATGACTTACGAGAAAACGCCAACTTTCTGCCTACAGACATCTCTCACTCTGCATCATTGGATTAATCCTGGAGAGAAACTGTATAAATCCATAGAATGTATGGCTTTTAAGAATGGCTCAGAACTTACACAACAGCAAGAAACCCATACTGGTGAAAAACTCTATAAATGTAAGGAGTGTGGGAAGGCCTTTTGTTATTTTTCCTATCTTGTTAAACATCAGAGAATTCATACTGGGGAAAAGCCCTATGCATGTAAAGAATATGGAAAAGCTTTTATTTCTGGCTCACATCTTATTCAACACCAGAAAATGTATATAGATGAGGGACCTCATGAGTGTCAGGAATCTGTGAAGGCCTTTAGACCATCTGCGCACCTTACTCAACATCGGAGAATTCATACTGGTGACAAACCTTATGAATGTAAAGAATGTGGGAAATCTTTTACTTCTGGCTCAACACTAAATCAACATCAGCAAATTCACGCTGGTGAGAAACCCTATCATTGTAAGCAATGTGGAAAATCTTTTACTGTTGGCTCAACACTAATTCGACACCAGCGAATTCACACTGGTGAGAAACTGTATGATTGTAAGGAATGTGGAAAATCTTTTGCTTCAGGCTCAGCACTAATTCGACATCAGCGAATTCACACTGGTGAGAAACCCTATGACTGTAAGGAATGTGGAAAATCTTTTACTTTTCACTCAGCACTAATTCGACATCAGCGAATTCACACTGGTGAGAAACCCTATGATTGTAAGGAATGTGGAAAATCTTTTACTTTTCACTCAGGGTTAATTGGACACCAGGTAATTCACACTGGTGAGAAACCTTATGATTGTAAAGAATGTGGAAAATCTTTTACTGCTGGCTCAACACTAATTCAACATCAGCGAATTCACACTGGTGAGAAACCCTATGATTGTAAAGAATGTGGGAAATCTTTTGCTTCTGGCTCAGCACTACTTCAACATCAGCGAATTCACACTGGTGAGAAACCCTATTGTTGTAAGGAATGTGGAAAATCTTTTACTTTTCGCTCAACACGCAATCGACACCAGCGAATTCACACTGGTGAGAAACCCTATGATTGTAAAGAATGTGGAAAATCTTTTGCTTCTGGCTCAGCACTACTTCAACATCAGCGAATTCACACTGGTGAGAAACCCTATCATTGTAAGGAATGTGGAAAATCTTTTACTTTTCGCTCAGGGCTAATTGGACATCAGGCAGTTCACACTGGTGAGAAACCCTATGATTGTAAAGAATGTGGAAAATCTTTTACTTCTCGCTCAGCACTAATTCAACATCAGCGAATTCACACCGGTGAGAAACCCTATCATTGTAAGGAATGTGGAAAATCTTTTACTGTTGGCTCAACATTAATTCAACATCAGCAAATTCACACTGGTGAGAAACCCTATGATTGTAAGGAATGTGGGAAGGCCTTTAGACTTCATTTACGACTTACTCAACATCAACAAATCCATACTGGTGAGAAACCTTATCAATGTCAGGAATGTGGGAAAGCCTTTATCAGTGTCTCAGGACTCACCCAACATCACAGAATTCACACTGGTGAGAAACCCTATGAATGTCCAGAATGTGGAAAGGCCTTTAGACAGCGTACATACCTTAATCAACATCGGAGAATTCATACTGGTGAGAAACCTTATGAATGTAAAGAATGTGGGAAATCTTTTACTTTCTGCTCAGGACTAATTCAACATCAGCAAAATCACACTGGTGAGAAACCCTGTGATTGTAAGGAAAGTGGGAAATCTTTTACTTCTCACTCAACACTAATTCAACATCAGAAAATTCACACTGGTGAGAAACCCTATGATTGTAAGGAATGTGGAAAATCTTTTACTTCTCATTCAACACTAATTCAAGATCAGCAAATATACACTGGTGAGAAGCTCTATGATTGTAAGGAATGCGGGAAATCTTTTGCTTCTCATTCAACACTAATTCAACATCAGCGAATTCACACTGGTGAGAAACCCTATCATTGTAAGGAATGTGGGAAATCTTTTACTCTCCGCTCAGCACTAATTCAACATCGGCCAATTCACACTGGTGAGAAACGCTACAGTTGTAAAGAATGTGGGAAATCTTTTACTTGTCACTCAACACTAATTGAACATCAGCGAATTCACACTGGTGAGAAACCCTATCATTGTAAGGAATGTGGAAAATCTTTTACTTTTCGCTCAGCAATAATTCAGCATCAGCGAATTCACACTGGTGAGAAACCCTATGATTGTAAGGAATGTGGGAAGGCCTTTAGACGTCGTTCAAAACTTACTCAACATCAACGAATCCATACTGGTGAGAAACCTTATCAATGTCATGAATGTGGGAAAGCCTTTGTCCGTTTCTCAGGACTCACAAAACATCACAGTATTCACACTGGCGAGAAACCCTATGAATGTAAGACATGTGGGAAGTCCTTCAGACAGCGTACACACCTTACTCTACATCAGAGAATTCATACCGGTGACAGACCTTATGAATGTAAAGAATGTGGGAAATCTTTTACTTGCGGCTCAGAACTAATTCGACATCAGCGAACTCACACTGGTGAGAAACCTTATGATTGTAAGGAATGTGGGAAGGCCTTTAGATGTCCTTCACAACTTAGTCAACATAAACGAATCCATACTGGTGAGAAAACTTATCAATGTCCAGAATGTGGGAAAGCCTTTTTCTATGCCTCAGGACTCAGCCGACATCAGAGTATTCACACTGGCGAGAAACCCTATGAATGTAAGACATGTGGGAAGGCCTTTAGACAACTTACACAGCTTACTCGACATCGGAGAATTCATGACCTAACATAATTAACGTAGGAAATCATTCTCATGCCATTTGTCATGGATCATCAGCAGATTCCATATGTGGGTCAAATACAATGGATGTGGGAATTCCTTTTACTTCGTATTCACTTTTTCCAGAATTGGGACTTTTTTTTTTTTTTTTTGAGACGGAGTCTCGCTGTCGCCCAGGCTGGAGTGCAGTGGCACTATATTGGCTCACTACAAGCTCTGCCTCCTGGGTTCATGCCATTCTTCTGCCTCAGCCTCCCGAGTAGCTGGGACTACAGGCATCCACCACCATGCCCAGCTAATTTTTTTGTTTTTCTATTTTTAGTAGAGACAGAGTTTCACTGTGTTAGCCAGGATGGTCTCGATCTCTTGACCTCGTGATCCACCCACCAAAATTAGGACATTTAATACGAAAAGAAATTGATAATGAGTGTAGATGAGTTTTCTATCATGATTCAAAGCTTGCTGAAGTTATACAAATTCATATTAGAGAATGTGGTCAATGACAAAAGACAACCATTTATTACCTATGTGACATTAGGCTAATTATGTAAATCCTCTGTGCCAAAATTACTAATTGATAAAATGTTGATGGTAATAGTTGTTTTTGTCTTTTGTTTTGAGATGGAGTCTTGCTCTGTTGCCCAGGCTGGAGTACAGTGGTGCTATCTTGGCTCACTGCAATCTCTGCCTCCCGGATCCAAGTTATTCTCCTGCCTCAGCCTTCCGAGTAGCTGAGATTACAGGCATGCGCCACCATGCTGGGCTAATTTTTGTATTTTTAGTAGAGATGGGGTTTCATTGTGTTGGTCAGGGTGGTCTCAAACTCCTGACCTTGTGATCCCCCTGCCTCAGCCTCCTAAAGTGCTGGGATTACAGGTGTGAGCCACTGTGCCCGGCTAGTAATAGGTTTTTTTTTTTTTTTAATAATAAGTGTGACTACATTTTTCATGTTTGACTACTGGCTTCTTTTTAAGCCTCACCTTCCCTGTCTACTTCCCTGTCTACTTTAGCCCATATCTGCAAAGGTGGCTAAGAGAGCCCTTGCTGGAAAGAAAGCAAGCAAAACTAAAGTCTGTGTGCACCTTCTCCTTTGGATCCACTGGGCAATTTATATTAGAAATTCCAAGCCGGGCGAGGTGGCTCACACCTGTAATGCCAGGACTTTCAGAGGCTGAGGTGGGTGGATCACCTGAGGTTAAGAGTTCAAGACCAGGCCGGGCGCGGTGGCTCAAGCCTGTAATCCCAGCACTTTGGGAGGCCAAGACGGGCGCATCATGAGGTCAGGAGATCGAGACCATCCTGGCTAACATGGTGAAACCCCGTCTCTACTAAAAAATACAAAAAACTAGCCGGGCGCGGTGGCGGGCTCTGTAGTCCCAGCTACTTGGAAGGCTGAGGCAGGAGAATGGCGTGAACCCAGGAGACGGAGCTTGCAGTGAGCTGAGATCCGGCCACTGCACTCCAGCCTGGGCGACAGAGCCAGACTCTGTCTCAAAAAAAAAAAAAAAGTTTGTAGTCAGAACACACACCATGTTTATCAGTTATGTTTGCTGTCTTATATGGACACAGTTTGTGATGCCCTAAAACAAATAGTGGTGCCAAAGATAATCATAGGCCACCATAACGGATAAAATGACAATGAGAAAGTTGAAATATTGTTGAGATCATCCAAATATGAACACATGCTATTGAATAAATGGAGCCAATAGACTTGTTCACTGCATGGTTAGGTCAGAGGCATGTAAACCAGAACAACTTCTTGAATAGGAGCTGTGTAAAATAACACTGATACCTCCTGGGCTGCATTCCTAGACAGTTAAGGCATTCTAAGTCACAAAATAAGATAAGAGGTCAGCATAAGATACAGGTCATAAGGACCTTGCTGATAAAACATCTTGCAGTAAAGAAATCGGCCAAATCCAAGATGGTGACAAGAGTGATCTCTGGTCATCCTCACTGCTATACTCCCAGCAGCACCATGACAACCAGCTAAGTTTTTATTTTTATTTCAGTAGAATTGGAGTCTTGCTTTGTTACCCAGGCTGGTCTTGAATTCCTGTCCTCAAGCAATCTTCCCACCTTATGAATGTAAAGAATGGCCCACCTTGGCCTCCCAAAGTGCTGGAATTACAATCAGAAGCCACTGCACCTGGCTCTTTTTTTTTTTTTTTTGAGATGGAATTTCGCTCTTGTTGCCCAGGCTGGAGTGCAATAGCACGATCTTGGCTCACCGCAACCTCCGCCTCCCAGATTCAAGCGATTCTTTTGCCTCAGCCTCCTGAGTAACTGGGATTACAGACATGCTCCACCATGCCAGGCTAATTTTGTATTATTTAGTAGAGAAGGGGTTTCTCCATTTTGGTCAGGCTGGTCTCTGAACTCTGGGCAGGGCTAATTTAGATAAGGTAGTCAGGAAAGGCATTTCTTACAAGGTGGTATTTGTATGAACGTAGACATATGGTTGCATTTTATTATATGTAAATTATACTTAAGTTGATGAAAAAATCTCACCTCATCAACTATTCACTTAGGATTGTTGTATTTCATTCTATTTAAATCACACTTGCGTTTTAAAAAGTCAACACTTTTCTACAACTTACATATCTGTTGTACTTTTTCTAATATGCTTATGGATGATTTAAAATATATATATACACATATCTTTTAAGAAGGTTATTTTAAGGTTAATCAATTGACGCTTTGTCTCAATTGATTCTTTTGTCCCAATTTGTAGTCAGTTGAGGTTTGTCTCAATTTATGGAAACAAATCAAATGTTTGTTCTCAAATTCTTAGTCTGTCATTTATTATTTCTTCTCCATATTTTTGTTACTGCTTCCTTGGAGATATTTAAACATAAATATATAGAGAGAGGGTGAAGATGGAGGAGTACTTTTTACAGTTCACAGTTGTCTTTTTTGTGTGTGACAGGGTTTTGCTGTGTTGCCCAGGCTGGAGTGCAATGGCACAATCTCCGCTCATTGCAGCCTCAACTTCCCGGGCTTAATCGATCCCCCACCTCAGCATCCCAAGTAGCTAGGACTACAGGCGCACACCACCATACCTAGCTAATTTTTGTATCTTTTGTAGAGACAGAGTTTCACTATGTTGCCCATGCCGGTCTTGAACTCTTGGGCTCAATTGGTCCTCCCACCTCAGCCTCCTAGGTGCTGGGATTACAGGTGTGAGCCACTGTGTTCAGCCAATACTCTGTTTTATGTTTTTACTTTTCACTTTTAAAAATTAACTCCTTTTATAAAAAAGTAGAATTTTTTAAGGAGCACAGAAAAGCACAATGAAGACAGAAAAATCTCCTGTATGTTCTTATCGACCAAAGATGATCTATTTGGGGGGTAAATCCTTTTTTCTTTTTTTTTTTTGAGACGGAGTTTCGCTCTTGTTGCCCAGGATGGAGTGCAATGGCATGATCTCGGTTCACAACCTCCGCCTCCCAGGTTCAAGCAATTCTCCTGCCTCAGCCTCCCGAGTAGCTGGCATTACAGGCATGCACCACCACGCCCAGCTAATTTTGTATTTTTAGTAGAGATGGGGTTTCTCCATGTTGAGGCTGGGCTCAAACTCCTGACCTCAGGTGATCTGCCTGCCTCAGCCTCCCAAAGTGCTGGGATTACAGGCGTGAGCCACCGTGCCTGGCTGGTAAATCCTTTTAATAGAGGAGTTTCAATATTTCTAGTCTGCCATACTACTAGAAAGAAAAGAATCATTACTGACATCTTTATGACATTGAGTTTTTCTCTTGTACCTGTTATATCTCTTTATTTCAGTAGGTATTCTTTTATGTGCTTTAGTAAGCCTTCATATTTTTAGCATAAAAGTGTATACATTTCTTGTTTTACTTATTTCTAGATACCTTATGGTTTTTGTTTATAATGATTGGGATATTTTTTCTTTTTTTTTTTTGAGACGGAGTCTCGCTCTGTCGCCCAGGCTGGAGTGCAGTGGCCGGATCTCAGCTCACTGCAAGCTCCGCCTCCCGGGTTTACGCCATTCTCCTGCCTCAGCCTCCCGAGTAGCTGGGACTACAGGCGCCCGCCACCTCGCCCGGCTAGTTTTTTGTATTTTTTTTTTTAGTAGAGACGGGGTTTCACTGTGTTAGCCAGGATGGTCTCGATCTCCTGACTCGTGATCCGCCCGTCTCGGCCTCCCAAAGTGCTGGGATTACAGGCTTGAGCCACCGCGCCCGGCCGGGATATTTTTTCTGTTATGTAATTACTATTACTATGTACTAAACTATTGGTTTTTGTCTAAGGATTGTAACATTGATGAACTACTTTAGTAGATGAAATGGTTTCTTCATGAGATTGAATTGTCTAAAGAGATGTTGGTATTATTTATAAATAAAAGTATTTGCCTATTCCTTTCTATATGCCTTATTTCTTTTCTTAATTTATACTTGTAGCTTGGATTATATGTCTAATACAACATTATATGGATTATATGTCTAATACAACACTAATACATTTTTGTATTGTTTGCAGAGATGGGGTTTTGCCGTGTTGTCGAGGCCAGTGTTGAACTTCTGGGCTCAAGCAATCTGCCCTCCTCGGCCTCCCAAATTGCTGGGATTACAGGTGTGAGCCACTGTGCCTGGCCAAGGAAATGTTTTTAATGTTCACCATTAAGGATGATTGCTGTAGGTTTATGGTTTTATTAATTAAAACTATTTTTGGCTGGGCACGGTGGCTCACACCTATAATCCCAGCACTTTGGGAGGCCAAGGTGGGTGGATCATTTGAGGTCAGGAGTTCAAGAACAGCCTGGCCACCATGGTGAAAACCCACCTCTACTAAAAATACAAAACTTAGCCAGGCATGGTGGTGGGCACCTGTAATCCCAGCTACTTGGGATGCTGAGGCAGGAGAATCGCTTGAACCCCAGAGGTAGAGGTTGCAGTGAGCCAAGATCTCACCACTGCACTCCAGCCTGGGCAACAGAGCAAGACTCTGTCTCAAAGAAAAAAACAAATTTTAGTAAAGGAACTATGTCAAAGTATAAATAAAACGACTTGGGCCTATATTTAGCCAGAGATTGTATCTTCCACTATTCAAAGAAAAGACTTCATGACTTTTTATATTTTTATTAAGTTGGTTGAGGTATAATTTACAAAGATTACAATTCATACTTTTAAATGAACACTTGATTAATGCTGATACTGGTATTTGTTTAGCTACCATCACAATCATAGAGGATGTTTCCATCATCCCCAAAAGTCTCCTCATGTCCCTTTGCAGTCAGTCCTTCCCTGCTTATTCGCAGCTTGCTGCAACTGCAGATCCGCTTCCTTTTTTTTTTTTTTTTTTTGAGACGGAGTTTCGGTCTTGTTGCCCAGGGTGGAGTGCAATGGTGCAAACTTGGCTCACTGCAACCTCTGCCTCCCAGGTTCAAGTGATTCTCCTGCCTCAGCCTTCCGGAGTAGCTGGGATTACAAGTATGTGCCACCACACCTGTATTAAAAATTTTGTAATTTTTAATACAAAATTAGCTGGATGTGGTGGTGGGCACCTGTAATCCCAGCTACTCGGGAGGCTGAGGCAGAGAATTGCTTGCACCCAGGAGGCAGAGGTTGCAGTGAGCTGAGATCGCACCACTGCACTCCAGCCTGGGTGACAGAGCAAGACTCCATCTCAAAAAAAAAAAAAAAGAAAAAAGAAAATGTAGTTTATGTACACGAGGGAATAATATTCAGCCATAAAAAAAGAATGAGATCCTGTCATGTACAACAACATGGATGGAATTGGAGATCATTATGTTAAGTGAAGTAAGCCAGGCACACAACGACAAACATCACAGGTTCTCACTTATTTGTGGAATCTAAAAATCAAAACAATTGAACTCACAGAGAGAGTAGAAGCATGGTTAATGGAGGCTGAGAAAAGTCATGGGGGAAGTGATGAGGGTTAATGGGTACAAAAAAGTTAGAATGAATAAGACCTACTATTTGATAACACAACAGGGTGACTATACGCAATAATAATGTAATTGTACATTTAAAAATACCTAAAAGAGTATAATTGGATTATTTGTAACACAAAAGATAAATGCCTGAGAGGATGGATACCCCATTCTCCATGATGTCATTATTATGCACTGCATTCCTGTATCAAAACATCTCATGTACCCTATATATACACCTACTACTATACACTGTTACTGTGTCTATTTAGAAAGAAGTAGACATAAGAGACTCCATTTTGTTTCCAGTTGCATGGGGTATCTTTTTCCATGTCTTCACTTTCAATCTGTGTGTACTTTAGTAGGTGAAGTGGGTTTCTTGTCAGCAGCATATAGTTTTATCTTTATTCATTCAGCCACTCTATGCCTTTAACTGGGGAATTGAGTTCATTTACATTCAGTATTATTTTTGATAAGTAAGTACTTACAACAGCCATTTTGTTGCTTGTTTTACTCCTCTCCTCCTTTCTTCTTTACTGTCTCCCTTTGTGATTTAAGTGATTTTTCTCTGGTAAGGTGTTTTAATTCATTCCTTTTTATTTTTAGTGACTCATAGGTTTTTGCATTGTGGTTACTATGAGGCTTACAAAAAACATAGATACAATAAATTATTTTAAAAAGATGACAACCTATCTTAGATCACAAATAAAAGAATAAAATGAAAAAAAAAGTCCACACTTTAACCCCTTCCCCCCATATTTTTACTTTTAGTTCTCCAAATTTGCATGTTTATATTACCTCTCTCTTAACAGGCTGTTGTGGCTATTATCGTTTTTGATAGCTATGTCTTTTTGGCTTCATGCTAGAGTTATAAGTGAATCACACACATTTATAGTAGTAGAGTATCCTGGGTTTGCCTGTTTCCTTAATTTTACTGGTGGGTTTCATACCTTCATTGAAAAAACTTTTTGCACATTAATGTTCTTTCTTTCAGATTGAAAAATTCCTAGGCTGTGTGCGGTGGCTCATGCCTGTAATCTTAGCACTTTGGGAGGCCAAGGCAGGCAGATACTTGAGCTCAGGAGTTTAAGACCAACCTGTGCAACATGGCAAAACCCCATCTCTACAAAAAAATACCAAAATTAGCTGGGCATGGTGGCACACACCTGTAGTCCCAGCTGCTCAAGAGGCTGAGGTGGGAGGATTGCTTGAACCTGGAAGGTTGAGGCTGCAGTGAGACAAGATAGCACCACTACACTCCAGCCTGGGTGACAAAGTGAGACCCTGTCTCAAAAAAATAAAAAGGAAAAGGACAAAAAAGAAGAAAGAAAAACTCCCTTTAGCATTTCTTGTAACATGGGTGTGGTGGTGGTGAATTCTCTTAGCGTTTGTCTGGGAAAAACTTTCATATTTGAAAGCTAACTTTGCTGGATATGGTATTCTTGGATGACAATTTTTTTTCTTTTGGCACTTCTAAAATGTCGTTTGACTCCCTTCTGTCCTGTATGGTTTCCATTGATAAGTCTGTTGCCAGATGAATTAGACCTCCTTTAAATGCCATTTGTTTATTTTCTCTTACTGCTTTCAGGATCCTCTCTTTTTTCTTGACCTTTGAGAGTTTATTATATGACTTGGGGTAGTCACATTTAGGTCAACTCTGTTTGGTGTTCTCTGACCTTTCTACACCTGGATATGTATATTTTTCTCAAGTTTTGGAAAGTTTGCTTTCCAAAGAAGACTGGAAAGTTATTAATATTTTAAAAAATAGTCTTTGTACCCCTTTCTCTTGCTTAACTCTTTCTTGAACACCAATGATTGTTTTCTTTTTTTTTTGAGACGGAGTCTCACTCTGTCGCCCAGGCTGGAGTGCAGTGGCCGGATCTCAGCTCACTGCAAGCTCCGCCTCCCAGGTTTACGCCATTCTCCTGCCTCAGCCTCCCAAGCAGCTGGGACTACAGGCGCCCGCCACCTCGCCCGGCTAGTTTTTTGTATTTTTTAGTAGAGATGGGGTTTCACTGTGTTAGCCAGGATGGTCTTGATCTGCTGACCTCGTGATCCGCCCGTCTCGGCCTCCCAAAGTGCTGGGATTACAGGCTTGAGCCACCACGCCCGGCCGAATACCAATGATTCTTAAATTTGGTCTTTTGAGGTAATTTTTTATATCTTATAGATGATCTTTGTTCCTTTTCATTGTGTGTTCTTTTTTTCTCCCTCTGACTTTGTGTTTTCAAATAGCTTATTTTGGAGCTCATGGATTCTTTCTTCTGTTGCACCCATTCTGCCATTGAGAGCCTATAACGAATTGTTTAGAAAATTCATTTTTTAGTTGCAAGATTTGTTTTTTTCTTTTTCTTCTTTTTTTCTTTTCTTTTTTTTTTTTAGACGGAGTCTTGCTCTGTCACCCGGGCTGAAGTGCAGTGGCCGGATCTCAGCTCACTGCAAGCTCTGCCTCCCAGGTTTACACCATTCTCCTGTCTCAGCCTCTGGAGTAGCTGGGACTACAGGTGCCCGCCACCTCGCCCGGCTAGTTTTTTGTATTTTTTAGTAGAGACGGGGTTTCACAGTGTTGGCCAGGATGGTCTCGATCTCCTGACCTCGTGATCCGCCCGTCTCGGCCTCCCAAAGTGCTGGGATTACAGGCTTGAGCCACCACGCCCGGCGATTTCTGTTTTTTTCTATTTTTTTCAATTTCTTTGTTAAATTTCTTTGATATATTTCTGAATTGCTTTTCAGTCTTATCTTGGAAATCACTAAGTTTCTTTAGAACTGCTATTTTCAATTTTTGTCAGAGAGCTCACATATTGCCATCTTGTTAGGGTGAGTTACTACTGGTTTCTGGCTTTGTTCATTTGGTAAGATCATGGTTCCCTCTTTAGGTGTGTTTCATATGGATGTACACTGATGTCTTTGCATTGAAGTATTATTTATTCCAGTGTTCTCTGACTGGCTTGTTACAATTTTTACGGGACATATTTGCTTAGAGGTTCTTTATCATGAGGTTACTGCCTCCTTTTCAGCTCTAGGTGGTGCCTTAAAACCTGGTTTGCCTTAGCTTTAGTAACAGTTGGAGCAATTCACTTCCTTAATGGGGTAGGTCCCAAAGAGGGTATTCTGGCCGTGTGGGAGGGCTGGCTAGGGGTTTGTGCCCAAGAGATCTGTGGAGTGAACCTCCTACAGCATGGTGCTGTTGACCAGCCACACTGAGTTTAAACAAGATCTACATGTTGGGCTTAGAGGATAAAGCTCTTATATATCTTATTTATTTATTTATTTATTTTGAGACGGAGTCTCACTCTGTCATCCAGTCTGGAGTACAGTGACATGATCTCGGCTTACTGCAAGCTCTGCCTCCCAGGTTCACGCCATTCTCCTGCCTCAGCCTCCTGAGTAGCTGAGACTACAGGCGCCCGCCACCATGCTCGGCTAATTTTTTGTATTTTTAGTAGAGACAGGGTTTCACCGTGTTAGCCAGATGGTCTCGATCTCCTGACCTCGTGATCCACCCGCCTTGGCCTCCCAAAATGCTGGGATTACAGGCGAGAGCCACCGCACCCAGCCTAACCACACTGATTTGGCATCTCCTCTGGCCAAATTACAAACCAGAGTTTCCCATGGGTTAAGGCAAGGCCAAGATGGTCGGGAGGCTGGTGGTGCACCTCAATCTCACTTTTTCCACTACAGAAACCATGAGTTGAGGGGAAATTTTCTACATGTTTGGTGCCAGGCAGAATGGGGGAAGAGGTGTCATGGGTGTGGAAGTCTGATTCTGCTACCACTGCTCAGAGATTTTTCACTTCTCTATAGCTCCAGAACTGACTCATCTTCGTATCTGAGTTCTAGGATATTGTTGGTGATAATCTTGGTGATGCACACTTGTTTTTGGTTTTCTGTTGGTGGGCAGTGAAGCCAGTTTTCTTCTGTTCCGTCATTTGGAAAGAGTAGTCTTTGAACATTTAAATTTTAGAGCCAATGACAACCTATTTGCTTTATCACCAACCTCACCACATACTCTTTCATTACTCTCTAAACTCTCTTTGCCTCCTTCAAGTTGTGTAAAAACATTATTGAAATATATTTCTAATGTACATTATTTTCAATTCATCACTTATCTCCACAGTTTTGGGTTTTTTCTCCTGGTGCAGGAAAACAACATCTGTTTTCTTGCTTTTTTCAGGTTTGGACACCAGGTATGACATAAATACATTATTTCCAGAAGAAAAAAATTTGAAATACATTAGCTGGAATACTTGACAAAGAGAAGCTGCCCACTGATGCTACTTGGATACCCCACTGGTATTGTTCACATAGGATAACCAAGATATATTTTTTCCTTTTAGATACCAGTTTTTAAGATAATAACTTTGCTCCTTATTGTTCTGTGATCACTGATTCTTTAATATTGCTATAAATTTGGGAATTTAAATGTATTTGGTGTGTTTCAAATATAAATTATTTTTATATTTAAGCTTGATTTGTCCTATCCTTGGTCATTGGGAGCCTTTCCAAGTTGGCAGTGCTTTGTCATTAATCTACTGATTTTTTAAATTAGCTTTGTTATTATTTGGTATGAGAAAATACTGCAGGCTCATTAAAGATTTTCTGCCAATACTTGGAATCAGCCACTTCTCCCAAGAAATCCTGGTTTCTTTTAGCAGGAAATGGTCCATAAATACCATAATGTATGTGCTAGTGATATGTATTGCTGCCAGACTGGTCAAAGTGATACTCCCACCAATTAAAATTCAGGAATAGAGAGTATTTACTTATTTTTCCTCTATTTCATGCAATTGAATTAGAATCATTGTTCTCGCCGGGCGCGGTGGCTCACGCCTGTAATCCCAGCTCTCAGGGAGGCAGAGGCGGGAGGATAGCTTGAGCCCAGGAGTTCGAGACCTGCCTGGGTCATAGAGCGAGACCCCGTTTTCCACAAAAAGGAAAAAAAAAAAGACAAAAAAAAAAAAGAATCATTGTTCTCAATAACCTCAATTCGGATTTGTCTGACGTTTCCTCATTTTAGATACAGGTTATACATTTTAAGCAGAAATACCATTACAGCAATGATGTTGTATCCTTCTCAGTGCATCTCATTAGGAGGCACATGGCATTGGTTTATCTATTATTGCCCTAAATAAAAAAACAAATGAACAAACAAATAACAGGCCAGGAGCAGTGGCTCATGCCTGTAATACCAGTACTTCGGGAGGCCAAGGAGGGCGGATCACGAAGTTAGGAGTTCAAGACCAGCCTAACTAACATGGAGAAACCCCATCTCTACTAAAAATACAAAATTAGCTGGGTGTGGTGGCATGTACCTGTAATCCCAGCTACTCGGGAGGCTGAGGCAGGAGAATTGCTTGAATCTGAGAAGCAGAAGTTGCAGTGAACTGAGATCGCACCATTGCACTCCAGCCTGGGTGAAGAAGTGAGACTCTGTCTCAAAAAAAAAAAAAAAAAAAAAATCTACTCTAACCAAAAAGCACAGGAAAAAAAAAAGAAAGAACCCAAAATACCTGATGCCACACATGCACCTTACAAAGGCTGAGTAGGGAACCTAGACTTCTACTCTCACTAGGCTGTAACAAGATACTCTGACCTCCCTGCCAGGATGGTTTCAGGAAGACTGAAGGGAGCCAGGACTATCACACTGCAGATGGAATTACGTAGGGCCCCTGGAGTCATTTGGGGAACCTGGATTTTCATCCCCATATGCAGCAGTAAAAAGGTACTTGTTAAACTACCTGCTAGGCCAGTGTCGGAGCAGGCACTGTAAAGTCAGGATCTTCACCACTATCCCGCCTAACAGGGCCAGCCCTGCCTCTGTGGTGTATATGGAAGGCAAATGGAAACCATTAACAAGGCACCCCTGGCTCTTATTGGGGTATAAGAGAGGTATAAAAAGGTGACTAATAGGGAGCCAGAACTCCTCATTCACACCTAACTGTGAGGAGGAGCACTTCCACCCAGGTGTCAGTGGAGGGTGAGTGGGAAATCTGGATTCTCACCCCCTATGTGGCACAGCAAAATGGCACACTTGCCAGGGACCATGCCAGGGTGGTATCAGAAAGCCAGCTAAAACAGGTTTAAATAAGATCTACAATCTCAAAATAGATAAAATTGCACATTTCAATGGAAATTCAATAATAGTAACCAGGAGAAACAAATGAGATACATTATCTCAACAAAGAATTAGTCCAGACAAGAAATTAGAAGACATGCAAAATAACCAAACAGAGAATATAGAATTGAAAATATAACTAAAATAAGCTCAAATGGAGGGACAAAGAGTGGAAACAGAGGCGAAAGAGGAATCGGTGAACTGCAATACAGAACAATAGGAGTTACCCAATCTGAACAACAGAGAGATAGTACACTGAAAAAAATAACATGAAAAGAATGAGGAACTGTGAGAATGTAACACAAGATTAACATTCATGCCCTTGAAATCCTGGAAGGAGAGGAAAAAGAAGACACGGCTGAAAAAGTACTTAAGGAAGCCTGGACAACATGGTGATACCCTGTCTCTATAAAACATACAGAAGTTAGCCAGGCCTGGTGGTGCGTTCCTGGAGTCCCAGCTACTCAGGAAGCTGAGGTGGGAGGATCGTTTAAACCCAGGAGTCGAGGCTGCAGTGAACTGTGATTATGCCACTGCACTCCAGACTGGGTGACAGAGCAAGACAACCCCTCTCCCCTACCACAAAGGACTTAAAGTAGTAATTGCTGGGAACTCACCAAATTTGGCAAAAGACAGATTCAAGAAGCTGAGTGAATTTAAACAAGATAACTCTTCCCATCCCCAAAATGTAACACCACAACACATCATCCCCAACTTGCGAA
The DNA here is from genome assembly GCF_009764315.1 of Trachypithecus francoisi. Taxonomy (NCBI): domain Eukaryota; kingdom Metazoa; phylum Chordata; class Mammalia; order Primates; family Cercopithecidae; genus Trachypithecus; species Trachypithecus francoisi. Next base: position 65,718,357 of record NW_022681457.1, read on the forward strand.
AATTAAAGACAAGGTCAGGTGCAGTGGCTCACACCTGTAATCTCAGCACTTTGGGAGGCCGAGGCAGGCAGATCACCTGAGGTCAGGAGTTCGAGATCAGCTTGGCCAATAGGGTGAAACCCCGTCTCTACTAAAAATACCAAAATTAGCCAGGTGTGGTGGCATGCACCTGTAATCCCAGCTACCTGGGAGGCTGAGACAGGAGAATCGCTTGAAACTGGGAGGCAGAGGTTGCAGTGAGCAGAGATCACATCATTGCACTCCAGCCTGGGCAACAAGAGTGAAACTCCATCTCAAAAATAAAAATAAAAAAATAAAAAATAAATCAAAGAAAATTAAAGACAAAAAATAAAAATGTTGAAAGTAGCAAGAGAGAAATACCATATTTTTAGAGGAAAAAAATTTTAAATAGCAGATTTCTTATGAGAAACCATGAAGACCAGAAATAAGTGACATTTTTCAAGTGCTGAAAGGAAGAACTCTCAATCCCAAATCCTATTTTTAGCAAAATATATTAAAGAATGAAAGAAACCTACATTATTAATCATTAGGGAAATGTAAATCAAAATATCAATGAGATACTTGACACCCACAAAAAAGGCTATAATTCAAAAAATTTTTAAAGGAAAATAAGTGATGGGAAGAATATGGAGAAATTTGAACTTTTTTTTTTTTTTTTTTTTTTTGGAGATAAAGTCTCACTCTGTCACTCAGGCTGGAGTGCAGTGGCATAATCACGGCTCACTGCAACCTCTGCCTCCCAGGTTCAAGCTATTCCCCTTCCTCAGACTCCCAAGTAGCTGGGATTACAGGACCCCACCACCATGCCCAGCTAATTTTTTTTGTTGAGATGAAGTCTTGCTTTTTCACCCAGGCTGGAGTGCAGTGGCGCGATCTCTGCTCACTGCAATCTCCGCCTGCCTGGTTCAAACAATTCTCCTGCTTCAGCCTCCTGAGTAGCTGGGATTACAGGCCCGCGCCACTAAGCCTGCTAATTATTGTATTTTTAGTAGATATGGGGTTTCACCATGTTGGCCAGGCTGGTCTTGAACTTCTGACCTCAATTGATCGGACCGCCTCAGCCTCCGAAAGCGCTGGGATTACAGGCATGAGCCACCACACCTGGCCTGAGAAATCTGAAACTTTTTGCATTGCCATTGTGAATATAAAATGGTGAAGCCACTGTGGAAAACAGAATGATGATTGTTAAAAAAAATTAAACACAGCAGGCCGCAGTGCTCACACCTGTAATCCCAGCACATTCGGAGGCCGAGGTGGGCGGATCACCTGAGGTCAGGTGTTCAAGACTAGCCTGACCAACATGGAGAAACCCTGTCTCTACTAAAAATACAAAATTAGCTAGGCATGGTGGTGCATGCCTGTAATCCCAGCTACTCAGGAGACTGAGGTGGAAGAATCGCTTGAACCCAGGAGGCAGAGGTTGTGGTGAGCTGAGATCGTCCCATTGTACTCCAGCCTGGGCAACAAGAGTGAAACTGTCTCAAAAAACAAACAAAAAAACTGAAATAAAGACAGTTTCATAAGAAACTATTTAAATCAGTTTTTCATGCAAAGAATATGTTAAAACTGAAAGTTATGAGCATGATTATGGAAAGATGCTCAATGATTATTATACAAATACTTTTGTGAATTGTTTATATACCCTACAATGGAAGTTTTCTTATATAACAAAACATCCTTAAATAATCTCTGGGTTCGTGATTGTATTTTGAGATGGAGTCTCACTCTCTTGCCCAGGCAGAAGTGTAATGGCATCATCTCGGCCCACTGCAACCTCCACCTACTGGGTTCAAGTGATTCTCCTGCCTCAAGCCCCCAAGTAGCTGGGATTACAGGCATGCGCCACACACCTGGCTGACTTTTGTATTTTTAGTAGAGAGGGGTTTTCACCATGTTGGCCAGGCTGGTCTCAAACTCCTGGTCTTAGGTGATCCACCCACCTCAGCCTCCCAAAGTGCTAGGATTACAGGTGTGAGCCACCATGCCCGGACTCAAAGTTTCAAAGTTTGGCCATTTATAAAACTGCCCATTAATACATCATACTTTCTAGTTCTTCATATCCAAGAGCTATAAAACATGAATATATATAGTATGTTTGAAAATAAAGTGGACATTGGATACAATGTTCTACTGAAACAGTACAGGGCTATTTCATGATAATCAGTAAATCAGGAGACAGGGCAGCACATGTAGTGATACCACAAATACTTTTTATTTTTTGTGGTAGCCACTGAAATGTCTGGAAATGCAAAATCAAAGGGGAGTACAATGTTCCAGAGAATGTGACTCACATGTTCCCCAAATCTTTGGTGGGTTGATGCTAGGACAAACATCCAGTTAGGCCATCTTCTCCACCTAGAAAAACAAGGTAGGCTTGCATCTTTGGTCATGAGTACAATTCTTCCATTAGTCACCACTGTTAGCATATACTACTATAACTCCCCTATAAATTCACAATGACAACATCCTTGGGTTCTCATGGGTTCTCACAGTTTTTTTTTTTTTTTTTTTTTTGAGATGGAGTCTCACTCTGTCGCCCAGGCTGGAGTGCAGTGGCCAGATCTCAGCTCACTGCAACAAACTCTGCCTCCCGGGTTTATGCCATTCTCCTGCCTCAGCCTCCCGAGTAGCTGGAACTACAGACGCCCGCCACCTCGCCCGGCTAGTTTTTTGTATTTTTAGTAGAGACGGGGTTTCACCATGTTAGCCAGGATGGTCTCGATCTTCTGACCTCGTGATCCGCCCGTCTCAGCCTCCCAAAGTGCTGGGATTACAGGCTTGAGCCACCGTGCCCGGCCGGGTTCTCACAGTTCTGATTATAAGTCCTATAATTACCTGTTTTAGTTACCTTAATAGGTTTATCCCATGTATATTCTTTAAAAAATCTTTATGCATACATAAATTAAGGCTAAATTTAATGATGCCTGTCTAGTCATTATAGACAAGGCATTTTACATATATACACACATACACACAACGTGTGTTTTCTGTATGCTACTATCAAGTCTAAATTTTTATGCTTTTGTCTCATCATCCTGTTCATATTTTGCTATGAAATTATCAGAAAAATAAGGATTGACAACAATGGTTCCATTTACTTCTGATTGGCAATGGCTGTCCCTTTCTAACAGGCTAGAGGGTCTGTTTAATATATTTAAAGTCAAATATTTGAACCATGAACCATCTTCCTGTTTATGCAGATATGGTTTACAGTTCGAAATCTTTTAAAAAATAATTGTCAGGCTGGGCACGGTGGCTCACGCCTGTAATCCCAGCACTTTGGGAGGCTGAGGCAGATGGATCACGAGGTCAGGAGTTTGAGACCAGCCTGGCCAACATAGTGAAACCCTGTCTCTACTAAAAATACAAAAATTAGCTGGGTGTGGTGGCACGCACCTGTAGTACCAGCTACTCGGGAGGCTGAGGCAGGAGAATCATCTGAACCCAGGAGGCAGAGGTTGCAGTGAGTTGAGACCATGCCATTGCACTCCAGCCTGGGCGATAGAGACTCCATTTCAAAATAATAAATAAATAAATATAAATTTCTACTGAATTTTATTACAATGACTTCATGAATGTAGTAAATATTGGTTGTAAGTAATCCTTCCCAGGAAGGACCTGCAATAACGCTATTCAAGTTGCCGCTGAGCTTATTCTTCTCGCCAAAAGGATACTGTGGAAGTCACTGTCTTAGCAGATTTCCAATTCTCAAACATAAAAATCTCTAGTCACTTATTTGGGATTTTCAGAGACTTACATTTCCTATGACATAGATTAAGGTATAAAAGGCTTGTGTTGTAGCCAGGCACGGTGGGTCACCCCGTAATCCCAGTACTTTGGGAGGGTGAGGCAGGAGGATCATGAGGTCAGGAGTTCGAGACCAGCCTGACCAACATGGTGAAACCCCGTCTCTACTAAAAATATAAAAATTAGCTGGGCATAGTGGCACACGCCTGTAATCCCAGCTACTCAGGAAGCTGAGGCAGGAGAAGCACTTGAACCCAGGAGGCAGAGGTTGCAGTGAGCCAAGATTCCACCATTGCACTCCAGCCTGGGCAACAGAGCGAGAATCCGCTTCAAAAAAAAAAAAAGAAAGAAAGAAAGAAAAAAAAAGACTCTGATACTCTCAAATCTTCCTCACCTATTTCCCTTCTCAATGTCCCTTTCTTTTGTATGAATTCTAATTCCTTGATATTAAATAAGGTGTAATAAGCTATGGCTAAAGTACCCCTAAAATCATGACAACTAGAGGATTTCCCTCCCATATGAATTTGCTTGTTTTGCATTTAAGCATTGAGAGACAGCTAAAGGCTGTCTACATTTACTGCATTCACATGTCCACGATCTATCAATAGCCTTTTCACAATTATAAAACCACAAGGTTTCTTTTTAGTAGAAATTCTCCAGTCTGAATGACCAAAAAAAAAAAAAAATCTCCACACCTGTAATCCCAGCACTTTGGGAGGCCCAGGCAGGCAGATCACAAGGTCAGGAGATCGAGACTACGGTGAAACCCCGTCTCTACTAAAAATACAAAAAAAAAAAATTAGCCGGGTGTGGTGGCGGGTGCCTGTAGTCCCAGCTACTCAGGAGGCTGAGGCAGGAGAATGGCATAAACCCGGGAGGCGGAGCTTCCAGTGAGCCGAGATCGCGCCACTGCACTCCAGTCTAGGCGACAGAGCGAGACTCCGTCTCAAAAAAACAAACAAACAAACAAACAAAAACCTTGTATACACCCTTGGAATGAATAATTCCGGTCCCAGGTATAAATTCAACAGAAATACATACACATAAACACACATGACATAAACAAGAATATTTACAGCAGCAATTTTATTATTACACAAAAGTATAAAAATACAAATATCCATCAATAGGATAAATAGGAATATATTCTTAAAATGGAATAGTATGCAAAATTAAAATACACTACTGCCACATGCAATAATGTATAGATCTTAAAAACACTGAGTGAAATAAGCAAGACATAAAAGAATTCATGATGTCTGATAAAATATATATATATATAAAATTGTAAACATGCAAAAACTACGTTTTGATGTTATAGGCTACGGAAGTGGTAACTCTTAGGTAAGTAACAACTAACTGCTTTTTATTACAGAGTGCAACGAGAAATATAGTTCATAAGTATTTTCTCTTATGGAGATTAATGCTTATAATCATTCTGTATCTTGTCTCTGCCTGTGTTATATAAGTATTTTTAAAAAATAAACTATTTGAGTCAGTAGGAAGAGCAGTTGAAAACTTTAAAATTTAGCTTCATAGCCAACAGAGTTCAATAATAATGATCACACCCATTTTATATGCTAGTAAATAGTAGACAGTTATTCAGTATGGTACTTTAATAATTATTAGACTTGTGATTTAAAATTACATTAACATGTTTCAGCATGCTTTTCTTTTTAAAACTAAAGGTTTACAATAGCTTGTAAAGAATTCATATAAGAAACCACATCATTTATTGCATTTCAGTGTTTTCTCCCTTGTGAGTTCTTTGATGGACAATGAGGTTTCTCTTATAACTGAAAGATTTACCACATTCATTACAAACATAGGGTTTCTCACCTGTGTGAGTTCTCTGATGTACAATAAGATTTGTCTTCTGGCGGAAGCACTTTCCACATTCACTACATTTATATGGTTTCTCTCCCGTATGAGTTCTTTGATGATGAATGAGATACGACTTCCTGCTAAAGGCTTTCCCACATTGAGGACATTCATAGGATTTCTGGCCTGTATGTATTTTCTGATGTACAGTGAGGGTTGCTTTCTGGCGAAAGGACTTCCCACATTCATTACAAATATAGGGTTTCTCTCCTGTATGAATTCTCTGATGTAGATTGAGATTTGTCTTTTGACTGAATGATTTACCACATTCATTACATTCATACGGTTTCTCTCCTGTGTGAGTTCGGTGATGATCAATGAGGTATGACTTCATTCTAAAGGCCTTCCCACAGTGAGGACATTCGTAAGATTTCTCCCCTGTATGTGTTCTCTGATGTGCCACAAGGGTTGTCTTCTGGCGGAAGGACTTTCCACATTCACTACAAATATAGGGTTTCTCCTCATTATGAGTTTTCTCATGAAGAGCAAGGGTTGTCTTCTGGGAGAAGGATTTCCCACATTCATTACAAATGTAGGGCTTTTCCCCTGTATGAGTTCTCTGGTGTACAGTAAGATTTGCCTTCTGGTGAAAGGACTTCCCACATTCTTTACAAATATAGGGTTTCTCACCTGTATGAATTCTCTGATGTAGAGAGAGTGTGGTTTTCTGGCGGAAAGACTTCCCACAGTCATTACACTCATATGGTTTCTCTCCCGTGTGAGTTCTCTGATGACGAATGAGGTGTGACTTCAATCTGAAGGCATTCCTACATTGCAGACATTCATATGATTTCTCCCCTGTGTGTGTTCTCTGATGATCAGTGAGGGCTGTCTTTAGGCGGAAGGACTTACCACATTCATTGCAAACAAAGGGTTTCTCTCCTGTGTGAGTCCTCTGATGATCAATGAGATATGATTTCCTTCTAAATGCATTTCCACATTGATGACATTGATAGGGCTTTTCTTCTGAGTGAATTCCCTGATGCAGAATCAATACTGATTTCCTGCAGAAGGATTTACCACATTCATTGCATGTATGTTTTTTTTCAATATTGGTTGCTCTTTTCTTTTTATTATATACAGATGGATTTTCTCCTCTGTAAGGTCTATTATGTGTAATCAGGCCTCCCCTTTTAAGGAATGATTTTTCACAGTCATTATATCCAAATGACTGTGCTGGAGTTTCTGTTTTCTGATACTGCATAAGAACTTCATTATGACTGAAAGCTCTGTCACTTTGATTATGAGATTTGACTTCAGGATGAGTAGTCTCTTGTTTAGTACTCAAGAGTGATTTCCCATATCCATTATACTCACTAAGTCTCTTTCTTGCAGGATTTAGATTACTGATGATTAATTCTGAAACATTTTTCAAAATCGTTCCATGAGAATCATATTCAGGAGGTAGATTTTTTGAATTAACAGGGTTTTTGCCTAGAGTAAATGTCTTTTCATATATTTTACTTTTCTCCTTCACCAGTTTTTTGTGGTTGATGCTTACAACTGATCTAGAATACTTCTCTTGGTGTTCCTTGAATTTTACTAAAAAGTCTTCAGCTTTCCAGTTTTCTTCTAGAAAAGAATATAATTGATAACAATTTGTGAATCTTCACACATTTGCTATGCAAAGGAATTTTACTAGGGTCTAGCATATGGCACAAAAAGAGACCCAGGACAAATGACCACTGGCCTGGCAGGGGTGCGGGGAGGGGAACCTAAACAAAAACTGCTTCAGAGTGGAAAAGGATGAAGATGTAAAGAATAAGCATTAATACCTTCTGCATTTTGCACTAGAACCTAGAGAAAGTGAAACCAACCAGGAAGTCAAAGAATGGTAGAAGGGGGTTGATGGTTAGGTAAGTATTCAGAAAAAATGAAGTGAACCTATCAAAAGCATTAAAATGTAAGTAGGATGGACAAGAAAAATTAGTAAAAATCTTTGTTTAGTGAAAATACTAGAAGAAAGATTACTTCTGGAGGACACAGATCACCTGTAATTTTTTTTTGTTTGTTTAAGACAGAGTCTCACTTTGTTGCCCAGGCTGGAGTGCAGTGGCATGATCTCAGCTCACCGCAACCTCTGCCTCCCAGGTTCAAGCAATTCTCCTGCCTCAGACTCCTGAGTAGCTGGGATTACAGGCACATGCCACCACGCCTAGCTAATTTTTTTTTTTTTTTTTTTTTTTGTTGAGACGGAGTCTTGCTCTGTCGCCCAGGCTGGAGTGCAGTGGCCGGATCTCAGCTCACTGCAAGCTCTGCCTCCCGGGTTTACGCCATTCTCCTGCCTCAGCCTCCCGAGTAGGTGGGACTACAGGCGCCCGCCACCTCGCCCGGCTAGTTTTTTGTATTTTTAGTAGAGACGGGGTTTCACTGTGTTCACCAGGATGGTCTCGATCTCCTGACCTCGTGATCCGCCCGTCTCGGCCTCCCAAAGTGCTGGGATTACAGGCTTGAGCCACCGCGCCCGGCCACTAATTTTTTATATTTTTAATAGAGACGGGGTTTCACCAGGCCAGCCAGGCTGGTCTCGAACTCCTGACCTCTTGATCTGCCTGCCTCGGCCTCCCAAAGTGCTGGGATTACAGGTATGAGCCACTGTGCCTGGCCGATCACCAATACTTTTATACACACATCCCTAGATGACTGTGGTAAAACACATACAGCTGTTGGACCCACCTCCTCTATGTAGCTGTCATTGATTAATTTAGCTTTTAAATTATCAATTCATTTTCTAGTATTTAGCAAAACAATCCTATAGTCTATGCTCTAATTCTCTACATAGGTAGGAATTATTTTCTCTTATGAAGGGAAAATTAGTAAAATACTTCCAATAGCAACTTTAAAGCAGATCAGAATATATTCAATTGCTGTATTCAGACAGCTGCTAAATCACTTCTTTCAGGATTGTTCAATAACAAAGCTCTCATGACTAGTCCTCTTTTCAGTTACTGACTCACTTTTTCAGGTTTAAGGAAAGACTGGCTTACATCCTTCCCCAATGCAGTAACATTCCTTTATTCCAGCTTTTCATATGGTAGATCAGAATACTAGTTTCATATGGTAGATTAAATAATCTGGTCCTAGATCATACGTTAACTTTAACCTTCATTTCTCTTATAAAAGTATAGCTGTTTCTAACTTTACTTACCTTGCAATCATCTATATCTAATGAAGCAATGTTAAAGCTATGCTCAAAAATCTGTTTCTTCATTGAGTCCAAAAACTCCAATACTAACATATACAAGGAATTTCTCCTGTAAACAAAACTATATTGTCTAGATTCATTTTTTATATTCTCACAAGTTTTCAGGGTTGTCCACATACCTGACAGATCTCACCTGTTTATAACAGGTAGTTTTTGCCTCAGTCACGCCTGATACTTACTGACCTATATATACCTTACTTATTCCTAATAACACACTTGTGTACACATTATTTTAATTAATTAGCTTGCCTTCCAGGTTTACTTCCATTTATCTTCAGAGAATCTTCAAAGAAATCATATCATTCCACGATCTCATAAACCCTTCATATATTCCCCCACCATTTTAAGCTCTATTTCTTTTTTTTTGAGATAGAGTCTCGCTCTGTCAACCAGGCTAGAGTGCCGCGCCTGGCCTTAAGCTCTATTTCTTTAAAATTTTCAATATAATTATTGTCTAGAAAAATTATGTTAACAACTCTTTTAACAACCTTACACTTTGACATAAGTATTTCATGAAAAATGCAGACTTGAACGTGCTCCTTTGTCATAGAAATACTTTTTTGGTGATCTTTAAACTCTTTTGGGCTGGGCACAGTGGCTCATGCCTGTAATCCCAGCACTTTGACAGGCCGAGGCGGGCAGATCACCTGAGGTCAGGAGTTCCAGACCAGCCTGGCCAACATGGTGAAACTGTCCCTAATAAAAATACAAAAAAAGCTGGCCAGTCATGGTGGCATGCGCCTGTAGTCCCAGCTACTCCAGAGGCTGAGTCAGGAGCATCAGTTGAACCTAGGAGGTGGAGTTTACAGTGAGCCGAGATCACACCACTGCACTCCAGCCTGGATGACAGAGCTAAACTCCGTCTTAAAAAAAAAAAAAAATTCTTTTGAGTTTACATGATCACTGCATAATCATAGTTAGGTGATGTCTGGCAGAATGCAACCACTTCAAGCACAATCTATAGGGACACAGCATGAGTAGGTACATCTAAAAAGAACTTGCTAGTATATGCTTTCTGAATGGATGAAAAGATATCTCCCTTACATAGCTCCATAAGCAATTAACGCAGCAACTACTGAACACCTAACATGTTAAATAATACCACAGTAATGAAGGTTCAAAATGGATCTTATCTTTGAAGAAAAGAATCCTTAAGAATGCTTGATTCCCTCAAAGAAAGGAAGATTCAAAAGGGATCTTATTTTTGAGGGAAAGAATCCTGAAGCATCCTTAAAAATCCTTAAGCATAAACAATTAGGAATGAAATTATACGACTGTATCCAAGAATTGTGCATGTTTGTGTTATAGTCAGTAGTTAGCACAGGAATTCAGAAAAAAAGTAAGGTAGATATGATGTGCAGTAATCAAGGAAGAATTCACAGAGAAATCCTGAGACTTAGAAGATATATAGTATAGGCCGGGCACGGTGGCTCACGCCTGTAATCCCAGCACTTTGGGAGGCCGAGGCGGGTGGATCACAAGGTCAGGAGATCAAGACCATCCTGGCTAACATGGTGAAACCCCATCTCTACTAAAAAATACAAAAAATTAGCCAGGCGTGGTGGCGGGCGCCTGTAGTCCCAGCTACTCGGGAGGCTGAGGCAGGAGAATGGCATGAACCAGGAAGGCAGAGCGTGCAGTGAGCCAAGATCAAGCCACTGCACTCCGCCTGGGCGACAGAGTGAGACTCCGTCTCAAAAAAAAAAAAAAAAAAAAAAAAAAAAGATATATAGTATAAAGGGAGAACACAACACAATGAAAAGTATCTATGTGATAACAAACCCTACATTCATGAACAACAATTAGGAGACTAGATCATGTAGAAATTATCAAGAATTTTCTCCAAGAGAAAGTTGAAAAGACCACATGAGGGCTTATTGTGACAGTTCCTGAAAGAAATTTCAATTTCATATAATAAATGATAAAAAAATAGGGAAAAACTGATGGGATACTTTGTGAGGAAAGTAACAATAAACATTGAATGAATCCAGACAAAACTTATCACAAAGACAAATGGTAATTCCAGTAATAAATACATGAAATAAGATAGTTGTCATTTTGTATGATGTCAGTGAGCAATGAGAATATGGGAGGATGTCAATATATTTCACAAGCAGATAAGCATATCACAAATTGCAAAGAGATGATAAGAGAAACAGAAAAACCAAGTTGACTTTGTAGTAGAAACAAAATTATTTTGAAGGGGTTGGACGCGTTGGCTCATGCCTATAATCCCAGTACTTTGGGAGGCCAAGGCGGGCAGATCACCTGAGGTTAGGAGTTCAAGATCAGCCTGTCCAACAGGGAGAAACCCCATCTCTATTAAAAATACAAAATTAGCCGGGCATGGTGGCACATGCCTGTAATTCCAGCTACTAGGGAGGCTGAGGCAAGAGAATTGCTTGAACCTGGGAGCTGGAGGTTGCGGTGAGTTAAGATCACCCCATTGCACTCCAGCCTGGGCAACAAGAGCGAAACTCCATCTCAAAAAAATATATATATATAACAATAATAATAATAATAATATTGAATTAAACAATGGGAGGACAGGCACAGTGGCTCATGCCTGTAATTGGACCACTTTGGGAGGCCGGGCACAGTGGCTCATGCCTGTAATCTGAGCACTTTGGGAGGTCAAGGCGGGTGGATCACCTGAGGTCAGGAGTTCAAGACCAGCCTGGCCAACATGGCGAAACCCCATCTCTACTAAAAATACAAAAATTAGCTGGGCGTGGTGGTGGGCACCTGTAATCCCAGCTACTCTGGAGGCGGAGGCAAGAAAATCACTTGAACCCAGGAGGTGGAGTTTGCAGTGAGCCAAAATTGCACCACTGTACTCCAGCCTGGGCGACAAAGCAGGACTCCATCTCAAAAATAATAAATAAATATGGCTGGGCGCAGTGGCTCATGCCTGTAATCCCAGCACTTTGGGAGGTCAAGGCGGGCAGATCATGAGGTCAGGAGATTGAGACCATCCTGGCTAACATGCTGAAACCCCATCTCTATTAAACATACAAAAAATTAGCTGGGCGTGGTGGTGGGCGCCTGCAGTCCCAGCTACTCGGGAGGCTGAGGCAGGAGAATGGCGTGAACCCGGGAGGTGGAGGTTGCAGTGAGCTGAGATTGCTCCACGGCACTCCAGCCTGGCCGACAGAGCAAGACTCTGTCTCAAAAAAAAATAATAATAATAAATAACAAATAAATAAATAAATGGGAAAAATTTTAAGAGCTGAAAAAGGCAGTGATTTTCATTTCTGACACATTGTCAGAAAATAGGTGAGATGATAGACTATAGTACGCCTGATGAACTGGAGTGAAGGTAGGAGAAATGTGCTTTGTATATTGACGTCAGTGCCATCTACACATAAAATAAAGAGTGTCAGTCTGAGAATGGATGGAATCATTATAATTGGAAGTTAGATCATGGGAAGGCATATGAGAGAAATGAGACCAAATCTCCAGTGAAATAATGAACATATATTTAAAAAAATAAAATCTGTTGTGACTATTATATGCCAAGCATTTTTCAGGTGATATGGCCACAGTGGTGAAGAAAAGAGGCCAAGTTGTAAATAAGCATTCAAGGAATTAGGATAAGAATTAGTGTTATGTCACTTAAATGAAAGATTGATTGCAGGAATGATGAAAAGCCATGTAAAATGAACCACAAAGGTTTAATGGAAGAAAATGGCAACTTCGACTTTATCAACCTAGGTCGTGTTAAGTGAGTTCTAAAATTAACAGCTAAATTTGTAGTGAGAAGGGGAACTTAGCACAGAAAATAAAGCCGAGGTGGTATGAAGGAAAGGAAATGTTAAGTAAGTAAGGAGAGGACCACTAACAAATAATTTTCTCTCTTTTTAAAGACAGGCTGAAGAAAGCCTGAAAGAAATCTATTATAATGGTGCCAGGTACAGTGGCTCAAGTCTGTAATCCCAGCACTCTGGGAAGCCGAGGTGGGCAGATCACAAGCTCAGGAGTTTGAGACCAGCCTGGCCAATATGGTGAAACCCCATCTCTACTAAAAATACAAAAAAGTTAGCTGGGCCTATTGGTGCACGCCTGTAATCCCAGCTACTTAGGAGGTTAAGGCAGAAGAATTGCTTGAACCTGGCAGGCAGAGGTTGCAGTGAGCTGAGATCACACCACTGCAATCCAGCCTGGGCAACAGAATAAGATTCCGTCTCAAAAACAAAACAAAAAACAACCAAAAATAAATAAATACATAAAGCTTTCCTGATGAAATCTATCACAATGGCAAGATAAGGACTGAGAATGCTGGAAAAAGAGACACAAGTCAATAAAAAAGATCTAAAAGAAAGAACGCTTATGGTACACTCAGAGTGGCAGTTATTTTTGATAATATGAAGCAAACTAGGAACAAATGTATTTGGGAGTGATATATACATATGTGTGTGTGTGTGTGTGTGTGTGTGTGTGTGTTTTGAAATGGAGTCTTGCTGTATTGCCTAGGCTGGAGTGCAGTGGCACGATCTTGGCTCACTGGAACCTCTGCCTACTGCGTTTAAGCGATTCTCCAGTCTCAGCCTCCCGAGTGGCTGGGATTACAGGCATGTGCCACCACACCCAGCTAATTTTTGTATTTTTAGTAGAGACAGAGTTTCACTATGTTGGCCAGGTTGGTTTCAAACTCCCGACCTCAGGTGATCCACCCGCCTCAGCCTCGCGAAGTGCTAGGATTACAGGTGTGAGCCACCGTGCCCAGCAGAAAGAGTGATATTTAAGAATCTGGTTCTGTTTTTGTTTTTGAGACAGGGTCTTGGCTCTGTAGCCCAGGCTGGCATGTAGTGGCGTAATCCTAGCTCACTGTAACCTTGAACCCTTGGGCTCAAGTGATTCTCCTACCTCAACCTTCTAAGTAGCTGGAACCACAGGTGTATGCCATCATTCCTGGCTTTTTTTTTTTTTTTTTTTGAGACAGGATCTTGCTCTGTCTCCCAGGCTGGAGTGCTGCAATCATGGCTGACAACAGGTTTGACCTCTTGGGCTCAAGTGATCCTCCCACCTTAGCTTCCTGAGTAGCTGGGACTACATGTGCACAACACCATGCCCAGCTAACTTTTTTTTTTTATAAAGATGGCGTTTTGCCATGATTCCCATGCTGGTCGCAAACTCCTGGGCTCAAGGGATCTGCCCATCTTGGCCTCCCAAAGTGCTGGGATGACAGGTGTGAGCCACCACACCCAACCTTGGCTAAGTTTTTATTTTTGTCTTTTTGTGGTGATGGGGTCTTGTTATGCTGTCCAGGCTGGCTCTGAACTTGTGGCCTCAAGTGATCCTCTTACCTTGGCCTCCCAAAGTGTCAGATTATAGGCGTGAAGGTTTTCAGAGGTCAGGAGCCTTTAAAAAGATACTCCTGGCCGGGCGCGGTGGCTCAAGCCTGTAATCCCAGCACTTTGGGAGGCCGAGACGGGCGGATCACGAGGTCAGGAGATCGAGACCATCCTGGCTAACACGGTGAAACCCCATCTCTACTAAAAATACAAAAAAGTTAGCTGGGCCTATTGGTGCACGCCTGTAATCCCAGCTACTTAGGAGGTTAAGGCAGAAGAATTGCTTGAACCTGGCAGGCAGAGGTTGCAGTGAGCTGAGATCACACCACTGCAATCCAGCCTGGGCAACAGAATAAGATTCCGTCTCAAAAACAAAACAAAAAACAACCAAAAATAAATAAATACATAAAGCTTTCCTGATGAAATCTATCACAATGGCAAGATAAGGACTGAGAATGCTGGAAAAAGAGACACAAGTCAATAAAAAAGATCTAAAAGAAAGAACGCTTATGGTACACTCAGAGTGGCAGTTATTTTTGATAATATGAAGCAAACTAGGAACAAATGTATTGGGAGTGATATATACATATGTGTGTGTGTGTGTGTGTGTGTGTGTGTGTGTTTTGAAATGGAGTCTTGCTGTATTGCCTAGGCTGGAGTGCAGTGGCACGATCTTGGCTCACTGGAACCTCTGCCTACTGCGTTTAAGCGATTCTCCAGTCTCAGCCTCCCGAGTGGCTGGGATTACAGGCATGTGCCACCACACCCAGCTAATTTTTGTATTTTTAGTAGAGACAGAGTTTCACTATGTTGGCCAGGTTGGTTTCAAACTCCCGACCTCAGGTGATCCACCCGCCTCAGCCTCGCGAAGTGCTAGGATTACAGGTGTGAGCCACCGTGCCCAGCAGAAAGAGTGATATTTAAGAATCTGGTTCTGTTTTTGTTTTTGAGACAGGGTCTTGGCTCTGTAGCCCAGGCTGGCATGTAGTGGCGTAATCCTAGCTCACTGTAACCTTGAACCCTTGGGCTCAAGTGATTCTCCTACCTCAACCTTCTAAGTAGCTGGAACCACAGGTGTATGCCATCATTCCTGGCTTTTTTTTTTTTTTTTTTGAGACAGGATCTTGCTCTGTCTCCCAGGCTGGAGTGCTGCAATCATGGCTGACAACAGGTTTGACCTCTTGGGCTCAAGTGATCCTCCCACCTTAGCTTCCTGAGTAGCTGGGACTAAATGTGCACAACACTATGCCCAGCTAACTTTTTTTTTTTATAAAGATGGCGTTTTGCCATGATTCCCATGCTGGTCGCAAACTCCTGGGCTCAAGGGATCTGCCCATCTTGGCCTCCCAAAGTGCTGGGATGACAGGTGTGAGCCACCACACCCAACCTTGGCTAAGTTTTTATTTTTGTCTTTTTGTGGTGATGGGGTCTTGTTATGCTGTCCAGGCTGGCTCTGAACTTGTGGCCTCAAGTGATCCTCTTACCTTGGCCTCCCAAAGTGTCAGATTATAGGCGTGAAGGTTTTCAGAGGTCAGGAGCCTTTAAAAAGATACTCCTGGCCGGGCGCGGTGGCTCAAGCCTGTAATCCCAGCACTTTGGGAGGCCGAGACGGGCGGATCACGAGGTCAGGAGATCGAGACCATCCTGGCTAACACGGTGAAACCCCATCTCTACTAAAAATACAAAAACTAGCCGGGCGAGGTGGCGGGCGCCTGTAGTCCCAGCTACTCAGGAGGCTGAGGCAGGAGAATGGCGTAAACCCGGGAGGCGGAGCTTGCAGTGAGCTGAGATCTGGCCACTGCACTCCAGTACGGGCGACAGAGCGAGACTCCGCCTCAAAAAAAAAAAAATAAAATAAAAAATAAAAAAAAAAAAAAATAAAAAGATACTCCTGAAACATTTCAAAGGTATCACCCACCATTTGACCCCTTTAAATTTACATTCTGCTAGGTCTGCCTAGGAGCCAGAAACTCACCCAAGCAGGTATGACCTGAAAATGATGTCCATGGCTCTTCTCCTCGTTCCAACTTGAGGATCACATCAGGTTTGGTCATGTGACACCCTGATAAGGGAAAAAAAGACTTACATTGATTGGGCTATAATATTGTTGGAAAATGAGGAAGGGTGCATGTTCAGTACTGCAAATTAAGATACCCATTTGTGTATCAATCTAGGTAGCACCTTGCACTGGGCAAGTGAAGACACAATCATTCATTCTGCTAACCAAAAGGAATTCATCACCTCTTATTCCTGAAATTCAAGATTATACATACTTTAGGCACTTTGAGAGGAAGTACATGCTACTGAAAATTTCAAAGATAATTTTTCTTACCCACAGAGATGAGGTGGCAATAGTTTTCCAACATCACATCCATATATAGAGTCTTCTGAGCATGATCCAGGTGCTGCCACTCCTCCTGAGTGAAGTCCACAGTCACATCATTGAATGACACTGATCCCTAGAGTGGAAGGAACTGTAATCAGAACAGGTGGACTTGGCTGGGTACAGTGGCTCACGCCTGTAATCCCAACACTTTGGGAGGCCGAGGTATGTAGATCACTTGAGGTCAGGAGTTAAAGACCACCCTGGCCAAGATGATGAAACCCCATGTCTACTAAGAATACAAATAATTAGCTAGGCATAGTGGCATGCACCTGTAATCCCAGTTACACGGGAGGCTGAGGCAGGAGAAAGGCTTGAAACCAGGAGGCGGAGGTTGCAGTGAGCCCAGATCATGCCACTGCACTCCAGCCTGGGTGACAGAGCAAGACTCCGTCAAAAAAAAAAAAAGAAAGAAAAGAAAAGAACAGGTGGACTGGATATTGGGAACTACTTTTGACCCTGCTTCCTTGTGGCATTCATATGAATCCTTGTATAGAAAGACTACAATTTTCCCTGTTTTATGATTTATATTGCATGGGAAACAAAAATCAAGGTAAAAATACCCATCAGTTAATTTTTAAACAACACATTCTAAGAATATTTACTGTGAAGTCACTTAATGCCGAAAACTGTATTTATTTATGGAAGTGCCAAGACCAACACCGTTTCTGCTCAGAAGTTACCAGAGGCATGTAACACATACTTGCAAGAAAATGTAAGTCAAGACAAACCTGCAAGGTGTCACAGGTACAACAAAGAAATATGTACAAGATAGAGCATGTATCACAAAGGTAGAACAATTTCTCAGGCTTCACTAATGAGGTAAATGTTTCCCAATTTAATGTGAGTATGTTATACATGAAGAAAATGGTTTGTATGTGCTTGGTGAGATTTTTAAGCATGCAGCAATAACAGAGTAAAACAGTCAGGGAAACATTCCCTCAGATAATAATTATAAAATGTGCACATGCCGTACAATAAACAACTAATAGAAGGCACTGGAAAGCAACCAAAGCAGGCAGAAATGGGAAAATAGCTTATCCTTGAAGGACAGCAACTGCAATGTATAATAACTGCTAATTTTGTGGCTTTTTTTGCATCATGGTACCTGAAACCCCACAGCTCTCATGGCATAAAACCACCACTTACTTCCTCAAAGGTGATGGAGGACAGAAACGAGAGCCTGAGGCCGGGCGCGGTGGCTCATCTGAGGTCAGGAGTTTGAGACCAGCCTAGCTAACATGGTGAAACCCTGTCTCTACTAAAAATACAAAAATTAGCTGGGTGTGGTGGTGGGCACCTGTAATCCTAGCTAATTGGGAGGGTGAAGCAGTAGAACTGCTTGAATCCGGGAGACGGATGTTGCAGTGAGCCACACTGCAAGCTCCGCCTCCTGGGTTCCCGCCATTCTCCCGCCTCAGCCTCCGGGGCAGCTGGGACTACAGGCGCCGCCACCACGCCCGGCTAGTTTTTTTTGTAGTTTTTAGTACAGTGTGACCCTGCACTCCAGTCTGGGTGACAGAGAGAGACACTGTTACAAAAAAAAAAAAAAAAAAAGAATAAAAAAGAAATGAGAGCTGGAAATTTAGGTTAATTCTGGAAGCGAGGGAACTGCAGAAAGGATGAAAATGAAAATCTGAGCATAAACTCTGCCAAAACTCCTGGTTGATAAAATATGCATGTGTTGGAGAGATCACAGAGGGCTTAGCAAACAGCAGACAAAACTACAACAGAAAAGAATCTTGAAAAATAAAAGTGCACCTAGTAAGATTCTAAGGCTTCTGCTTCTTGACTGATGGTATTCTACAACCTGCTCACAGCCCAAGAAGAATAAAACTGGAGGCTTACGGGATTAAGGTGTCAGAGCTTGCACTGACAAAGCAGCAGGAAGTGTAGAGGGTAAAACTTGAAAAAGAGAAATGCAGGATGTAAGCCCCCAAATCTAAACACTCACCAATTCCTTGATTGAGAGAAAAGTACATGAACACAAGGGAGAACCTATCTGCTTTCAGGAGGTTAGGGTAAAAGGCAGCAGCTAGAAGCTTGAAGAACCAGGGGGATATATCAGCTGCTTTACACTGAGCAGGGAGACAAAGTTTGATGTTTGATTATAAGCAAGCTAATTATCTACTACTACTACTACTAATAATAATAATTCTCAAAGAACCTAACAGACGTAACAGAATTTGGATTACAATACTATTTATCATGTCCAGTTTTCTAGCAAAAATTACTAAACATGCAAACAAAACAAAACAAAACAAAAAGGAGTGGGGGAATAAGACCTGTAGTCACCAAAAGACAATCACAGAAACTAACTCCTAGTGAGCCCTGATGTTGGATTTTGCAAAAAAAAAAAAAAAACCAAAAAAACAAAGGTTACAAAGTAGCTGTTCTAAATGTATTCACAGAAATAACTGAAATAAAAAATTAACTAGATAAGCTCAATAGCAGAGCAGAAATACAGAATCAGTATCCGTGTAAATTAATCAAGAGAAAATAAGTAATCTGAACAGAAAGAAAAAGGAATCATGAAAAATGAACAGACTCACAAAGATCTGTGGGTCATATTCAAAAATCCAACATGGATATAATTAGAGTCCCAGAATGGGGAGAGAAAAAGAAAGGGCATAAATAAATTTTATGGAAATAATGGCCTAACACATCCAAATTTGGCAAGAATTTTTTTTTATTTTTATTTTTTTTTTTGAGATGGAGTCTCGCTCTGTCACCCAGGCTGGAGTGCTGTGGCCGGATCTCAGCTCACTGCAAGCTCCGCCTCCTGGGTTCCCGCCATTCTCCCGCCTCAGCCTCCGGGGCAGCTGGGACTACAGGCGCCGCCACCACGCCCGGCTAGTTTTTTTTGTAGTTTTTAGTAGAGACGGGGTTTCACCGTGTTAGCCAGGATGGTCTCGATCTCCTGACCTCATGATCCGCCCGTCTCGGCCTCCCAAAGTGCTGAGATTACAGGCTTGAGCCACCGCGCCCCCGGCAAGAATTTTCAACTCACATATTCAAAGAGTTTAACCCTAAAAGGATAAACACCAAAGAAAACCACACTTAGCCAAATCCTAATTAAACTGCTACACAGCCAAGAATTCTACATGCAGCAAACTCTATATTCAAAATGAAGGCAACATCAAAATATTTTCAGATGAAACCTAGAGAATTCATCACCAGCAGGACTGCACCACCAAAAATGCTAACAGGCCGGGCGTGGTGGCTTACTTCTGTAATCTGGGCACTTTGCGGGGCTGAGGTAGGAAGACTGCTTGAAGCTAGGAGTTTGAGGTCACCCTGGGCAACAAAGTAAGACCTCCATCTCTGGGGCAGGGGAAGGTGGGGGAGTGGGGCCTATAGGAAATTCTTCAGGCTTAAGGTAAAAATAACACTAAGGTCTTTAAGAAGGTATGAAGAAAATAAGAAAAATTTTAAGAGTAAAAATATTCGTTTCCTTTCTTCTTTATAAGATATGACTATTTCAAGCAGCAGTCAGGGAATGTCTCTGCTATTTTAGCATGAAAGCAACCATAGATAATATGTAAATAAATGAGCAAAGATGTGTTTCAATAAACTTAGTTATGGACACTAACGTTTAAATTTCATGAAGTTTTAGTGTGTCAGGAATATTTATTCTTGTAAATGTTTTCAAACGTTTCAAATGCAAAGACAATTCTTAGCTCACAATCTGTACAAAATAGGTTTGAAATAGGCTGGATTTGGCCTGTAGACTATAGAACCTTGGCTTAAAATAAACATTCCAATACCATTTATTACAAACATAAATATCATATATATGGCAAACAAAAAAGTAAAAGACAGGTATTAATAAATGAAACTATAATGTGGCAAGATTGATATATTTTTACCATAACTAATTTAACATTAACCCTAAGAAAATCCTGATAAATTGAAGATCCATACTGTAATCCTAGGGCAATCACACAAAAAATGCAAACGCATAACTAAAAAGGTAACAGAGGAATGAAAATGAATCATTAAAAGGTATGTGACTGACACAAAATACAACAGAATGTAGGAATAGATAAGCAAAAACAGGTTAGGAGGAATTTAAATGCATATTACCAAGTGAATGAAGCCACTCTGAAAAGGCTACATGGTATATAGCCTTCCAGATTCTAACCATATGGCATTCTGGAAAAAGCAACATTTTGGAGAGAGTAAAAAGATCAGTGGTGGCCGGGTGCGGTGGCTCAAGCCTGTAATCCCAGCACTTTGGGAGGCCGAGACGGGTGGATCACAAGGTCAGGAGATCGAGACCATCCTGGCTAACCCGGTGAAACCTCGTCTCTACTAAAAAAATACAAAAAAAAAAAAAAAAACTAGCCGGGCGAGGTGGCGGGCGCCTGTAGTCCCAGCTACTCGGGAGGCTGAGGCAGGAGAATGGCGTAAAACCCAGGAGGCGGAGCTTGCAGTGAGCTGAGATCCGGCCACTGCACCCCAGTCTGGGCGACAGAGCGAGACTCCGTCTCAAAATAAATAAATAAATAAATAAATAAAAGATCAGTGGTTTCCAGGGGGTAGCAGGGAGGGAAGGATAAACAGGCAGAGCAAAGAGGATTTTTAGGGCAGTGAAACCATTTTGTAAGAAAATATAATGGTGAATATATGCCATTATATATTTGTCAAAACCCACAATAGCAATATCAACAGTGAACCCTAATGTAAACTATGAATTTTGGGTCACAATAATGTGTTAATGTAGCTCCAGCGTTTGTACAAATGGACTTCTCTGGTGCCAGATAGTGAGAGACACTGTATGCGTGCAGGGAATAAGTATATAGGATCTTTCTGTTTTTCTGTTCAGTTTTGACATGAACTTAAAACTGCTCTAAAAAATAGGCCTGCAATCCTAGCACTTTAGGAGGCCGAGGCTGGCGGATGACCTGAGCCCAGGAGTTTGAGACCAGCCTGACCAACATAGCAAAACCCTGCTCTACCAAAAATACAAAAATTAGCTGAGTGTGGTGGTGCACACCTGTAGTCCCAGCTACTAGGGAGGCTGAGGCAGAAGTTGCAGTGAGCTGAGATGGCACCACTGTACTCCAGCTTGGGGACAGAACAAGACTCTGTCTCAAAAAAAAATAAAAAAATAAAAATGAAATGCAAAACCAAACAGGTTAGGCAATAATAAAACAAATAGCGAAAATGACTGCCCTAAATCCAACTATACCTTTACTTGTATTCAATGTAAATGGACTAAACACTCCAATGAGAAGGCAGAGATTATCAGTGTCTATGAAAGCAAGATTCAAATAGGCTGGGTGTGGTGGCTCACAGCTGTAATCCCAACAGTTTGGGAGGCCAAGGTGGGAGGATCACTTCAGCCCAGGAGTTCATAAGCAGCCTGGGTAACATAGTGAGACACTGTGTCTCCAAAAAAAAAAAAAAAAATTACCTAGGCGCTGGGCGTGGTGGCCCACCCCTGTAATCCCAGCACTTTGGGAGGACAAGGCAGTCAGATCACTTGAGGTCAGGAGTTCAAGACCAGCCTGGCCAACATGGTGAAACCCCCACGTCTACTAAAAATACAAAAATTAGCTGGAAGTGGAGATGCATGCCCATAGTCCCAGCTACTCCAGAGGCTGAGGCACAAAAATTGCTTCAACTCAGGAGGCAGAGGCTGCAGTGAGCCAGGATTGTGCCACTGCACTCCAGCCTGGGCGACACAGGGAGACTCTGACTCCCAAAAAAAAGTAAAAAAAAAAAAAATCAGCTAGGTATGGTGGCACATGCCTGTGGTCCTAGCTACTTGGGAGGCTGAGATAGGAGGAGTACGTGAGCCTAGGAGGTCAAGGCTGCAGGGAGCGCCTACGAGGTCAAGGCTGCAGTGAGCATTGATTGCACCACTGCACTCCAGCCTGGGCAACAGAGTAAGACCCTGTCTCAGAAAAAAAAAAAAAAAAAAAAAGACTTGGCTGGACGCGGTGGCTCATGCCTGTAATCACAGCACTTTGGGAGGCTGAGGCGGGTGGATCACAAGGTCAGGAGATCGAGACCATCCTGGCTAACATGGTGAAACCCCATCTCTACTAAAAATACAAAACAAAAAAAAAATTAGCCGGGCGTGGTGGCAGGGGCTTGTAGTCCCAGCTACTTGGGAGGCTGAGGCAGGAGAATGGTGTGAATCCAGGAGGTGGAGCTTGCAGTGAGCTGAGATTGCGCCACTGCACTCCAGCCCTGGCAACAGAGCGAGACTCCATCTCAAAAAAAAAAAAAAAGACTCAAATATATTCATTCTGTCTACAAGAGACTTATTTTAAAAAAACAAAGATACAAATAGGCTGAAAGTAAAAGGATGAAAAAAGATAGAGAAACACTAACCACTAAAAAGACATACAAACACAAGCTGAAGTGGCTATAGAAATCTCAGACAAAACAGATTTCAACTAGAGGAGTGTCACTACTAGAGACAAAGAAGGACATTTCATAGTAATAAAGAACAAATACATCTGGAAGATGTTACAGTCATAAATGTATAGTCACCTAATTAAATAGTTCCAAAATACATTAAGCAAAACTTGACAAAAGTAAAATGAGATTTTTTAAAGTCCAAAATCATGGTTGATGTTAATATTTGTCAGCAACTGAAAGAAACAAACCAAGGGGGTAAATATGTAAACAGCCAGAATATGTAAAGAATATACCAACCATCTAAACCCATTTGACATTTATAGAAAAGCATTTTCAGTAATTTTACAATACATACCCTTCTCAAGAGCAAACAGACTACTCACCAAGGTGGAACCTGAACAAGTCTCAATAGAGTAAAGACAAACTCATATGGAATATGTTCTCTGACAACAGTGAAAGTAAATTAAATCTCAATAAAAATAAGATGTCTAGATAAGCCCCAAATGTTTGGAAACTAAACAATATACTTCTAAATAACTATTAATAATTTGGGGTCGGCCGGGCGCGGTGGCTCAAGCCTGTAATCCCAGCACTTTGGGAGGCCAAGACGGGCGGATCACAAGGTCAGGAGATCGAGACCATCCTGGCTAACCCGGTGAAACCTCGTCTCTACTAAAAAATACAAAAAAAAACCTAGCTGGGCGAGGTGGCGGGCGCCTGTAGTCCCAGCTACTCGGGAGGCTGAGGCAGGAGAATGGCGTAAACCCGGGAGGCGGAGCTTCCAGTGAGCTGAGATCTGGCCACTGCACTCCAGCCTGGGCGACAGAGCGAGACTCCATCTCAAAAAAAAAAAAAAAAAAAAAAAAATAATAATAATAATAATAATTTGGGGTCAAAGAATAATCAAAAAGGAAATTTTCAGAAAATATTTCCAACTAAATAAAAACATCAAAATTTGCAGATGCAAGCTGAGAGAGACTTATAAATTTAAATTTAATACAAAAAGCGTGAATCATAAAATTTTAAAAACATTGAATTTCATATAATGAAAAACTTCGGCTCTGAAAAACACCCTTAAGAAAATAAAAAAATCAAGTCACAGACTGAGAGAAGATATTCATAGTCCTTTTATATGACAAAAGAATTGTATCCAGAAAATATGTGGTGCTATTAGAACTCTCATGCATTTGATCATGGGAAAATAAAACAACACAACTGCTTTGAGTTCGCAGTTTCTGATAAAGTTAAACAAACACTTTCCACATAACTCACAGATTCCACACCTGGGTATTTACCCAAAAGAAATAAAGGTGACTGGATAAACAAATTGTAGTATATTCACGCAATGGAAAAATACTCAGCAATATAGGGGTGTACTGACATACAGAATATGAGTGACTTTCAAAAACATTACACTGAGTTAAGCCAACCTCCCAAAAAGCTATATATTCTATGATTCCATTTTTATGAAATTCCAGAAGCAAAACTATAGTGACAGAGGCAGATACATGACTACTGAAGCTGGAGCTGGCAGTGGAGCAACTAATTGTATGGCGCATGAGGCAACTTCTGGAGTAATGAAAATTCTGTAATCTTGATTGTTGTGGTGATTATGTAGAGCTATACACTTCCGAGCTTCATTAACTATATGCTTAAAATGAGTATTTATTGTTTAAGTTGATTAAAAAATACAAACTCTGCTTTAGAGAACGGCAAAGTAGCTTTTATTTGACTATGTTACTGAAAATGACATTGTTAATCCTGGATAAAATATAAAAATAACTATCTGAAGGCACTGCAAAATGTCTCAAACAGACAGACTGGAGTGGGGGGGTCTACACTGGGAAGAACAGAAGAGCAATGGGATAATTAGCAATTTATATTACTTGTGGCCTGGGGGCAGGTCCCTTGTAGACACCATGTGTGGCAAATGCAATTCAGGTGGGAACCCATGGCCTGCCTTACTTGAAGAAGCAAAGGACAGAACTCAGGTCAACAACAACAGCTGGAAAGAAAGTGGAGAAATCCTATGAAACTGAATGTGGAGTTGGAGAAAAGACACTGAATAAACTTTGTTAACATTTTTGGCTGATACCCAACTCAATTAGGTATGCATGGGTCAGAATCCAAGCAGCCTGGTAAAAAAAAAAATAAAAGAAATAAAGTGGGGATTCAAGCTGTCACCAATCGCAAGGAATAGTCTGAAGTTTGAGTTCAGTCAAGTTAACTGCCCAATAAAACAGATATTTCTGACTTCCTTTCATGTCAGAAGAATTAACTGCTATGAGAAATTCCCTCCCACCATAAACAACTAAAAAGATTATAAAAACATATTAAACAACAGAAATATATTAATGCTTGAAGCACTGACCAGCTGACAGCACAGAATGGTGATCTTTGCGAGAGGTAAACAAAGTAAGCCCTATAATTGCCCCAGCTTATTGCCTAAAAGCATTTTCTAGGCCATAGCACAAGGAAGGGGAAGCACAAACAGCCCAGCAGCGTCCCTGAGTTGAACAAACAGGCCGGGGCGGTGGCTCACACCTGTAAACCAGACCTTTGGGAGAACAATGTGGGCAGATCACTTGAGTCAAGGGGTTTGAGGTTGCAGTGAGCTATGATCATGCATAGCTTTTTCTTGTTTTTTTTTTTTGTTTGTTTGTTTATTTAGAGGCAAGAGTTTGAGTCTGTTGCACTCTAGCCTGGGCAACAGACTGAGACTCTTATCTCTAAAAACAAAAAACGGCCAGGCGCAAAAAACGTCTGAGAGCGGTGGCTCACGCCTGTAATCCCAGCACTTTGGGAGGCCAAGGCGGGCGATCACCTGAGGTTGGGAGTTTGAGACCAGCCTGACCAACACGGAGAAACCCTGTCTCTACTAAAAATACAAAATTAGCAGGGTGTGATGGTGAATGCCTGTAATCCCAGTTCCTCGGGAGGCTGAGGCAGGAGAATCGCTTGAACCCGGGAGGCAGAGGTTGTGGTGAGCTGAGATTGCGCCATTGCACTCCAGCCTGGGCAACAAGAGTGAAACTCCATCTCAAAAAAAAAAAAAAGAAAACAGAAAAACAGAAAAACAAGAAACAGAGATTTGGGGAGTCCAAGATGACTAAAACTGTTGGAAGAAAGCTGAAGAGGAAGAAATAGCAGAGAGAGAGACAGACAGACATGGTGGCGGCAGGGGCAGGGAGAGAGAGAGAGAAAGAGAATGTTACAGAGAAAGATCAATCTGCAAAGTTGTCCCTCTGAATCCATGGCTAAACACTGATCTGCAAATATATGGGGGTAAAATTACATGAAGAATTACATAAAATTACATGAAGAATCAGAGGAAAGTCGAACAGTCCTGGGAAGTTTGCGTTCCTATCAGCCAGAGTAGAAAGAATTGGTAATACACAAGTTTTAGGTAGAGCAGGGCTTGACAAACTTTTTCTGCAAAGGGGCAGATAAGTATTTCAGGCTTTCTGAGCTGAATGGTCTCTGTCTGTCACAGCGACTCTGCAGTTAATATGAAAGCAGCTATAAATGGAATGTAAATGAGTGAGTGTGACTGTGTTTCAATACTCATAAGCCAACAGAAAGCTGGATCTGGATCTCAGGCTATAGGTTGCTGACCTTAGGAATGGGACTAAATTAGCCGTAGACCAAATGCTGCTCTTGGACCTACACTAACAAAAAATTAAAAGCAAGCCTCAAAAGGATCAAAATGGACTGAAGTAACTTAATTCTTTAATGTAACAACAGAATCCAGCATTCAGCAATTTAAAATTCAAGTAAAAAATTTCCAAGCATGCAAAATAGGACTAATATTCATGAAGGAAAAAAAAGATCAAAAGAAACAGACCCAGAAATGAAACAGGCCCAGAAATGACAGAGGTGATGGATTTAACAAGCAAGATGGGCTGGGCACAGTGGCTCATGCCAGTAATTCCAGAACTCTGGGAAGCCAAGGCAGAAAGATCACTTGAGCCCAGGCGTTTGAGACCAGTCTGGGCAACATAGCAAAACCCTGTCTCTACAAAAAATTTAAAAATTAGCCAGGTGTGGTAGCACACACCTGTGGTCCCAGCTACACTGCAGAGACTGAGGTGGGGGGATCGCTTGAGCCCAGGAGTTGGATGCTGCAGTGAGCTCTGCTTGTACCACTTACTCCAGCCTGGGCATCAGAGTGAGACCCTGCCTCAAACAAACAAAAAACAAGAATGCTAAAACAGGACTATTATAGGCCGGGCGCAGTGGCTCAGGCCTGTAATCTCAGCACTTTGGGAGGCCAAGGCAGGCGGATCACCTGAGGTCAGGAGTTTGAGACCAGCCTGGCCAAAATGGTGAAACCCCATCTCTTTTTTTTTTTTTTTTTTTTTTTTTGAGACGGAGTCTTGCTCTGCCACCCAGGCTGGAGTGCAGTGGCCGGCTCTCAGCTCACTGCAAGCTCCGCCTCCCGGGTTCACGCCATTCTCCTGCCTCAGCCTCCCGAGTAGCTGGGACTACAGGCGCCCGCCTCGTCGCCGGCTAGTTTTTTGTATTTTTTAGTAGAGACGGGGTTTCACCGTATTAGCCAGGATGGTCTCGATCTCCTGACCTCGTGATCCGCCCGTCTCGGCCTCCCAAAGTGCTGGGATTACAGGCTTGAGCCACCGCGCCCGGCGAAACCCCATCTCTATTAAACATACAAAAATTAGCCGGACATGGTGGCATGTGCCTGTAATCCCAGCTACTCAGGAGGTTGAGGCAGGAGAATCACTTAAACCCGGAAAGCAGATGTTGCAGCGAGCTGAGATCACACCATTGCACTCCAGCCTGAGCGACAAGAGTGAAACCCCATCTCAACAACAACAAAAAAACATGATTATAAACATACCCCATAAGCTCAAGAATGTACAAAAAAAGATAATCATGAGAGAAACGGAAGATATAAAAAGGATCAAAGAAAACTTCGAGAAGAGAAATACACGATATGAAAAATACAACAGGTGGTAGTAACAACAGATTACACATTGAAGAAAGAAAAGATCAGTGAACTTGAAGAGAAAGAAAGCAATATAAACTATGCAAAATGCTTTCACAGTTGGCTGAGTTCCAATAAAACTCTACAAAACCAGGCATCATGCCTGACTTAGCTCAAATGCAATGGTTTGCCAACCTCTGGCCTAGAGCAACCACTAAAAAACAAAACAAACAAGAAAATAAAGAGGTACTTCTAATAAGTGACTCATACAGAAAAAAATGAAATCATAAAAAATTTCTCAATCTGAAAGGAAAAATATAATTGGAAAAAATAGGAAGATGGCATGTTTAAACTCAACTATATTGATAATTACATTGAATGAACTAAAAACTCCAATTAAAAGAGTATCAGATAAGAGAAAAAAGAAAAACCAAACCATCTACTAGCTGTACCAGATTAACTATAAACATTAAAACATAGGTAAATAAAAGAATAAAGGAAGGGCAAGGTGCAGAGGCTCACATCTATAATCCCAGCACTTTGGGAGGCCGAGCAGGAGGATCACTTGGACCCAGGAGTTCAAAACCAGCCTAGGCAACATAGGGAGACCCCATCTCTACAAAAAATTTAAAAATCAGCCAGATGAGGTGGCACATGCCTGTGGTCCTAGCTACTCAGGAGGCTAAGGTGGAAGGATTGCTGGATCCTGGGAAGTTGATCGCACCACTGCACTCCAGTCTGGGTGACAGAACAAACAAAACAAAACAAAAAATAAAACACACACACACACACACACACACACACACACACACACAAAACAACAACAGTAAAAAGGATGGAAATCAGGTATATCATATACTATAGTTCGAATGTGTCCCCTCTAAAATTCAGGTGTATTCCAGGCACGGTGGCTCACACCTATAATCCTAGCACTTTGGGGGGCCAAGGCAGGCAGACTGCTTGAACCCAAAAGCTCAAGACCAGCCTAGGCAACATGGTGAAACTGTGTCTCTAAAAAAAATAGAAAAATTAGCTGGGCATGGTGGTACATGCCTGTAGTATCAGTTACTCAGGAGGCTGAGGTGGAAGGATCACCTGAGCCCAGGATGTTGAGGCTGAAGTGAGCCATGATTGTCCCACTAAACTCCAGCTTGGGCTATAGAGTGAGACCCTATCTCGAAACAAAAACCAAACAACATTCAGGTGTTGCCAGTGTGATAGTATTATGAAGTAGGGCCTTTAATACGCCATTAGGCCAGTCATTAAGGTTTCTCCCTTTGTGAATGGGATTAAGGCCCTTGTAAAAGGGGCTTCATGTAGCATGTGGCTGGCTTGTACTTTTGCCATGTGAGGACACAGCCTCAAGGTGCCATCTTGGAAGCAGAGAACACTGATCTTTTCTTTCTTCAATGTGTAATCTGTTTTTACTACCACTAGACACCCAAACCTGCCTGAATCTTCATCTTGGACCTCCCAGCCTCCAGAATTGTGAGAAAATTTATTTTTGTTCTTCACAAATTATCGTTTCAGGCATTCTGTTATAGCAGCACAAAGAACAAAGACACCATACAATCGTAAGAAAGTTAGAATAGCTATAAAAATATTAATCAAAATAGATCTCAGGACAATATTATTCAGAATATTATCAGGGATTAATTAAAGCATTTCATAATAAAAGGGCAGGGTGAATTCACGAGAGGACACAATAATCCTGAATATAAACGCATCTAAAAACAAAGCTTAATTATAACAGAAGATTTCAATTTTCTTCCTTCGGTCACTGCTGTAACAGACTGAAGAACAATAAGAATACAGAAAACTTTCAACACAATCAACCAATTTAATCTCACTGCTATTTACAGGATACACTCAACAACATAAGAATATGCATTCTTTACAAGGGCACAGAGAACACTGACCAAACTAAACTGTACTCTGTGCTATAAAAGAAGTCTTCATAAATTTAGGAAGACATCATATAGACTCTGCTGTGGCTGCAACAGAATTAAACTACAACCAGTTACAGGAAGCTATCTGGAAAATCCCCAAATATTTGGAAATGAAACACATTTCTAAATAACCAATGGGTAAAAAACAAACATGAGAAAATTAGAAAATATTTTCAACTGAATAAGAAAATGCAACATGTCAAAACTTGTTGGGAGCCCTTTAAATAGTGCTTACAGAGAAATTTACAGCATTTAAAGCTTCTATTAGAAAAAAAGAAATGTCTTAACTCAATATACACTTCCATCTATGTAAGAATTCGAAAAGAAGAGCTAATTATACCCAAAGTCATGAGAGAGAAAGGAAATACAAAATAAAAGAGGAGAAATGAGGAAACAAAAATACTAGAAGAAATCAATGAAACTAAAAGCTGGTGTGGTACTTTGAAAAGATCAACTACGTTGATATACCTGTAGCCAATGAACCAGGGGAAAAAGTGACAGATACAAATCATCAATAACAAGAATAAAAAAGGGGTATTGCTACATATTATACAAACATTAAAAGGATAAAAAGAGCAACAACTTTATGCCAATACATTTTACAACTTAGATGAACTGAACAAAATTCCTAGTCACAAACTACAAAAGCTCATTGAATTAAAAGAAAAACTGATAACCTGAACAGTCTTCATTCTATTACAAAAATTGAACTATTGGGCCGGGCGCGGTGGCTCAAGCCTGTAATCCCAGCACTTTGGGAGGCCGAGACGGGCGGATCACGAGGTCAGGAGATCGAGACCATCCTGGCTAACACGGTGAAACCCCGTCTCTACTAAAAATACAAAAACTAGCCGGGCGAGGTGGCCGGCGCCTGTAGTCCCAGCTACTCGGGAGGCTGAGGCAGGAGAATGGCGTAAACCCGGGAGGCGGAGCTTGCAGTGAGCTGAGATCTGGCCACTGCACTCCAGTCCGGGCGACAGAGCGAGACTCCGCCTCAGAAAAAAAAAAAAAAAAAAAAAATTGAACTATTGGTTAAACATCTTTCCACAAAGAAATCTCCAAGTCAGATAGATGGCTTCACAGTGAATTCTAACAAATGTTAAAGAAGAAACAATACCAATTGTACATAAATTCTTTCAGATAATAATAAGAGAATACATCCCAATTCATTTATGAGATAGCATTACCCTGACATCAAACAGAAAAACATACATTAGATCCGTTATGAACCACAGATGAGAAAAATCAGTAACAATATATTAGCAAATTCATCAAAAATCAGTAACAATATATTAGCAAATTCATCATATATATTACTTTATATATGAATCAAATTAATATATGAAGCAATATATACAAAAGTATTATATCATGACCAAGTGGAGTTTATCCCAGGACAACTACATGTAACATTTCAAAAATCAATCAATATAATTCATTATAGTAATAGCCATATAATGTGAAAAACCAATAAATGAAGAAACACTTTTTTTGTTTTTGTTTTGAGACGGAGTTTTGCTCTTTGTTGCCCAGGCTGGAGTGCAGTGGCACGATCTCGGCTCACTGCAACCTCCACCTCCTGGGTTCAAGCGATTCTCCTATCTCAGCCTCCTGAGCAGCTAGGATTACAGGTGCCCACCACTACACCCAGATAATTTTTTTTGTATTTTATATGTTGCCCAGGCCAGTCTTGAACTCCTGGTTCAAGTGATTCACCTGTCCTGACCTCCCAGAGTGCTAGGATTACAGGCATGAGCCACTGCACCTGGCCCAGAAAAACTTTTGAGAAAATTTAACACTCATTCATGATAAAAACTATCAGCTAACTGGAATGTCTTCAATCATTTAAAAAGAAATTCAAGCCGGACATGGTGGCTCACGCATGTAATCTCAACACTTTGGGAGGCCAAGGCGGGCGGATCACTTGAGGCCAGAGTTCGAGACCAGACTCGCCAATATGGTGAAACCCCGTCTCCACTAAAAATACAAAAATTAGGCCAGCATGGTGGTGCATGTCTGTAATCCCAGCAACATGGGAGGCTGACATGCCAGAATCTCTTGAACCTGGGAGGCAGAGGTTGCAGTGAGCTGAGATCCACCACTGCACTCCAGCCTGGACGACAGAGCAAAACTCTGTCTCAAGGGAAAAAGAAAAAGAAAAAAAAATCCTAATCCTATAGCTAATATCAAACCTAACAATGAAAAACAATGCCTTTCGCCTAAGTTGGGCACAAAACAAGAATGTCTGTTCTTAGAACTTCTACTCAACATTGTACTGGAGGTTCTTGACAATGTAGTAAGGAAAGACAGAAATGAAGGGAATATAGATTAGAAAAAAAGAAAACAGTCATTATTCACATATGACAGGATTGTCCATGTAGAAAATCCTAAGAATCTATAATAAAAAAAAAATTACTAGAATAAGGGAGTTTTGAAAGGTTGCAGGTCAAGATAAAAAAATCAATTGCATTTTCACAAACTAGCAATAAATAGTGGGAAATTTAAATAAAAATGAACACCATTTACAGCAGCATTAACAAAAAAATCCAAGGATATAAAAAACATTTACAAGACTGGTACACTGAAAGCAACAACATTACTGAGAGAATTTAAGGAAGATCTAAATAAAAGGAGATGTGCATCATGTTCATGAATTGGAAAACTCTATTAGCATTAATGATTATTATTCTTGTATTTAAACTGTTATAAGCATTTTAACATTTTCTTGTCTTCTAATGAAATGTCTATATATTCCTCTAAGGCATCTTCCATCTGATGCTATAAAGAATAAAACGGGGAGTAACTGTTTAGTGTTACTGGTACAGAATTTCTAAGTGAAATGAAGAAAAACAGTTCTGGAAATAGATAGCAGTGACAGTTACACAACTTGTGAACGTACTTAATGGCTTTGAATTATACACTTAAAAATGGTTAAAACGGTAAGCTCTCTGTTATGTATATTTTACCATAATAAAAAGTTAAACACAAAAGCACAGAAAACAAAAATATGTAAGCAAGCCCTGGGGTGAGACCCTCGGAGAAGTGGAAAATAAGTGAAGATGTTAAATGGGAAGACAAGTGACCACTATGAGACAGGAACCCAAATAAAGACAATATCAGTGGAGGATGGAGGGAACTGTGGTAAGAGGAACAGAATTTGCCACTCAATGGTTTTGCAGTGAATGGGAGATTTTAACTCATGTTGGCTGTATCAGCAGATGGGTAGGGGTTGGGGCCCTAACCAGATTGGAAAAAACAAAAGGATAGAATGGGCAGAAGGAGACAATGAGGTGAATCTCAGACATATGCATGAAGGATCTGTGGAACATGTAGGTGGTGATATCTAGCTGGAGGCTGGATATATAATTTTGACTATCCATCAAAAAAGACAGAGGTTTAGAATTAAAATTACATGAGCATCATTAGAATAATAGTGGTAGATAGTGAACAGAAGAGTGTAAATAGAAGAGAACCAATACAGAATATGGAGAACACCAGTATTTAAGAAGTCCAGATACAAAGATAAATGTTCTGAGTGAAACAATAGAGTAGTGTCTTTGAAACCAGAAGCAGAATATTTTAAGAGTTACAC
This sequence comes from Trachypithecus francoisi, assembly GCF_009764315.1. Classification (NCBI taxonomy): domain Eukaryota; kingdom Metazoa; phylum Chordata; class Mammalia; order Primates; family Cercopithecidae; genus Trachypithecus; species Trachypithecus francoisi. Next base: position 65,751,749 of record NW_022681457.1, read on the forward strand.
TTCTAGTTTAGTATGGTGGTCTATACAAATATATTTACTTCTACATCCAAACATAAAATTGGAAGAAATGTGAAAACAGAAATAAATCTAGAATTAATATACTAAGCAGGTGTTATTGGAAGGCCACATATTTTTAGAAATTGTTAGCAGTTGTGAGCAAAACTGAAGATAGAGGAGAAACACAAGATTCTCAGTTCTTTGTACAAGTTGTCAATCATATCTCCATCCTCAAAGCCTCAACACAAGACTTCTTGCTACTTACTAATTCTATATAAATTCTGTCAATTTCACTACTATCTAGACTCCAGTCTGTGGATGCAATAAAGTCGTATATATTTTTTTAATCTACACAAGACAGGTTCATTCAGTAATACATTTTCATTTAATTCAAGGAAATGCATTTTTGTCCCTGCATAGCTTCGGGAAGAAGACTGAGAGAGGAGATGGTGAATGATATACCATTTTTTTTTTTTTTTTTTTTTTTTGAGACGGAGTCTCGCTGTGTCCCCCAGGCTGGAGTGCAGTGGCGCAATCTTGGCTCACTGCAAACTCCGCCTCCCGTGTTTACGCCATTCTCCTGCCTCAGCCTCCTGAGTAGCTGGGACTACAGGCGCCCGCCACTGCGCCCGGCTAATTTTTTGTATTTTTAGTAGAGACGGGGTTTCACCATGGTCTCGATCTCCTGACCTTGTGATCCCGCCTCGACCTCCTAAAGCGCTGGGACTACAGGCATGAGCCACCACACCCGGCCTTTTTTGTTTGTTTGTTTTTTGAGACGGAGTCTCGCTCTGTCGCCCAGGCTGGAGTGCAGTGGCCGGATCTCAGCTCACTGCAAGCTCCGCCTCCCGGGTTTACACCATTCTCCTGCCTCAGCCTCCCGAGTAGCTGGGACTACAGGCGCCCGCCACCTCGCCCGGCTAGTTTTTTGTATTTTTTAGTACAGACGGGGTTTCACCGGGTTAGCCAGGATGGTCTCAATCCCCTTACCTCGTGATCCGCCCGTCTTGGCCTCCCAAAGTGCTGGGATTACAGGCTTGAGCCACCGCGCCCAGCCTTTTTTTTTTTTTTTTAAATAAACAGTCTTGTTTTGTCACCCAGGCTGGAGTGCAGTGACATGATCATGGCTCACTGTAGACCTGACCTCTGGGTTAAAGCTATCCTCCCACCTAAGCTTCACAAATAACTGGGACCACTTCGCATGCCACTGCACCTGCACTGTGCTAATTTTTTTCTTTTTTTGAGACAGAGTCTCACTCTGACACCTATGCTGGAGTGCAGCAGTGTAATCTTCACTCACTGCAACCTCTGCCTCCCAGATTCAAACAATTCTCTTGCCTCAGCCTCCTGAGTAGCTGGGATTACAAGCGCCTGCCACCAAGTCCGGCTAATTTTTATATTTTTAGTAGAGACAGCATTTCACCATGTTGGCCAGGATGGTCTCAAACTTCTGACCTCAGGTGATCTGCCTACCTCGGCCTCCCGAAGTGCTAGGATTACAGGTATGAGCCACTGCACCTGGCCTTTTTTTTTTTTTTTTTTTTTTTTTAAATTTCTGGTGGAGACAAGGATATCTCTACGTTGCCCAGGCTGGCTGGTCTTGAACTCCTGGGCTCAAGCAATTCTCCTGCCTCAGCCTCCCAAAGTGCTGGGATTACAGGTGTGAGCCACCATACCTGGCTTGATATATTCACTTAACGTGTGAACACTGGTTAAAATTGGGAGCATTTGTGGAAGATAGAGTCATATCTAACCAATATGGGAAGAAGTGAGGACCAGTTTTCTGAAGGGAAACAGGCAGGAAGATGTAGGACAAGACAGACATATACCCAAATATCCTTTAAAAAAAAAAAAAAAGACTTTCAGAAAGGAGAGAGAAACCATCGCCTTACCTGAGCCATGGTTTTGAGATATGAAAGAGATGACCAGTCCTTCCTTTGGGGTCCTCTTTAGAAAAGAGGCAGCTCCTAAGGAGGCAAAGCCGAGACAAAAAAAGCCACATGAGACCACATGTGCCTCGCAGCTCTTATAATTCTATTAAAATTGCCTCCATTTCCCTTGTATTGATCCTTGTCTACTCTGAACATGCCACATAAATATAGAGGGGAGAACCAGCTAGGCAAATCCCGTTTTATCCCCAAGGCCAGAGATACAGGCTTTTGGGGCAGCAGGATGGATTTTGGGCAAGCTCATCTCCCCTCAAGCACTACCTTTTCCCTCCTAGTCAGCCTATTGTTATTAACTACTTCCAAGCTGCTCTACATTAAGGCTGTATCATTTATACTACTGCCAGCAATATATGAGAATACCTGTCATTCCACACCAAGGAATACTACTGATACAAATTTTTTTATGCTTGTCTATCTAACACATGTAAATTGTGGTTCTACTTTCCAGTTTTCTTACCATGAACAATAAGCTTCTTTTCATAAGTTTAAAGAACGCTTTTAGCTTCTTATCTGTGGTCTCATCATTTATTTCATTTTCTATTATTTTTATTTTCTGAAATGTTGCTAGACTTCTTTAAAGGAAGGAAATTAATCCTTTATTTTTGTGGTAGGAGTTCCAAATAATTTTTCTTTTTTAGAGACAGGGTCATACTCTGCCATCCAGACTGGAGTACAGTGGCACTATTCTGGCTTACTGAACCCTCAAACTCCTGAGCTCAAGCAATTCTGTCTCAGCCTCCCAAGTAGCTAGGACGAAAGGCACACAATACCATGGCTAATTTTTTAAATTATTATTTTCTTTTGAGATGGGGTCTTGCAATGTTGCTCAGGCTGGTCTCAAACTCCTGGCCTCATGTGCTCCTCCTACGTGTGATTACAGGCGTGAGCCATTGTGCACAGCCCCAAATAATTTTTTATAGTTTCTCATTTGATTGTTTTTTTCCATGTAAAAATACAATTTTAAAAATTAGGCTGGGCGTGGTGGCTCACGTGTGTAATCTCAGTGCTTTGGGAGGCTGAGGCAGGCAGATCACCTGAGGTTGGGAGTTCGAGACCAGGAGAAACTCAGTCTCTACTAAAAACACAAAATTAGCTGGGCGTGGTGACACATGCCTGTAATCCCAGCTACTAGGGAGGCTGAGACAGGAGAATTACTTGAACCTGGGAGGTGGAGGTTGCGGTTAGCTAAGATCGTGCGCCACTGCACTCCAGCCTGGGCAACAAGAATGAAACTCTGTCTCAAAATAAATAAATAAATAAAAAATAAAATAAAAATAATTTGTCCATCTAGTTTGGTATCACAAGGTACTCCACAATCTGTATTTCCTTCACTCATCAAAACTGCCATTTTTATCACATATTTTATTTCCTTTAATATATCTAAGTAGACCTGAGCTTTATATTTATTTCCACTGAACTGTTCATTTAATTGTCAGGATCACCTTACAGTTATCAGTTTTAAAACAGTTTAGCGGCCGGGCGCGGTGGCTCAAGCCTGTAATCCCAGCACTTTGTGAGGCCGAGACGGGTGGATCACGAGGTCAGGAGATTGAGACCATCCTGGCTAACACGGTGAAACCCCGTCTCTACTAAAAAAATACAAAAAACTAGCCGGGCGATGTGGCGGGCGCCTGTAGTCCCAGCTACTCGGGAGGCTGAGGCAGGAGAATGGCGTAAACCCGGGAGGCGGAGCTTGCAGTGAGCTGAGATCTGGCCACTGCACTCCAGCCTGGGCAACAGAGCGAGACTCCGTCTCAAAAAAAAAAAAAAAAAAGGCCGGGCGCGGTGGCTCAAGCCTGTAATCCCAGCACTTTGGGAGGCCGAGACGGGTGGATCACGAGGTCAGGAGATCGAGACCATCCTGGCTAACACGGTGAAACCCCGTCTCTACTAAAAAAATACAAAAAATTAGCCGGGCGAGATGGCGGGCGCCTGTAGTCCCAGCTACTCGGGAGGCTGAGGCAGGAGAAGGGCGTAAACCCGGGAGGCGGAGCTTGCAGTGAGCCGAGATCGCGCCACTGCACTCCAGCCTGGGTGACAGAGCGAGACTCCGTCTCAAAAAAAAAAAAAAAAAAAAAAAAACAGCTTAGTGTCTACGAGGGCTACTTCCCTGACAGTTTCTCTCCCAGAATTTCTGGTGTTTATCTTCTCTTAACAATGCTAGAAAGTCCAAACATTTTTATTAAAATTTTAATGGAAATCCATGAAATGTTAGGAAGTTTTGACATTTTATCATGTTGTCTTCCTGTCCTTTTATTCAAGTCTTATTTTCATTTTATTTTTGAAACAGGGTCTCACTCTTTGCCAAGGCTAGAATGCAGTGGCATGATCATGGCTCACTGTAGCCTCGACTTCCTCAGCTCAAGCAATTCTCCCTCCTGCATAGCAGGGACCATAGGCGTGCACCACCCACATCCAGCTAATTATTTTTTAATTTTAATTTTTTTGTTTTTGAGACAGGGTCTCACTCTGTTGCCCAGAATGGAGTGCAGTGGCACCATCACCACTCACAGCAGCGTCGCATTCCCTGGGCTCAAATGATCCTCCTAGCTCAGCCTCCTGGGTAGCTGGGACTACAGGCGCACACCATCAAGACCGGCTTTTTTTTTTTTTTTAAAGAAATGATGTCTTACTATGTTGCTCAGGCTAGTCTCCAACTCCTGGGCTCAAGTGATCTTCCTGCCTTGGTCTCCCAAAGTGCTGGGATTATAGGTGTGAACCACTGCATCCCGCCTACTCCCAGCGTTGCTGGAAACTTTGAGAAAGGGTAAGTGGCTCACAGGGGCAGGTATGGGAGAAGATATTCTGCATGGCTTTGTCCAAAAGTGCCTAGAGTAGGAAACAGAATTCATGTCCAACAACAGGGAATCAGACACCATAGGCACTTCTCAGTCTTGCAGCAGGCTCTTTTTAAAATTTATTTTTTTATTTTGAAATGATTTTTTTTTTTTTTTTTTTTGAGACGGAGTCTTGCTCTGCCACCCAGGCTGGAGTGCAGTGGCCGGATCTCAGCTCACTGCAAGCTCCGCCTCCCGGGTTCACGCCATTCTCCTGCCTCAGCCTCCCGAGTAGCTGGGACTACAGGCGCCCGCCTCGTCGCCCGGCTAGTTTTTTGTATTTTTAAGTAGAGACAGGGTTTCACCGTATTAGCCAGGATGGTCTCGATCTCCTGACCTCGTGATCCGCCCGTCTCGGCCTCCCAAAGTGCTGGGATTACAGGCTTGAGCCACCGCGCCCGGCCGGATATTTTGAAATGATTATAGATCCACAGAAGCTTGCAAAAATAGTGCAGAGAGGTCTCATTTACCCTTCACCCAGCTTCTCTACAATGGTCACATCTTCCATAACCATAGCACATGGTCAAAATCAGAAAACTGGCTGGGCACAGTAGGTAGCTCATGCCTGTAATCCCAGCGCTTTGGGAGGACAAGGCAGGAGGATTGCATGAGCTTAGGAGTTTGAGACCAGCCTGGGCAACATAGTGAGACTCTGTCTCTACAAAATAAAAATACACAAATTAGCCAGCATGATAGCGTGTACCTGTAGTCCCAGCTACTCAGGAGGCTGAGGCGGGAGGGTCACTTAAGCCCAGGAGTTTGAGGCTACAATGAGCTATGACTGTGCCACTGTACTTCAACCTGGACAACAGAGCAAGACTCTGTCTCTAAAAAATAAAAATAAAAAATCAGAAAATTGTCATTACACAATGCGCCAACTTCTTTCAGATATCACTAATTTTCCATGTACTCATTATGTGCATGTTTTTACCATTTTATCACACATTTAGATTTGTGTCACCACCACCACAATCAAGAGGCCAAACTATTCCATGTAAAGATACCATTTTAAAGTAATTGTTTAAACCACCCATCAATACCACTCCTGAGTATCTATCCACGACAAACAAAAACATGTATCCACAAAAAGACCCCAATGTGAATGTTCATAGCAGTTTTATTCATAAGCACCTCAGAACTGGAAACAACCCATGTGTGCATCAATGGATAATTGGATAAATGGGCCGGGCGCGGTGGCTCAAGCCTGTAATCCCAGCACTTTGGGAGGCCGAGACGGGCGGATCACGAGGTCAGGAGATAGAGACCATCCTGGCTAACACGGTGAAACCCCGTCTCTACTAAAAAATACAAAAAACTAGCCGGGCGACATGGCGAGCGCCTGTAGTCCCAGCTGCTTGGGAGGCTGAGGCAGGAGAATGGCGTAAACCCAGGAGGCGGAGCTTGCAGTGAGCTGTGACCCGGCCACTGCACTCCAGCCTGGGCGGCAGAGCGAGACTCCGTCTCAAAAAAAAAAATAAAATAAAATTGGATAAATGGATAATCAATGGAAACCAACTGTGATCCATCCTGATCCATCCAGACAGTGGAATACTACTTTGTACTAAGAATGAAGCAATGATACATGCAATAATATGAATGAATTGCAACATGCAACTGAACTAAGCTCATGCCTGCAATCCCAGCACTTTGGGAGGACAAGGCAGGAGGATCCCGTAAGCTCAGGAGTTAGAGACCAGTCTGGGCAACACAGTGAGACTCTGTCTCTACAAAATAAAAATACACAAATTAGCCAGCATGGTGGCATGTACTTGTAGTCCCAGCTATAGCTTACTGATTGCAACATCCTTACTGAATGAAGCCAGACTCAAAAGGTTACATTCTGCATGACTCCTTTTATATGAGATGAAATTAGAACAGAAGTTACTTTTGTGCCAGGGTAACTGGATGGGGGCTAGAAGTGTTCTGTTTTTGTTTTCTTTTTAAATTTGGGTGATGGTGGTGACACGAGTTTAAAAAAATGCAAATATATACATTTGCTTATATTAAAATAATGAAAGGATAAGCTGAAAACTTAGATAAAAGATAGAATACGATATTCTCTATTGCTTTTGTCACTAACAAAGCATCCTGGAGGCCAGGCAAGGTGGCTCACGCCTATAATCCCAGCACCTGAGGAGGCCAACGTGGGCAGATCACTTGAGCCTAGGAGTTTAAGACCAGCCTAGGAAACACAGCAAGACCCCAACTGTACAAAAAATTAAAATAAAATTAGCCAGGTACAGTTGTACATGCCTGTAGCCCCACCTACTTGGGAGGATGAGGTGGGAGGATCATCTGAGCCCAAGGAGGTCGAGGCTGCAGTGAGCCATGATCAAACCACTGTACTCCAGCCTGGGCAATGGAGTGAGACCTTGTCTCAGAAACAAACAAAACAAAAAAACAAAAAAATCCGAAGTATCTTGGAGGCCCTTCTTCATAAATCCATGCAATTGATCCCTTTTCATGGCTGCATACTTCTCAGTGGCACTGTACTTGGTTAATTCAATCAGTTTCCCTCTCTAGGATAGTTGGAATTCAATTATTTCTTTACACTTTCCAAAATAATTCCCTGTGATATAGATCCAACGACCCTCACGAAAACCCTGAGTGAGGTAGGTCCCATTATACCTGAAATTGACTAACATGACTAACAGAGGAGACACTCATGGCTTGCTCAGTTACACATTGCAGAGGTGGCCTAGCCAAGATTTTTCAAATGACGGCATTGAGATATAATTTACACACCATAAAATTCACTCATCTAAAGTATACAATTCAATGGTTTTTGGTATATTCACAGACCATCATAATGAACAATCATCCACAATCTAATTTTAGAACATTTCAATCACCAGGAAAGTAACTCCAAAAGAATGTATGCCAAATTTAAGATCATTAAGATGTATGCCTATGTGTTTTTTCCTAAGGGTTTTATAGTTTCTTTTGTTTTGTTTTGAAACAAGGTCTCAATCTGTTGCTCAGGCTGGAGAGCAGTGGTGTGATCATGGCTCGCTGCAGCCTCAACTTCCCTGGGCTCAGGTGATCCTCCCACCTCAGATGCCTGAGTAGCTAGCCACCCGGCGTGTGCAACCACGCCTGGCTAATTTTTGTATTTTTGTAGAGACAGGGTTTCACTAAGTTGCCCAGACTAGTCTTGATCTCCTGGACTCAAGCAGTGCACACACCTCAGCCTCCCAAAGTGCTGGGATTACAGGTATGAGCCACCGTGCCCCACCAAAAGTCTTATTTTAAGATGTGCTCTTTAATGACATATCATGTAATTAGTAAAGTCACTTCCTTTGTATCCCTTATTTTGATGTAAATAAAGTCTTTTTTCCCTATACTTTCCACATACACACTCTATTGATTTGTTAATGTTTTTTCCAACAACCCCGAGTTTTCTAATTGTTATCACTATTCATTTTTAATAGGATGAAAACTTAGAAGTCTTTCTGCCTCAGCCTCAGCTGACATCCCAAAGATGGTGAATGAAACAAAATTCTAAGAGAAATTCATTTCAGAACAGGATCTTACAACAGCTGTTGAGTATAAAATTCTGCTATCATTAAATTCCTCCTTTAGGAGGGTGGAGAGGCTGAGAGAAGAGAGAAGAAAATGTATCTTTAAGAGATTATTTTTAGAACAGTGTTTTTCCAGGAGGAAAAACGTGAGTGATTCTCCCTTCTTTACAACACAAAGCGGTCCCTCAGACCCTGAGTTCACCAGGAACCAAAGTGGTGAGAGAATTCTTGGCAAAAATGTACATGTTTCTAGGATTTGGGAGGGCAAAGTGACTGAGGTGGCTAATTCTCACCTTAGCATTAGGTGAAGACCCCATGGGTGAAGGCTGTCTGGGTTGTCTTGGGTCCTATCAAAGAGGACTGATTGGACAAATCCACCCACCAGAGTGGGTGGGCCACTGCATGCCCAGAGGAAGCACTGGGGAAGCAGCTGGAGAAGAGGCTATGTCCATGAGAAGGGAAGCGTATCTGGAGGTTCCAAGCAGCAGGTTCTCTTGGAAGGTAAGAGATGACTTACACTAAATTATAGCGGTATCAGTCATGTTAGCCTCTTCTTGTCTCTGACTTCTGTCTTCTCATTCCTTTCCTAGCTCCGAATCCATAAGAGCTGAAGACTACCTATAGGGAGTAAAGAGGAGACAAAATAAAGGTTGGGGAATTAGAGAAGAAACTAATCATGTATCCTTTCACATTGCAGGCTTCCAGCAGAAGAAATTCATCCAGCAAAAAACCAAAAAATACAAATACACACACACACACACCCAAATAGGAATTTTGAGAGTGACAATTAGGAGATACAGTTTTTTTTATCTTTAAAATACTAGTCCCAGTGGTGTTCTATTCATTTAAACATATCAGTCATCAGTCAATACCAGGTTTTCCCAATACGTGATCTATTGTGGAGGGAGAGGGACAGAGTCTCGCTCTGTCGCCCAGGCTGGAGTGCAGTGGTTGGCTCACTGTAACTTTCACCTCCGAGTTCAAGCGATTCCCTTGCCTCAGCTCCCGAGTAGCTGGGGCTACAGGCATGCGCCATCATGTCCAGCTAATTTTTATGTTTTTAGTAAAGACGGGGTTTCACCATGTTGGTCAAACTTCTGACCTCAGGTGATCTGTCTGCCCCAGCCTCCCAAAGTGCTGGGATTACAGGCGTGAGCCACCGCGCGTGGGTCCAATCTTACCCTCTGAAAATTATTTTGCCTTTTCCTCTCCATTAAAAAAAAAAAAAAAAAATCACTACTTTACTTGTCTAATTACCAGACTCAAATTCTGTGGGCATATATAAAATGCCCAATACTCGGAAATCAATCTAAACAATGCATACTTTAGTCAGCACTCGGTTTCTCAAGCACTCCACCTAAGTCGCAGTGTGCCACATTCACCGTCATCATAGGTCGTGCACACAAAGTATTTTAAAAATTAAGCATATTCATAGCCGTATCACCCACTACATAGTCATAATCCCATAGGCCCCCACGTCGTGCACAATTTCACTGAACTTATACTTCTACAAAAAGTAACAACCTTTCACTCACAATGCCCTCACTGTCGCCTCTCCGAAGTCGGACATAGGCTCAAACACAAATCGACTCGCACCTAATTTAAGTTAAAACTTAAGACACGCAGGGACTGCATCACTTTCATAAACAACCGGTTCCACAACGTCACGCAGAATAACACATTCCCCTACCACAACACACAGGACAGGTACGAAAAGCCACACACATACGGAGCGCCAGTTGTATGCCAGGCCGTGCTCCAGGAGCCGGGGGACGAAAATCAGACGAAATTCCTGCCACTGCGGAGCTCACCCCGCCTCTGGCAACCGGTTCCCTTCTTCAGGCACTCCCCGGCCCGCGCTCTGGTTCCTGCTTCCCTCCCAGCCTTCTCCGGGGCCCGGACTCGCACTTTCCTCCCGTCAACTCCTCGTCCCACGTTGCTCCTCTTCCCTTCTTGCTTTCCCCAGCCCAGGTTCCCGCCCGCCTCCTCTGCCTTCCCTACCCGTCCCACCACCCGCCTCCACGCCAGGAGGACCAGCCAGCCTCACCTTCAGTCGCCGGCCGGGCGTCTGCGCATGCGTACTCCCGCGCGGAGGGCGACTCCCAGGTGTCTCCGCGGCGCATTCCTGCGGGCCACCGGTTACGCGCGCCCTCTCCACATCCGGGCGTTTTCGGCCTTGGACTACATTTCCCACAGGCTCCCGGGCCGTTTTCGAACTTTGAGCTCAGGTTCCCCTTCCAACTTCTCATAGTGCATGGCTGGGGTGCGGGCGGCGCTCACAGTGAGGAAGCCCCGAGCTCTCGGCACGCAGACAGGGTGTGCAGGGCCGTAGCTCGGACCTGTGTATGCGTGTGTGCGTGTTTGACGCCAGGACAAGGCGGCTGTGTGCGCGGCGAGGAGGCTGCAACAGGTGCGTGATTGTGTTCCTGTCCCTGCTCGGATGCGGGACCTTTGGGTGGCCGTGGTCGGCTGTCATGTGGGGTGTGTGACACTGTAGGGTTTGAGACCTTCCATCATGACAGTGTGGTCTAGTGTGATGGAAGAACCTTTAAGCCTGTGGTGTTCTGTGTGTAACGGGTAAAGCTTCATTTCTGCAGTCCTGTGTTTAATGTTGGGACTGAGGGGTCTGTCTAAGATCTCCCCCATGTGCCTGTGAGGACTACGATCGATGCCTATGTTAAGCAGAGTCATCTTGCAATGAAGCATGGCCCGAGTTGTCTTCTCAGGGCACCCCCGCCCCAGTTCTCAGCCTGGTGTTTAACACGGGATCCTGGTAGAGTCCCCACCTAAGTGGCAGTTTTAGACTCGATTGTTTCTTGGGCTCTGCATCTCTTGAGTTCCCAGCTTACTTTTTTCTCCTGTTTTATAGCTGTATAGACCCCAGCTGCAGTGAAATAGCCATAAAAAGGGAAGGGATAATCGAGTGGTGGAGTAAAATCTGCAAACAGAAAAAGCACAGACCTGTTTTTGGAACGAGGCTTTTCGAGTTGTAAGTGTCCCTCAGGCAGAGTTCTGGGAAGACGTGATGGGGAGAACCTAGGAGTAGGATTCCTTCCTCAGAGGCTCTCCCTTGGGAACTCTCAGAGGTCAGGTTCCATGTGAACCACATCATTCCCAGAGATGTCTCCCCGGGAGACTTATGTGAATTTAGAGAAAGTCCCCAGTCCTGGGAATCAGTGACCCTGGCCTTTCCCTTGAATATTAAGAAAGATTATCAGTACTCCCATCTCCCTTTTACTTCCATCTGTGTATGTGTATGGTAGATGATGAGAGCTTGTGTGGTGGGAATAATTTTTTCCAGTTTAGCCAGTCTGGGTTCCAAGAAAGGTCTGGTGTCTCATGATTCCTTACCCCTTTCCTTTCCCCTTCTCCCTTGCCTTGAGGTTCTGTAAGAGCCCCAAGGAAAGGGAACCATTGCTGAGCATATCTGAAAACCAAGGTCAAGGAAGTTCTGTTGTATTTTCTATTTTTGTTCTCTTTGATTTTGATTTTCAGAAAGGGACTATTTTTTTCTCCTCCTAAAATGCTAGTCAGTGGTTTGGTTACTATTAGGCAGGGCCTTGTGAAATGCTTTGACCAATAGAATGTGGTGGAAGTGGTATTGTGAGACTTCTGAGACAAAGCTTCAGGAAGTCATGCAGCTTTTTTTTTTTTTTTTTTTTTTGAGACGGAGTCTCACTCTGTCGCCGGGCTGGAGTGCAGTGGCCGGATCTCAGCTCACTGCAAGCTCCGCCTCCCGGGTTCACGCCATTCTCCTGCCTCAGCCTCCCGAGTAGCTGGGACTACAGGCGCCCGCCACCTCGCCCGGCTAGTTTTTTGTATTTTTTAGTACAGACGGGGTTTCACAGTGTTAGCCAGGATGGTCTCGATCTCCTGACCTCGTGATCCGCCCGTCTCGGCCTCCCAAAGTGCTGGGATTACAGGCTTGAGCCACCGCGCCCGGCCACCCGTGCAGCTTTTTCTCTTCCCCTTTTCCTGCCCTGAGACCACCATGACTGAAGGCTAAGAGCAGCTTGCTAGAGGATTAAAGATCTCTTGGAGAGAGAGGTCCAGTGAGTAACAACGGCCAGATATTTCAGGGAGACCATTTTGGACCATCCAGCCTCCACCAAGCCAACAGCTGACAGCTGTCACATGAATATGATCAGCAGAAGAACCACTCAGGCAAGCTAAGCCCAAATTGCCAACCCCCACAAATAATAAGCTAATTATTTTTCGTTTTAAGCCATAAACTTTTGAAGTGGTTATATAGCAATAGATAACTGAAACAGGTGTTTAACTTTCCAGACTTTTAAAATGGCCATATTGATATAATTGTATTGTTCAATCTGTTTTGTAAAGTGATTTCTCTGATATAGTATCTTGAAAAGATTCCTTATCCTTAACTATTTTCTACAGCTTTGCATTTGTCTTAGTATTATATTACATGGATAGTTGGTAATTTATTTGACTACTAACTTCCCTTTGCAATTCCTTTTCCTTGCTGTCTAGCTCCCATATCTTGACCACCTTTACATTCCCCTCCAGGACCTTATGGGCACACGGTTTCCTGTCATTTCACGGGTATGTAGACTCAGGAATGTGGCACTGACTTCTGGGTGGAGTACAGATGACTGACACACATACCCCCAAATCAGAGGAATTTATTCAGGGGTGTGATATAACAACACCTACCTACATTTAACTAGCCACTTGGGTCTCCCCTTTTTTTCTTTTTTTTTTTTTTGAGACGGAGTCTCGCTCTGAGTCTCGCTCTGTCGCCCGGGCTGGAGTGCAGTGGCCGCATCTCAGCTCACTGTAAGCTCCGCCTCCCAGGTTTACGCCATTGTCCTGCCTCAGCCTGCCGAGTAGCTGGGACTACAGGCGCCAGCCACCTCGCCCAGCTAGCTTTTTGTATTTTTTAGTAGAGATGGGGTTTCACCGTGTTAGCCAGGATGGTCTCGAACTCCTGACCTCGTGATCCACCCGTCTCGGCCTCCCAAAGTGCTGGGATTACAGGCTTGAGCCACCGCGCCCGGCCGGGTCTCCCCTTTTTTTGTTTTGAGAGCGATTGTCGCTCTGTCGCCCAGGCTGGAATGCAGTGGTGCGATCTCGGCTTAGTGCAACCTCTACCTCCCAGGTTCAAGGGATTCTCCTGCCTCAGCCTTCCGAGTAGCTAGGACTACAGGTGCCCACCACCATGCCCGGATAATTTTTGTATTTTTAGTAGACATGGGGTTTCGCCAAGTTGGCCGGGCTGGTCTCAAACTCCTGACCTCAGGTGATCTGCCTGCCTTGGTCTCCAAAGTGTTGGGATTACAGGCGTGAGCCACCGCAGCCAGCCGGGTCTCTCTCCCTTTTTACATCTGTTTTCCCCTTTCCAGTTCAAATTCTGTATTTTGGGAACATCTTACTTTCTTCACCCTGATTGATTAGGGAATCTTCAGGGTTCTTGGGTTATTTTCTGAAGGACTAGTTTAAGATTCCTAGAGGTGGAAATGGGCATCTCTCCTGTGTTATTTATAAAGTGTTATCACCCTAATCCTTCAGAATACTTTCTTAACTTCTTTCTGCTTGATGATTAAGGAACGGTCTCTACTCTTCATAGCCACATCAGACCAAAATTCCATTTCTTTGCCTATGTGAAGGATTTATTATTAATTACCCTATTAATTTATGTCCAGACCAGATGTGATTTCCTTCTTGGAGCAATAGTTCGTGAAGAGGTTGGTTAACAGGAGTTCTGTGTCCAGGTATATGAGAGGTAACTGAGAAGAGAACTCATTGTGTATAAAATCTTAGGATTCTAGAACCTTTGAGACAGTATTTGAATTAATGCTCTGGAATGTCTATGAAGAAAGTTTGGGTCTCGGCCGGGCGTGGTGGCTCAAGCCTGTAATCCCAGCACTTTGGGAGGCCTAGACGGGCGGATCACGAGGTCAGGAGATCGAGACCATCCTGGCTAACACGGTGAAACCCCGTCTCTACTAAAAAAAAAAAAATACAAAAACTAGCCGGGCGAGGTGGTGGGCGCCTGTAGTCCCAGCTTCTCGGGAGGCTGAGGCAGGAGAATGGCGTAAACCCGGGAGGTGGAGCTTGCATTGAGCTGAGATCCGGCCACTGCACTCCAGTCCGGGCAACAGAGCGAGACTCCACCTCAAAAAAAAAAAAAAAAAAAAAAAAGGAAAGTTTGGGTCTCTTCAGCCAGAATTCAGACCATTTCAACATTGCATTCCAGGTATCATACACATATCTCCTTTTATTATTTTTTTCTGTTCTCAAAGCAGATTTCTCTCATTGTAAAATTAGTAGATTCTTAATTCAGAAGATTGGAGAATATTAAAAAAAGGTTAAAGTAAGCACTTTGAACATTTTATTCCAAATAACTTCACCTCATTTGTGAATAAGTGCATGGATATAGGCATATAGGATTTTTTCATTCAGAACAGGGTTATATAACAATTGTTTTGAAATCTACTTGTTTCTTCTAACAAAATATAGTGAACAAATTTTCATGTTACTAAATTATGAACTGTGACATAATCTTTTAATGGCTGCACTGTTTTGTTTGGATATGTAAGTTCTGTCTAGCTTTTTCCCATTATATACAATGTTTTACTGCATATGCCTTTCTGTGCACATGTGAATTGTATCTTTTGGATAGAGTCTTAGATATTTTGCTGAGAATGAGGCTTTCATAGTTAAAACCTGCTTACACATCTTTATCAATTGCCCTGATTAAGTTTGCACCAATATACAACATACTATGAGAATGTCTATTCACTACTATATGGTATCATTAGTCTTTTATTTATTTATATTATTATATTTTATTATTATTATTTGAGACAGAATCTCACTCTGTTGCCAGGCCAGAGTGCAGTGGCATGATCTCGGCTCACTGCAACCTCCGCCTGTCAGGTTCAAGCAATTCCCCCACCTCAGCCTTGCAAGTAGCTGGGACTACAAGGCGCATGCCACCATGCATGGCTAATTTTTTGTTTTTAGTAGAGACGGGGTTTCACCATGTTGGCCAGGATGATCTTGATCTCCTGACCTCATGATCTGTCTCCTCGGCCTCCCAAAGTGCTGGGATTACAGGCGTGAGCCACCGCACCTGGCCATCATTAGTCTTTTAAGTCCACCAATCCAGCGGAAATTGTGTTTATTTAAATGAATTACCCATGCACAGGTTTCATTAAGTGTAATAAAATTTGGGCTTCAGAAACAAAAACCAGAACTGAAAGAAAATTGGTTTTGTAGTTAGAAAAATGTGATTTAAAAATGCAGATATTCCATTTATTTTGAGTGTATATATAGAGTGTATATACAGTATTTTGAGTGTATATACACAGTGAGTATAGCTCACGCCTGTAATCCCAGCACTTTCGGAGGCTAAGATGGGTGGAACACTTGAGTCCAGGAGTTTGAGACCAGCCAATATGGTGAAATCCCCTATCTACTAAAAATACAAAAAATTAGCTGGGTGTGGTGGCACACCTGTAGTCCTAGCTACTTGGGAGGCTGAAATGGGAGGATCACCTGAGCCCAAGGAGGTTGAGGCTGTAATGAGCTGTGATTGTGCCAATGCACTCCAACCTGAGCATTGGAGTGAGACCCTGCCTCAAAAAAACAAAAACAAAAAACTCTTAAAATCGAGGGAAAGACCCAAAAACCTGATAGAAAAAGGTGGGTAAAATAAATGAACACATGAAATCACACACACACAGACACACAAAGAGCAAGGAAACAAAAATTTTAAAATTATAGAGGCCGGGTGCGGTGGCTCAAGCCTGTAATCCCAGCACTTTGGGAGGCCGAGGTGGGCGGATCACGAGGTCAGGAGATCGAGACCATCCTGGCTAACACAGTGAAACCCCGTCTCTACTAAAAATACAAAAAATTACCCAGCCGTGGTGGCGGGTGCCTGTAGTCCCACCTTCTCTGGAGGCTGAGGCAGGAGAATAGCATGAACTCGGGAGGCAGAGCTTGCAGTGAGCCAAGATGGTGCCACTGCACCCCAGCCTGGGTGGCAGAGTGAGACTCTGTCTCAAAAAATAAAAAAAAAATAAAAAAATTAACCCATGCGACCACCATTAAAGACATAGAAACTTTCCAACATCCCAGAAGTCTCCCTTATATCTCTTCCCAATCATTACACCTCAAAGTTAACCATTATTTTGACCTCTATAATAGAATAGTTTGGTTTGGTTTTGAACTTTATATAGATGGAATCACATAGTATGTACTGTTGTGTCTGACCTCCTTTGCTCAACATTATTTCTATACATAGATACATATAGATATAACATTATATTCATGTTGTTGTACATAGTAGTAGTTTGTAACTTAACCTTTCTTTTTTATTTTCGAGACAGTGTTTCATTCTGTACTCCAGGCTAGAGCGCAGTGACACTATCATAGCTCACTGCCACCTTAATCTCCTAGACTCAAGTAATCCTCCCACCTCAGCCTCAGCTCCCCAAGTAGCTAGGACTACAGGTGCATACCACCACCACACCCAGATAATTTAAAAAGTTTATAGAGATGGGGTCTCACTATGTTCCCCGGGCTGTTCTTGAATGCCTGGCCTCAAGTGATCCCCATCTCAGCCTCTGAAAGTGCTGGGACGACAGGTGTGAGCCATAACACCCACCCTTTATCGTGTAATTATTTTGTTAATTCCCTCTTGTTCACTCTCTCTACATATATCTGGTTGTATGTCTTAAGTCTTTAATTTACTACATAAATTACTAGAAATTAAGAGTTAGGTTGATCAGTGTGTACAAAGTTTCAGTTATACGAGAGGAATGAGTTTTGGTGTTCTATTGCACAACACAATGACTATAGTTAATAATATTAAACATATGAACGGAGGGGGAACAAATTAGTCTATAACAATTCCCAATATATATATTAAAAAAACAAAAAACAGCCTGTAATCAATCCCAGCACTTTGGGAGGCCGAGACGGGCGGATCACGAGGTCAGGAGATCGAGACCATCCTGGCTAACACGGTGAAACCCTGTCTCTACTGAAAAAAAAAAAAATACAAAAAACTAGCCGGGTGAGGTGGCGGGTGCCTGCAGTCCCAGCTACTTGGAAGGCTGAGGCAGGAGAATGGCGTGCACCCAGGAGGTGGAGCTTGCAGTGAGCCGAGATCATGCCACTGCACTCCAGCCTGGGCGACAGAGCGAGACTCGGGCATCTCAAAAAAATTAAAAAAAAAAAAAATCCATTCATACATTGATGGGCAATTAGCTTGTTTCCTTATCTTAGTTATTGTGAATAATTCTACAGTGAACATGGGAGTGCAGACATCTTTGACATACTGATGTCAATTCCTTGTGGGATTGCTGGATCATATGGTAATTCTATTTTTTGTTTTTTGAGGAAGCTTTACACTTTTTCAAACTGGCTATAGTAATTTACAGTGCTCTCAACAGTGTGCAAGTGTTCCTTTTTTCTACATCCTCACCAACACTAATCTTTCATCTTTGTTTATAACAGCAGGTGTCTAACAGGTGCACGGTAATATCTCATTGTGGTTTTTTTGTGGGGAATGCAGTCTCACTCTGTTGCCCAGGCTGGAGTGCAGTGGCGCGATCTCGTCTCACTGCAACCTCCACCTCCTGGGTTCAAGCGATTTTCCTGCCTCAGCCTCCCAAGTAGCTGGGACTACAGGTGCGTATCACCATGCCTGGCTAATTTTTTGTATTTTTATTAGAGGCCGGGTTTCACCGTGTTAGCCAGGATGGTCTCGATCTCCTGACTTCGTGATCTGCCCGTCTCAGCCTCCCAAAGTGCTGGGATTAGTCGTGAGCCATTGCGCCCGGCCCCATTGTGGTTTTAATTTGCATTTCTCTGATGATTACAGATGTTTAGCATTTTTCATATATGTGTTGGCCATTTGTATGTCTTCTTATGAGAAATGTATACAAGTCCTTTGCCCATTTTTAATAGGGTTATTTGTATTCTTGTTAAGAAGTCTGAGTTCCTTTTACATTTTGGATATTAGCCCCTTATCCAATATATGATTTGCAAATATTTTCTCCCAGTCTTTGGGTTGTCTCTTCATCCTGTTGTTTCCTTTGCTGTGCAGAATAGGATTCTGTTTTCTGAATTTTAATGCTTAGTATGTATTTCTTTTATAATCAGAAACTCTATAAGGCTAATCCTTCCCTCCTTAAAACTGGAAGAATTATAGAACGAGCTATGGGTACAGTGACACAGGGGGATGATGGTGAGGTGTCTTTGGGAACTCAGACTGAAAGGACCTCAGTTCTCTCCACTGGCCACTGAGGGAAAAGTTTCTCAAACAATACCTGGAAGTTTTGACTCTCATTTCAGCTGAGCATTTACCTGCAATGGCTTCCCTCTTCTTTGAGCCACTTTTTTTGAGACACTTTTTTTTTTGGAGATGGAGTCTCGCTCTGTTGCCCAGGCTGGAGTGCAGTGGCTGGATCTCAGCTCACTGCAAGCTCCGCCTTCCGGGTTCACACCATTCTCCTGCCTCAGCCTCCTGAGTAGCTGGGACTACAGGCGCCCGCCACCTCGCCCGGCTAGTTTTTTGTATATGCTAGTAGAGACGGGGTTTCACCATGTTAGCCAGGATGGTCTCGATCTCCTGACCTCGTGATCCGCCCGTCTCGGCCTCCCAAAGTGCTGGGATTACAGGCTTGAGCCACTGCGCCCGGCCTTCGAGCCACTTAAACACTTTACTCTCTACACATTCATAGCTATCTCCCTTTCTTCAATGGGGAAATCACATCTGGCTTAGAGATAAAAGGTCCTGTATATAGGAAAAGAAATTGGACTTATGCCTGTTATGGTGATGTCAATTCAGGGACAGAAATAAATGAGACAGAGGAAGATAAAGTCACCTTAGGTGTCAAGAAAATGAAACCTTAATAATAAAAACACAGTCGAGTGTTTCCAGCTATAAAAATGCCAAATTGGTTCTTCAAAAGCTCTCAAGAGACTCACAATGAAGGAAAACACTCCCAGCAAGCAGATTATAAATAATAAAGGAAAATATTGCATAAAATTTTTATTTAGTTTTAATTTTTTTAAATTGCATTTATTTTATTTATTTTTTGAGATGGAATCTCACTCTGTCACCCAGGCTGCAGAGCAGTGGTGCAATCTCAGCTCACTGCAAACTCCACCTCCTGGGTTCAAGCTATTCTTCTGCCTCAGCCTCCCGAGTAGCTGGGATTACAGGCGCACACCACCATGCCTGGCTAACTTTTGTAGTTTTAGTAGAGATGGGGTTCTGACATGTTGGTCAGGCTGGTCTTGAACTCCTCACCTCAGGTGATCCACCTGCTTCGGCCTCCCAAAGTGCTGGGATTAATGGCGTAAACCACCGTGCCAGGCCTTTTTTTTTTTTTTGATACAGAGTCTCGCACTGTCGCTCAGGCTGGAATGCAGTGGCACAATCTCAGCTCACTGCAATCTCTGCCTCCCAAGTTCAAGCGACTCTCCTCCCAGCCTCCCAAGTAGCTGGGATTACAGGTGCCCGCCACAACACCTGGCTAATTTTTTGTATTTTTAGTAGAGACAGGGTTTCACTATGTTGGCCAGGCTGGTCTTGAACCCCTGACCTCGTGATCCGGATCCGCCCGCCTTGGCCTCCCAAAGTACTGCAATTACAGATGTGAGCCACCGCACTCAGTCTTTTTTTTTTGAGATGGAGTTTTGCTCTTGTTGCACAGGCCGGAGTGCAATGGTATGGTCTCAGCTCACCACAACCTCTGCCTTCATGTGATTCTTCCGCCTCAGCCTCCTAAGTAGCTGGGATTACAGGCATGTACCACCACACCTGGCTAATTTTGAATTTTTAGTAGAGACGGGGTTTTTCTATGTTGGTCAGCCTAGTCTCGAACTTCCGACCTCAGGTGATCTGCCGACTTCGGCCTCCCAAAGTGCTGGGATTACAGGCATGAACCACCACACCCAGCCCTATTTTTTATTTTTATAAATACAGATGAGGTTTCACCAAGTTGCCCAGCTGGTATCGAGCTCCTGGGCTCAAGCGATCCCCTGATTCTGGCCTTCCAAAGTGCTGAGATTACAAGCGTGAGCCACTGTGCCCGGCCAGGAAATTATTCTTAACTAGCAAGATTAGGCTCTGACATCACATTCTTGCAGTTACATCCCTCTAAGCAGGGTTCAGCCACTCACTCTGCACCTGGAGAACTTTATAGTTATCCCTGGAAGTGACAGTCCTGCAAATGACAAAAAACACTCCAAATCTATTAGGTTGGTGCAAAAGTAATTCCACTTTTTGCCACTGAAAGTAAGTCTCACATGACCCTGAGGGAAATGGGAGGCTGGGGTATACATAGTAGCTGGGTAGCATATGGAAGAAATTTCTCTGGCTTGGTTCGGCTTTGAGTTTAGCAGGAATATACTAGTTTAAACATTCCAGAACTTCTTCACAACGAACTATTAAGTGATCAGTTAAAAAAAAAAAAAAAAAGGTTGGCTGGGCACAGTGGCTCATACCTATAATCCCAGCAGTTTGGGAGATTGAAGCGGGCAGATCACTTGAGGTCAGGAATTCGAGACCAGCCTGGCCAACATGATGAAACCCTGTCTCAACTAAAAATACAAAAATTAGCCAGGTGTGGTGGCAGGAACCTGTAATCCCAGCTACTCGGGAGGCTGAGGCAGAAGAATCGCTTGACCCAGGAGGCAGAAGTTGCAGTGAGCCGAGATGGTGCCAGTGCACTCCCGCCTGGGCAACTGAGTGAGACTCCGTCTCAAAAAAAAAAAAAAGTTGTAGAATAATAGAAAAATATAGACAAATCCAAAACATGCTAACAGTGGCTAAAGCAGGTAACTATATAATATGTACAGCTGTACCATTTATCAAAGTATACATATGTACATACAGATACATGTACATATACATACAGATAGAATGTCAGACATTAGCAATAGAAAGAAAAATATCTAGAGGTATACTGAGTTTTTTTGTTTGAGACAGTCTTGCTGTATCACCCAGGCTGGAGTGCAGCAGCATGAACATGCTCACTGCAGCCTTGACCTGCTGGGCTCAACTGATCCTCCTGCCTCAGCCTCCTGTTTAGCTGGGACCATAGGCACACGCCACCACACCTGGCTAATTTTTTATTATTTTTTAAATTTTTATTATTTTTTTGAGATGGAGTCTCTCTTTGTCGCCCAGGCAGAAGTGAAGTGGCACAATCTCGGCTCACTGCAACCTCCACCTCCTGGGTTCAAGCAATTCTCCTGCCTCAGCCTCCTGAGTAACTGGGATTACAGGCACACGCCACCATGACTGTGGCTAATTTTTGTATTTTTAGTGGAGACGGGGTTTCACGATGTTGGTCAAACTGGTTTCAAACTCCTGACCTCGTGATCATCCACCTCAGCCTCCCAAAGTGCTGGGATTACAAGCATGAGCCACCGCGCCTGGCCAATTTTTAATTTTTTTGTAGAGATGGGGTCATACTCTGTTTCCCAGAGTGGTCTCCAACTCCTTGGGCTCAAGTGATCCTGCTTCAGCCTCCCAAAGTACTGGTATTACACGTGTGAGCCACCACACCTGGCCAAGGTATCCCTTTAACATTTAACATTTAATAGGCTGTGATACTGATGTTTTGTTTTAAGTATACTTCTATAAATTTAAACTTAAGTATACTTGTTACATATACTTCCTATTTTCTTTGCATGAAACATCTGCTGATTTTAGAATATATGTTTAAGGCATTTTATTAAATGGAAGATTTTCAAAAAGTAGATTAAAAAAGCTTTTAGGCCGGTTGCAGTGGCTCACGCCTGTAATCGCTCCACTTTGGGAGGTCAAGGTAACCTGATCACTTGAGGCCAGGAGTTTGAGACTAGCCTGGCCAACATGGTGAAACCCCATCTCTACTAAAAATACAAAAATTAGCCAGGCATGTTGGTGCATGCCTGTAATCCCAGTTACTTGGGTGGCTGAGGCATGAGAATCGCTTGAGCCCAGGAGGCAGAAGTTGCAGTGAGCAGAGATCATGCCGCTGCACTCCAGCCTGGGCAACAGAGGGAGACTCTGTCTCAAAAAAAAAAAAAAAAAAGCTTTAAGAAGTCTTTACATGTACAGCTAAGCACATTCTAAATACTATGTGATGAATGATTTCTCTTATGTTCAAAAAAATATATTAATTTTGACCCAACTATGACTGTGGGTATTCTGCCCAGGGAAGAAGAGCTAAGAGGCTTAAACCTTACCTTGGACTTGCTGCTTTGTTTTCTATGCCTTCTTGACAGAAGGATTTATTTCACTTCTGAAATGCTAGCCATAATGCCCTGCTATGGGTAAGAGGACAGCCTTGCTCCATTAGTACCCTTTAGACCCAACATCAAGAGACTCTAATCTGTAAGACATACACATGACAAGAGGGCATTCATTCACACACAGAGCTCCTGTGAATTCTTTTTTTTTCTTTTTTTTTTTTTTTTGAGGCAGAGTCTCGCTCTGTCGCCCGGACTGGAGTGCAGTGGCCGGATCTCAGCTCACTGCAAGCTCCGCCTCCCGGGTTTACGCCATTCTCCTGCCTCAGTCTCCCGAGTAGCTGGGACTACAGGCGCCCGCCACCTCGCCCGGCTAGTTTTTGTATTTTTAGTAGAGACGGGGTTTCACTGTGTTAGCCAGGATGGTCTACGATCTCCTGACCTCGTGATCCGCCTGTCTCGGCCTCCCAAAGTGCTGGGATTACAGGCTTGAGCCACCGCGCCCGGCCAGCTCCTGTGAATTCTTGGGAACTCCCAGAGTTCTCATCTGTACTTCTCTAGAAGTCTTTGTCATGCTCTACCTTTCACTTTTATTGCCCCTGTTGAATCATAAGCAATGCAAAGGCAGTAATTATATCTTAGTAATTTGTGCTTCTTCCAAGTATTGAAGCACAAAGTCTTACATGTTGCCAAGCATGCCCAATGTCTTACTCAGAAATCCCACTTCTAGAACACTTTGTCTCTTAGGAAGTAATTATAAAAATGAACAAAATAGTATTACAAGAATGCTCATCGAAGAATTCCTGATAATAATTAGTAAATAAAAATGTTTGAGAATAAACAGTGTGTTAAATATCATAATAATAGAATCCATAATCCTAATGATTTTCCTTCCAAATTAGTTGGCAATAAAGACACTCATCAGGAGTGGCTTTGTGAAGCAGATGGGATACAGAATAGAAGGTGTCAAGTTAGAAAATGGTAATCTAATAGTTAAAGACTGAAGGCTTTGAAATTCAAATTCCAGTTCCATCTCTTAGGAACTCTGACATTTTACAAGTTATTTAAGCTCTTGGTGCCTCACCTGCATCACCAGTTTACTGGGAATGGTATCAATAACTCCCTCAGGGTTCTCAGGGGAGTTAAATGATACTAAACATGTAAAATACTTAGGACAGTACATTAGGGTTCTCTAGAGAAACAGAACAAACAGAGGTGTGTGTGTGTGTGTGTGTATCTGTGTGTGTGTGTGTATGCACGTACACAGAAATATTTATTTTAAGGAATTGGCTCATGCAATTGTAGAGCCTTGGTATGTCCAAAATCTGCAAGGCAGACCAGCAGGCTGAAGATTCAGACAAGAGTTGTGGTTCGAAGTCTAAAGGCAGTCTGCTAACACAATTCCTTCTCGCTCAGGGGACATTAGCTTTTGTTCTATTAAGAACTTTAGGCCCGGCGCGGTGGCTCAAGCCTGTAATCCCAGCACTTTGGGAGGCCGAGACGGGTGGATCACAAGGTCAGGAGATCGAGACTATCCTGGCTAACACGGTGAAACCCCGTCTCTATTAAAAAATACAAAAAACTAGCCGGGCGAGGTGGTGGGTGCCTGTAGTCCCAGCTACTTGGGAGACTGAGGCAGGAGAAAGGCGTAAACCCAGGAGGCGGAGCTTGCAGTGAGCTGAGATCCGGCCACCGCACTCCAGCCTGGGCGACAGAGCGAAACTCCGACTCAAAAAAAAAAAAAAGAACTTTAGCTGATTGAATGAGGCTTACTCACTGTGTGGAGCATAATCTGCTTTATTCAGAGTCCACTGATTTAAGTGTTAATCTCATCCAAAAAAAAACAACTTTCACAGAAACATCCAGAATAATGTTTGACCAAATATCTGGGCATCATGGCCCAGTCAAGTTGACACATAAAATTAACCATCATAAGTCCACCCTTGTCAACTTGGTACCCATAAGCATCTCTTAAAACCACACTTCATATCTGAATAAAGACAGTAACAAGGTTATACTTCTGCTTAACATGATACAACTATGCTGCATACAACCAAAAATAACTAACCCTTCCCTAGAAGAGGATGCAAAGTCTGGATGATATTAATGCTTCTCCCTGATATCCCATGACTTAAAAACTGATATAAAGTTAACAATATTTAAATACTCTAGTATAAAGTCAGTATATCTTACTGTACATGATAAAGAGATATGAAAGGGAGGAAAACAGCTTTGTTGTACACATATTCATTACAAAATAAAGAAGATACATTCATGACAATTACAGTTTTTGTTTCTGTAGCTGCTCATAGCTGCTATTCATGCCTCCCTTCTTCCCTTACCCATTATGTATTCCTTTTCCCCTCAGCAAGCAAGCTCCTCAGCTAATTGTGGTTCTTTAACTGGTGGGGTGACCCAAACCTTCATTCGTTAAGGGTCTGGATGGTAGTTTTGGCAGAAGCATTTTGTATAAGGAAGACAAATTCGTATCTAAAGTGTGTATTCCAGTAAGAAAAAAAATACTGTCCCTTCCATGATGAAAGCAATCCAATGTATCAGCCTGCCACCAGGGAATGGTGCCATACTGGGCAACCAGTGTTGGTCTTGGCTGCTGGCACACTGGGCACTCCGCAGTAGCTGTAGCCAGTTTGGCTTTGGTAAGCAGAAGTCCACGTTGCTGAGCCCATGCATAACTTCCATCCCTGCCATCATGACCACTTTGTTCACGAGCCAATTGGGTGATAAGGGTAGCTGGGGAAAGAGGCTGACTGATATCCACAGAATGGATCATCCTATGCACCCGACTATTAAACATCCTCCTCTGCTAAAGTTACCCTTTGGTAAGTATTCATATAGGGCACAAATATCTTTATATTTCTTACCTGTTCAGCAAGGTCCATATCTCTTCCCCAGAATTCCTTGTCACCAGTTTTTAAATAATGTTCCAAGTCCCTGACCATCCAGCCAGACCATTGGCTATAGTGCATAAGTTGGTATATAATGTCACATCTGGCTATTTTTCCTTCTAGGAAAAATGAACAACCAGGTGCAGTGCTCTGAGTTCCAATCACTGGGAGGATTTCCCTTTACCACTGTTCTTTGAGGATGTCCCAGAACAGAACTGTAGTGCTGTCCAGGTGGTGTCTGTCTATCATGCAGAACCATCCGTAGACCAGGCCTGAGTCTTCTCTGCCTCTATCAACTGATCATAGGGAACTCCCCATGAGGCCACGAGTGCAGACTGGGAGAGAAAGGTATTGTAGCAGGAGGGGAACGATGGGGTTTTGGACCACTTCTTCACATGTGTGCCTTCAGGGCCTGCTTAGGCCTGATCACATTTATACCACTTGCATTTTATGATAGAGTACTGCTGTGCACACCCAATTTAATGACTTCATGGGTCAGATAACACCCATTTCATAATGGGTAGTGCAGGTTGCATGGTAACTTGGTGGCCCATGATTAAATGGTCAGTCTCTACTAAGGTCCAGTAGCAGGCCAAAAGCTGCCTCTGGAGAGGTGTTTTCTAAAAAGGAAGATGGGGCTTTGCTCCAAAATCCTCAGGGCCTATCCTGTGATTCTTCTGTTGCGCCCTGCCAAAGGCTCCAAACAGCATCCCTCTCTGCTACTGACACTTGAGGCACCATTATTTGTTGGATCACGTGGCCCAAGTGGCACACATCAGCTTGCACAGCAGCCTGGACCTGTTGGGGAGTTTTCCCTTGTTCTGGGCCCCACCGTGAACAGCTTTTTGGATAACTTGGTAAATGGCCAGCAGAATAACACATCCAAGTGAAGAATGTGTTGTCTCCAAAATCCGAAGAGACCCCGTATGCATTGTGCCTCCTTTTTGACTGTAGGAGGAGCCAGATGCAACAATTTATCCTTCATCTTAGAAGGGATATCTCACCATGCTCCACACCACCGGACCCCTGGGAATTTCAGTGAAGTAGAAGGCCCCTGATTTCTTACTGGATTTATTTCCATCCTCTGACATGCAATGTCTTACCAATAAATCTACAGTACTTGCTACTTCTTGTTCACTAGGTTGAATCAGTGTAATGTCATCAATGTAATGGATCAGTGCAGTATTTTTTGTTTGTTTGTTTTGGGATGGAGTCTTGCTCTGTGGCCCAGGCTGGAGTACAGTGGTACGATCTCAACTCACTGCAACCTCTGCCTTCTGGGTTCAAGCAATTCTCCTGCCTCAGCCTTCTAAAGAGCTGGGATTACAGGTATGCGCCACCATGTTCAGCTAATTTTTGTATTTTTAGTAGAGACAGGGTTTTGCCATGTTGGCCAGGCCGGCCTGGAACTGCTGACCTCAGATGATCCACCCACCTCGTCCTCCCAAAGTGCCAGGATTACAGGCGTGAGCCACTGTGCCCGGCCCAGTGCAGTATCTCGCGGAAGGAAAAGGCAATCAAGATCCCTGTGAACTAACTTACAATATATGTCTGGAGAACTGATATACCCCTGAGGCAGCACAGTGAAAGTGTTGTTACTGGCCTTACCAATTGAAAGCGAGCTATTTATGGTGGTTTTAAATAACAAGGATGGAGAAAAAAGCATTTGCCAGCTCAGTAGCTACACATCAGGTAGCAGAGGACGTGTTAATATCCTTAAGCAACAAAACCACATTTGGTACAGCAGCTACAGCAGGAGTCACCACCTGGTCAAGCTTATGATAATCCAGTGGCATTCTTCAAGACCGATTTGTCTTCTGCAGGGCCAACTAGGCAAGCTGAATGGGGATGGGGTGGGAATCCTCACCCCTGCATATTTTTCTTAGTGGTGGTACTAATCTCTGCAATCCCTCCAGGAATGTGGTTTTGCTTCTGATTTACTATTTTTCTAGGTGGAGACAGTTTTAGTAGCTTCCACCTGGCCTCTCCCACCAGAACAGCCCTCAGTCCACATGTCAGGTAATCAGTGTGAGGATTCTGCCAGTTACTAAGTAGATCTAGTCCAATTATGTGTGTGGTATTGGGGATACAACCACAGAATGCTTCTGGGACTTGCTGTGCCCATTGTGAGATAGACCTGAGCTAAAACTCCATTCATTACCTAACTGCCATAAGCCCCTATGCTGACTGGTAGATGACAGTGATGTTTTGGGTCTCCTGGAATTAACGTCAGTTCAGAGCCAGTGTCTAATTTAAAACAAGTTAATAAATATGAAACAATGATTTATTGTGATACAGAATGCAAAATGGCCATGAAAGAACATGTCAAAGAAAATATCTGTTACAGGGTAACTATCTGGGAAGATGGCTGGTATTCTTTGGTGGAAGTTAAATAGAGGGGAAATCTACTAAGCGTTAATTGATTTGTGTAAGTGGAAGACTTCTAGGTCAAGTGAACAAAAGCGTAACTTGATTCATAAAGACAGAAAGTCAGGTCCCTCAATGAATACCCAGACTTGAGTCAGTGCAGACACCCAGAAGCCCTAGAATGAAGGGGAGGCCAGGTCCCCTTGAGGAAGAACATCAGTATACTTCCAGGAATTTATACTGTTAATCTTTCTCCCAGTCTTCCAAAAGGGACCTATGGCTTTATTAGAGTGACTATGCAAAGACCAACACTGAGTCCCCAATATGGCACCATTCTCTGGTGGCAGGTTGGTTACATTGAACCGCTTTTTTCTCACTGAAATAGACACTATGGATATGGATTTGCCTTCCTTACACAAAGTGCTGCCACCAAACTACCCTGAAAAGTAATCACTGAAAGGTCTGATTATTTATTTTCCCCATTGTAACGTATCCATGGGTCCCAGATACCTGCATTCTCTTATGTAGTTACATTTATATAACCTCGCCATCTTTCATTCAGATTTTAACTCACAAGTCACATTCAAACACATCAAATCTCACATGATCTCCAGCTCAATCATAATTCTTTAAAATATAGACATCAACCTCAAAGCCACAACAGCCTAATCACGTACTCCTTCACTGTCATACAATTCATCCAGAGACTTGAGCATATTCACAAACCACTTTCACATACAGTCATCCCTCCAGGACTCCTCCCTACCAAAATCCACAGATGCTCAAGTCCCTTATATAAAATGGCATAGTATTTGCATAATCTATGGAAATCCTCCTGTATTCTTTAAACCCTCTCTAGATTACTTATAATACCTAATAACCATGTAAATACTATGTAAATAGTTGTTATATTCTATTGTTTAGGGCATGATGACAAGAAAAAAAAGTCTGTACAAGTTCAGTACAGATGCAAACATCAACTTTTTCCCAGATATTTTCAACTGAAGGTTTGCTGAATCCCCAGTGCAAGACCCATGGATAGGGAGGGCCAGCTGTACATCATCTATTTCACTCTCCTTTCAGTGACAGCTTCAAGAGCAAACCATCCCACATACATGAACAAGAATCAGACACAAGCAGAATCACTTGTTCTCAAGCACCATTTCCTCATATTACACTTGGTGACAGAGTTACTGGTCTCTCAGCAAGGTTAAAAGTCCTTACCATGGATCTGTCCCTTCTGGCAGATAACATGTACCAGCTTCCACTCCTCTCAGTCAGCTCTGGACTCTCACACACAACCAAACACAGTCACCTCACACCGCTCCTATGCATACATCTAAGGTTCAGGACGCCCTGGTCCAGAGATCTGTCATTCATCCATCTCAGACCCTCCTGGGTCCCAACCAGCTTTTTCCCTTCCCAGGGGCCGCCACAGTCACACTAGTCCTCTAATCATGGGTGGACCCAGCGCAAAAAAGCCTCACACAGAATGTCACAGGATCCCTGTGCACGTGGCTGCGCTCCCGCAAACATGGCAATCACACGGGTCCAGGTGGCCTCTCACATTTAAGCCACATCACGTATCACCCCACAGGGGCCACTGCGGGAGTGGCGGCGCTCGCCGCATGAACCCCACGCGGGCATATAGCACAGCCATTCGCAAAAGGCCTCAAAACCGTTTCACGACCCAGCGCGGTGGTTCACACCTGTCATCCAATACTTTGGCAAACGAGGTGGGAGGATCGCTTGAGTCCAAGAGTTCGAGACCACCAGCGTGGGCAACATAGCGAGACCTCGTCTTTACCAATAAATAAATAAATAAATAAAAATCGTTTTGGCCGGACCTGGTGGCTCACGCCTGTAATCACAGCACTTTGGGAGGTGGATGCGGGAGGAGCTGAGGAGGTAGAGACTGCAGTGAGCTAGGATCCCGACACCACACTCAGCCCGGGCAACAGGGCATGAAGACCCTGTGTCAAAAAAACTAAAAAATTTTTAAAAAGTTGAGTGAAATATATGACGTACAGTTTTTGTTTTTTTGTTTTGTTTTGTTTTCTTGCCCAGGCAACAGGGCAAGAAGACTCTGTCTGAAAAAATATATAAATAGGTCGGGCGTGGTGGCTCATGCCTGTAATCCCAGCACTTTGGGAGGCCGAGACGGGTGGATCACGAGGTCAGGAGATCGAGACCATCTTGGCTAACACGGTGAAATCCCGTCTCTACTAAAAATACAAAAAAGTAGCCGGGCGCAGTGCCGGGCGCCTATAGTCCAACTACTCCGGAGGCTGAGGCAGGAGAATGGCGTGAACCCGGGAGGCGGAGCTTGCAGTTTGAGACTCCGTCTCAAAACAATAGTAATAATAATAATATATATATATGAGATAAATTCAGTCAAATATATGACGTACAGTTTTGTTTGTTTGAGAAGGAGTTTTGCTCTTGTTGCCCAGGCTGGAGTGCAATGGCGCAATCTCGGCTCACCGCAACCTCTGCCTCTCGGGTTCAAGCGATTCTCCTGTCTCAGCCTCCCGAGTAGCTGGGATTTCAGGCATGCGCCATCACGCCCGGCTAATTTTGTATTTTTAGTACAGGCTGAGTTTCTCCATATTGGTCAGGCTGGTCTCGGGTGATCCGCCCGCCTCGGCGTGAGCCACCGCGCCCAGCCAAAAAAAATTTTTTTTAAAAAATCGTTTCACATACAAATCTCACGCGCTACACCCTCACAGGTCGGTTCATATCCACCTTCTCCACTAGAGTCACCTTCGGATACGCGCACGTGCGTCTCGCAACAAAACACCTCTCTCACCACAACTCCACAAAGGGAAGCCGGATTAGTCCGCGCCGGCCAAAAATTATCTTCAGCCACACCCCGCGGCGGCCGCCTTGAGGAGGTCGGGGCAGCCACTGTCCCTATTCTGAAATCCGTTCTCAGCGGAACCCGAAGTCTGGTATCCAAAAACGAACCCTAAGAGGTTGGCGTCACTCCAGCCTCGGGTGAAACTGCGCAAGTGCATTCCGGAGCCCAGCGGAACACACCCTTTCCATCCCAGGCGCTCTCCCCTCGGACTGCATTTCCCAGAGGACACCGCTGTCCACAGCTACTTCCGGTAGGAGCCTCGGAGGAATGGTCTTCGGGTAGAGGCAGGTAAGGATGTCCCGGGCCAGTGGAGAAGCTAGAGCGGCCTCGCCTGGAATCCGAATCAGAACTTGGACCAGAGCCTTCCCTGAGGATGCTGAAGGTGAGAAATCCTGGCTCACCAGTGCCGTGGAAGGGGAATGTCTGTAGTTTTAAGCCTCTGCGTGCGGGATCACCCCTTAGGTGGATGTGTTTTGCATGCGTGAGGAAGTAGGGTTTATCTTTGGGCTAAATGTGTGTGACTGTTGGGACAGCGACCTGGTGTGTGGGTGTGCTTTAGTGACAGTGTGATTCTGTGCCCGAATCATTTGTGTAAATGTAGGTGACTGTGACCATTATTGTGAATGGCTATTTGTTTAAGTCCTATTTATTTACATGAAAGAAAAAGCACAGGCCGGGCGCAGTGACTCACGCCTGTAATCCCAGCACTTTAGGAGGCCGAAGCGGGCAGATCACCTGAAGTCGGTAGTTCGATACCAGCCTGATCAACATGGAGAAACTCCGTCTCTACTAAAAACACAAAATTAGCCAGGTGTGGTGGTGCATGCCTGTAATCCCAGCTACTCGGGAGGCTGAGGCAGGAGAATCGCTTGAACCCGGGAGGCGGAGGTTGCGGTGAGCCGAGATCAAGCCATGGCACTCCAGCCTGGGTAACAAAAGTGAAACTCCGTCTCCAAAAAAAAAAAAAAAAAAAGCATTTACTTTATCCTCAGGGTCACACGATCAGTCAGAGAGCTTCCACTCCTCTCAGTCAACTCTGGTCTCTCACACACTGACACACGCACAGTCACCTCACCCCACTCCTGTGCGCACATCTAAGGCTCAGGACGCGCTGCTCCAGAGATCTGTCATTCAGCCATCTCAGCCCCTCCTGACTACTTGAGTTAGCTGTAGATTTACACATACAACACAAGCCAAAATCACATTGCTACCCCGCATTTATCATCAAAGCCTCAGAAAAACACCACATATGTAGTATGCTTATGTACATATGTGTTTGATTTTTTTTTTTCTAAGATTAGGCTAGGCCACAATACATACACATTGTTCTGCAACTTCTTCTTCTTTTTTTTTCTTTTTTTGAGACGGAGTTTCTCTCTTTCGCCCAGGCTGGAATGTAGTGGCGCGATCTGGGCTTGCTGCAACCTCCGCCCTGGGTTTTCAAGCAGTTCTCCTGCCTCATCCTCCCGAGTAGCTGGGATTACAGGCATCCACCACCACACCCACCTCATTTTTGTATTTTTAGTAGAGACGGGATTTCACCATGTTGGCCAGGCTAGTCTTGGGCCCCTAACCTCGTGATCCGCCTGCCTCGGCCTCCCAAAGTGTTGGGATTACAGGCGTGAGCCACTGCACCCAACCTCTGCAACTTCTTACTAGAAGATATTTATGTCCTTTTGTCTGTATTCAAAGACAAACTTAAGAATATTTCTCAGGATGTTTGCAGGTACGATTCTTCTTTAATTCTTACAGCACTGTACTTCAAACTAAAGACTCAATTTATTTTGTTCTTCTCTTCCATCTGTGTTGTTTCAGTCTCTTATTTTTGAAATTCCTGTTATACATACATTGGGTCTTTTGGGTCTGTTTTCTGTTTCCCTAATCTTTTCTCATAATGTCCATTACCTTTTCTTTTTCCTCTTAATTCAGTAAAAATCTACTCAGGGCAGTTCTCAGCACCCTGATCCTGGCTTCCATTTCATCATAGTATTGGGACACTGGGCTGGCCTAACTATCCCTTCTGCTGAAGAGAATGATCTTTGCTTTTCTTGAGTCTATCGTGCTGTAGCTGGATTTCCTCATGGTTTTGAGTAAAGCTAGGATTTGTCCAAATTCCCACTAATAATTTATGTATGTATGTATCAGGTCTGGGAATAGGAGATATGAAGGGGGAAGAAAAATGTCATTCTGAATTAACGTTTTGGGAGCTTAGAGGCAATAATCTCCTGTCTTTTTTTTTTTTTTACTCCCCTCTCCCCCAGCAACACCTTCTTTGGACTGAGTTTCTTCCAGAGGGAACCAAGAAGAGGATTAATTAATACATTCCATTCTAAAATAAGCCATGGCCCATGTAAGTTGTTTTTTTCTTGCTCCTAATTAAAATAGTTTTTTTGTTTTTTGTTTTTTTTTTGTATAGGGCATGTGACTATTTCCATTTTTTTTTTTTTTTTTTTTTTGATTCATAGCCTCATTCTGTCTCCCAGGTGGGAAGGTTAGAGTGCGGTGGCACCATCTTGGCTCACTGCAGCCTCCACCTCCCAGGTTCAAGTGATTCTCCCACTTCAGCCTCTCAAGTAGCTGGGACAACAGGCACGTGCCACCACACCCAGCTAATTTTTGTACTCTGAGTAGAGACGGGTTTTTGCCAAGTTGGCCAGGCTGATCTCAAACTCCTGGCCTCAAGTGATCCGCCCATCTCAGCCTCCCGAAGTGCTGGGATTACAGGTGTGAGCCACTGCGCCTGGCCTGCATTCTTTATTCTGACATTGTTTCTTACCTGAGAATTATACAGTAACTTACTAGTGAGTAAGTGACGATACCAGAATTTCAGGGCCTTCATTTTTGCTTCTCTCCTCTTCGACCTGTGTTCATATACTTGTTGAATAAATGATTCTTCATCTCCCTTACGTGAAATCTTTTAATAGAAACAAGGAGAAAACACAAATCATATTCTTTTGAAGAAAATATTAGTGTTTCTCTTGTCAGAACTTTGATTGGATGAGGTGATTTAACGGATATTTACTGAGTACTTACTATGCGACAGGCATTCTTCTAGGTAACTAGGAATAAATCAGTGGGGAAAAAATATCACATACATGCATATCTTCCCTTCTGAAGCTTAACTGGTATTGAGAGACAAAAAATAACTTACGTATGGTAAGACTTAAGACACACAGATATATGCAGAGAAAGTGAGCAAGACGGAATTAACAAAATAATCATGTCATAAAAGCCAGGCATGGAGGCTCACACCAGTAATTCTAGCACTTTGAGAGGCTGAGGCGAGAGAATCATTTGAGTCCAGGAGTTCCAGACCAGTCCAGGCAACATAATAAAACCCCATCTCTACAAAAAAATTTTTTTTGTTAATCAGCTGCTTGTAGTTGTGTGCACCTGTAGTCCTAGCTACTCGGGAGGCTGAGGCGAAAGTGGGAGGATCACTTGATCCCAGGAGTTTGCAGCTGCAGTGAGCTACTATCACACCACTGCACTCCAGCCTGGGTGACAGAGCAAGCCTCTGTCTCAAAAAAAAAAAAAAATTACATGGTAAAGTTAAGACCAG
The DNA here is from genome assembly GCF_009764315.1 of Trachypithecus francoisi. Lineage (NCBI taxonomy): Eukaryota > Metazoa > Chordata > Mammalia > Primates > Cercopithecidae > Trachypithecus > Trachypithecus francoisi. The sequence goes on from NW_022681457.1 coordinate 65,785,971, forward strand.
AGAGCAAATATATATGCCTTATTAATATATGCAAATTGCATTTAACTCACCTATTAAAAGACTTTGTTCAGATTGAATCACGAATTAAAACCCAGACACCTGAATGATTCACTAATTTAGAAAGGTTAAGAAAAGGACTGGCAAACTATATCAGACAAATAGAATGAAAAGAAAACAGGGCCGGGCACGGTGGCTCATGCCTGTAATTCCAACACTTTGGGAGGCCAAGGTGGGTGGATCACGAGGTCAGGAGATAAGACCATCCTAGCTAACAGGGTGAAACCCCGTCTCTACTAAAAATACAAAAGATTAGTTGGGCATGGTGGCGGGCGCCTGTAGTCCCAGCTACTGGGGAGGCTGAGGCAGGAGAATGGCGTGAACCTAGAAGGCGGAGGCTGCAGTGAGCTGAGATCACGCCACCGCACGCTAGCCCGGTTGACAGAGCGAGGCTTCGTCTTAAAAAAAAAAAACAAAAACAAAACAAAACAAAAAAAATGAGATTTAATTAAAGCAGGATGCTGGCCAGGTGCAGTGGCTCATGCCTGTAATCCCAGCACTTTGGGAGGCTGAGGTGGGCGGATCATGAGGTCAGGAGACCAAGACCATCCTGGCCAACATGGTGAATCCCCATCTCTCCTAAAAATACAAAAATTAGCTGGGTCTTTGGGAGGCCGAGACAGGCGGATCACAAGGTCAGGAGATCGAGACCATCCTGGCTAACACGGTGAAACCCTGTCTCTACTAAAAAAAAATACAAAAAAACTAGCCCGGCGAGGTGGCGGGCGCCTGTAGTCCCAGCTACTCGGGAGGCTGAGGCAGGAGAATGGCGTAAACCCGGGAGGCGGAGCTTGCAGTGAGCCGAGATCCGTCCGGCCACTGCACTCCAGCCTGGGTGACAGAGCGAGACTCCATCTCAAAAAAAAAAAAAAAAAAAAAATTAGCTGGGTGTGGTAGCATGCACCTGTAATCCCAGCTACTTGGGAGGCTGAGGCAGGAGAATTGCTTGAACCCAGGGGGTAGATATTGCTGTGAACCATGATCTTGCCACTGCACTCCAGCCTGGGTGACAGAGCAAGACTCCATCTCAAAAAATAAAATAAAAAAGCAAGACCCTAAGGAAAAATCATAGCTTTGAATGCTCCTACCAAAAACAGTTAAAATATATGAATTAGAAATAGATGGAAACGGCTAGGTGCTGTGGCTCACGCCTGTAATCCCTGCATTTTGGGAGGCTGAGGCGGGCAGATCACCTGAAGTCGGTAGTTCGATACCAGCCTGATCAACATGGAGAAACTCCGTCTCTACTAAAAATACAAAATTAGCCTGGCATGGTGGTGCACGCCTGTAATCCCAGCTACCTGGAAGGCTGAGGTAGGAGAATCACTTGAACCCAGGAGGCAGAGGTTGCAGTGAGCTGAGATTGTGTCATTGCACTCCAGCCTGGGCAACAAGAGTGAAACTCTGTCTCAAAAAAATGAATAAATAAAAAAGAAATACTTGGAAATGTGGAAAGAATTTGCAAAGATAAGAAATTATATGTGTTGGAAAACAGGAAAAAATGTCTAGTTGCTTTTCCTTCCTTCCTGTGATCTGAACTTCCATCCTGTATCATTTATCTTTAGCCTGAAGATCTTCCCTTAGCATTTCCTGTAGTTTGGGTCTTTGGTGACACATTCTCTCAGATTTTATTATGTAAAAATGACTTTATTTCATCTTAATTTTTTTTTTTTTTTTTTTTTTTTTTTTTGAGACGGAGTCTTGCTCTGTCACCCAGGCTGGAGTGCAGTGGCCGGATCTCAGCTCACTGCAAGCTCCGCCTCCCGGGTTCACGCCATTCTCCTGCCTCAGCCTCCGGAGTAGCTGGGACTACAGGCGCCCGCCACCTCGCCGGCTAATTTTTTGTATTTTTAGTAGAGACGGGGTTTCACCGTGTTAGCCAGGATGGTCTCGATCTCCTGACCTCGTGATCCGCCCGTCTCGGCCTCCCAAAGTGCTGGGATTACAGGCTTGAGCCACCGCGCCCGGCCTTCATCTTAATTTTTTTTTTTTTTTTGTTGTTGAGACGGAGTCTCGCTCTGTCGCCCAGGCTGGAGTGCAGTGGCCTGATCTCAGCTCACTGCAAGCTCCGCCTCCCGGGTTTACGCCATTCTCTCGCCTCAGCCTCCCGAGTAGCTGGGACTACAGGCGCCCGCCATCTCGCCCGGCTAATTTTTTGTATTTTTTTTTTAGTAGAGACGGGGTTTCATGGTGTTAGCCAGGATGGTCTCGATCTCCTGACCTCGTGATCCGCCCGTCTCGGCCTCCCAAAGTGCTGGGATTACAGGCTTGAGCCACCGCGCCCGGCCCGGCCTTCATCTTAATTTTTAATTAATTTTTAAGTTTTAGTGTCAGGGCAATGCTGGCTCCATAAAATAAGTCAGGAAATATACTGTAGTTTGACCACTTAAATTTAATGTAATTAGCAATATAGTTAGGCTTTACTCTATCATTTTGTCAACTGTTCTTTTTAAATTTTTTTCCTGTTTTCCTGCCTTGTCTTTGGATTAATCTTATTTTTTTAGTATTTAATTTTATCTTCACTATAGGATTATTTGCTGTATCTCTTTGTTTTGCTGTTTTAGGAGTTGTTTTAAGGTTTGCGATGTGCTTTACATTATTCGCGTCATTTTAGAACACTTCAGGTATAATGTAAACATCTTACAGCTGGACACTTTTCTTTTTTTTTTTAAGAGACTGGGTCATGCTCTGTTGCCCAGGTTGGAGTCCAATGGTGTCATCATAGCTTATTGCAGCCTCGAACTCCTAGGCTCAAGTGATCCTCCTGCCTCAGCCTTCCAAGTAACTAGGACTACAGTTGTGTGCCACCACGTCTGGCTAATTGTTTAATTTTTTGTAGAGATGCCATCTCACTTTGTTACCCAGGCTGGTCTCAAACTCCTGGCCTTAAGCAATCCTGCCTCCCTGCAGTGGCTTACAGGGGTGAGCCACTGCACCAGGCACAACTGGATACTTCTATTTCCCCTTCCCGTCTTTTTTTTTTTTGTCATATATTTTATTTCTAAATTTGCTTAAAGCATATATTTCTTTCTATAGTTGATTATCTTTTAAAGAAATTATTAAATGAAAAGAATATCTTATGTTTTAACCCTATGTTTACGATTTCTAACACTCTTTATTCTTCTGTATAGACTGAAGATTTTATCTAGTATAAATTTTTTTTTCCACGTGAAGAATTTCCTTTAACGTTTTTGTACACCACCATGCCTGGCTAATTTTTGTATTTTTAGTAGAGACCAGGGTTTCACCACATTGGCCAGGCTGATCTCGAACTCCTGACCTCAGGTGATCCACCCGCCTCAGCCTCCCAAAGTGCTGGGATTACAGGTGTGAGCCACCACACCCAGCCTCATATAGTTCATTTCTTAGTTTCGGGATTTGCCTTGGGTTCTTTTTTAGAGTATTCAAATTTCACCTGAAATTTCCCTTTTTCCCTCCTGTAGATTTTTAAAATATATCTTATAGGTTTTTTTTTTTTTTTTTTTTTTTTTTGAGACGGAGTCTCGCTCTGTTGCTCAGGCTGGAGTGCAGTGGCCGGATCTCAGCTCACTGCAAGCTCCGCGTCCCGGGTTCACGCCATTCTCCTGCCTCAGCCTCCCAAGTAGCTGGGATTACAGGCGCCCGCCACCTCGCCTGGCTAGTTTTTTGTATTTTTTAGTAGAGACGGGGTTTCACCATGTTAGCCAGGATGGTCTTGATCTCCTGACCTCGTGATCCGCCCGTCTCGGCCTCCCAAAGTGCTGGGATTACAGGCTTGAGCCACCGTGCCCAGCCTATCTCATAGTTTTTATGGTCTTTGCCAATTTCAACATCTGTGTCATTTGTAGATATGTTTCTATTAAGTGGTTTTCTCTTGAAAATCATATTTTTTCATTTCTAGTAATTTTATTTATTTATTATTTTTATTTATTTATTTTCTTGAGACGGAGTCTCACTCTGTTGCCCAGGCTGGGATGCAGTGGCACAATCTCAGCTCACTGCAACCTCCACCTCCTAGGTTCAAGCGACTCTCCCGCCTCAGCCTCCCAAGTATCTGGGACCACAGTTGTGTGCCACCACACTCGGCTAATTTTTTGTGTTTTTAGTAGAGATGGGGTTTGACCATGTTGCCCAATCTGGTCTCAAACTCCTGACCTCAAGTGATCCACCTGCCTCAGCCTCCCAGAGTGCTAGGATTACAGGTGTGAGCCACCATGCCCAGCCCATTGTACACTTTTTATTGCATGTTACGTGTTGTTGACTCAGGGTTCTGTTAATTCCCTCTGTAGAGGGGACATTAGCTCTACCAGGTAATTACACATAATTACATATAATGGAAAGGCACAATACTGAAAACATGATAATTGGATCAAGTGAACAGAATAGAAATCCTAGAGTTATACCTACAAATGGGAATATAACTCATGGTTAACATGACATGTCCAATCGTTAGGCTAAAGATGGACTGTTGATAACATTATCAGATAGGTAGCAATTTTGGAAAAAGATAAAGTCCAATCTATAGCCCATGTACCATATAGGATAAATTACAATAAATCAAATAATTTAATTTAATTCTTAAAAATACAACGATAGGCCAGGCGCGGTGGCTCAAGCCTGTAATCCCAGCACTTTGGGAGGCCGAGACAGGCGGATCACAAGGTCAGGAGATCGAGACCATCCTGGCTAACACGGTGAAACCCCGTCTCTACTAACAATACAAAAAACTAGCTGGGCGAGGTGGCGGGCGCCTGTAGTCCCAGCTACTCGGGAAGCTGAGGCAGGAGAATGGCTTAAACCCAGGGGGTGGAGCTTGCAGTGAGCTGAGATCTGGCCACTGCACTCCAGCCGAGGCGACAGAGCAAGACTCCCTCTCAAAAAAAAAAAAAAAAAAAAAAAATACAACGATAACAGCACTAGAATAAAACATGGGAGAATTCCTCCATAACTTTGGTTTGGGGAACGCTTTTCTAACTAGGACTCAGAATCCAAAAACTAGAAAAAGAAAAGATTAACACATTTTACCACATAAAAATAAAAAAACTTCTGCATGGCGAGAAACACTTGTTTGTAAGCAAAGTCTGAAGACAGATGACAAACTGGAGTAAAGTATGTACCACTCATAAACAAGGAAAGAGCTTATTATTTCTCTAATATAGAGAACTTTTAGAGAAAAAAAGATGAATAGCCCAGTAGAAAAAAGGCCAAAGGACCTGAATAGAGAGTTCACAGAAAAGGAAATATAAAGGGTTCTTCTAAAAAGAAAAGTACTAAACTCACAATTAAAGAAATGTCCACTAAAACTCTATGGTAGTAGAGTTTATGACATAGAGTTTTAGTGGACATTTCTTTCTTGTTAGATTGGTAAAAATAAAATGTTTTGACAAAGCACCCTGTTAGTGAGTCTGTGAGGAGAACAAAATGGTCTAACTGCTTTCAAGGGCAATTTGACATCTACCAAAATGTATTTTCCATTTTGACCCAGCAATCCAACTCCTGGTACTTTTTCTTACAGATGTACCCATATTTGTATGAAATGATAAATTCACAGTAGCATTCATTGTACCGTTGTTTTTTTTTTTTTTTTTTTGAGATGGAGTCTCGCTCTGTCACCCAGGCTGGAGTGCAGTGGCCGGATCTCAGCTCACTGCAAGCTCCGCCTCCCAGGTTCACGCCATTCTCCTGCCTCAGCCTCCCAAGTAGCTGGGACTACAGGCGCACGCCAACGCGCCCAGCTAGTTTTTTGTATTTTTTAGTAGAGACGAGGTTTCACCATGTTAGCCAGGATGGTCTCGATCTCCTGACCTCGTGATCCTCCCGCCTCGGCCTCCCAAAGTGCTAGGATTACAGGCTTGAGCCACTGCGCCCGGCCTGTACCGTTGTTTATAATAGCCAAAGACTAGAAATAATGAATCTATAGGTTTAACTGATAAACCATCAGTGTTAATACAAATAATTGGACTATATATACTTATGTAAAAATAAGGAAGCCATTCATCACAGATACGGCAAGATACTTTGAATTTAATAAGTGGAAAAAAAAAAACAAGTACCAAACAGTGCATATATTATAATATGTTACCATTTGTATAAAAGCATGAAAAATTATATGTATGTGTTTACTTATAAAGGTTTTTTATAACTTTTTGCACTCATGGGGGCAAGAGGTGGGAGACAAAATGGAAAGGATAAACATGAGGCAAGACATCTGAATGTATACCTTTTTAGTTCTTAACCATTTAAGAAAGGAAAAGAAAAATATAAAAATATGCCAGGTGCAGTGGCTCATGCCTGTAATTCCAACACTGTGGGAGGCCACAGCAAGAGGACTGCTTGAAACCAGGAGTTTGAGACCAGCCTGGATATAAAGACCCCCATCAGTACAAAAAAAAAAAAAATTAGCTGGGTATGGTGGCACATGCCTATAGTCCCAGCTACTTGGGACACTGACATGGGAGAATCAATTGTGCCCGGGAGTTTGAGGTTGCAGTGTGAGCTATGATCTCGCCACTGGACTCCAGCTCGGGTGACAAAGAAAGATACCCCACCCTTACCACCCCTCCCAGAAAAAAAGAGAAAGAAAATATAAAAATAAAACTTGTTATTAAGTTTTATAATTTTCTCTAGCCATTTTTAGCTACTTAGATTTGGTGATGCAGTAGAAAGAGAGATGGATTTATCAAGGATTCAGGCTTTGTCAAGCAAGTGCAAAATGAGAGGGTTAAGGGAGCTCATGTTGGGAGTGATTATAAAGTTAAGTGATTAGTTGAGCATGGAATTTAAGTTGGATAAGAAGAGGGAGAAGAGGCACGGAGTGGGTGAGTGCCAATGTGAAGGGGATCAGAGAAGGATACTTGATATTTTGGAGGTGATGCAGTTATTGCTAATCACAAGGTCTAGAGTAGTAACGTGGGGAGTGAGTACAGTAGAGTGGAAGATAAGCTCATAGAAAAGTAGAAGAGGTTAAGGAATTGGGCCCATGATGTTAGAAGAACTCAGTATACGGATATTTGAAATCACTGGAAATTAAGATTAGTAGTATTAGAGTTAGTGATACTGAGCCAGGAGCGAAAATTCCTGAGGGGCAAAAACCTGCATGTGAATATATCACTGCAATGGAGAGAGAGATAATACATGGTATAGACTGATGAAATGATGACATTATATTTTAGAGAAGGGGCCCAGGTGCGGTGGCTCACACCTGTAATCCCAGCATTTTGGGAGGCCGAGGCAGGCGGATCACTTGAGGTCAGGAGTTTGAGACTAGCCTGGACAACATGGTGAAACCCCTTCCTTACAAAAAATACAAAAATCAGCCAGGTGTGATGGTGTGCACCTGTAATCCCAGCTACTTGGGAGGCTGAGGCACGAGAATCGCTTGAACCCAGGAGGCAGAGGTTGCAGTGAGCTGAGGTCATGCCACTGCACTCCAGCCTGGGCGACAGAGTGAGATTCCATTTCAAAAAAAAAAAAAAGATTTTAGAGGAGGAAAGACAGTTGTCTGACATCAACGATTAGAAACAAGGAGGACAGTGGTACGAAGGCTGTGGGAGAAAAAAAAAGCTACCACTTGAGGTGTCCTCAGGGAATGAATAGTTAATTAAATCACATGTGGGAAATCTTTGAACTTCACAATTTTGAGTTTTCCGGTGAGATGTGATAGGAATTGGTGTTGGGTGATCTCATTGAGCAGACAGACTTTGCTGTGTGACGCTTTAGCATTAGATGGAGATAGGATTAGTGCTTGCATGGAAAAACTGAAGATCTTGCCAGAAAATATATGATCACCAATTACAAACTCCAGTTTTAGATTGAACAGCATATGTTAGACTTGGGTCACATCTATGAGAGTCTGGATCATTCTACATTAGTATTCTTTAGTTTAGGAACATAGTAAATATACAGGGAGAGGTGGTGGATGGTAACAGTTAAGACCTCTCAGGTGTAATTACAAAGCAATGGAATACATACCTTAGAAAATACCTTAGAGATTTTATTCACCCCAGAGATTCAAGCTTAAGATAATTATTAAATCTTTTATTGTAAGATTAAATGAGGCTGGGTGCAGAGGCTCATGCCTGTAATCCCAGCACTTTGGGAGGCCAAGGTGGGAGGACTGCTTGAGCCCAGGAGCTCAAGACCAGCCAGGGAAATATAGTGAGATCCCGTCTCTTAAAAAAAAAAAAAAAAAAGGCCGGGCGCGGTGGCTCAAGCCTGTAATCCCAGCACTTTGGGAGGCCGAGATGGGCAGATCACGAGGTCAGGAGATTGAGACCATCCTGGCTAACATGGTGAAACCCCGTCTCTACTAAAAATACAAAAAAAAAAATTAGCCGGGCGAGGTGGCAGGCGCCTGTAATCCCAGCTACTCGGGAGGCTGAGGCAGGAGAATGGTGTGAACCCGGGAGGCGGAGCTTGCAGTGAGCTGAGATCCGGCCACTGCACCCCAGCCTGGGCAGCCGAGAGAGACTCCGTCTCAAAAAAAAAAAAAAAATTCAAATGTTATGTTACCAATAAAAATCATATTACAGTTACAATAACTATTCTAGATAATAAACCAACCCAAAATTTAGTAGATTAAAACAACAATCATGGTTGGGCTTGCAAATCCACAATCTGAGCAGAGCTCAGTAGGAATGGCTCACCTCTGTTCCGTGTGGTATCAGCTGAAATGGTCTGATTGGGAACTACATGACCCACTTTCTTTTTTTTTTTGAGACGGAGTCTCGCTCTGTCACCCAGGCTGGAGCGCAGTGGCCGGATCTCAGCTCACTGCAAGCTCTGCCTCCCGGGTTCACGCCATTCTCCTGCCTCAGCCTCCCGAGCAGCTGGGACTACAGGCGCCCGCCACCTCGCCCAGCTAGTTTTTTGTATTTTTTAGTAGAGACGAGGTTTCACCGTATTAGCCAGGATGGTCTCGATCTCCTGACCTCGTGATCCGCCCGTCTCGGCCTCCCAAAGTGCTGGGATTACAGGCTTGAGCCACCGCGCCCGGCCTAACCCACTTTCAAGATAATTCCCTCACATGGCTTGCAAGCTGTTGCTGACTGTTGTTTAGGGAGGCTTGGTTCCTTTCCCCATGAGCTATCCCATGGGCTGGTTAGGCTTCCTAGGAACAAGGTGGGTGGGTTTCCGGAACGAACATCCCAAGAAAGTAAGGCAGAAGTATGATATGTTTTTGTGATCTAACCACGGAAGTCACATAATCACTTCTGCCATATTCTATAGGTTGAGTAAGTCTATAGGTTGAAAGATGTCCTTTCAGGTTCAAGAGAAGGGGACACATAACTTTACACCAATTGGAAGGGGGATGTCAAGATTAAATTGAAGAAGAATATATGCGACGCAAGATACAGCAGTGTCTATCTATGGAAAATATAGTCTGCACCAGATGTCTACTAAAGAATTTGCAGGAAAACTAAAAATGCCTATGGCATGTTAGTCATAATCATGAAGTAAAATTTTCAAGTTATTTTTCTCAAGATAGAGATTTTAATTAGACATTTTGGAAAGATTTAAACATTTTTAACTATTTAATTTAATTGGGAGCCTGTACTTATTTTCTTAATTTTGAGATGACTGATAAGCAGGAGTTTCCCACCTATACAAGAAGATGTGTCTGCAGAAATTGAATTGTTTAAGAACATGTGGGCACTCCGCTTCAGTCACACTAAATTCCTCTTTGACCCGTGTCCCAGGCTTAGCCTATATATTCAGTAGACTGTCTCCTTTCTTGCAGTGCCTTCTTTTAGCACCTCTCTTTTCTTTTTAAAAATGTTTCTTATAATTTCAAAAATAGTACTATGATTTGTCATTTTAGGAGTTGGTGATGTTCAGAGATGTGGCTATAGATGTCTCTCAGGAGGAATGGGAATGCCTGAACCCAGCACAGAGGAATTTGTACAAGGAGGTGATGTTGGAGAATTATAGCAACTTGGTGTCACTTGGTAAAGTTATCTAAAAATTAAGAACCTGACAATTCAGAATTCCTCTAACAATTCACAATCTACTTGGAATTTCTTCTTTCTCCCCTATTAATTTAGGGCTAGCTTTCAAATAACTGGATGAATTTTCTCTTTATGTATTGTAGAAACAAGCACAGCTAAATGGAGGGACATTTTCATTTTCCCCATCCTTACATGTTCTTTTGGTCCTTTCTTATCATAACTCTTCTTTGGTGTTTAAGGGGCAGAATTGGAAATCTGCAATGTTAAAGCATAACGCTGTCAAAGAAAGCACTGTGTCTTTTTTTCACGTCCACTGTACTTAATCTACCAGTGTACTAGCATAAAATTAAAACTAGACACGTGGGTTCCAGGAGTGAAGCTTTTTTCTTTCCTGGGTAACAGAGTGGTAGGCTGGAGTAATAAAGGTTAATTTACTATTCTCAAAGGAATACCACTCCATTTCCTATAATAAATGTCCTCTTTCATTTTTTATTTTATTTATTTGTTTTTTGAGATGGAGTTTCGCTCTCATTGCCCAGGCTGGAGTGCAATGGCGTGATCTCAGCTCACCGCAACCTCTGCCTCCCAGGTTCAAGCGATTCTCCTGCCTCAGCCTTCCGAGTAGCTGGGTTTACAGGCATGCGCCACCACGCCTGGCTAATTTTGTATTTTTAGTAGAGACATGTTTTTTCCATGTTGGTCAGGCTGTCTCAAACTCCTGACCTCAGGTAATCACCCGCCTCGGCCTCCCAAAGTGCTGGGATTACAGGCGTGAGCCACCACACCCGGCCTTTTAAATTTTTTCTTCTTTTTTTGAGACAGAGTTTCACTTTTGTCACCCAGGCTAGAGTGCAATGGCGCATCTCGGCTCACCGCATCCTCTGCCTCCCAGGTTCAAGCAATTCTCCTGCCTCAGCCTCCTAAGTAGCTGGGATTACAGGTGCCCGCCACCAGGCACTGCTAGTTTTTGTATTTTTAGTAGAAACAGGGTTTCACCATGTTGGCCAGGCTGATCTCGAAATTCTGATCTCAAGTGATCCACCCGCGTTGGCCTCCCAAAGTGCTGGGATTACAGGCTTGAGCCACCATGCCTGACCTGTATTCTCTTTTAAATGATTTGCCTTTGGAAGTTATTTTTTAAGAACTTTGTACAGTTAACATTTAAAAAATATGAGGCCGGGTGCAGTGGCTTATGCCTGTAATCCCAGTACTTTGGGAGGCTGAGGCGAGTGGATCACCTGAGGTCAGGAGTTTGAGACCAGCCTGGCCAATATGGGCGAAACCCCGTTTCTACTAAAAATGCAAAAATTAGCCAGGCACTGTGGTGGGTGTACTGTAATCCTGGCTACTTAGGAGGCTGAGGCAGGAGAATCACTTGAACCCGTGAAGTGGAGGTTGCAGTGAGCCGAGATTGTGCCATTGCACTCTAGCCTGAACAACAAGAGCAAAACTCCATCTCAAAAAAAAATTTTTAAAAACAGTATCTCAGGAAGCTTCTTTTTTTTCCTCACAACAAAATAAGAGAAAGCTTACATAAATTTAAGTACTATTTTATCGCCTATTTGTTTGCTTGGTTTGTTATGATCCTGTGTTCATCTGAATATGAGGATTTCATCTCTTCTCCTTTATTTCCTCTGTATCCCTTATCAAGTACCATTTTTATCTGTGATTTATTTTTATTTTAATTAGTTCTAAATTACTGTATTTGGATACATTCATTTCCATCTCATCTCAATTTCTTTTCTTATAACTAGGACTTTCTGTTTCTAAGCCAGCCGTAATCTCCTCATTGGAGCAAGGGAAGGAGCCCTGGATGGTTGTGAGGGAAGAGACAGGAAGATGGTGCCCAGGTGAGTGAACAAGCACAGGAAGCCCTTGCAGGGAGCAGACCAGCTGGTCAGAATGTTGGGTTGGCAGGGTTATTTTAAATCAAATACTTAGGGAAAACCTGATTTCGAAACATATTACAAACCTATAGTAATCAAACAGTGTGGTACTGGCATAAAGGTAGACTTGTAGATTAATGGAATAGAATAGAGAGCCCAGAAATAAACCCTTGCATAAATAGTCAAATGAATTTAGACAAGGGTGCCAACACTTCCATGGAGAAAATTGGATTATCCACAGGCAAAGGAATACATTTGTACCCTTGTCTTATACCAGATAGAAAAATTAACTCAGAATGGATAAAAGACCTAAATATGAGATCTAAAACAATAAAAACTCTTAGAAGAAAATATTGGAGAAAAGCTTCATAACATTGGATTTGGCAATGATTTATTGTGTATAACGCCAAAAGCACTGGCAGCAAAAGCGAAAAGAGACAAATGGGACTACATCAAACCTAAAAACTTCTGTACATCAAAGGACACAATCTACAGTGTTTATTAATTTTTGTTTGTTTGTTTGTTTGTTTTGAGGCGGAGTCTCGCTCTGTTGCCCGGACTGGAGTGCAGTGGCCAGATCTCAGCTCACTGCAAGCCCCGCCTCCCGGGTTTACGCCATTCTCCTGGCTCAGCCTCCCGAGTAGCTGGGACTACAGGCGCCCGCCATCTCGCCCGGCTAGTTTTTTTGTATTTTTAGTAGAGACGGGGTTTCACCGTGTTAGCCAGGATGGTCTCGATCTCCTGACCTCGCGATCCGCCCGTCTCGGCCTCCCAAAGTGCTGGGATTACAGGCTTGAGCCACCGCGCCCGGCCTGTTTGTTTGTTTTGAGACAGGGTTTTACTCTATCATTCAGGCTGGATGTAGTGCAGTGGTGCAAACTCGGCTCACTGCAACCTCTGCCTCCCTGGCTCAAGCAATCCTCTCACCTCAGTTTCCTGAGCAGCTGGAACTACAGGCACATGTCACCATGCCTGGCTAATTTTTTAAATTTTTGCAGAGATGAGGTCTCACTATATTGCCCAGGCTGGTCTCGACCTCCTTAAGCAATCCTCCCACCTCAGCCTCCCAAAGTGCTAGGATTACAGGCATGCGCCACTGTGCCCAGACTGTTTATAATTTTTTTGAAAAGATTCAGGCTGGGCTTAGTGGCTCACACCTGTAATCTCAGCACTTTGGGAGGCTCAGGTGGGAGGATTACTTGAGCTTAGGAGTTTGTGACCAGTCTGGGCAACATAGCAAAAGCCCTGTCTTTACAAAAAATTAAAAATTAAAAAATTAGCCAGGCATGGTGGTGCATGCCTGTAGTCCCAGATATTCAGCAGACTGAGGTGGGAGATCATTTGAGCCCAGGAGTTTGAGGCTACAGTGAGCCAAGATTGTACCACTTTACTCCAGTCTAGGTGACACTGCAAGATGCTGTCTCAAAATAAATAAATAAAAGATTCATACAAGTTGCTTTGCTAGGTGATGGGAATACATTTTTAAAGTGTTATAGAGACATTTTCAATCTAGTAGGGGATCAAGAATACATGGATGGATATTCTAATAGAATCACTAGGCAAAAAAATAGTGTTGATTAGAAATTAGGAAAATTAGAGAAAGTAATATATGACTGTATTGAGGAGGTAGAGATGGCAGAGGGATGATTGAGAAGAAAGGAGATCAACCAGGAAAGTTTGGGGTGTGTAGGCCAAGAGCAGATCCATTCTATAGGCCAGAGTTCTTTGATGATGTCTATGACTCATTGAAGCGCTATAGGCTGAACGTGGTGGCTCGCGCCTGTAATCCCAGCACTTTGGGAGGCCACGGTGGAAGGATTGCTTGAGCCTAGGAGTTTGATACCAGTCTGGGCAATATAGTGACACCCTATCTGTAGCCTAGCATGCACCTGTAGTCCTATCTACTCAAGAGGCCGAGTTGGGAGGACTGCTTGAGACTGGGAGGTCAAGGCTGCAAAGAGCCATGATTCTGCCATTGCACTCTAGTAACAGAGCAAGACCCTGTCTCAATAAATAAATAAATAAATAAATAAAGTGCTACAGAACTGTGAGAGAATACATTTTTTTTGTTTTAAGCCACCCAGTTTGTGGGACTTACTGTTGATGGCACCCCTAGGAATCTAATAGAGAGGAATCATGGAAAAATGATACATATTCTCATACATGTTTTAATGTAAAGATAACATTCTTTTACCAGTTTTTAAATACCTGGTTAGGCTTTTTCCTTGGCATGGATTTTCTTTTTAAAAAAAACTTTTATTTTGAAGTAATTATGGATTCACAAGAGGTTGCAAAGAAATGTACAGGGGAGTCCTCTGCACCCCTTTTGCAGCTTCCCCCAGGGTTAATACCTTACCCAACTATAGTACAATACCATACCAAAAAATTGACATTGCTACAATTCATAGAACTTACTCAGATTTCACCAGTTATACATGCACTCATTTCTGTGTGTATATTTATAGCTCTATGCAGTTTTATCACATGTAGTCTTGTGTCACCACCACAACAGTCAAAGTACTCAACAATACCATCACAAGACTCCCTTGTGTTACCTCTTTATAGCTATATTTGTCCCATTTCTCTTTTTCCTATCCCTTGTGATATGGTTTGGCTGTGTCTCCTCCCAAATCTCATCTTGAATTATAGCTCCCATAATTCCCATGTGTTGTGGGAGGGACCAGGTGGGAGATAATTGAATCATGGGGGCAGTTTCCCCCATACTGTTCTCGTGGTAGTAAGTGTCACAAGATCTGATGGTTTTATAAGGGGTTTCCTCTTTCGCTTGGCTCTCATTCTGTCTTGCTTGCTGCCATATAAGATGTGCCTTTGCTCCTCCTTTGCCTTCTGCTGTGATTGTGAGGCCTCCCCAGCCACGTGGAACTGTGAGTCCATTAAACTATTTTCTTTATAAATTACCCAGTCCCAGGTATGTCTTTATCAGCAGCATGAGAACAGACTAATACACCTTGGCAACCACTGTTCTGTTCCCTGTATAATTATGTAATTTCATAAATGTTATATAAATAGAATCCTGCAATACTTGTCCTTTTGAAAATGGCTTTTTTTCTTTTATTTCATATACACATACACATATATATGGGTTTTTTGTTTTTTACATTCATGTACAAACTTGTACATGAAAATAAGTCTTCATTTGTTTACGATAAATGCTCAAGAGTGTAGTTGCTGTGTAGTGTAATAAGTTCATTTTTAGTTTTTCAAGGAGCTGCTAAATTATTGTTGACAATCTTTGTACCATTTTACTTTCTTACCAGCAATGTATGTGTGATCTAGTTTCTCTAATCATAGCCAGCACTTGGTGTTCTAATTGTTTTTCATTCTAGCCATTCTAATAGGTGGGTAATTATATCTCATTGTGGTTTTAATTTGAATTTCCTTAATGGCAAATAATGTTGAACATCTGTATGTGCCATCTGTCTATCCTGTTCAGTGAAATGTGTCTCCATGCCTTGTGCCCATTTTCTAATTTGGTTGGTTTTATACTGTTGTGTTTTCAAAGTTCTTTTTGTATCTTAGACAGAATGCCTTTGTTGGATATATGACCTGCAAATATTTTCTCCCAGTCTGTAATTTGTCTTTTTTTTTTTTTTTTAAGCAAGGTTTATTGTGAAGAGTGAAAGAACAAAGCTTCCACAGCATGGAAGGGGACCCCAGTGGGTTGCCCTGTAATTTGTCTTTTTATCCTTTTAACAGGGTCTTTACAGAGCAAAAGTTCTTAATTTTGATGAGGTCTAATTTATCTTCTTTTCTCTTGTGAATTGTGTTTTTGGTGTGTGTATGTGTATTTAGTGTCAAGTCTAATAATTGTTTGCCTACTCAAAGGTCCTTAAGATTTTCTTTTTTAGACATTTTATAGTTTTGTTTGTTTGTTTGTTTCTGGTGACGGAGTCTTGCTCTGTCACCCAGGCTGGAGTGCAGTGGCGTGATCTCAGCTCACTGCAACCTCTGCCTCCCAGGTTCAAGCGATTCTCCTGCCTCAGCCTTGCAAATAGCTGGAATTACAGGCACGCAGGCACGCGCCACCACACCCTGCTAACTTTTGTTTTTTTTTTTTTTTTTTTTAGTAGAGATGGGGTTTCACTATGTTGGCCAGGCTGGGCTCAAACTCCTGACCTCAGGTGATCTGCCCGCCTCTGCCTCCCAAAGTGCTGGGGTTACAGGCATGAGCCACCACGCCTGGCCAGAAATTTTATAGTTTTACATTTTTCATTTAAGTTTGTGGTTCATTTTGAGTTCATTTTTGTAAAGTTGTGAGATTTAGATCAAGGTTCTTTTTTTTCTATGGATTCCCATAGCATTTATTTAAAAGTTATCCCTTCTCAAGTAATAGCTTTTTCACCTTTGTCAAAAATTAGTTGTGCACATTTGTGTGGCAGTCTCTCTCTGCATTCTCAGTTCTGTTGCATTGATCTTTGTGACCATCTCTCTTCTAATGCCACCTTTCATGATGGCTGCAGGTATGTAGTAAACCTTAACATTGGAAGGAGTGATTCTTCCCACTGTGTTATTTTTCATAATTATTTTGGCTATCCTTAGGACCTTTTTCTTTCCATATAAATTTTAGAAAAGCTTGTCTGTATCTACAAAAAATCTGCTGAGATTTTCATGGGAATTGTGTTAAGTCTATAGATGAAGTAAGAGAAAACACCTTTGTTCTGTTCAGTCTTCCAAAGCATGAACACAGCATGCCTCTCCAAATATTTTTGTTTTTCTGATTTCTTTTATTAACATCTTACAATTTTCATCATATAGAATCTGTACAAGTTTTGTTAGTTTTATACCTAAGTATTTCATTTTCTTTGGAGCTAAGTATTTCATTTCATTTGTAAATGACATTGCATTTTTATCTTTGAGTGCAGTTAATTTTGTATATTAATCCTGTATTTTGTGACCTTACTCAACTTGCATATTAGTACTAGCTTTTTTTTCTTAGAGATTCCTACTTATAAACAGATTATTTACAAATAGATAATTTTGTTTTTTCTTTTTTTGTAATCTATGCCTTTTATTTCTTTTTCTTGCCTTATTGGAGTGGCAAGAACTTCTAATACTATGTTGAATAAGGGTGGTAAATGTGGTCATCCTGTGTTTTCCCCATTTTGGAGGGAAAGCATTCAGACTTTTAACATTAAGTATGATGTTAGCTCTAGGAATTTTGTAGATACTTTATATTATAAGGTTGAGGGAGTTCCCCTCCTTAATGCTCTGGGAGGTTGTTTTTTGAATATGAATTAGTGTTGATGTCATCATGTTATTTTTCTTATTTATCATATTTATATAATATATTGAACTATTTTAAAATATTAAATTAGCTTCTTATACCTAGACTAAATCCCACTTAGTCGTGGAATATTATATTATGCTTTTTATTCATTGTTGGGTTGGATTTGATTTGCTAAAATTTAGTTAACAATTTTCTCATTTAAGTTCATGAAATATATTGATTTGTATTTTCTTTGTTGTGTCACTGTAGTCTTGTTTTGGTATCACAGTAATACTGGCCTTATAAAGTGAGTTGAGAAGTGTTGTCTTTTCTTCTGTTTTCTGGAAGAACTTGTGTAAAACATCATATGAATGTTTGGTAAACTTCTCCAGTGCAACTGTCTGAACCTGGAGATTTCTTTTTGGGAGCTTTTTAATTATAAATTCAATTTATTTAATAGCTGTAGGACTATACAGATTACCTATTTTATCTTAGTAGAGTATTGGTAGTTTGTGATTTTCAAACGTTTGGTCCATATCTTCTAATCTGTTGAAGTTATAAGTGTAAAGTTGTATGTGGTGTTCTTACTATTCTGTATATTCATATATATAAAGGATGTATATATGTATTTATAATTGTTTTGAATATTTTTTCCTTTGAGACTCCCTTTTTGACCCATGGATGATGATGATGATGGTGATGATGATGATGATGATTTAAGACAGAGTCTCACTCTGTCACCCAGGCTGAAGTGCAGTGGCAATCTCAGCTCTCTGGAACCTCTGCCTCCCGGGTTCAAGTGATTCTCCTGCCTCAGCCTCCTGAGTAGCTGGGATTACAGGTGCCCACCACCACACCGAGCTAATTTTTGTATTTTTAGTAGAGACGGGGTTTCACCATGTTGGCCAGGCTGGTCTCGAACTCCTGATGTTGGGATCCACCCACCTCAGCCTCCCAAAGTACTGGGATTACAGGCGTGAGCCACTGTGCCCAGCCGGATTATTTTTTAAATTTTTTTTATTTGAAAAATACAAATTGTATGTATTTATGGTCTACAATATAATGTTTTGTTATACATATATATTGTGAAATGATTACATCTAGCTAATTACCATATCTATTACCTCACATGCTTCTTTTTTTGTTCTTCCACAATAGTTGTCTTAGAAACTTATTTTTTGTGTATGTGGGAGAGCATTTAACATCTACTCTCCTAGCAGTTTTTAAGTTTACACTATACCGTTTCAGCTGGGTGCGGTGGCTCAGGCCAGGCACGGTGGCTCAGGCCAGGCATGGTGTCTCACACCTGTAATCCCAGCACTTTGGGAGGCCGAGGCAGGTGGATTACCTGAGGTCAGGATTTCAGGACCAGCCTGGCCAACATAGTGAAACCCGTCTCTACTACAAATACAAAAAATTAGCTCGGCATGATGGCCCAGCCTGTAATCCCAGCCACTCAGGAGGCTGAGGCAGGAGAATTGCTTGAATCCGGGAGGCAGAGGTTGCAGTAAGCCAAGATTATGTTATTGCACTCCAGCCTGGGCGCCAAGAGTGAGACTCTGTCTCAAAAAAAAACATAAATAAATAATAAAATATACTGTTTCAAGAGAATTTACAATTGATTGGCAAAGCCTTTTTGTGAAGCATGTTTTAAAGTCTTTGTCAGATAATTCCAAATGTGAGTCATCCTTGTATTTGCATTAGTTGATTGCCTTTTCTTCTTCAGATTTTGGTTCTCTTGGTTTTTGGTATGACAAATGATTTTCAGTTGTACCTTGGATATTTCAGTTATTATGTTTCAGAGTCTTGATTCTATTTAATCAATTTGAGTAAGTAGTTATCCTGTTAGATTTAGGAAAGATCTGATCTACTTTTGTAGGCTTTAGTTCCAATGCAAGTTTAGTTTTCAGAACCATTACACTGCTATTCTGATCTGCTCCATACCTCTCGTTCTGCTGGGGCGGACAAGCATATGAGGAGATGTTCAAAATCACTAGCTATTAAGGAAATGCTAGTCACAGTCACAATGAGGCTGGGCATGGTAGCTCATGCCTGTAATCCCAGCATTTTGGGAGGCCAAAGCAGGTGGATCACTTGAGGTCAGGAGTTCAAGATCAGCCTGGGCAACATGGTGAAACCCCATCTCTACCAAAAAATACAAAACTTAGCCGGGCATGGTAGCATGCGCCTGTAGTCCTGGGTACTTGGGAGGCTGAGGCACAAGAATCACTTGAACCTGGGAGGCAAAGGTTGCAGTGAGCTGAGATCGCACCACTGTACTCTAACCTGAGTGACAGTGAGACTGTGTCTGAAAAACAAAAACAAAAATGAAAACAAAAAACGAAAAAAACCACGTAATGAGATATCACCTCACACTCAATAGGATGGTTAACTTAAAAAAAAATACATAACAAATGTTGGCAGGAATGTGGAAAAATTGGAACCTTTGTGCACTATTGGTGGGAATGTAAAATGGTACAATGTATTAGATCATTCTTGCATTGCTGTAAAGAAATACCTGAGACTGGGTAATTAGAAAAGAGGTTTAACTGGGTTATGGTTCTGCAGGCTTTATAGGAAGCATGGCCCTGCTCAACTTCTAGGGAGGCCTCAAGGAGCTTTTATTCATGGTGGAAGGCAAAGCAGGAGCAGGCACTTTACATGGTGAAAGCAGGAGTAAGAGAGAGAGTGGGGGAACGGGGAGGTGCCACACTCTTTCTTTCTTTCCTTCTTTCCTTCTTTCTTTTCTTTTTTTGAAACGGAGTTTTACTCTTGTTGTCCAGGCTAGAAAGCAATGGTGCAATCTCAGCTCACTGCAACCTCTGCCTCTCGGTTTCAAGTGATTCTCCTGCCTCAGCATCCTGAGTAGGTGGGATTACAGGCACCTGCCACCACACCCAGCTAATGATGTTTTTTTTTTTGTTTTTTTTTTTTTTTTTGAGACGGAGTCTCGCTCTGTCACCCAGGCTGGAGTGCAGTGGCCGGATCTCAGCTCACTGCAAGCTCCGCCTCCCGGGTTCCCGCCATTCTCCTGCCTCAGCCTCCTGAGTAGCTGGGACTACAGGCGCCACCACCTCGCCCGGCTAGTTTTTTGTATTTTTTTAGTAGAGACGGGGTTTCACCGTGTTAGCCAGGATGGTCTCGATCTCCTGACCTCGTGATCCGCCCGTCTCAGCCTCCCAAAGTGCTGGGATTACAGGCTTGAGCCACCGCGCCCAGCCTAATTATGTATTTTTAGTAGAGATAGGGTTTCACCATGATGGTCAACCTGGTCTTGAACTGCTGACCTCAGGTGATCTGAGTTTCACCGTCCCAAAGTGCTGGGATTACAGGGGTGAGCCACTGCACCCGGCCCACACACTTTCAAGGACCAGATCTAATGAGAACTCACCATCATGAGGATAGCACCAAGGGAATGGTGCTAAACTGTTTATGAGAAAACCACTCGCATGATCCAATTACCTCCCACCAGGCCCCACCTCCAACACTGGGGATTACAATTCAACATGTGATTTAGAGGGGATACACATATCCCAGCTGTATCATACAGCCACTGTGGAAAACAACATGGTAATTTCTCAAAACATTACAAATAGAATTGCCATATAATCCAGAAATTCTACTTCTAGGTATATATGTAAAATAATTGAAAGTAGGGATGCAGACTGATGGGGTTTTTTGTTTTGTTTTGTTTTGTTTGTTTTTGTTTTTGAGGCAGAGTTTCACTCTTGTTGTCCAGGCTAGAGTGCAATGGCGGGATCTCGGCTCACAGCAAGGGCCGCCTCCTGGGTTCAAGCAATTCTCCTGCCTCAGTCTCCCGAGCGACTGGGATTACAGGCAGGCGCCACCACGCCCAGCTAATTTGGTATTTTTAGTAGAGATGGCATTTCTCCATGTTAGTCAGTCTGGTCTCCAATTCCGACCTCAGGTGATCCGCCCGCCACAGCCTCCCAAAGCATTGGGATTACAGTCATGAGCCACTGTGCCCGGCCTTTTTTTTTTTTTTCGTGACAGAGTCTTGCTCTGTCACCTGGTGGAGTGCAGTGGCACGATCTCAGCTCATTGAAACCTCCACCTCCTGGGTTCAAGCGATTCTCCTCCCTCAGCCTCCCGAGTAGCTGGGACTACAGGCACGCAGCACCATGCCCAGCTAATTTTTGTGTTTTTAGTAGACACAGGGTTTCATCATGTTGGCAAGGATGGTCTCCATCTCCTGACCTAGTGATCCACCCACCTCGGCCTCCCAAAGTGCTGGGAGTACAGGAGTGAGCCACCGCGCCCAGCCGCAAACTGATGTTTTTACACCCATGTTCATAACAGCATTATTCAAAATAATCAAAAGGTGGAAGCAACCCAGTGTCCATCAATAGATGAATAGATAAACAAAATGTGGTGTATGTATACAATGAAATATTATTCAGCCTTACAAAGGAAGGACATTGGGCTGGACACGGTGGCTCACCCCTGTAATCCCAGCACTTTGAGAGGCCAAGGCGAGTGGATCACCTGAGGTCAGGAATTCAAGATCAGCCTGGCCAACATGGTGAAACCCTGTCTCTACTAAAAATACAAAAATTAGCCAGGCATAGTGCTGAGCGCTTATAGTCCCAGCTACTCATGAGGCTAAGGCAGGAGAATCTCCTGAACCCTGGAGGAGGAGGTTGCAGCAAGCTGAGATCGCACCACTGCACTTCAGCCCAAGCCACGGGAGTGACTCTGTCTCAAAAAAAATAATAAAATATATAAAAAGGGGCCGGGCGCGGTGGCTCAAGCCTGTAATCCCAGCACTTTGGGAGGCCGAGACGGGCGGATCACAAGGTCAGGAGATCGAGACCACCCTGGCTAATACGGTGAAACCCCGTCTCTACTAAAGAATACAAAAAACTAGCCGGGCGACGAGGCGGGCGCCTGTAGTCCCAGCTACTTGGGAGGCGGAGGCAGGAGAATGGCGTAAACCCGGGAGGCGGAGCTTGCAGTGAGCTGAGATCCGGCCACCGCACTCCAGCCTGGGCGATAGAGCCAGACTCCGTCTCAAAAAAAAAATAAAATAAAATAAAAAATAAAAATAGGCCGGGCGCGGTGGCTCAAGCCTGTAATCCTAGCACTTTGGGAGGCCGAGACGGGCGGATCACAAGGTCAGGAGATCGAGACCATCCTGACTAATACGGTGAAACCCCGTCTCTACTAAAAACTACAAAAAACTAGCCGGGCGAGGTGGCGGCGCCTGTAGTCCCAGCTACTCGGGAGGCTGAGGCAGGAGAATGGCGTGAACCCGGGAGGCGGAGCTTGCAGTGAGCTGAGATCCGGCCACAGCACTCCAGCCTGGGTGACAGCGCGAGACTCCATCTCAAAAATAAAATAAAATAAAATAAAAATAAAAATAAAAAGGAAGGACTCTCTGACACATGCTGTAACTTTGAAGAACCCTAAGGACATTATGCCACGTAAAGTAAGCCAGTCACCAAAAAAAAATGCTGCATGATTTAACTTATATGAGGTGTTTAGAGTAGTCAGGTTCACAGAAACAGAAAGCAGAATGGTGGTTGCCAGTAGCTGGGGCTAGGAGGGAATGGAGAGTTGTTCATCAGTATAGAGTTTCAGTTTTGCAAGATGCAAAAGTTCTGAAAATTAGTTGCACAACAATATGAATACACATACGACTACTGAAGTATACACTTAAAAATGGTTAAGGTGGTAAATTCTATTTTATATGTTATTTTACCACAATTTTTTTTCTAAAAATACTAGAGGTATATTGTAAGACTAGCTGTGTAAGGGTTGTATTTAAGCCTACAGAAAGAGTGTAGGTTGAGAGGAGGGCTGGCCAGAGACATTCCAACATTTAGAGGTCAGGGAGAGGAGGAGGATGTGTTAAAGGGAACTGAAAAAAAGTGGTCAGAGAGGTAAGAAGATAACCAGGAGAATATGTTATACAGGAAGCAAAGGGATTGATTAGGTGTGTTGTGATGCTGAAGAGTTAGGTAGAGTAAGAATGGGTGCTTGAACACTGATTTTGGCAAGGTGATTTTCTTGGTGACCTTAGCTAGAGCTGTTTCAATACAGTTCTAGGAGTTGAAATATATATGGGAGCGGACTACAGAGAAAATGGCTAATTTATACAGTCATTTGACTTAAGACAAAGGTAAGGAAAGGATGGTCTTTTCAGTAAATGATACTGAGTCAATTGGGTATCTGGAAAAATAGAAAGGTTGATTCTGACCTCACACCAGAAAATGTAATCCAGGTGGATTATAGATCTCAATAGGAAAGATAAAACAGTTAAATTTCTAGCCGGCTGCAGTGGCTTACGCCTGTAATCCCAGCACTTTGGGAGGCCGAGGCGGCCAGATCACCTGAGGTCGGGAGTTTGTGACCAGCCTGACCAACATGGAGAAACCCCATCTCTATTAAAAATACAAAATTAGCCAGGTGTGGTGACGCATGCTTGTAATCCCAGCTACTTGGAGGCGGAGGCAGGAGAATGGCGTAAACCCGGGAGGCGGAGCTTGCAGTGAGCTGAGATCCGGCCACCGCACTCCAGCCTGGGCGATAGAGCCAGACTCCGTCTCAAAAAAAAAAAAAAATAAAATAAAAATAAAAATAGGCCGGGCGCGGTGGCTCAAGCCTGTAATCCTAGCACTTTGGGAGGCCGAGACGGGCGGATCACAAGGTCAGGAGATCGAGACCATCCTGACTAATACGGTGAAACCCCGTCTCTACTAAAAACTACAAAAAACTAGCCGGGCGAGGTGGCGGCGCCTGTAGTCCCAGCTACTCGGGAGGCTGAGGCAGGAGAATGGCGTGAACCCGGGAGGCGGAGCTTGCAGTGAGCTGAGATCCGGCCACAGCACTCCAGCCTGGGTGACAGCGCGAGACTCCATCTCAAAAATAAAATAAAATAAAATAAAAATAAAAATAAAAAGGAAGGACTCTCTGACACATGCTGTAACTTTGAAGAACCCTAAGGACATTATGCCACGTAAAGTAAGCCAGTCACCAAAAAAAAATGCTGCATGATTTAACTTATATGAGGTGTTTAGAGTAGTCAGGTTCACAGAAACAGAAAGCAGAATGGTGGTTGCCAGTAGCTGGGGCTAGGAGGGAATGGAGAGTTGTTCATCAGTATAGAGTTTCAGTTTTGCAAGATGCAAAAGTTCTGAAAATTAGTTGCACAACAATATGAATACACATACGACTACTGAAGTATACACTTAAAATGGTTAAGGTGGTAAATTCTATTTTATATGTTATTTTACCACAATTTTTTTTCTAAAAATACTAGAGGTATATTGTAAGACTAGCTGTGTAAGGGTTGTATTTAAGCCTACAGAAAGAGTGTAGGTTGAGAGGAGGGCTGGCCAGAGACATTCCAACATTTAGAGGTCAGGGAGAGGAGGAGGATGTGTTAAAGGGAACTGAAAAAAAGTGGTCAGAGAGGTAAGAAGATAACCAGGAGAATATGTTATACAGGAAGCAAAGGGATTGATTAGGTGTGTTGTGATGCTGAAGAGTTAGGTAGAGTAAGAATGGGTGCTTGAACACTGATTTTGGCAAGGTGATTTTCTTGGTGACCTTAGCTAGAGCTGTTTCAATACAGTTCTAGGAGTTGAAATATATATGGGAGCGGACTACAGAGAAAATGGCTAATTTATACAGTCATTTGACTTAAGACAAAGGTAAGGAAAGGATGGTCTTTTCAGTAATGATACTGAGTCAATTGGGTATCTGGAAAAATAGAAAGGTTGATTCTGACCTCACACCAGAAAATGTAATCCAGGTGGATTATAGATCTCAATAGGAAAGATAAAACAGTTAAATTTCTAGCCGGCTGCAGTGGCTTACGCCTGTAATCCCAGCACTTTGGGAGGCCGAGGCGGCCAGATCACCTGAGGTCGGGAGTTTGTGACCAGCCTGACCAACATGGAGAAACCCCATCTCTATTAAAAATACAAAATTAGCCAGGTGTGGTGACGCATGCTTGTAATCCCAGCTACTTGGGAGGCTGAAGCAGGAGAATCGCTTGAACTCAGAAGGTGGAGGTTGCATTGAGCTGAGATTGCACCACTGCACTCCAGCCTGGGCAACAAGAGCAAAACTCTGTCTCAAAAAAAAAAAAAAATTACATTTCTGGAAGACAATATGAGTATATTTTCGTAACCTTGGGATTGGATTACTTAAAATTGAGAATTTTTGTTCCTGCCGGGCGCGGTGGCTCACGCCTGTAATCCCAGCACTTTGGGAGGCTGAGGCAGGCAGATCACGAGGTCAGGAGATTGAGACCATCGTGGCTAACACGGTGAAACCCCGTCTCTACTAAGAATGCAAAAAATTAGCCAGATGTGGTGGCGGGTGCCTGTAGTCCCAGCTACTCGGGAGGCTGAGGCAGGAGAATGGCGTGAACCCAGGAGGCGGAGCTTGCAGTGAGCCGAGATGGTGCCACTGCACCCCAGCCTGGGTGGCAGAGTGAGACTCCGTCTCAAAAAAAAAGAATTTTTGTTCCTTAAAACATATAAATTAACCAGGTGTGGTGGTGCACACCTGTAATCCCAGCTACTCAGGAGGCTAAGGCAGGAGAATCACTTGAACCTGAGATGCAGAGGTTGCACTGCACTGAGCTGAGATTGTGCCACTGCACTCCAGCCTGGGTGACAGAGCAAGACTCTGTCTCAAAAAAAAAAAAATATATATATATATATACACACTCACATACACACACACGTATATTACACATATATGTGTATATAGTAATATATGTATATATTACTAAGAGAATGAAAGTGCCAGTGCCAGTCCTAGAGTGGGTGAAGACATCTGTAATGCATAACTTGGTCATATATAGAACTTACAAAGAGTTTCTATAAATCATTAAGAAAAGACAACCCAGGCTGGGCTCAGTGGCTCAAGCCTGTAATCCCAGCACTTTGGGAGGCCGAGGCGGGCAGATCACGAGGTCAGGAGATCAAGACCATCCTGGCAAACACGGTGAAACCCCATCTCTACTAAAAATACAAAAAAAAAAAATTAGCTGGGCATGGTGGTGGGCGCCTGTAGTCCCAGCTTCTCGGGAGGCTGAGGCAGGAGAATGGCGTGAACCCGGGAGGCGGCGGAGCTTGCAGTGAGCAGAGATCGCGCCACTGCACTCCAGCCTGGGTGACCGAGCGAGACTCTGTCTCAAAAAAAAAAAAAAAAAAGACAAGACAACCCAGAAATCACCCACATGTCCAATTTACTGATGAATGGATAAACAAAATGTGGTATATCCATACAATTCAGCCATAAAAAGAAATGAATACTACAACTTGGCTGAACCTTGAAAACATGCTGAGTGGAAACAGCAAAACCCAAAAGGTGGCATATTGTATGATTCCATTTATATAAAATGTCTAGAAGAGGCAAAATCATAGAGACCTAAAACAGATTAGTAGTTGCCCAGAGAGGGGAAAGGGGAAAGTGGGAAGTGATTGTGAGTTTTAGGTTTCTTTCTGGAGTGATGCAAACGTTGTGGAATTAGATGATAGTGATGGTTGCACATCATTGAGAATGTACTAAAACTTATTGAATTGTGTACATTAAAATGCTTAAAATGGTGAGTTTTATGTTACATGACTTTTACATTAAAAATCAGTAAAAATGGACAAAAGGCCTGGATGGCAGTTTATTAAAGATATCCAGTTGGCCAATAAACATATAAAAAAGTGCTCAGCCTCATTTTTCCTTATGGAAATTGCAAATTATACTACGATGTAAACACACATGCCAGGATGACTAAACATAAAAAGATTGACAATAGCAAGTGTTGATAAGGATGTAAAGAATCAGAACTCTCTGACAGCCTGATGAAATTTTAAATTAGAATTTTATTTATTTATTTATTTTTGCTTTTTTGAGACAGATTCTTGCTCTGTCACCTAGGCTGGAGTGCACTGGCACATCTCAGCTCACTGCAACCTCCACCTCCTGGGTTCAACCGATTCTCCTCCCTCAGCCTCCCAAGCAGCTGGGATTACAGGCACCCACCACCACACTGAGCAAATTTTTGTATTTTTAGTAGAGACGAGGTTTCACCATGTTGGCCAGGCTGGTCTCAAACTCCTGACCTCAAGTGATTTGCCTGTCTCAGCTTCCCAGAGTGCTGGGATTACAAGCATGAACCACCACACCTGGCCTAAATTAGAAAATCGTTGCATAATGTCAACTACAGCTGAAGAAATTTATATCCTATGATGCAGCAATTTCACTCCAATGTGCATACCCAATAGAAAAGAGTAATTATTTCCACTAAAAGAAATGTACAAGAATGTTCATAGCAGCACTAATCATAATAGTCAACTATCGGAAGCAACCAGAATGTCCATCATTAGGTGTATGGAAAAATAAATTGTGTTAGAATGGAATGCTGTATATAGCTATCAGTCTCAAACTTTTTATTCTCAGGATGCCTTTATGCTCTTAAAAATTATTGAGAACCCCAAGAGCTCTTGCATATGTAGATTATATCCTTCAATATTAACTGTATTATAAATTAAATCTAGGAAAAAGGAAATATTCATTTAATTCATTTAAAGATAATGAACTGGCTGGGCGCGGTGGCTCAAGCCTGTAATCCCAGCACTTTGGGAGGCTGAGACGGGCGGATCACAAGGTCAGGAGATCGAGACCATCCTGGCTAATCCGGTGAAACCCCGTCTCTACTAAAAAAATACAAAAAAACTAGCTGGGCGAGGTGGCGGGCGCCTGTAGTCCCAGTTACTCGGGAGGCTGAGGCAGGAGAATGGCATAAACCCGGGAGGCGGAGCTTGCAGTGAGCTGAGATCCGGCCACTGCACTCCAGCCTGGGGACAGAGTGAGACTCTGTCTCAGAAAATAATTAAAAAAAAAAAGATAATGAACTATATGTTAACATAAATCAGTTATGTTTTCCAAACAAAACAAAAATATTTAGTGTGAAAAGTGGCAATGTTTTTCATTTTTTGCATATTTCTTTAATGCTGGGATTAAAAGAAGATAGGTGGATCTCACATCTGACTCTGAATTTAATCTATTAAATTAAAACTCACTAGTCTCTCTTGTTCTTTGAATGGTTCTCTTATCTATGGTACCTGTTTTGTAACATGGTTCATTAGTTATTTGGAAAATATTGCTCCAATTAGTTATGCAGATCTTCCAGACTTTGACACATTTTCTTATAAAATAGCCAAAAAATCATACTTGTTAATAATACCACTCATCTAATCAGAAAAGTCTTTAAGTATTTGGAAGCTGTCAAGCTCACAGGGGCCAATACAAACTTTCCTAAAGTCTAATTTTGGCCTGGTGTAGCGGCTCATGCCTGTAATCCCAGCACTTTGGGAGGCAGAGGTGGGCAGATCACCTGAGGTCAGGAGTTTGAGACCAGCCTGGCCAGCATGGTGAAACCCCGTTTCCACTAAAAATACAAAAAATTAGCCAGGCGTGGTGGCGCACACCTGTAATCCCAGCTACTCGGGAGGCTGAGGCAGGAGAATCGCTTGAACCTGGGAGGCGGAAGTTGCAGTGAGCTGAGATCATACCATTGCACTCCAGCCTGGGCAGCAAGAGTAAAACTCCGTCTCAAACAACAACAGCAGCAGCAACAACAACAACAACAAAATAGTCTAAATCTTGCCAGGCGCGGTGGCTCACGCCTGTTAATTCCAGCACTTTGGGAGGTCGAGGCGGGTAGATCACTTCAAGTCAGGAGTTTGAGACCAGCCTGGCCAACATGGTGAATCCCCATCTCTACTAAAAATACAAAAATTAGCCAGGTGTGGTGGGGTGTGCCTGTAGTTTCAGCAACTCAGGAGGCTGAGGCAGGAGAATCACTTGAACTCAGGAGGTGGAGGTTGAAGTGAGCTGAGATCATGCCACTGCACTCCAGCCTGGGTGAGAGTGAGACTCCATCTCAAAAAAAAAAAAAAAAAAGAAAGCACCAAAAATAGTCAAAGTCATAGAAGCAGAGAACAGAATAATGAGATGGGTAGGGGAAATGGGGAGATGTTGGTCAGGAAGTATAAAGCTTCAGTTATGCGGCCAGGCACGTACGCCTGTAATCCCAGCATTTTGGGAGGCCGAGGCGGGATCACGAGGTCAGGAGTTCCAGACCAGCCTGGCCAACATAGTGAAACCCTGCCTCTACTAAAAATACAAACATTAACCGGGCATGGTGGCTCACACTTGTAGTCCCAGCTACTCAAGAGGCTGAGGCAGGAAAATCACTTGAACCTGGGCAGCGGAGGTTGCAGTGAGCTGAGTTCGCTCCAGCCTGGTCAACAGAGCGAGACTCCATCTCAAAAAAAAAAAAAAAAAAGATAAAATAAAGCTTCAGTTATGCAAGATGAGTGGATTCTGAAGATCTGACTAATATATTATGACTCTAGTTGGCAGTACTGTATTGTATACTTGAAATGTGCTGAGGGTACATGTTAAATGTTCTCACCAGCAAAAAAAAAAAAAACAGTTAACTATATAAGGTGATGAATATGTTACTTAGCTGACTGTGGTGATTATTTCATAATGTAAATGTATATCAAATCATCAGATTGCATGCTTTAAATATATAAATTTTAACTGTCAATTTTCCCTCAATAAAGTGGGAAATAAAGTGTTTCTCAAAAAATAATAAAGTGTTCCTCAAAAACAAATATTGAGAAATTTAACTATGAATGCTATCATAAATATTTACTTACATTGGTGCTATGTGCTAAGAAATAGAAAAAAGTATTTATTAAATATGTAAACACTTTTAAAATTTTTCTTGTGTTGTAAATACTTTACATGAGATCTACCCTCTTAGTAGATTTTTAGGTGTACAATGCAGTGTTGTCAAGTGTGGGCACAGGGTTATACAACAGAACTTTTTTGTTGTTGAGATGGGGTCTCACTCTGTTACCCATGCTGGAGTGCAGTGGAGTGATCACAGCTCACTGCAGCCTGGACCTCTCAGGCTCAAGCAGTCTTCCCACCTCAGCCTCCCAAGTAGCTGGGACCACAGGTGGTGTACACACCACTACACCCGATATTTCTCTTTTTATTTTTTTTAGTAGAGACAAGGCCTCGCTATGTTGCCCAGGCTGGTCTCAAACTCCTCGACTCAGGTAATCCTCCCATCTCAGCCTCCCAAAGTGCTGGGATTACAGATGTGAGCCACCACACCAGGCCAGATATTTCAATAATAAAAGTAGTCTCAAAAAATAAAGAAACCTGGCCAGGCATGGTAGCTCACACCGCTAATTCCAGCACTTTGGGAGGATGAGGCAGAGAAATCACTTGAGGCCAGGAGTTCGAGACCAGCCTGACCAACATGGTGAAACCCCGTCTCTACTAAAAATACAAAAAAAAAAAAAATTAGCCAATGTGGTGGCATGTGCCTGTAATTCCAGCTACTTGGGAGGTTGAGGCAGAGAACTGCTTGAACCTGGGAGGCAGAGGCTGCAGTGAGCTGAGACTGTGCCACTGTACTCCAGCCTGGGTGACAGAGCAAGACTCCATCTCAAAACAAACAAACAAACTGGCCAGGCACGGTGGCTTATGCCTGTAATCCCAGCACTTTGGGAGACCAAGGCGGGGGGATCACCTGAGGTCAGGAGTTCAAGACCAGCCTGGCCAACACGGTGAAACCCCATCTCTACTAAAAATACAAAAATTAGCCGGATATGGTGGTTTGCGCCTGTAATCCCAGCTACTTGGGAGGCTGAGGCGGGAGAATTGCTTGAATCCAGGAAGTGGAGCTTGCACTCCAGTTGCAGTGAGCCAAGATCACACCATTGCACTCCAGCCTGGGGCACGGAGCAAGACTCCGTGCCCCTGTCCCACCAAAAAAAACATACTCTGTCTCAAACAAAACAAAACAAAAAAAAACCCAACATCCATTTTCAAGTATAAGAAATACATATTCTCGCCAGGCGCGGTGGCTCAAGCCTGTAATCCCAGCACTTTGGGAGGCCGAGATGGGCGGATCACGAGGTCAGAAGATCGAGACCATCCTGGCTAACACGGTGAAACTCCGTCTCTACTAAAAAATACAAAAAACTAGCTGGGCGAGGTGGCGGGCGCCTGTAGTCCCAACTACTCGGGAGGCTGATGCAGGAGAATGGCGTAAACCCGGGAGGCGGAGCTTGCAGTGAGCTGAGATCCGGCCACTGCACTCCAGCCTCGGCGACAGAGCCAGACTCCGTCTCAAAAAAAAAAAAAGAAATACATATTCTCAGCCAGGCGCAGTGGCTCACACCTGTAATCCCAGCACTCTGGGAGGCTGAGGTGGGCGGATCACCTGAGGTCAGGAGTTTGAGACCAGCCTGGCTAACATGGTGAAACCCCATTTCTTTTTTTTTTTTTTTTTTTTGAGACGGAGTCTCGCTCTGTCGCCCGGGCTGACGTGCAGTGGCCGGATCTCAGCTCACTGCAAGCTCCGCCTCCCGGGTTTACGCCATTCTCCTGCCTCAGCCTCCCAAGTAGCTGGGACTACAGGCGCCCGCCACCTCGCCCGGCTAGTTTTTTGTATTTTTTTTAGTAGAGATGGGGTTTCACCGGGTTAGCCAGGATGGTCTCGATCTCCTGACCTCGTGATCCGCCCGCCTCGGCCTCCCAAAGTACTGGGATTACAGGCTTGAGCCACCGCGCCCGGCCGGTGAAACCCCATTTCTACTAAAAATACAAAAAATTAGCCAGGCGTGTTGGTGCGCGCCTGTAATCCCAGCTACTGGGGAGGCTGAGGCAGGAGAATTGCTTGAACCCAGTAGGCGGAGGTTGCAGTGAGCCGAGATTGTGTCATTGCACTCCAACTTGGGCAACAAGAGCAAAACTCTGTCTATAAAAAAAAAATACATATTATCTTTTCATTGTATAATAAAATATTATTCTAAAATGAGGTATTCTTTTGTTTCCATGTAGGTACATGGAAAACTTGGGGATTTCACAATAATTTCTTGGACAATAATGAGGCTACAGACATAAAAGCAGGTATAAATAAATACAGTTTTTAAGCGCACAGTAGAAGTACTGATAACAAAGCTAATCTCTGAAAGTACATGTTTATTCCCCAAACCTACTATAGAAACTTCTAGAACACACAGAAACACATAATCACGCATTCTGTTAGATTTCAGAATGTGACATTATCGCACTTCTAGTAGTCTCTCAGAAACTCCCCTGTCCAGTGGTAAGAGAATAAGTAAAAAAACAAATGTCTCAGGATTAGTATGAAAATAGCTTTGACCTTATAGACTTCCTGATAGGGTCTCAGGTATCCTCCATGGTCCTGGGACCACCCATTGCGTACTGCTGCTATATAGTAATGAAAATGAAGAAACTACTACTATATGTAATATTACAAATGAACTTCACACATGATACTGGACAGAAGGTACTGGAGAAAAAAAGTACATCCTATATCATTCCATTTATTTGAAATTCAGAAATAGACAAAAACCACTGCATGGTGTAAGAAGGCAGGATACTGCTTACCTTTGGTGGGTAAGGTAAGCCCGGGAAGGGCCTTGAGGGCTCTGGGTTCCTGGTAATGTTCTGTTTCTTGGTTAAGTGGTGGTTTCACAGGTATGTTCACTTAGTAAAAATGTCTTCTGTAAGGAAGTGATGTAGAAAAGTGTGTGTTTGTGCTTATATCTGTACCTAATAAGTATGTGTGTGAGTGTAGTGGTTGTTTTAAACATGTCTGCTGGCCGGGTACAGTGGCTCATGCCTGTAATCCCAGCACTTTGGGAAGCCAAGGCGGGTGGATCACCTGAGGTCGGGAGTTCAAGACCAGCCTGGCCAGCATCGTGAAACCCTGTCTCAACTAAAAATACAAGAATTAGCTGGGCATGGTGGTGGGCACCTGTAATCCCAACTACTTGGGAAGCTAAGGCAGGAGAATCGCTTGAACCCAGGAGGCAGAGGTTGCAGTGAGCCGAGATCGCGCCATTGCACTCCAGCCTGGGCTACAGAACAAGACTTTGTGCCCCTCCCCCACCAAAAAAAAAAACATACACACACCATGTCTGCCATTTCTGTGACAGTCCTCGAACCCCCCCACCAAAAAAAAAAATGGAGTCTAACTTCCTGCTTTGAAAATGGGACAGCCCTAAGTGACTTGTTTCCAACAAATAGAACTACTTTGTGATTTCTGAGGCTAGGTCATAAAAGTAGACAGCTTGTGCCTAGCATATGCTCACATACCCTCCCTCCCTCCCTGCATTTCCCATATGCTTTTGGAGTCTTGAGTTGCAGGTAAGAGGGCATCTGTTACCTTGAAACAGCTATGCTGGGCACACCATGTAGAGAGACCACGTAAGGATAGAAAGCCTCAGGCATCATAGATGTTACAGTCCCAAGCTTTACATATTTCCTCAGGTCTGGTACCAGACATGTGAGTGAGGAAGCTATTGGAATGATCCAGCCTGACCAATGTGTGACTGTCACTGGAGAAACACCAAGTAAGGAATGCCTAGTTGAGCTCAGTTAATCCTCAGGACTGAAAGATAATGATAAATGGGTCTGGTGTGGTGGCTCGTGCCTATAATCTCAGCACTTCGAGAGGCTGAGGTAGGAGAATCACTTGAAACCAGGGGTTCAAGACCGGCCTGGGCAATAAAGTGAGATATTTTCTCTACAAAAAAAAAGATTTAAAAATTAGCAGGGCATAGTGGCACACCCCTATAGCTTCTCCAAAAGCTGAGTGAGGTAGGAGGATTTCTTGAGCTCAGGAGGTCGGGCCTGCATGAGCTGTGATTGCACCACTGTACCCACTCTCACGTGGGTGACAGAGCATGACTTAGTCTTCACTAATAATTACAACAGCAGTAGTAATAGTAATAATAAATGGCTTACTGTTTTAAGCCACTCAGTTGGAGTGGCTTGTTATAGATAGTCAAGTACATGGTTTATTTATGTATGTGTTTATATATAAAATCAGTGCAGTAGATGTAGGAGTGAATAGAAACATGGAGAGATGTTCAGTAGTTAATACAAATTTAAGGGCATTAAATGATTATGATTGTCAACTGTTATCTTTGTATTGTTTCTCTTCATCTTAATTCCTTTTCCTTAATAATTTAATTCATTTATTCAGCAACTGATTATTGAATACTTATTATATTGTAAAGGTTGGTTTTATAGTGATTTCTCTATCCTTGAGTAGCTTTGTGGGTTAAAAAAAATACACACACACACACACACACACACACACATATATATATATATATATATATTTGAGACAGAGTCTCACTCTGTTGCCCAGGTTAGAGTGCAGTGGCATGATCTTGGCTCACTGCAACCTCCACCTCCCGGTTCAAGGAATTCTCTTGCATCAGCCTCCCAAGTAACTGGGATTACAGGAGCGCACCACCACGCCTGGCTAATTTTTGTATTTTTAGTAGAGACAGGGTTTCATCATGTTGGCCAGGCTGGTCTCGAATGCCAGACCTCAAGTGATCTACCTGCCTAGGCCTTCCAAAGTTCTGGGATTACAGGTATAAGCCACCATGACTGGCCAAATATTAAAAAGATGAAAATAAATGAATATGTAATTCCAGTAGTACTTCAGGAAGGACTCCATTAGGTAATATTATCGGGAATACACTTTTGAGGAAGTGACTTTTACTCTGAGACTTGGATGAAATGAAGCCCGCTTTACAAAAAATCTAGGCAAAAAGATACTTAGCTCATGGAAGAGGCTATGAAACTCTAACATAGGAAAGGCTTTGGCATGTCCTAGTTGTTGACAGATTAATTTCATTATAACCTAATGAATAAAAAGGAATTGGACTCAAAATGAGATTATATTGATTAGCAGAAGACTTGTATTCTTATGACAAGGTGCTGAAGTTTTAAAATTTCCGTGGGGGCCGGGCGCAGTGGCTCAAGCCTGTAATCCCAGCACTTTGGGAGGCCGAGACGGGCGGATCACAAGGTCAGGAGATCAAGACCATCCTGGCTAACATGCTGAAACCCCGTCTCTACTAAAAATACAAAAAACTAGCCGGGCGACGTGGCGGGCACTTGTAGTCCCAGCTACTCGGGAGGCTGAGGCAGGAGAGTGGCGTGAACCCGGGAGGCAGAGCTTGCAGTGAGCTGAGATCCAGTCACTGCACTCCAGCCTAGGTGGCAGAGCGAAACTCCGTCTCAAAAAAAAAAATAAAAATAAAATTTCCGTGGGAAGCTGTATTTGTATATATGTAGATTAAGCTGCTTGTGACAGAGACCCAGAACAATAGTGATTGAAACGATATAGATGTTTAAATTAATTTTCTTTTTTTTTTGATACAATGTCTATAACCCAGGCATAGAAATCTAATTTTCTCTTGCATTAAAATCCAAGCTGGAAAGGTACCTACTCTGCAAAACCATTATTTGACAGACATGACAGCAAATCAATATTGCCATCAGCTTTGTTGAGGAAGAGGGAAAACAAGCAATATAGGGCTTGGGCCACCTGACTCTTAAGGAAAGAACTCAGATGGTATTACATAATATTTCTGTATTTCTTTAGGCAGAACCCAAGTTGCATGGCATTCCCAGCTGTAAAGGAGCTTGGGAAATGCAGAGTTTATATTGGCGGCTTTTTTCTCAAATAAAAAGCCGTGGGTTCCATTGATTTTTTTTTTTTTTTTTTTTTTTTTTTTTTTTTTTTTTTGAGACGGAGTCTGGCTCTGTCGCCTGGGCTGGAGTGCGGTGGCCGGATCTCAGCTCACTGCAAGCTCCGCCTCCCAGGTTCACGCCATTCTCCTGCCTCCGCCTCCCAAGTAGCTGGGACTACAGGCGCCCGCCTCGTCGCCCGGCTAGTTTTTTGTATTCTTTAGTAGAGACGGGGTTTCACCGTATTAGCCAGGATGGTCTCGATCTCCTGACCTTGTGATCCGCCTGTCTCGGCCTCCCAAAGTGCTGGGATTACAGGCTTGAGCCACCGCGCGCGGCCCCCATTGATATTTTAAAAAAAGGAAAATAGATATTTGGCAACAGCTAACAATCTGCCACATAAACCTTTGGCCTGATAGTGTTAAACATATGGACTCGGACTCAGTTGACCTCATTCTAAGACCAACTCTCTTAAATTCTGATTGAGTTGATTTAGAATGTTTCCTAAACATCCATAATTGCAACAAACTCTCAAGGTAATTCAGAGGCGGATCAAAATTTCAGCACCATTGAACTGACTTATTTCCCTAATTAACTCCTTCATTTGAGTGCTCTCATTTCCCTGTGCTCCTTTACCCACATAAGAGTTCTCCAAGCCTTTTATTTCTTATGTGAATTATTTGCAGTTATCTCTCATTGCTACCATAGATATTTTATTTCTCTTATACTACAAAATCAGGAGTTAAAATGTATTTCTTATCTTTCAGACTTGGCATCCAGAGATGAGCCCCAGAAGTTACCTCCAAAAAGTGATATTTATGAAACAGAATTATTCCAGTGGGTTAACATGGAAGAATTTAAAAGCCATAGTCCTGAGAGATCAATTTTCAGAGATATCTGGGAAGGCAATTGTCATTTTGAGCAACATCAGGGACAAGAGAAGGGTTATTTTAGACAACTTATGATTAACCATGAAAACATGCCCATTTTTAGCCAACATACTTTACTCACTCAAGAATTTTATGATAGAGAGAAAATCTCTGAATGTAAAAAGTGTAGAAAAATCTTCAGTTACCATTTATATTTTAGTCACCACAAAAGAACTCATTCTAAAGAACTTTCCGAATATAAAGGATGCACAGAAATTGTTAATACACCATGCCTTTTTAAACAACAGACAATTCAAAATGGTGACAAATGCAATGAGTGTAAAGAATGTTGGAAGGCCTTTGTTCATTGCTCACAACTTAAACAACATCTAAGAATTCATAATGGTGAAAAACGCTATGAATGTAACGAATGTGGGAAGGCCTTTAATTATGGTTCAGAACTTACTCTACATCAAAGAATTCACACTGGTGAGAAACCTTATGAATGTAAAGAATGTGGGAAGGCCTTTAGACAGCGATCACAGCTTACTCAACATCAGAGACTTCATACTGGTGAAAAACCCTATGAATGTAAGCAATGTGGGAAAGCTTTTATTCGTGGCTTTCAACTTACTGAACATCTGCGACTCCATACTGGTGAGAAACCTTATGAATGTAAAGAATGTGGAAAGACTTTTAGGCATCGCTCACATCTTACTATACATCAGAGAATTCATACTGGTGAGAAACCCTATGAATGTCAGGAATGTGGGAAGGCCTTTAGCTATCACTCAAGCTTCTCGCACCATCAGAAAATTCATTCTGGCAAGAAACCTTATGAATGTCATGAATGTGGGAAGGCGTTTTGTGATGGCTTACAACTAACCCTACATCAGAGGATTCATACTGGTGAGAAACCCTATGAGTGTAAAGAATGTGGGAAGACTTTTAGACAGTGTTCACACCTCAAAAGACATCAGAGAATTCATACTGGTGAGAAACCTCATGAATGCGTGATATGTGGTAAGGCCTTTAGACTTCATTCACACCTTATTCAACATCAAAGAATTCATACTGGTGAGAAACCCTATGAATGTAAGGAATGTGGGAAAGCCTTTAGCTATCATTCAAGCTTCTCACACCATCAGAGAATTCATTCTGGAAAGAAACCTTATCAATGTGGGAAGGCGTTTAATCATGGATTACAACTTAACTTACGTCAGACTCTTCCTACTGGTGAGAAGCCAGTCAGGTTTCCTCTTCTCCCTCCCCATCCTAGTCTAGCATGAAATTTGTTGATGGAAATATACATTGTCTTTGTTTTATTTAAGGAAAATGTTGGTAAGCCACCATGTTTCATTAGTATTGATTTATTTAATTCTTGAAAATCAAATGTTTTTAAGTGAGAAAATGGAAAACTAATTAAAGTGTAAATTTTGCTCTCATTTTAATGCTGTTTCTGAGTTATTGTATTAACCGTTATTGAGAATAAATTTTTTTTTATTGACAATAAATTTTCTAAAATTACGTTTCACTGAAACCAGTGAAATATAGCATAAATAAAATGAAAACCATTTCCTCTCATCCCACAAATCTCTGCGATAACCAGTATGTGTATTTCTTCTTCCTTTATGCTCAAACAGCCTGTACACAGAAAGTGTTTGTTCCATGTGTTTGGAGGAGCTTTTACCCCCTATATGGACATTTGACAGCATCTTGTCCTTTTCACAATAATCATGAATACTTTTCTAGGTCAGTACATAAAGATGTAACCCATTCTTTGTAAGGTTCAGAATATTTCTAGAATGGAATGGGTCTGTATTTTGAGCCATTACCTACTACAGACATTCAAGTTGTTTCTAATGTTCACCTGGAACTCTAGTTTTACCTTCTTTTCTTTCTGTTGTGCAGATTCCCAACAGTGGGATTAAAGAGTATCTGGCGTTATGTATTTTGGCATGACATTTGTTTTTTAAAACCTTCTACATTTTTTGTTTAATAGAAGCATACATTATAAAATTCAAAAATTACCAAAAATGTGAAAATTAATTCTCCCCTAACATCCAGTTCTGTAGCCACTCACCTTCTCTCCACAGGTGCAACAACTGCTAGCAGTTTCTTTTTATTCTAACAGGAATATTTCATGTAAATTTCATGAATTTTTGGACAAAAGTAGGTTATTCATAATACGTGATTTATTGCACATTCTCATCCGTAAGTTCACATTTGGCCCACTTTATTTTTTTTTTTTTTTTTTTTTTTTTTTTTTTTTTTGAGACACGCCCAGGCTGGAATCCAGTGGCACAATCTTGGCTCACTGCAACCTCCACCTCCAAGTTTCAAAATTCTCCTGCCTCAGCTTCCTGAGTAGCTGGGACAACAGGCGTGCGCAACCATGCCCCGCTACTTTTTGTATTTTTGGTAGAGACAGTTTTTTACCATGTTGACCAGGCTGGTCTTGAACTCTTGACCTCAGGTGATCCACCCACCTCAGCTTCCCAAAGTGCTTGGATTACAGGCGTAACCCACTTTGCCCAGCCCACTTCATTTTTTAATATATTCCAGGAATTTAAAAACTTTGTGCTAACTATCAATTTACTGCCTCTTGGCTCCGAATCCTTCATTGCCTGCTCTGCAGTATTGGAACTGGGTTCTGTGAACATTTCTCCTTTGTCACCTGGCATGATGTTAATTTCTGCCAGTAGAGTGTGGGGAGGACACTAGAGGAGGAGGGTTTTTTCTCTTCTTAGTTTTGTTTCACTCTTGTCAGGCTCCTGTAGCGCTTGCAGCAGTAGCCCTTGGCTCCTGTAGTGTGTGACACCCAGCAGGACCAGCCTCTAACACGCACTTGGGTGGCTACACAGCAAGTAATAAGAGGTAGTGGCATCTCTCTAAAGATGGCTTTTGCCGTCTACCAAGAGATTGACTTCTAGGCTACTCCTACAACTCTGCCATTCTGAACCATGTCTCTGCCCTTTCTAAGAAAGCCTGGATTGGCCGGGCGCGGTGGCTCAAGCCTGTAATCCCAGCACTTTGGGAGGCCGAGACGGGCGGATCACGAGGTCAGGAGATCGAGACCACCCTGGCTAACACGGTGAAACCCCGTCTCTACTAAAAAATACAGAAAACTAGCCGGGCGAGGTGGCGGGCGCCTGTAGTCCCAGCTACTAGGGAGGCTGAGGCAGGAGAATGGCGTAAACCCGGGAGGCGGAGCTTGCAGTGAGCTGAGATCCGGCCACTGCACTCCAGCCTGGGCGACAGAGCGAAACTCCGTCTCAACAAAAAAAAAAAAAAAAAAAAAAAAAAAAAAAAAAAAGAAAGCCTGGATTTTGGCCTGTGGGAGAGTGGGCTAGTTTGGGTTGGGTATCTCAGTCCATGCTTTCTAGGGTCAGTCACTGCTACGACTTTCTTTTGTATTCCAAGAATATTCCAGGTAAAATTTTTAAATCCTTTGGACAAAAAGAAACCAATGACTTCATTAATACTGTATTGTAGGGTGGATTTATGTATATTTATATTTCAGAGATTTTTTACTTCCTGAATCCAAGAATTCACATCCTTCATTGATTCTCAAAAATTCTCAACTATTTCCACTTATAATATTCCTTTCCCTCATTCTCTGCCCACTTCTTCCTTCTGAATTATATCCTCTGAATTATATGTTGAACTTTTCTTACTGTCTTTTTAGAAGGTCTTTTGCTTATTTGTCCAAAACTACTGTCAAGAACAGAATTCCTTGTGTGTACATTTTTTAACATTACATATTTTGTATCACGCTATGCAATCCAAAATTTGTTTCATTCAGTCAATAAGTTCATGAAATTTAGTCTCCTTTTGTGATTTACAGGGGTTAAGGAGGGAGTGAGGTCAAGGGGGATGTGGATGTGGCTATAAAAATGCAATATGAGGCCGGGTGCAGTGGCTCACGCCTGTAATCCCAGTACTTTGGGAGGCTGAGGCAGGCAGATCACGAGGTCAGGAGATTGACACCATCCTGGCTAACATGGTGAAACCCTGTCTCTACAAAAAATACAAAAAAAAAATTAGCCGGGCGTGGTGGCAGGCGCCTATAGTCCCGCTACTCAGGAGGTTGAGTCAGAAGAATTTCTTGAACCTGGGAGATGGAGGTTGTAGTGAGCCAAGATCGTGCTCCAGCCTGAACAACAAGAGCAAAACTCTGTCTCAAAACATAAAAGAAAAAAAGAAACATTTTTCTTTTCTAAGGTCACGAAGAAATTATTCTACATTTTTTTCTATTGACTTTGTAGTTCTACCTTACACAGTTAGGTCTTTAACCTATTCCAGAGTAAAATTTTGTATTTTCAAAAAAAAACTATTCTCCCATAATTGTCTTTTGCAGCCCTTCTCTGTGAGATGGTATTTTTTCCTGCCTCTGGATGAAATGTCTGGCAAGTGTCATTATAGTCAAAAATCCAGGGAGGCTGAGGCGGACAGATCATGAGGTCAGGAGATCGAGACCATCCTGGCTAACACAGTGAAACCCTGTCTCTAATAAAAAAAATACAAAAAATTAGCCAGGCGCAGTGGCAGGCACCTGTAGTCCCAGCTACTCGGGAGGCTGAGGCAGGAGAATGGCGTGAACCCGGGAGGCAGAGCTTGCAGTCAGCTGAGATGGTGCCACTGCACTCCAGTCCGGGTGACAGAGCGAGACTCCATCTAAAAAAAAAAAAAAAAATTGCAACATGAGGAATCCTGTGGTAATGGAAATGTTCTGTGTCTTGATTCAATGTCAACATCATGCTTCTGATGTATAGTTTTTCAAGATAATTAGTATCGGGGAAAACTTGGTCAAGGGTACATGGGATCTTTTTGTATTATTATTGCAGTTGCATATACTCTAAAATTGTTTCAAAATAAAAACCTTGATTTTTTGAAGTTTAGGAAAGATTGTTTCAAATATGTGAATCTGAGTTATCAATGTACTGTAATATAGAACAGGGGACTTTATTATGTTTCCCAGTGCTATTCTGAATGACTAGTGATTAGGTTGTCTTTTATTTTAAAAAATGAGACATTCATAGGCTACTTTTTTCTTTTTTGAGACAGGGTCTTGCTTTGTTGCCCAGGCTGGAGTGCAGTGGCACAATTATAGCTCACTGCAGCCTCATTTGTGGTTACTTGACTAATTTAGATTTTTTTATGTTTATACTTTCTCATTTATATACATTAAAATAATGATTTTTTTTCTTTTTTTTTTGAGATGGAGTCTCACTCTGTCACCAAGGCTGGAGTGCAGTGGCACCATGTCAGCTCACTACAACCTCCATCTCCTGGGTTCAAGCAATTCTGCCTTAGCCTCCCGAGTAGCTGGGATTACAGGCACCCGCCACCATGCCTGGCTACTTTTTATATTTTTAGTAGAGACAGGGTTTCACTATGTTGCCCAGGCTGGTCTCGAACTCGTGACCTCAAATGATCCACCCACCTCAGCCTCCCAAAGTGCTGGGATTACAGGCGTGAGCCACCACACCCAGCCAATGATCTGTTCTTAACAAGATAAAATATTGCCTAGGTGCAGTGGCTCACGCCTGTAATCCCAGCACTTTGGGAGGCCAAGGTGGGTGGATCATGAGGTCAGCAGATCGAGATCATCCTGGCTAACACGGTGAAACCCTGTCTCTACTAAAAACATAAAAAATTGGCCAGGCACGGTGGCTCACTCCTGTAATCCCAGCACTTTAGGAGGCCGAGGCGGGTGGATCACCTGAGGTTGGGAGTTCAAGACCAGCCTGACCAACATGGAGAAACCCCGTCTCTACTAAAGAAAAATACAAAATTAGCCAGGCATGGTGGTACATGCCTGTAATCCCAGCTACTTAGGTGGAGGTTGTGGTGAGCCGAGATCGTGCCATTGCACTCTAGCCTGGGCAAAAAGAGCGAAACTCCCTTTCAAAAAACTAAAAAATAAAAAATATAAAAAATTAGCCAGGTATGGTGGCGGGTGCCTGTAGTCCCAGCTACTCAGGAAGCTGAGGCAGGAGAATGGCGTGAACCCGAGAGGTGGAGCTTGCAGTAACAGTAAGCCGAGATCGCACCACTGCACTCCAGCCTGGGCGACAGAGTGAGACTCCATCTCCAAAAAAAAAAAAAAGACAA
This sequence comes from Trachypithecus francoisi, assembly GCF_009764315.1. NCBI lineage: Eukaryota > Metazoa > Chordata > Mammalia > Primates > Cercopithecidae > Trachypithecus > Trachypithecus francoisi. The sequence goes on from NW_022681457.1 coordinate 65,828,641, forward strand.
AATATTAATGACAGAAATTAGATACACACATGCATTAACCCATTCCATGTGGAAATCAACAAGAAACATGGTATATTCCTTCTTTTGCTTTGTTTTTTCTTTAGAGATGGAGTCTTGCTCTGTTGCCCAGGCTAGAGTGCCGTGGCACGATCGTGGCTCACTGCAAACTCTGCTTCCTGGGTTCAAGCCATTCTCCTGCCTCAGCCTCCCGAGTACCTGGGATTACAGGTGCACACCACCATGCCTGGCTAATTTTTTGTATTTTTAGTAGAGACGGGGTTTCACTATGTCAGCCAGGCTGGTCTCGAACTGCTGACCTCAGGTGATCCACCTGCCTTGGCCTCCCAAAATGCTGGGATTACAGGTGTGAGCTACCATGCCTGGCCAATAAGGTATATTTATTCTTATTTGATGTGGATGAAAATTGTCAAAACACAACCAATGGGTAATGTCAACATGCATTCTAACATGCAATTTATTGGATTTAGCCAATAGAATGTGGGTGGATGTCATTTTTGGTAGAACTGTTGGGAAAAGGACTTGTGGGGTGCCTGTATAAACTGGCCATAAAAATATGGGACAATAAGTTGTGGAAAGCCACAAGAGGCCTCTGAGGAGGAAAGCCTCCTAATTGCCATCACGTTCCCATGACCAGAGCGTGACCTGCTCTCTTATCTATAAACACTGTGCTCAAGGAGAAAGACACTCCTTTGAAGCATTGGAATGTGGCCAGATATGCGGCTCCTAGTTAGGCCCACTCCCCACAGTTGCTCTCTGATAAGTAAAAGAATAAATCAGTAGTTCAGTTTATGCTGCTTCAGCACAAAGGAAATATACCTAAACTGCCATTGCCCCCCTTTCACTGTTTCACCCCGAACATCTGCTTCTTAGATCTAAGTGACTATACTCAATAAATAGTGTGGAGACCAGAGCTTGGTGCCTTTGCAGCCTCTGATTTGCTCTGGTCCTCTGGCTCCCACCTTTATGAACTCTTAACCTGTCTTTTCTCATTCCTTTGTCGCCACTGGACTTCGGATACCCTATGGGTGGTGTTGAGGCTGGTCCCCAACAGAACTTTACATGTGCTTTCATGTTATGACTTGGTTTTTGCTATTGGCCATGAGAAGAACATGCCACATGTAGCCATTTGCTCATCCATGAAAACCTTCCAAGAATAGTGGCACTGCTTCACTTCCACCTTCTAAATCTCATGCAAATTTCACCAACATGGTGAAACCCCATCTCTACTAAAAATACAAAAATTATCCAGGTGTGGTGGCAGGTCCCTATAATCTCAGCTACTCAGGAGGCTGAGGCAGGAGAATTGCTTGAACCCAGAGGGCGGAGGTTGCAGTGAGCTGAGATCGTGCCATTTCACTCTAGCCCGGGTGAAAGAGCGAAACTCCATCTCAAAAACTAAGGCCGGGCGTGGTGGCCCATGCCTGTAATCCCAGCACTTTGGGAGGCCAGAACGGGTGATCACCTGAGGTCAGGAGTTAGAGACCAGCCTGGCCAACATGGTGAAACCCCCTCTCTACTAAAAATACAAAAATTAGCCTGGCGTGGTGGCACGCACCTGTAATCCCAGCTACTCAGGAGGCTGAGGCAGGAGAATCACTTGAACCCAGGAGGCAGAGGCTGCGGTGAGCCGAGATTGCACCATTGCACTCCAGCTTGGGCAACAGAGCAAGACTCTTTCTCAAAAAAATGAATAGAAATTTTAAAATGATCATTATAAAAAAGACAAACAATAACAGATCTTGGTGAGGGCAGAGAGAGGGAAACACTTTAGTACACTGCTGGTGGGAATGCAAATTAGTATAACCACTATAGAAAAAATTATAGAGTTTTTTGGCCGGGCGCGGTGGCTCAAGCCTGTAATCCCAGCACTTTGGGAGGCCGAGACGGGCGGATCACGAGGTCAGGAGATCGAGACCATCCTGGCTAACACGGTGAAACCCCGTCTCTACTAAAAAATACAAAAAACTAGCCGGGCGAGGTGGTGGGCGCCTGTAGTCCCAGCTACTCGGGAGGCTGAGGCAGGAGAATGGCGTGAACCCAGGAGGTGGAGCTTGCAGTGAGCTGAGATCCGGCCACTGCACTCTAGCCTGGGCGACAGAGCGAGACTCCATCTCAAAAAAAAAAAAAAAGAAAAAGAAAAAATTATAGAGTTTTCTCAAGAAACTAAACAGATAATCCACATAATCCAGAAATCTCACTGTGGGGTACATATCCAGAATGAAGGAAATCAGTACATCTAAGAGCTATCTGCACACCCATGTTTACCGCAGCACTATTAACAACGGCCAAAATATGGAATCAACCTAAGTCTCCATCAACGCATAATGGATTTATACACAATAGAATACTATTCAGCCATAAACAGAATGAAATACTACCATGTGCAGCAACATGGGTGGAAGTGGAGGTTAATTATGTTAAGGGAAATAAGCCAGGAACAGAAAGACAAACTTGGCGTGTTCTCATGCATAAGTGGGAGCTAAAAGAGTTGATCTCATGGAGGTCAGAGTAGAATGATGGTTACTAGAGGTTAGGAAGTGAGGGGCCAGAGGTGAAGAGAGGTTAGTTAATGGATATAAAAATATGGTTAGGGCCGGGCGCGGTGGCTCAAGCCTGTAATCCCAGCACTTTGGGAAGCCGAGATGGGCGGATCACGAGGTCAGGAGATCAAGACCATCCTGGCTAACACGGTGAAACCCCGTCTCTACTAAAAATACAAAAAACTAGCCGGGCGAGGCGGCGGGCGCCTGTAGTCCCAGCTACTCGGGAGGCTGAGGCAGGAGAATGGCGTAAACCCGGGAGGCGGAGCTTGCAGTGAGCTGAGATCTGGCCACTGCACTCCAGTCCGGGCGACAGAGCGAGACTCCGCCTCAAAAAAAAAAAAAATATGGTTAGATAGGGCTGGGTGCGGTGCCTCATGCCTGTAATCCCGGCACCTTGGGAAGCCGAGGTGGGTGGATCACAAGGTCAAGAGATCAAGACCGTCCTGGCCAACATGGTGAAACCCTGTCTCTACTAAAAATACAAAAATAAGCTGGGCATGGTGGCTCGCATCTGTAGTCCCAGCTATTTGGGAGGCTGAAGCAGGAGAATTGCTTGAACCCAGGGGGCAAAGGTTGCAGTGAGCCAAGATCACACCATTGCACTCCAGTGTGACAACAGAGTGAGACTCCATCTCAAAAAAAAAAAAAAAAAAGGTTAGCTAGAAAGAATAAGTTCTAGTGTTTGATAGGACAGTAGGATGACTATAGTTAATAATAATTTATTGTATATTTCAAAATAGGTGGAAGATAATATTTGAAATATTCTAACACAAGGAAATGATAAATGTTTGAGGTGAATATCCTAATTACCCTGATTTATTACATATCATATGCAGGTATCAAAATATCACACATATCCATAAATACGTACAATTATTATGCATCAATAAAAACATACACTGTAATCCCAGCACTTTGGGAGGCCGAGGCGTGGGATCACTTGAGGTCAGGAGTTCAAGACCAGCCTGGCCAATGTGGTGAAACCCTGTTTCTACTAAAAATACAAAAATTAGCCGGCTATGGCAGTACATGCCTGTAATCCCAGCAATTTGAGAGGCTGAGGTGGAAGAACTGCTTGAATCTGGGAGGCAGAGGCTGCAGTGAGCTGAGATTGTACCACCGCACATATACAATCAGGGGCCTTATTTAAGTGGCACTGTGTTGGAATTAAGAATACCGCTGAGGGCCAGGTGCGGTGGTTCAAGCCTGTAATCCCAGCACTTTGGGAGGCTGAGCCGGGCGGATCACGAGGTCAGGAGATCGAGACCATCCTGGCTAACCCGGTGAAACCCCGTCTCTACTAAAAAATACAAAAAATTAGCCGGGTGAGGTGGCAGGCGCCTGTAGTCCCAGCTACTCGGGAGGCTGAGGCAGGAGAATGGCGTAAACGCGGGAGGTGGAGCTTGCAGTGAGCCGAGATCGCGCCATTGCACTCCAGCCTGGGCGACAAGTGAGACTCCGTCTCAAAAAAAAAAAAAAAAAAAAAAAAAAAAAAAAGGCCGGGCGCGGTGGCTCAAGCCTGTAATCCAGCACTTTGGGAGGCCGAGACGGGCGGATCACGAGATCAGGAGATCGAGACCATCCTGGCTACATGGTGAAACCCCGTCTCTACTAAAAATACAAAAAACTAGCCGGCGAGGTGGTGGCGCCTGTAGTCCCAGCTACTCGGGAGGCTGAGGCCGGAGAATGGCGTAAACCGGGAGGCGGAGCTTGCAGTGAGCTGAGATCCGGCCACTGCACTCCAGCCTGGGCGACAGAGCGAGACTCTGTCTCAAAAAAAAAAAAAAAAAAAAAGGCCGGGCGCGGTGGCTCAAGCCTGTAATCCCAGCACTTTGGGAGGCCGAGACGGGCGGATCACGAGGTCAGGAGATCGAGACCATCCTGGCTAACACGGTGAAACCCCGTCTACTAAAAATACAAAAAAAAAATTAGCCGGGTGAGGTGGCGGGCGCCTGTAGTCCCAGCTACTCGGGAGGCTGAGGCCGGAGAATGGCCTAAACCCGGAGGCGGAGCTTGCAGTGAGCTGAGATCCGGCCACAGCACTCCAGCCTGGGCGACAGAGCGAGACTCCGTCTCAAAAAAAAAAAAAAAAAAAAAAAAAAAGAATACCGCTGAGAACCAGGGATAGCAGAATTGGCCCCACTTAGTATTATTCCCAATGATTGCATATGCCCAGATGACTATGTATTGACTGGTTTGTCAGCCATTGTTAGATGTGTTGGAGACGCCCAACAGAACACACACCCTGAGTTCCATCTTCCATAGGTGTGCCACCCCTAGACATGAAGCCTGCCACTCCAATGGAGGGCTGATCATCTGGATGGAGTTTACAAATATGGGCTGAGTGCAGTGTGTTCCTTGTGTTGTGAGTTGACCTGTGGAACAAGGATGAGACCATGTAAGAAGGCCTGTGTATGTGTAGACTGACTACTACTGGATATATAATTCAGAAGCCAGTCAAAGATATCTTTGGAGACACAAATCAGGAGGTACTGCTGCTAATGAAGCAGAGCTAGGGATTTTTATTTTTAAAAAATTACAGACAGTACAATTCACTTTTTTATACTTCTATTTTTTACACATGCATAGATTTTTGTTATCTATGACCACAAGCAGGATACAAAACAATTCCAACACCTCAAAGAATTCCCTCGTGCACCCCCTGTGTATTCAGATCCCACCCCACCCCAGACACTCAGCAACCTTTGATCTGTTTTCTGTGGTTATATTTTCACCTTCTCCAACATGTCATATAAATGGAATCGTACAGTATGTAACTTTTTGGGACTGGGTTCTTTCCCTTAGCATAATATATTCGAGGTTCATCTATATTGTTGCATGTTTCAGTAGCTCATTATTGTTATCGTTGAGTAGAATTCCATCCTGTGAATGTACCACAGTGTATCCATTTACACACTGAAGAACATTTGCTTGTCTCTAGTTTTTAATTTTTTTAAATTATAAATGATACTTGCAAACACTCATGTACAGGTTTCTGTGTGCACATAATTTTTCATTCCTCCAGGATAAATACTTATAAGTGGGATTGCTGGGTCATATTGGATGTGTAACTTTTTGAGACTGGCATATTGTTTTCCAGAGCAGCTTTACCATTTTGTCTTTCCTATTAGCAATGAATGAGAGTTCCAGTAACAAATCCGTATCTGTACTCCTGAATCTAAAATAAAGGTTAAAAAAGAAAGAGTTCCGGCTGGGCGCGGTGGTTCATGCCTGTAATCCCGAGACGGGTGGATCACGAGGTCAGGAGATCGAGACCATCCTGGCTAACACGGTGAAACCCCGTCTCTACTAAAAAATACAAAAAATTGGCCGGGCGCAGTGGCTCAAGCCTGTAATCCTAGCACTTTGGGAGGCCGAGACGGGCGGATCACGAGGTCAGGAGATCGAGACCATCCTGACTAACACGGTGAAACCCCGTCTCTACTAAAAACTACAAAAAACTAGCCGGGCGAGGTGGCGGCGCCTGTAGTCCCAGCTACTCGGGAGGCTGAGGCAGGAGAATGGCGTGAACCCGGGAGGCGGAGCTTGCAGTGAGCTGAGATCCGGCCACTGCACTCCAGCCTGGGTGACAGCGCGAGACTCCGTCTCAAAAAAAAAAAAAAAAAAAAAAAAAAAAAATTAGCCCAGCGTGGTGGCGGGTGCCTGTAGTCCCAGCTACTCCGGAAGCTGAGGCAGGAGAATGGCGTGAACCTGGAGGCGGAGCTTGCAGTGAGCCGAGATCTAGCCAGAGCGAGACTCCATCTCAAAAAAAGAAAAAAAAGGAGAGTTTCAGTTGTTCCACATTCTTGTCAGCACTTGGTATTGTCACATATCTAGGATTTTGAAAAGCCCGATTATAAACTGATGAATATCTCAAATAGTAGAACATCCCAAGTGAATGTTGAAGACTAGTGTTGGAGCCTGTGCTTTTGCTGTTGCATTTTACTTGTGAAGCAGGGCATGGTAAGCCTGGTTCTACTGCTAGACCAGAAACTGAGTGAAGCAATTAAAGCATTAGCTGGCAAGAAATGATCATATTTGAGATGTACTGTGCGCTATCTGATACTGGGGACACAGAGGGTGAGGAGATATGCTTGTTCACATACATTATCAGGAAATACACAGCAGTTATAGGAGCCATGTTTGTAGGATGGAGCTGATTTACAGTCAGACTGCAAAGCTCTAACATTATCTCCATGATGCCTGGATGTCTGGCTCTGACTCTTGGTTGGGATAAAGCCGGTGAGCTACATGAGGTACTGGTTAAAGTCTTTTTTTTTTTTTTGAGATGGAGTCTCGCTCTGTTGCCCAGGCTGGAGTGCAGTGGCGTGATCTCGGCTCACTGCAAGCTCTGCCTCCTGGGTTCATGCCATTCTCCTGCCTCAGCCTCCCAAGTAGCTGGGACTACAGGCACCCGCCGCCACGTCCTGCTAATTTTTTGCATTTTTAGTAGAGATGGGGTTTCACCGTGTTAGCCAGGATGGTCTTGATCTCCTGACCTCGTGATCTGCATGCCTCGGCCTCCCAAAGTGCTGGGATTACAGGCGTGAGCCACCGCGCCTGGCCGGTTAAAGTCTTATTTTCCCTGGGAGACTCCCAGAGCCAATTTGTTAATGATGGCTTTTTAACTTTTTTAAACTCACATAACCAGTTAAGATAGCCTGGCATGACTATGTAACCAGTGAACAGAGAGGAATAAAAAACCCATGCAGTGGCTGGGCACAGTGGCTCACGCCTGTAATCTCAGCACTTTGGGAGGCTGAGGTAGGCGGATTACCTGAGGTCATGAGTTTGAGACCAGCCTGGCCAACATGAAGAAACCCTGTCTCCACTAAAAACACAAAAACTAGCTGGTCATGGTGGCACATGCTTACAATCCCAGCTACTCGGGAGGCTGTGGCAGGAGAATTGCTTGAACCTGGGAGGCAGAGGTTGCTGTGGGCTGAGATCGCACCACTACACTCCAGCCTGGGCGACACAGCAAGACTCTGTCTCAAAAAAACAAAACAATGACAACAAAAAAACCCGTGTTGAGAAGTCCTGCCATCAGCTCTCCCTAAATCAAGTTTCATACAGATCTTAGTGGTTCAGTTCAGAGACAGTGTGCAGTCTGTGCGTGAATAAAACCACTAAGAAGCGTGCAGCTAGATGATTCTGAGCCCCAGTGCTTACCTTCCCTTTCTTTTGCTGAGCCACATCCTTTGCTTCTAACCAAAAACATTTCCTGGGTGTGCTCTGTGGAGTCTTGTTAGTCCTCTGAACTGATGAAATCATTTTGCATATGTCTTATGACCTTGCAGTTAGGTCTACAAAATATGAATTTGCAAAATCACTCCTATTTTGTCATATATATTTAGGCCAAGTTGACTTAAATTCTATAAACATGTTTGCTCCTTAGAGATGCCCAAACCTCATTGAGCAATAGATAAGTTAGATGAAAAATACTCATGCGGCACATGATATTTTGGTTCATGATGGACTGCATATACAATGGTGGTCTCATAAGATTATAGTACCAGCCAGGTGTGATGGCTCACGCCTGTAAATCCCAGCACTTTGGAAGGCCAAGGCGGGTGGATCATGAGGTCAGGAGATTGAGACCATCCTGGCCAACATGGTGAAGCCCCATCTCTACTAAAAATACAAAAATTAGCCACACTTGGTGGCTTGCACCTGTACTCCCAGCTACTCCGGAGGCTGAGGCAGGAGAATCACTTGAACCCGGGAGGCAGAGGTTGCAGTGAGCCGAGATCGCACCACTGCACACCAGCCTGGGCAATAGAGTGAAACTCTGTCTCAAAAAAAAAAAAAAAAAAAATTATAGTACCATATTTTTGCTGTACCTTTTCTGTGTTTAGATAGGTTTACATATATAAATAATTACCATTGTGTTACAATTGCCTATAGTATTCAGCACAGTAACATGCAGTACAGATGTGTAGCCTAGAAGCAACAGGCTCTACCATATAGCCTAGGTGTTTAGTAGGATGTACCATCTCGGTTTGTATCAGCACTCTGTGATGCTTGCAAAATCATGACACTGCCTAATGATGCATTTCTCAGAATGTATCCCTGTTAAGTGAGGCAATGCTGTATTTATCAATTCATAAAGTGAAAATCTCTAAAGTGAGTGAAGTGGCTCACACCTGTAATCCCAGCACTTTAGGAGGCTGAAGAGGGAGGACTGCTTGAGGCCAGGAGTTTGATACCAGCCTGGGCAACACAGCAAGACCCCATATGTATAAAAAATAAAAACGTTAAGTGAGTGGGATGGTGTATGCCTGTAGTCCTAGCTACTTGGGAGGCTGAGGCAGGAGAATTGCATGAGTCCAGGAATTCAAGTCTGCAGTGAGCTATAATGGCATCACTGTACTCCAGCCTAGGTGACAGACTGAGAACCTGTCTAAAAAAAAAAAAGGCAAAGAAAATTTCTGACTTCTTTGAAAGAAATCTTCAAGCAGGATTCTGGAATACAGCCCAATGTTGTTTCACGCCAAAATATAAACCACAGGACCAAATTTTCCTAAGGAGCAGCAGCTCATATGTAAATAGCTTTAGAAAACACAACTTCGGCCAGGCACGGTGGCTCACACTTGTAATCTCAGCACTTTGGGAGGCCGAGGCAGGGGGATCACCTGAGGTCAGGCTTTGGAGACCAGCCTGGCCAACATGATGAAACCCCATCTCTACTAAAAATACAAAAAAAATTAGCTGGGTGTGGTGGTGGGTGCCTGTAATCCCAGCTACTTGGGAGGCGGAAGCAGAAGAATCGCTTGAGGCAGAGGTTGCAATGGGCCGAAATTGCACCATTGCACGCCAGTCTGGGAAACAAAAGCGAAACCCTGTCTCAAAAATAAAAAAAGAAAGAAAGAAAGAAAACATAACTTCATTTAAACTTTCTTTAAAGCGTTCAAAAGTACCTCCTTCACAGACATTCATTAGATTCCATATCTTGATTTCTCTCTGCGCCTTTGTTGAGAAATGACAGCATGGGGTCTTTTGAGGATGGATCACATTATCCACAGCCTTTCTTTGGGGGCTATTTTCATTTTTTTGTGTGTGCAAAATTGGGACGTATATGATGAATATGATTTACTGCCAGAAAATGAGAAAGAACATATATGGACCCCTCAATTGAGTTGTTATTAAGGTATGTAATTATAAGCCAAAAATGCAGCCAAATCCTCAACTGTATTTTATGGTCAGTTTTTCTTCATGCCAAAATCACCTATTAGTAACCACCATATCTTTGCTCATTGACTGCAGAATCCAAATATTTATACCTTTATTTATTTATTTATTTATTTTTGAGACAGGGTCTTGCTCTGTCACCCAGGCTGGAGTGCAGTAGCACTATCCTGGCTCACTGCAACCTCTGCCTCCTGGGCTCAAGTGATCCCCCCACTCAGCCTCCCCAGTAGCTGGGACTACAGGCATGTGCCATCATGCCTGGTTAATTTTTTGTAGAGATGGGGTTTTGGCACGTTTCCCAGGCTGGTCTCAAACTCCTGGGCTCAAGTGATCCTTCCAACACCTTCAAAAGTGCTGGGGTTACAGGCATGAGCCACCAAGCCCAGCCTTATACCTTTATTTTTATTATATGTTAATAGATACTAAAAAATTACTTTTCCCTTTTAATAAAACAATCAAGTTAAATAAAAACTTTTTTATTAAATAAAAAATGAAACTGTTTTTAGTTTAAAAGCCTGACCATTTTGTTGGCCAGGAATTTGGGAAGACCTCAGCTGGGCAGTTCTTGCTTGAGGTCTCATTTGTGGTACCAGTTGGGTATCAGCAGGGTCCACAGTCATCTGAAGGCTTGACTGGATGTCCAAGAGGCTTCACTTACATGGTTGGCAGCTGATGCTAGCTGATGGCTGGGAGCTCAGCTGTGGCTGTTGACCTGGGTGCCTACACACAGACTTCCTAGCATCACAGTCTCGGTATGGCTAGACTTCTGTCATGGAAGAGAGCTCTTCCCAGAGTTAAAAGTCCCTATAATCCTAGCACTTTGGGAGGCCGAGGTGGGCAGATCACCTGAGGTCAGGAGTTCAAGATCAGCCTGGCCAACATGATGAAACCCTGTCTCTACTAAAAATACAAAAATTAGCCATGCGTGTGGTGCTTGCCTATAATCTCAGCTACCCAGGAGGCTGCGGCAGGAGAATCACCGGCACCTGGGAGGCAGAGGCTGCAGTGAGCTGAGATCATGCCACTGCACTCCAGCCTGGGTGACTGAGTGAGACTCTCTCTCTCAAAAAAAAAAAAAAACAAAGTCCCAAGCCCCATTTGTTTCCTTTTAATCTTCCTTTCTTTAGTATTAATTCTTTGATGGTGTAAAAGAAATGAGCAACAGTTAAAGTCACTCTTACAATCATTTCATTTGAAGAGTTCTCATCCTATGTGAATTCCCTGGTGTAGCGTAATATATGAACGATGGCTATAAGCTTTTCCATATTCATCATTTGTACTTGACCAGTAAGATACAGACCGTAGGTAAAGACTATATTCCTCCCCATGCTCCAACTTCAACACACTCACAGGACTTTTCTCTAGTTGGAATTCTCTGATGGTGAAAAAGGGAAATGCTGGATGCCTCTCCTTCTCTAGTAGACTTTTTGCTTTCAAAGAACGCATTAACTGTGGAAACAGCAATCTCACATTTATGACATTTGCCTGGAAGATTTGGGCTGTGACTAAACGTCTTTCTACATCTATTACGTTCATTCACATTCCCAGTTTTCACAATAACATTGATCAAGTTTCCCTGTAGCATGAATTCTCTGGTTTGAACCAGCACCATATTGATAAAATTTATAGCTGTTTCCCTTCAGTGTCAATTATCTCACGTGGTGAAAGTTCTGAATCGTCTGCCAGTATCTGACTGAATACACATATGCACTGACCCAGCGATTCCATTCCTAAGTATATACACAAGAGAAATACATGTATGTACACCAAGACAAGTATGCTCTCAGAAGCATGATTTATTATGACCCTAAGCTGTAAACAATGTAAAAGTTCATCAATAGGAGAATGGATAAATTGTGATATAATCATATAATAGAATTCTATCCTGGATAAAAATAAATAAACTTCTGCCACATGCACTAATGATTAGACTCAGGGACATGATGAATGTAATAAGCCGTACATGAAAGAATGCATGATAATCCAATTTATAGAAAGGTTTATAATATGTAAAAACTAATTTGTAATGTTAGAAGTCAGAATCATGGTCAACTGTGAGGAGGTAACAACTAATTTTTATTTTGTATTTGCAATGAGAAATACAGTTTATACCTCCTTCTTTTAAAGGACCTCTCTACTCACTGTATAGTCCATGGACCGCAGTCAGTTGGCCAACTAGTTATTACTGATTAACAAAAGGATATGTGTTGAAATGGAAAATGTGATTTTCAATGTTTATAACACCTTGACAGAGGAAGTTTTTGTCTGCTGAAGCTAGTAATAAAAAAAATTGGACTTTTTAATTATTTTTGTCATGTAATTTGTCTAATAATATTTGTGTGTGTGTGTGTGTGTGTGTGTGTGTGTGTGTTTTATAGGCTGGCAAATAGTAGGTTACCATGTGGCATAGTACCTTAAACTGTTGGATATTATTATGCTTGCAAGCAACATCATCTACAGGGTTTACTATGACTTAACATTTTTTTACAAAAAAAAGCCACATTACTTACTGAATTCCCATGGTTTCTACCTTGTGAGTTTTCTGATGGACAATGAGGTTTGACTTACAACTGAAGAACTTCCCACACTGTTTACATTCATATGGTTTCTCTCCTGTGTGAGTTTTCTGATGGCGAATGAGGTTTGATTTCCTACTAAAGGCTTTCCCACACTGAGGACACCCATTGGATTTCTCTCCTGTATGTATCCTGTGATGTACAGTGAGGATTGCCTTCTGGCGGAAGGACTTCCCACATTCATTACAAATATAGGGTTTCTCCCCTGTGTGAATTCTCTGGTGGAGAGTGAGGGTTGTCTTTTGGCAGAAGGACTTCCCACATTCATTGCAAATATAGGGTTTCTCTCCTGTGTGAGTTCTCTGATGCACAGTGAGGGTTGTCTTCTGGATAAATGCCTTCCCACACTCATTACACTGATATGGTTTCTCTCCTGTGTGAGTTCTCTGGTGATCAATGAGGTATGACTTCTTCCTAAAGGCACTTCCACACTGAGGACATTCATAGGCTTTCTCCCCCGTATGTGTTTTGTGATGTCTAGTGAGGGTGGCCTTCTGGCGGAAGGACTTCCCACAATCCATACAAATAAAGGGTTTCCCCTCTATATGTGTTTTCTCATGAAGGGTGAGGGCTGTCTTCTGACGGAAGGCCTTTCCACACTGATTGCAAACATAAGGTTTTTCACCTGTGTGAATTCGCTGATGTTCAATGAGGTATGATTTCCTTCTAAAGTTATTCCCACAGTAAGGACAGTGAAAGGGTTTCTCTTCTGTTTGTGGTCTCTGAGGCATAATAAAGACAGACTTTCTGCAGAGGAATTTCCCATATTTGTTGTAGGCAGAGGGCTTCTTTTCCATAAGATTACTTGGATGGACACTGAGGCTTGACTTTTCTATGAAGGCAATTCCATCTTTACTGTAGTCAAAGGTTCTTTCTCCTCTGTGAGCTCTAGTATGTGTAAATAGCATTCCTTTCATCAGGAAGGATTTTTCACATTCATTATGGTCAAATGGTCGCTCTGGAGCTTGAGCCTTCTGATGCTGAATAAGCTCCTGTTTACCACTAAGAACTCTTTCTGTTTGTTTCTGGAGATTCACTGCAGGATGAATTTTCTCATGCTTGGTACTGAGGAGTGATTTCTCCCATCCAGTACTGTCCCCAAACTTCTCTTTTATGGGGCTTATATTTCTAATGACTAGTTCTGAAATATTTTTCAAAACTTTTCCATCAGGTTTATATTCACATAGTACGGTTTTTGAAATACGGTTCTTGCCTAGAGTAAGTGCTTTACTATAAATATTACTTCTCTCCTTAATTAGTTTTTTGTGATTGATGAATATGAGGGATCTAGAATGCCTGTCTTGGTATTCTTTGAACTTCACTAAGACATCTTCAGTTTTCCCATCTTCTTCTAGAAAAGAATACAATTAACACTGTGAGTCTTCACATAAATGCTATGGATTGGGTATACATCCAGACAAACTATGGTGAGACCATCTCACTACTGTGATCTACAAAAAGGCCAGAATAAATTACCTCTTGGTAGCGAAAATGTATAAACACAAATACAAATCTTGCTACTCTGTTAAAATGAAGAAAAACTGGCATAAGCAAAAAACACTCATATCTTTGGCATGTTATAAATATAAGCTGCACTGAGAAGGTATAAGAAACACAAGGATGGCCAGGTGCAGTGGCTCATGCCTGTAATCCCAATACTTCGGGAGGCCGAGGTGGGCGGATCACCTGAGGTCAGGAGTTTGAGACCAGCCTGGCCAACATGGAGAAACCCTGTCTCTACTAAAAATTCAAAATTAGCTGGGCATGGTGGCGCATGCCTGTAATTCCAGCTACTCGGGAGGCTGAAGCAGGAGAATTGCTTGAACCAGAGGGGCAGAGGTTGCAGTGAGCCGAGATCATGCCATTGCACTCCAGCCTAGGCAACAAGAGCGAAAGTCTGTCCCCCCCTACCAAAAAAAAAAAAAAAAAGGCTGGGCGCGGTGGGTCAAGCCTGTAATCCCAGCACTTTGGGAGGCCGAGACGGGCAGATCACGAGGTCAGGAGATCGAGACCATACTGGCTAACACGGTGAAACCCCGTCTCTATTAAAAAATACAAAAAACTAGCTGGGCGAGGTGGCGGGCACCTGTAGTCCCAGCTACATGGGAGGCTGAGGCAGGAGAATGGTGTAAACCTGGGAGGCGGAGCTTGCAGTGAGCTGAGATCCGGCCACTGCACTCCAGCCCGGCCGACAGAGCAAGACTCCGTCTCAAAAAAAAAAAAAAAAAAAAAAAAGGGATAAGTGAGCAGAAGAGAAAGAATGATGAAAGAGGGATTCTCCTCGGAATGGAAGATTCAGAGCTGCTGAAGTGAGCCTACCAAGGGTGCTGAACAATAGGCAATGTGACCAAAAATTATTTAGGAAGAGACAAAAAGCTATACATTATTTATCCCCTCATGACTAAGTAAGTGTTATAAGTGCTTCCAATTATTTCTTCTTCACTTGCATTTAGCCCATGAATGGTAAATGAACTTTCTCAGCTCAATTCAAAGTGTTTACAGAAACATTCGTCTATAGTCTAGGCCCTAGATGTCCATATAACTGTAATTTATTTTCTCTTGAAAGCAGAGAATCTGGAAAACATATTCCCATGAGGAATTATCAAATACACCAAAAGACAAAATATATTTCCAACAGGAATATAATCACTGTTGCGTATACATTTTATATATATATATATGTATTTAAATTCATTTTTATTTTTTTGAGAAAGGGTCTCGCTGTGTCCCCCAAGCTGGAATACAGTGGTGTGATCCTGGCTCACTGCAGCCTTGGCATCCTGGGCTCAAGCAATCCTCCCACCTCAGCCTCCCAAGTATCTGGGGCTACAGGTGTGTGCCACCATATCCAGCTAATTTTTTATTTTTTTTTACAGACGGGGGTCTTCCTGTGTTGCCCCGGCTGGACTTGAACTCCTGGCCTCAAATGATCTTCCAAAAGTTCTGGGATTATAGGCGTGAGCCACAGTGCCCAGAAACTTAGTATTCTGATTGCTGTTACCATCAATTTATTCTGCCAGAGATGGTCAATAATGAAATTCTCCTGACCAACAATTCTAACTTCATTCTTTCAATTTGCCAAATTACTTTTTTCAGCTTTAGGGAAAGATAGGTTTGAGTTTTCCTCCCAATACAGTCACCTACCTTAACTCTGCAATTCCCTGTTGGAGCTGTAAAGGACTGGATTCTTCGATGTATGTGCAGAGCACTGATTAATCTTAATTATTTTTTAAAAATTATTGTATATCTTACTATAGTTGCCTTACTACCATCCATATTTGGGAGGGCAATTTAAAGATGGATTCATCTTACCTATGATTTACATTGTTATTTATAATAGTCCCATACTGGGAACAGCCCAAATATCCATCAAAAGATGAACAGGTAAAACTGTGTCATGTATTATACAACAGAATACTACCACAGCAAGAAGAAGAAACAATGCTGATACACAATGACAACAGGAATGAATCTCAAATATTTTGCAGCGTGTAAGCTTTATGAAAAAGAATACATATCATACAATTCCACTTATGTGCAGTTCTAGGACATGTAAAACTAATCTGTATTGGTAATTGGAGTTACATTGCCTCCCTAAGCATATACCTCCAAGTATATGCTACTATCCAATTTTTCTTAAAGTTTTCATAGTCTTTCCTTTTTTTGGAGACAAAGTCTCACTCGGTCACTCAGGCTGGAGTGCAACAACTGGTCTCAGCTCACTGCAACCTCCACCTCTCATGTTCAAGTGATTCTCCTGCCCCAGCCTCATGAGTAGCTGGGATTACAGGCATGTGCCACCACACCTGGCCAATTTTTGTATTTTTAGTAGAGACAGGGATTCATTATGTTGGCCAGGCTGGTCTTGAACTCCTGACCTCGTGATCCACCCGCCTTGGCCTCCCAAAATGCTGGGATTATAGGTGTGAGCCACTGCACCTGGTCCCCACCCTTTTTTTTTCTTTTGAGACAGAGTCTCACTCTGTCACCCAGGCTGGAGTGCAGTGGCACAATCCCAGCTCATTGCAACCTTAGTCTCCCAGGTTCAAGTGATTCTCATGCCTTGGTCTCCTGAGTAGCTGGGACTACAGGTGTGTGCCACCACATCTGGCTAATGTTTTTTATATTTTCTAGTGGAGATGGGGTTTCACTGTGTTGGCCTGGCTGGTCTCGAACCCCTGACCTCGAGTGATCCACCGCCTTGGCCTCCTAAAATGCTGAGATTCTAGGCGTGAGCAACTGCTCCCGGCTAAGCTTTCACATAGTTTTTCTACCTTTCAGTATCCTGTCTGTCTGAAATTGTAATATAATTATGGTATGGAGCATTCACTTCAAGGTATTTTCCAACAACCTGGGATCTTAACATGATCATTCTATGTAAAGTCCTCGATTTGATAATATAATATTGCTTTCCCAACTAAAACTCATGTTTTTGGAGGTCAATATTTTATTGACAATCTTCTCTAAAATCTTCTGAGTTTACATTTACACACTGTTATCTGAAGTTAGGGGATACAATGCTGGCAGGTACACCTAAAAAGAACTTAGTAGTAAATGATTTCTAAATGGATAAGAAAGATATTTTCCTTGCACAGTATGACAATCAATAAGATAACTACTGAATACCTGGCCTCTGTTACAAGGTGCAGTAAGGAAAGGCAAAAGAGAGGACCTTATTTTGGGGAAATGATGAACCAAATGGAGAAAGAAGTTTCATATAAAACAACTTTGAATTAGGTACCAAATTACTAGATCATATCAGAGGACGTGTCTGCTCACATATTACAGATGTTAAGTAGAATGGGAATGCATAAGAAACAGAAATAGACATAGCCTGGCGGCAAGGTTAAATTCTTTACCACGTTGGCCGGGCGCGGTGGCTCAAGCCTGTAATCCCAGCACTTTGGGAGGCCGAGACGGGCGGATCACGAGGTCAGGAGATCGAGACCATCCTGGCTAACACGGTGAAACTCCGTCTCTACTAAAAATACAAAAAATTAGCTGGGTGCGGTGGCGGGCGCCTGTAGTCCCAGCTACACGTGAGGCTGAGGCAGGAGAATGGCGTGAACCCCGGAGGCAGAGCTTGCAGTGAGCCGAGATTGGGCCACTGCACTCCAGCCTGGGGGACAGAGCGGGACTCCGTCTCAAAAAAAAAAAAAAATTTTTTTTACCTTGCCAAATGAGAGGCCTAACCTTTAACTTCAGTTTCAGGGTGGTAATTTTTAAGGCCTTTGAATGTCATGGCTAATAGTTTATTTGTTTGCTGGGGAGTCTTTGGCTGGCCAGACAGTAACAATATGATTTAGGGTAGGGGTTTTGAGTCATGCAGCAAGCATCAGCTCAGCTTCCTAAGGCACTGGAAACTGAGCTCAGCCACCGGGGCAATCAGGCCTATTTGATGGAGCCCCAATAAAAACTTTGGACACTGAGGCTGTGCTGAGCTTCGCTGGTTGGCAGTACTCTGTATGCATCGTCACACAGTGTTGCCAGGATTGCTATCCCTGACTCCACAGCGATAGGGCGACTAGAAGCTGCAAGTTTGGCACTTTCCCGTACACTGCCTATTTCCTTCTTCCCTTGACTGATTTTAATCTTTTCCTGTAACAAATTGTAACTGTGAGTGTAACAGCTTTCACTGAGGTCCATGGGTCTTTTCAGCAAATTATCAAACCCAGCCAGGTGCGGTGGCTCACACCTGTAATCCCAGCACTTTTGGAGGCCGAGGCAGGTGGATCACTTGAGGTCAGAGGTTTGAGACCAGCCTGGCCAACATAGTAAAACCCTGTCTCTATTAAAATACAAAAATCAGCAAGGCATGGTGGCACATGCCTATAATCCCAGCTACTTGGGAGGCTGAGAATCACTTGAACCTGGGAGGTGGAGGTTGCAGTGAGCCAAGATTGCGCCACTGCACTCTAGCCTGAGCGACAGAGTGAGACTCTGTCTCAAAAAAAAAAAAAATTATCAAACCTAAGGGCAGTCCTGGGTATCCGTGAATTTACAGCTGGTGTCAGATGTAAGGGTGGTCTTGCATGGATTACTGTACTCCCTAACTGCATAGTTGGCTAACTTTGCAAGTATATATGGAACATTTAGTATCCATCATATAAGGAAAGGTCCAGCTGTGATGAATAGAACCAATTACAGTTTTCCCTCATTATCCAATCCAAGGGGACAGGTTCCGAAACCCCTAAGGATACTAAAATCCAAAGATGCTCAAGTCCCTCATATAAAATAGTGTAGTATTTGCATATAACCTATACATCTCCTCCTGTATACTTTAAATCATCTCTAGATGACTTATAATACCTTTTACAATGCAAATGCTATGCCAACAGCTATTATACTATACTGATTTTTTTTTTTTTTTGAGACGCAGTCTCGCTCTGTCGCCCAAACTGGAGTGTAGTGGCTGGATCTCAGCTCACTGCAAGCTCCGCCTTTCGGGTTCATGC
The DNA here is from genome assembly GCF_009764315.1 of Trachypithecus francoisi. Classification (NCBI taxonomy): domain Eukaryota; kingdom Metazoa; phylum Chordata; class Mammalia; order Primates; family Cercopithecidae; genus Trachypithecus; species Trachypithecus francoisi. The sequence continues at coordinate 65,847,427 of NW_022681457.1, forward strand.
CATTCTCCTGCCTCAGCCTCCCGAGTAGCTGGGACTATAGGCGCCTGCCACCTCGCCCAGCTAGTTTTTTGTATTTTTTAGTAGAGACGGGGTTTCACCGGGTTAGCCAGGATGGTCTCGATCTCCTGACCTTGTGATCCGCCCGTCTTGGCCTCCGAAAGTGCTGGGATTACAGGCTTGAGCCACCGTGCCCGGCCTATACTATACTGATTTTTATTTGTATTTTGTGTGTGTGTGTGTGTGTTTGTGTATTTTTTTTCTACTTGCAGTTGGTTGAATCTGCTGATGTGGAAGCTATGAATTGGCGGGCTGATTGTATATGGAATATATTTAGGACTCTTGAACAAACAAGAGATTATCAAAAGTTCTTAGTCACAGACAGAAATACATTTGGAATGACCAAATGAGGTATGATCCTGTCACCCATGAAAATAGAGGGATTTAAATTTCATATTAAAAAGTGTTATCTTTTTAGCATAATGACAGAATAAACTGAAAAAAAAAAAACTAGGGAAAAATCATGGCAAATTCAAAGATTAATTACAGCAGTCCACACCTGAAATGATATGGCTCTCATTTTGGAAGCTGTCAATGGCAAATGAGAATATAAGAAGATGTAAAGATATTTTACAGGGTTCGATAATATAACACATTGTGGAGAGATGATTAAGAAAGTATAACAGAGATGATGGACTAAATTCTATACTACTTGGGCTGATTATGGGAACAAGAAAATACAGAAACAAATAATAATAAATAAGATTATGGGAACAGGCCCAGCGTGGTGGCTCATTCCTGCAATCCCAGCACTTTGGAAGGCTAAGGCGGGCAGATCACTTAAGGTCAGGAGTTCGAGACCAACCTGGCCAACATGGTGAAACCCCATCTCTACTGAAAATACAAAAATTAGCCAGGTGTGGTGGCACGTGCCTGTAATCCCAGGTATTCAGGAGGCTGAGAAGACAGGATCACTTGAACCCGGGAGGCAGAGGTTGCAGTGTGCCCAGATCATGCCATTGCACTCCAGCCTGGGCAACAGAGCGAGACTCCATCTCAATTAAAAAAAAAAAAAACAACATTATGGGAACAAAAGAATAAACAATAGTAAATATAGCAATTATTATTTCTGATATATTGGTAACCAAAAAGGATAGGACAATTGATAGTCATATTCCTATTGGCAGATTAAAATATACCACTAGAGTTGACATGGGAGAAACGGGCTGAAATGTCTATTTGAAAGCCATTCACATAAAACAAGGAAATCAATTTGAGAACTCATCAGATTATTGTAGCTTACAGGACTTTTATAAAGTCAAGAACTGAGAGTGAAGAAAATGCTTTCAGGACACATCAGAGAGATACCAATGAGAGGCCTAATGAAACAAGATTAATTTAGTCAACAAATATTTATTGTCCTAGGCAAGGTACATAAAGGAGATAAAAGCAAACAAGATGTGAAAAGGTACTCAGGGAAATAGGATGAAAATGAGTTAGTATTTTTCACCCAAATCCCACAATCCCCGGCAGATATCAAGAGTGATGCTCAGCATTGTGATATGAAACACAAAAGTTTACTGGAAAGAAATCGTGATCTTGAAATTACCATTTTGGTCCCATGCATATGGATTTTGGTGGTAGGTCTCATGGTGAGAATGGGATGTGAGACTCAGGCAGGAAACAAAGAAATAACCTTTCTTTGCCCAGGGAAAGAAACAGAAGAAAGTGAAAACTATGAGGAAGATAGATATTAAACAATGATTTTTATTTTTCTGATAGGTTTAAGAATGCTCTTTCTTATAAATAGGAGACTACAACAAAAGGAGGAAGATAGATGACAGAAATGCTAAAGAAAGAGAAGAAAAGAAGAAACATTTCAGTGGGGTGTGGTGGTTCATGCCTGTAATCCCAGTACTTTGGGAGGCCGAGGTGGGCGGATCACCTGAGGTTGGGAGCTAGAGACCAGGCTGGCCAACATGGTGAAACCCATCTCTACTAAAAATACAAAAATTAGCCAGGTGTGGTACCGTGCGCCTGTAGTCCCAGCTACTTGGGAGGCAGAGGCAGGAGAATCACTTGAACCTGGGAGGTGGAGGTTGCAGTAAGCTGAGATCGCACCACTGCACTCCAGCCTGAGAGACAAAGTGAGACCCTGACACACACACACACACACACACACACACGCGAAGAAACATCATCTAAATCACCAGTTCCCAAGGTGTGATTCATGAACTTGTAGTACTTGAGTCTCTGATGTTGGAGTAATGGGGATTATGTGCAGGGTAAAAATGATTATTCATTAATAATAACAACACTTCATTTGTCTTTTTTTTTTTTTTTTTTTGCTGTGTTTATATTTGCACTAATGGGGCAAAAGCAATGGTAGGTGTTTCGTTTGTATCCATGGATTTTAATTTACGGTGGTGACTCAGTGACAACAGAGCAGTTAGTGCCATTAAAAGAACAATTTTATGATGTGCATTTCCTGAGGGGAGGGAGCATGCCAGTCTACATGCGAGCCACATAGGGAAGCAGCAGGTTTGGTCGGGAGGCAGAAAGGAGCATGGGGAAAGCCTATGCCAGAGCATTCACGGAGGTTTCTAGGGGAAAGAAAAGGCAGGGCTGAGAAAACAGCTCAGGACTGGCTCCTTTGACTCGTATTGGCAGGCTGTGGGTTCCTGGGGTGGCCTCTGACCGTGGGTGATTTAGGGCAGAGAAAATACTGGCTTAGTGTATGAGAGCTGGATAAAGGAGGTGGTTGGGGTATAAACTTGGAGTTGGTTTTTATATGAAAGGTGAGCTCACTGACAAGCTGTTCACTCTAGGAATTAGCTAACTCTGGGAGGGGCAGTCTTTCCCCAGGTAGCGAGACTCCTCAAAAATGTCAAGACATTGTAAAATATAGAAAATAAAAAAATACAATTAATACCGTGGGTAAAATGCTAGTACGTTAGCTTAAATCAAAATACTGGTACCAAATCTATAATAATAATCACTGCATTTCTAACTGCCACATACTCAGAAAAAAAATGTGTCACTTGAGAATGTTTTTGATAGAGCAGAAAAAAATCATTAATTGTATTAAATTTTCATCCTTGATTATACATCTTTTCAGTATTCTGTGATGACTAAAGAAGTATGCATAGGGCCGGGCGTGGTGGCTCAAGCCTGTAATCCCAGCACTTTGGGAGGCCGAGACGGGCGGATCACGAGGTCAGGAGTTCGAGACCATCCTGGCTAACACGGTGAAACCCCGTCTCTACTAAAAAATACAAAAAACTAGCCGAGCGAGGTGGCTGGCGCCTGTAGTCCCAGCTACTCGGGAGGCTGAGGCAGGAGAATGGCGTAAACCCGGGAGGCGGAGCTTGCAGTGAGCTGAGATCCGGCCACTGCACTCCAGCCTGGGCGACAGAGCGAGACTCCGTCTCAAAAAAAAAAAAAAAAAAAAAAAAAGAAGTATGCATAAGCCAGGTGAGGTGGTTCATGCCTATAACCCCAGAACTTTGGGAGGCCAAGGCAGGAGGACTGCTTGAGACCAGGGGTTCCAGACCAGCCTGGGTAAAACCTATCTACAGAAAAAAAAAAAAAAAAAAAAGCAGGCACAGTACCATGTGCCTGTAGTCCTAACTACTTGGAAGGCTGAGGCAGGAGGATTGCTTGAGCCCAAGAGTTTGAAGTTGCAGTGAGCTGTGATTACACCATTACAATCCAGCCTGAGTAACAGAGACCCCCAACTCAAATACATACATACATACATAACAGTAACAAAATAAAATGAAGTATGCATAAACCACTTCTGTTTGTTAAAACAGAGATCATAAGATTGATGGAGTGGATTCTTTATGGCAATGATACCAAATTATAAATAAGACCTGAGACCATGGCAGCCAAGAACTAAATCATGCACCCCTACACTCAAGCAATAAATTATGTTCTAACTGCCACAAGGCTTTTCTTTCTCTCTAGCAGCTGAACAAGCACTGGCCTGGAGATAAGCAGACTGCCAGATGCTGACTGACACCTCCCTCCCTTCCACAAGCCATAACTACAGCTTTAATTGGAAAAGAGACTGGTTTCAGGAACTTTCTTCTGATAAGTGACATTGACCACAGGTTGGTTCCAGATGGTTTACAGAGACTGTGCAAAAAGTACCTTTGTGCCCTAGGTTTTACTTTCTGACATATAGAACATAATTTCTTTTTGTTTGTTCTTTGAGATAGAGTCTTTTTGTTTGTTTTTTGAGCTAGAGTCTCACTCTGTCACCCAGGCAGGAGTACAACGGCGTGATCTCAGCTCACTGCAACCTCTGCCTCCCGGGTTCAAGTGATTCTCATGCCTCAGTCTCCCAAGTAGGTGGGATTACAGGCGCCCGCCACTATGCCTGGCTAATTTTTGTGTTTTTGTAGAGATGAGGTTTCACCATGTTGGCCGGGCTGGTCTTGAACTCCTGACCTCAGGTGATCCACCTGTCTCGGCCTCCCAAAGTGTTGGGATTACAGGGGTGAGCCACCGCACCTGGCCTAATTTCTCTCTCTCTCTATCTCTCTCTCTCTATATATATATATGTAAAATATATATATTTTACATATATATATATTATTACAGTGAGTGACACCTCGTGTGGCTAATTTTTGTATTTTTAGCCGAGAGGGGGTTTCACCATGTTGGCCAGGCTGGTCTTGAACTCCTGATCTCAGGTGATCCACCCACCTCTGCCTCCTAAAGTGTTGGGATTACAGGCATGAGCTACCATGCCCAGCCTAATTCATATACCTATATATCTTTATACAACTTTTTTTTAGATGAAGTCTGACTCACTCTTTTGCCCAGGTTGCAGTGCAGTGGTGCAATCTCGGCTCACTGCCACCTCTGCTTCCTGGGTTCAAGTGATTCTCCTGCCTCAGCCTCCCAAGTAGCTGGGATTAAAAGTGAGTGATACCATGTCCTGCTAATTTTTTTATTTTTAGTAGAGATGGGGTTTTGCCATGTTGGCCAGGCTGGCCTCAAGTGATCTGCCCACCTTGGCCTCCCAAATTGCTGGGATTATAGGCATGAGCCACTGTGCCGGCCAATTTTACTATATTTTAATGTTAAATCTTCACCTCAAAGGGAACATGGGCTGAATGTAACATGCATGTTTACTCACTATGCAAGCATTTTGGTTTCCTTCATAAATATTCATAGATTCTCCTATAACCTGCTAAATATGTATGAATAGCTCACCGTGTCAGGCACAAATCCTAACCTCTCCTCTTCCTCTCCCAAGCACCTGCGTTTGGTTTTGGCCAGAGGGGCCATTTCTCAACCTGCAGGTTTTAACTTTGTAAGAAATAAAGCTTTCCTTTCCTGCTTTTATAGATCTTATGGTTTTAAGTCCACAAGCTGCATACCAGAGTATATTTTGTAAGGAAAAGTACTAGCTCAATTATTTGAGTTGAGAACTGAATATCTCTTTTTGGGCGAAAGAGCATTTTTACTCTGTAGTACAACTGACTATTATTCATATGTAGGTATCCAGTAGACATTTTCTTGAAAAATGAACGAGATGAACCTGTCACTTCAGAGAAACATCCACTAATATTTGTTGCCAATGATAAAATTTGAGCTTTCAAGTAAAGATGATTCTGTTGGAAAGCTTCAATTTGCTCCTGTGCATCTGTCAGCTTTGTAATAAAGACCTTTCTGATGAGGCTGCTGATGATGTGGGTTTTGGATTTTTTTATATTGCATCTGGAAATATGTCAAACTTTGGAAGACCTGTATAAGTCAGTGAACAGATACTTTCCAAATTACTAAGACACAGTATTACCAAAAAATGCATGGGTAAAATATCCGTTTATTTACTTATTTATTTTTTTGAGACGGAGTCTTGCTCTGTCATCCAGGCTGGAGTGCAGTGGCACTATCTCAGCTCACTGCAAACTCCGCCTCCGGGTTCAAGAGATTCTCCCACCTCAGCCTCCTGAGTAGGTGAGATTACAGGCGCCCGCCACTATGTCTGGCTAATTTTTGTGTTTCTGTAGAGACGGGGTTGGCCAGGCTGGTCTTGAACTCCTGACCTCAGGTGATCTTCCGCCATGGCCTCCCAAAGTGCTGGGATTACAGGCATGAGCCCCAACAGCCAAATATCTATTTAAAGTACAAGACAGACTACTGGATTTTTATGTAACAATGTACGAGAGTTCACTGCAATACAGTTTCTGTATTGGAACTAAGTATTAAGGAAGCACTAACTATTCAGTTTGGGTATACTATCAATGAAGAATATCCATGACAATCTAAAAAGGCTTTAAAAATATTTCTCTTTCCAAACTACATACATGTGTGAGGAAAGATTTTCTTCATATACATGTTGAGTATCGGTTATCTGAAATGCTTGGGATCAGAAGTGTTTCAGATTTTGTAATGTTTTTGGATTTTGAAACATTTGCATTATACTTACCAGCTGAGCATTCCAAATCCCCAAACCCAGGATCCAAAATGTTCCAATGAGCATTTTCTTTGAGCATCACGTGGGTGCTAAAAAAGTTTTGTGTTTTGTAGTATTTCCAATTTGGGGTTTGGGAGGCTCAACCTTATTTCAATATAAACCACGTTTCAATAGATTGCAGAATCATATTTGAAAATCAGCTACCTTCTATTGATCCAGACATTAAATAAATTTCAATCATATAAAACAATGCCATTTTTCTATTTTTTCTTTTAGGAAACAGTTACTGTTTGTAAAAATATGACTTTATGTCAATATATAATGGATTTATTATTGTTTCTTATATTGCGGTTTTTAAATGAGTTAATTAGTGAATATTTTAAAAATTTCTCAGCTGGGTGCAGTCGCTCACGCCTGTCATCCCAGTACTTTGGGAGACTGAGGCAGGTGGATCATGAGGTCAGGAGATCAAGACTATCCTGGCTAATACGGTGAAACCCCATCTCTACTAAAAATACAAACCATTAGCCAGGCATGGTGGCACGTGCCTGTAAGTCCCAGCCACTCAGGAGGCTGAGGCAGGAGAATTGCTTGAACCCAGGAGGCAGAGGTTGCAGTGAGCAAGTTGCTAGGACCCGGGAGGTAGAGGCTGTAGTGAGTCTAGATCGCATCACTGCATTCCAGCCTTGGTGACAGAGCGAGACTCCATCTCAAAAAAAAAAATTTTTTTTTAAATTTCTAATAGTGTAACCAAGTAATCCAGCCTCAAATGTACTTTAAAATGTTTTTTCCTTTCTTGCTTTCAACTTTGAGACACTTTGAAACTCTTTCTCCCTTTCTCACCTGGCACTTCCAGGTGAACAGTGTTTACTTATCTAATTACATGCTTGCTTAGGAATTCCAGGGGCCAATTTTGGCCAACAAAGCAGGCAGCAAGACCCAGCTGCAGAATCCTTCCACCTAGGGGGTTTTACAAATAGCCCACCACTACCAGGCCAAAGTCAGGATGATGCAAACTGGACCTCCTGAAGAGCGATTACTCAAGATGAGCATCGGAACACGACACACAGGCCTGCGCCCTCCTGCACCACCCCCACATATTTCCACACCCTTTCCTTCACAACCCCCTTCACTCAGCCCAAAAGGTAGAGATGGCGTCTTTGAGGCAGAAGCCTTGCCAACTCCCATCTGCTAGCATTTAATCAATCAAGTTGCTTTCCTTTCACCTCTCCTCATTTCTCATGTTTTTGCCCTCTAAGCAGTGAGCAGCTGGACTTAGGCCAGTTACAATATCATACACACAGACAAATGCACACAAAGTTCTTTTAAGTTAATAACTTTAATATTTTAAATATGTCTAAGACTAGAAAGTTTGAGAACTACTGGTCTGGACATCTAGATTTATTTATGTATTTATTATGCATTTATTTATTTATTTTTGGAGACAGAATCTTGCTCTGTCACCCAGGCTGGAGTGCAGTGGCGTGATCTAGACTCTGCAACCTCTACCTCCCGGGTCCTAACAACTTACATGCCTCAGCCTCCTAAGTAGCTGGAATTATAGGTGGGCGCTACCACGCCCAGCTAATTTTTCTATTTTTAGTAGAGATGGAGTTTGCCATGTTGGGCAGGGTGGTCTGGAACTCCTGGCCTCAAGTGATCCTCCCAGCGCAGCCTCCCAAAGTGCTGGGATTACAGACATGAGCCACTGTGCCTGGCTGACATCTAGATTTTGGTAATGACAAAGAAGTTTGTATCAAAACAATCCTCCAGCTGATACAAAAAACAAACAAACAAACAAACAAAACCCACTTATTTGAAGGCACTAAAGCATGACCAAAAGTAGCCAGAAGCTGAAGTGGATGCAATGTTTGAAAGAAAGAAACCACACTGCTTAAGAGCTACATTTAGCCAGGTATATGTTCTCAGTAGTTCAGGCAGCACAGAAGAGATAGATCTCCAAGAGAAAGCATGAGTCACCTGATGGCGGAATCAGAGGTTGGAGTTCAGAGCTACTGTAACTTGAAGACAAAATCTGGGAGTAGAGAAGTCAAAAAAGCAGAGCCCCGAAGTTGGTATAAGCCGCCCTCAAAGCCTCGGTTAACTACATTGCTGCAGGGCAAGACTGCAAGGAGCCCAAAGGGAAAGAACGCTAGCGCCCTGAAGGAACTGAGCAAAGAGTTCAGTGGCTGCTTAGCTCTGAAAAAGAGTTTGCGATTCTAGCCCTGTGCCAACAGGAACCTTGTTAAAATCTTGGTCCCAATACCAGCAAATTGGAAATGTGATATTAAAAGAGAGCAGTTCAGCTGGGCGCGGTGGCTCAAGCCTGTAATCCCAGCACTTTGGGAGGCCGAGACGGGCGGATCACGAGGTCAGGAGATCGAGACCATCCTGGCTAACATGGTGAAACCCCGTCTCTACTAAAAAATACAAAAAACTAGCCGGGCGAGGTGGCGGGCACCTGTAGTCCCAGATACTCGGGAGGCTGAGGCAGGAGAATGGCGTAAACCCGGGAGGCGGAGCTTGCAGTGAGCTGAGATCCGGCCACTGCACTCCAGCCTGGGCGACAGAGCGAGACTCCGTCTCAAAAAAAAAAAAAAAAAAAAAAAGAGAGAGAGCAGTTCAGCATGGATTCATGAAGACCAATATGGGGCAGTCCCTTTCTGGTATTTTTAAACGCACTGAAAATTTTAAAGCAGAGTGGAAAAACAGGCAAATAAAACAAAACATAAGAGCAAAAAATCCTGGTCCATTCATCTTTGTCCTGGGTTAGGTGAAAACAAAACAAAACAAAACCACCTTGGTCTTTCCATTGAGACTCCAGAAGGGCCGTGTTTTAGGAGTAAAGACTGCATCCCAGGACTCAGGACCACACCATAAAACTTCAATCAACTAGGTCCAGTCCTTGGGCATGTCCACCGAAAGGCCCAGTTTTAGCAAGAATTCTGTCAAGTCAGTTTAGCTGGAATTCCCCACTCTCAATATCTGATCTCTCTCCTCACCAGCCCCTGCAGGTGATATCTGATCACCATGACCTGCTTTCAGTAGGAATCCTGGTAGGTCAGCTGAGCAAGATTACCCTATCCACTCAGTAATTTCTCATCACGGCCCCTCTCCCCCAACTATAAATTTCCTCTCTTCCTTATCATATTCAGAGTTGGCCCATTCTCTCCCCACTACTTCAAAACCCCATTATAGCAGTCCCTGAGATCTGCCTTACAAGCGTCAGGATGTTTTTCTTTAGTATTTATAGTAACACAGCTTGGATAGGAACAGATGGATTACTGGACCCCTTGGCATCTCACCCAGAACCCCAAGTGCACACCTTTTGAGCCTTAGTCTTCACTCCTGACTGACCGGGGTCCCATTGGTGAGTCAGACTCCTGGTTCACCACTCTGGACAAACTCCCATTGAAGCTGGTACAACATTTTGATTCCTTAGATTCTGAGCATACTCTAGAGGCTGGGTTAGAATCCTAGGTTCCTCTGTTTATATGAAGTTGGGTTAGAGACATTGGTTTCTTTGTTTAAAAAGTACCTGCTGGGCGAGAGGTCTTTCTTCCTGTGTCTTTCTTTTGGGTGGGAATTCACTTCCTGACTCTCGGGGCTAGAAAATTCTTGACCTGTGAGTCCTCTCTGTTTGATCCTGTTTCTCCCATGGGAACTTCTCAGTTGACTGATGGTGTATGTTTCCCTGTTGGTATATGCTCTGCCAGCTCCCTCCACTTCCTTTTTTTCTTGGCATCACTTTACTAAGGATTCTCTAAACTGGCTCCTGTAAGACCTCTCCTTTCCCACTGCTCCATTCCTCCTTCCTCCTCTCACCACCTCTGATCGTCCCTTCAGTTCCCCTAAATCCTTTGACATGTGGCCCTTCAGAACTCCTCCATCCCTTTGTCCACCCTGCCAGACCTTTCCCTTCCCACTCTAACCCCTACAGTCATTTGAACTTTAGGTGTCCTGCCCCACATTGGGGGCACTCAAGGGGCCCCCAAAAGAAACAGCCTGTGGCTGAGAAGGAAAAAAGGGCTAATTGGAAACAAAGTGGATATTTTATTCACTCAGCCAAGCTTTGGAGACATCCAGATAGCTCAGTTGCACACGTAAAATTTAGTCACAGCTTCCATAAGATTATATAACAGGGAAAATGAAAATCTGAAAATCTCCTCCACAAATATTGGCTAAAAAGCATTAGCCCACACATTGAACAGCTAACCTTGTTCCATGTGTCAGAAACACAATTCAGACAAAAATATAAAGTGGAACAAAGATGAGATGTAACACTATTTTACTGACTCCTGGCTAACATTTTAGAACAAAAGTTATAAGATCTCTGTTTGGGACTGTCTGCCTATGTATGTCTATGCATGTATATTATGTAAATGTGATATTTTCTTACCTCGAGATGGTATTAATTATTTATTTAAACATTTTAGTTATTTAGAGACGAGGTCTCACTGTTGCTCAGGCTGGAGTGCAGCAGTGCATAGCTCTCTGAAGCCTTGAACTCCTGGGCTTAAGTGATTCTCCTGCCTCAGCATTCTGAATAGCTGGATCTACAGGTGCACACCACTGCATTGGGATACATTTTTTTCAGAGACTGGGTCTTGCTATGTTGCCCAGGCTGGCCTCACACTCCTGGCCTCAAACGATCCTTCTGCCTCAGCCTCCTGAGTAGCTGGAATTACAGGTGTGAGCCACAGCACTTGGCCAAAGTATAAAGAATGTATAAACTCCCTTAAAGAGTTTATTCAGCCAGGCGCGGTGGCTCAAGCCTGTAATCCCAGCACTTTGGGAGGCCGAGACAGGCGGATCACGAGGTCAGGAGATCGAGACCATCCTGGCTAACACGGTGAAACCCCGTCTCTACTAAAAAAAAATACAAAAAGTTAGCCGGGCGATGTGGCGGGCGTCTGTAGTCCCAACTACTCGGGAGGCTGAGGCAGGAGAATGGCGTAAACCTGGGAGGTGGAGCTTGCAGTGAGCTGAGATCCGGCCACTGCACTCCAGCCCGGGCGACAGAGCGAGACTCTGTCTCAAAAAAAAAAAAAAGAGTTTATTCAGTGGCCGGGCGTGGTGGCTCAAGCCTGTAATCCCAGCACTTTGGGAAGCCAAGACGGGCGGATCACGAGGTCAGGAGATCGAGACCATCCTGGCTAACACGGTGAAACCCCGTCTCTACTAAAAATACAAAAAGCTAGCCGGGCGAGGTGGCGGGCGCCTGTAGTCCCAGCTACTCCGGAGGCTGAGGCAGGAGAATGGCATAAACTCGGGAGGCGGAGCTTGCAGTGAGCTGAGATCCGGCCACTGCACTCCAGCCTGGGAGACAGAGCCAGACTCCGTCTCAAAAAAAAAAAAAAAAAAAAGTTTATTCAAATTGTTTTAAGATAAAAATGAGTGTTTATGTAAGTGAAATGTTCCTAACACCCCCAGAAATATAGGAACTAACCCAAAGGCCTTTCAAGTTCATGTGACTTGGGGTAAAATTTTGATAACTGAGTTTAATATTGTTGGTTTAATAAAAAGAGGTGCATCTATGAGCACATATTTTTATTCTACTTGGCTTTACTAGTCAAATAAGTTACTATTGTATTTACTATGTTTAAAACTATAAAAACTATAAATTCAACTTAAGAAAAAAGGCACAAATAAACATATACTAAAAATGAATTGTCTGATATCCATTATTTCATATACATCAAACACAGCACAAAAACAAAATAAAACAAACCTATGTATTTTCAGGTTTTCCTGATTTGCTTTTAATTGCCTTTTACTTGTATGTGCTATACAAACAGTTAACAAGGAAATGACTTGAGATAATGGCTAGTTTTGTTTAACGTATTATGAAATTTTCATGAACAATCCAAACAAAATAAATACTATTTGTGTAGGTCAATATAAGTGGAATAAGAGTTTTATAAATAGGCTTTTCCACAGCTGTTTCATAATATCTGCCTAAAAACAGTTTCCAAAATCTTCTTGGTAACCGGTAACCTAAGAGTCATGCTAAGTTAACTAATAGATACTCATTTATAATTTCTAAGATAAACTACTGAAACATTCATTATTGAATATAAGTTTACATTTACATACTTTTGGCTCTTTAATTTTATACAGAATAGAAAGACTAAATATATTGGATCTGTTAAACACTAAAAAATTGTACTATGGGGAAACATGTATTGTTAAAGTTGTGAGATGATGTATTCATAACATTTGCTAATCTGTTACAGAATGCTAGTATGTAGCAGACAATTCACAACTATCTACTTCTTAGTTTACTCTGTTAAAAGGTTACTAATGGTTAACATTATAATCACTATATGTAATTAAAACTACTAAAATTAGGCGGGGGCAGAGGCTGCGGCGGATCACTTGAGGTCAGGAGTTTGAGACCAGCCTGGCCAATATGGTGAAACTCTGTCTCTACTAAAAAAACACAAAAATTAGCTGGGCATGGTGGTGCGCACCTGTCATCCCAGCTGCTCCTCAGGAGTCTGAGGCACAAGAATCGCTTGAACCCAGGAGTCGGAGGTTGCAGAGAACTGAGATCCTGCCACTGTACTCCAGCCTAGGCGACAGAGCAAAAGACTGTCCCCCGCCGCCAAAAAAAAAAAAGAAAGAAAGAAAAAGAAAAAGAAAGAAAGAAATGGTTCATTGCAACCTCTGACTCCCGGGTTCCAGCAGTTCTCCTGCCTCAGCCTCCTGAGTAGCTGGGATTACAAGTGTGTACCACCATGCCCAGCTATTTTTTGTATTCTTTTAGTAGAGACGGGGTTTTGCCATGTTGGCCAGGCTGTTCTTGAATCCTGAACTTAGGTAATCCACCCACCTAAGCCTCCCAAAGTGCTGAGATTACAGGCATGAGCCACCGTGCCCGGCCAACTCTTACTATTTATTTACAATAGCATCAGAAATATTAAAAGCTTAGAGAAAGCCGGGTGCGGTGGCTCATGCCTGTAATCCCAGCACTTTGGGAGGCTGAGGCGGGCGGATCACGAGGTCAGAAGATCGAGACCATCCTGGCAAACACGGTGAAACCCCGTTTCTACTAAAAATACAAAGAAATTGGCCGGGCGGGGTGGCGGGCGGCTGTAGTCCCAGCTTCTTGGGAGGCTGAGGCAGGAGAATGGTGTGAACCCGGAAGGCGGCGGAGCTTGCAGTGAGCAGAGATCGTGCCACTGCACTCCAGCCTGGGAGACAGAGCGAGACTCCATCTCAAAAAAAAAAAAAAGCTTAGAGAGAAACTTAATGAGCAATACTTAAGACTTCTATACTAAAAACAGGAATTTCTTACAGGAATTAGAGAAGCTAACTAAAATGGAAAGCTATAGCATTGCCATGAACCACAGAACTCAATATTGCTAAGAGATTAGTTCTCACTAATAAAAAACCTAGCTGGGAGGCCAAGACGGGCGGATCACGAGGTCAGGAGACCGAGACCACCCTGGCTAACACAATGAAACCCCCTCTCTACTAAAAAATACAAAAAACTAGCCGGGCAAGGTGGCGGTGCCTGTAGTCCCAGCTACCCGGGAGGCTGAGGCAGGAGAATGGCATAAACCCGGGAGTCGGAGCTTGCAGTGAGCTGAGATCCGGCCACAGCACTCCAGCCTGGGTGACAGAGCGAGACTCCGTCTCAAAAAAAAAAAAAAACAAAAAAACCTAGCACGTTTATCTAAAGAAATCAAGAAGTTGATTCCAAAATGAATTTGAAAAGAAAATGACCTAGAATAGCTAAAAGTTGTTTTTGTTTGTTTGTTTGCTTGGTTTTTTTTGAGATAGAGTCTCACTCTGTTGCCCAGGCTGGAGTGCAATGGCACAGTCTTGGCTCACTGCAATCTCTGCCTCCCAGGTTCAAGCAATTCTCCTGCCTCAGCCTCCCGAGTAGCTGGGACCACAGGCATGTGCCACCATACCTGGCTAATTTTTGTATTTTTAGTAGAGATGGGATTCACCATGTTGGCCAGGCTGGTCTTGAACTCCTGACCTCAGCTGATCCGCCCGCCTCGGCCTCCCAACGTGCTGGGGTTACAGGCATGAGCCACCATGCCTGGCCCTAAAAGTTTTTAAAAAGCATAAAGTTAGAGGACTTACTCTAACTGACTTCTAGACTTCTTATAAAGTTACAATAATCAAAGACCAGGTGGTATTGTCAATGCGACTTAAAATATATCCAAGGAAACAACAGATTGTCCAAAAATAGACTGACACAAATGTGATCAATTTTCTCTATGATCATCAGAGTAATTCAGGCAACAAATACTGATGGAACAAACTGATAACCATATAGAAGAATAGACTCTCGAACCCTACTTCACATCATAAAAAAAACATGAGGTGCATCACAGAACTAATCATAAAAAGCAAAATATACAGCCAGGTGCAGTGGCTCACGCCTGTCATCCCAGCGCTTTGGGAGGCTGAGACAGGCAGATGACCTGAGGTTGGGAGTTTGAGACCAGCCTGACCAACAAGGAGAAACCCTGCCTCTACTAAAAATACAGAATTAGTGGGGCGTGGTGGTGCATGCCTATAATTCCAGCTACTCAGGAGGCTGAGGCAGGAGAATCGCTTGAACCCGGGAGGCGGAGGTTGCGGTGAGTTGAGATTGTGCCATTGCATTCTAGCCTGGGCAACAAGAGCAGAATACTGTCTCAAAAAAAAAAGCAAAATATACACAGAAAATACAGAGCACTATCCTCACCATACCTAGAAAAGACAATTATCCTCACTATACTTAGAAAAAGACAAATATTTGTTTGAGAGGTCAAATAATTATAAAAGAAACAATGATTAACTGAAATTCACCAAAGTTAAAAACTTCTATTCCTCAAAAGACACAATTAAAATGAATATGCAAGTCATAGACTAGGGAAAATATTTGTAATACGTACATTGAACAAAAGATGTGGATAGCCACAATATGTAAACAATTCCTACTACTCAAGGAAAAATAGATACTACTTAAATAAAAAATGGATAAAACACTTGAACAGGGCTGGGCGCGGTAGCTCATGCCTGTAATCCCAGCACTTTGGGAGGCCAAGGCGGGCAGATGGCAAGGTCAGGAGTTTAAGACCAGCCTGGCCATGGCCAATATGATGAAACCCCCTCTCTACTGAAAATACAAAAAAGTACCCAGTGTGGTGGCGCACACTTGTAATCCCAGCTAATTGGGAGGCTGAGGCAGGAGAATTGCTTGAACCCAGGAGGCAGAGGTTGCAGTGTGCCAAGACTGCGCTACTGCACTCCAGCCTGGGCGATGGAGTGAGACCCCATCTCAAAAACAAGGAAACAAACAAACGAACAAACAAAACACTTGAACAGATGCCTCTGATATAAAAAGCACGTGAAAAGGTTTTCAATATTATTAGCCGTAAGATAAATCTAAATTAAAACTGCGAAGTTGGCCAGGTGCGCTGGCTCACGCCTGTAATCCCAGCACTTTGGGAGGCTGAGGCAGGTGGATCACGAGGTCAGGAGTTTGAGACCAGCCTGATCAACAAGGTGAAACCCCGTCTCTACTAAAAATACAAAAATTAGCTGGGCATGGTGGCACACGCCTGTAATCCCAGCTACTTAGGAGGCTGAGGTAAGAGAATTGCTTGAACTCAGGAGGCGGAGATTGCAGTGAGCTGAGACTGCGCCACGGCATTCCAGCCCAGGCAACAGAGCGAAACTCTGTCTCAAAAAAAAAAAAAATAAAGGCCGGGCACGGTGGCTCAAGCCTGTAATCCCAGCACTTTGGGAGGCCGAGATGGGTGGATCACGAGGTCAGGAGATCGAGACTATCCTGGCTAACACGGTGAAACCCTGTCTCTACTAAAAAATACAAAAAACTAGCCGGGCGTGGTGGTGGGCGCCTGTAGTCCCAGCTACTCGGGAGGCTGAGGCAGGAGAATGGCGTGAACCTGGGAGGCGGAGCTTGCAGTTAGCTGAAGTGAGCTGAGATCCGGCCACTGCACTCCAGCCCGGGCGGCAGAGCAAGACTCCATCTCAAAAAAAAATAAATAAATAAAAATAAAAATAAAGTAAAATAAAATAAAAAATAACTGCTAAGTTATACAACAAGAATGGCCAAAATGACCAGAATGGCCAAAATGAGCATAAAATGTAGAAAAGAATGTGGGGCAATCAAAATTCTCATACACTGATGATGAAAGTCTAAAATGGTATAGTAGTTTTAGCTACTAAACTACCAAACTAAAATGGTAGTTTCTAAAGAAGTAAAATATGCATCTGCCTTATGAATCAGCAATATCACTGCTAGGTGTTTACTGAAGAAAAATAAACATGTATGTCCACAGAAATATTTTTACAAGAATGACTATAGCAACTTTGTTCATAAACTAAAAACATCCTAAACTAAAAACATCCCAAATGTCTTTCAACAGGAGATGCATAAACTGGTATATTCATACAATGGAAAACTGTTTCACAGTTAACAAACTACTTATGCATGCAGAAGCATGTATAAATCTCTCAGACATGAAGCTGAGTGAAAGAAAGCAGATATGAAAAAGGTTTGCAGGCCGGGCGCGGTGGCTCAAGCCTGTAATCCCAGCACTTTGGGAGGCCGAGACAGGCGGATCACAAGGTCAGGAGATCGAGACCATCCTGGCTAACCCGGTGAAACCCCGTCTCTACTAAAAAATACAAAAATCTAGCCGGGCGAGGTGGCGGGCGCCTGTAGTCCCAGCTACTCGGGAAGCTGAGGCAGGAGAATGGCGTAAACCCGGGAGGCGGAGCTTGCAGTGAGGTGAGATCCGGCCACTGCACTCCAGCCTGGGCAACAGAGCGAGACTCCGTCTCAACAAAAAAAAAAAAAAAAAAAAAGAAAAAGGTTTGCAATAGACAAAATAAATCTATGTTGGTAGACGTCACAACTCTGATTGTCTTAACGGGAGGGACTGAGTTGGAAGAGGCCTAGTGGATCTTAATGGGTTAATGAAACTGTCTTTTATCTTGATTGGAGTGTGAAATACATGGGTTTATACTTCTGTCAGAACTCACAGAAGTTTACACTTTATATCTCCATGTACATTATACCTATAAAACATGGAATAGATTCTTGGTAAGGTAATAGCAGCCAATACTTCCATAAACACAGGTAAACAAGGAAAAGATTTACATGGGGAGTGATATTCATACCTAAAATTTACATTTTAGAAGCATGAAAGTCAGCCATATACAGGCACTTTACAGGTCTCACATCTTTAATACACCACTAATAGGAAGGCTACTATGAAAATATATAAAATAACAAGCGCTGGTGAAGAAATTGTAACTCTTGTACACTGTTGGTGGGAATGTAAAATGATGCAGCTACTACAGAAAACAGTATGGTGATTCCTTAAATATTAAACACAGAATTACTACATTATTCAGCAATTCCACTTCTGAGACTATGCCCAAAAGAACTGAAAGCAGGGACTAAAACTGACATTTGTACACCCATGTTCACAGCAGCAATATTCACGATAGCCAAAAGATGGAAGGAACCCAACTGACCACTGATGGATGAATGAATAAGCAAAATGTGGTATATACATACAACAGAATATTAATCAGCATTAAAAAGGAAGGAATGGATGAACCTGGAGGACATTATGTTAAGTAAAATAAGCCAGTCAGAAAAAGGATAAATACTACGTGATTCCACTTACAAGAGGTACCTAGAGTAGTCAAATTTACAGAGACTGTAAGTAGAATGGTGGTTGGCAGGGCTAGGGGGTAGGGATAAAGGGAAGTTATTTTTATTTATTTATTTTTTTCAGATGGAGTCTCGCTCTGTCACCCAGGCTGGAGTGCAGTGGCATTATCTTGGCTCACTGCAACCTCCGCCTCCCAGGTTCAAGCAATTCTGTTTCAGCCTCCCAAGTAGGTGGGATTCCAGGCGCCCACCACCACGCCCAGCTAATTTTTTGTATTTTTAGTAGAGACGGGGTTTCACCATGTTAGCCAGAATGGTCTCGATCTCCTGACCTCGTGATCCGCCCACTTCGGCCTCCCAAAGTGCTGGGATTACAGGCATGAGCCATCGCGCCCGGCCGTGGGAAATTAATGGGTACAGAGCTTCATTTTTGCAAGATGAGTTCTGGAGATGGATGGTGGTAATGGTTGCACAACAGGCGAATGTACTTGATGCCACTGAACTATATGCTTAAAAAGTTTAAGATAGTATATTTAATGTTATGTGTATTTTACCACAATAACAAAAATAGATCCCTAAAAACATTCAAAGGCATCAACTACTTGACATTTAATATTTACTAGACTTCATTTATAGACTCACCTAGATAGCTGTAACTTGGAAAAATTCTCTGTGTCCATAGCTCTTCTCCTTGTTCCAACTTGCGGATCATATCAGGCTTAGTCATGTGAAACCCTGATGATGGAAAATGAGACTCTTGGTCTAAGCTGTTTCGACCTTAAAACTATTGAAGTTAGATAAAGATACAACTTCAAGGTAGTAAATGAGGTATACATTAATGTCTTACCAAAGTTAATACCTTACACTACACAAGTGATGATATAATCATATTTTCTTTTTTGTTCTTTTTTTTTTTTTTGAGGCGGAGTCTCGCTCTGTCGCCCAGGCTGGAGTGCAGTGGCCAGATCTCAGCTCACTGCAAGCTCCGCCTCCCGGGTTTACTCCATTCTCCTACCTCAGCCTCCCAAGTAGCTGGGACTACAGGCGCCCGCCACCTCGCCCGGCTAGTTTTTGTATTTTTAGTAGAGACGGGGTTTCACCGTGTTAGCCAGGATGGTCTCAATCTCCTGACCTCGTGATCCGCCCGTCTCGGCCTCCCAAAGTGCTAGGATTACAGGCTTGAGCCACCGCGCCTGGCCTTTCTTCTTTTTTTGTTTTGAGACAGTCTCGCTCTGTCACTCAGGCTGGAGTGCAGTGGTGCAATCTTGACTCACTGCCACCTCGTCTCCCAGGTTCAAGCAATTCTTGTGCCTCAGCCTCCTAAGTAGTTGGGATTATAGGCATGTGCCACCAACACCCAGCTAATTTTTGTACTTTTTAGTAGAGACAGGGTTTCACCATGTTGGCCAGGCTGGTCTTGAACTCCTGGCCTCAAGTGATCCACCGGCCTCGGCCTCCCAAAGTGCTGGGATTACAGGCGTGAGCAACTGCACCTGGCAATATAATACTTTCTACTAAAAAAAAAATCACCTCTAATCCCTGAAATTCAAAGTTCTATATGTATCAGGAATTCTTAGGAGTTGTATGACATTGAAAGATTCAGGAGTGCTTCTTACCCACAGATACAAAGTGGCAATAGTTTTCCAACATCACATCCCTGTAGAGGGCCTTCTGAGCAGGGTCTAGTTGCTGCCACTCCTCCTGGGTGAAGTCCACAGTCACATCCTTGAATGACACTGATCCCTGTAAGGGCATACTCTAGTTCATCCTGAAGTGATCGGAAATGTGTGAGAACTAGATATTGAAGACCTAGTACTGACAATGTTTACTGGTCAGACTAGTTTCCTTATTTATGTTTTATATTGTATAAAATTCTCTCTCTGAAAATACATCCATTTGTATTTACTTATAATCTCATGCTAAACATACTGAGATCAAAGTACTTGTCCTGAATGTGACTGGTTGCCTGGTAGACCAAAATGAATAAAACCCTGACCCTGCTCATGAGAAGTTACAGGCTAAGAGAGGGGCATACATGTAAATACATGCACTTAGTAGGTTTTACAGATGCAATGACAGAAATACGTACAAGGTAAAGTGTCACAAAACAAGGAAAAATTTCATTTTGTACTCTGAGGCTTCACTGAGGACATAAAAGTTTTGTACTCACAACGAATTTGTTTTGTAGGAATACAGGGCATCAGCTTTTAAAAATTCATGGGGAGAAAAAAACCAGTTAGTAAATCAGGAAATAGCAAAAGGCACAGTATGTTAGGAAACAGTCTTTGAGCTCTAAGAAGGAAAAGGTATATGGAGGTAGGCAGTGGGGATATTATGACATGATACTAGATTTTTTTTCCTACAGAACAGCGGTCTTAAAGATATACTGAACACATTCCCAACATTGTAGCTATTTATAAACCATCAATAGGCATTTATGAAAATCTACATTGTTAATGATTACTGCTCTTGAATGTAAATTGTTAATATTTTATTTCCTTCCAGTAGACTATCTCGTACATTCTACTGTGATGCATGCCCTACTTTGGGTCTGTTGCTTTAAGGAATATAAAGAACATGAATAAACATAAGTTGACACACATGTTATGTGATAAAAGTTTTGAGGCAATACTCCTGAAGACTAGAAAAGGCTTAATGTATATTAGGTGGGAATGACAATTAAGTAACCATGGTTAGAGATGTCTTCTAGATTAAGGAAGTGTCAGCGGGCTGACAGAGAACAACTGTACCTACATGACCACCATTACAACAGAGATGGTTGTAAATTGGCTGTAGAGTGGAAGAGATACAGGCATGTTATCTGCATAGGCAAATGCATGGCTGCTGGGACTAGAAAGTGAAAATGGGAAACAGAAGAAAATGTAGGCTGGACCAAAGGAAGTAATGAGGTAAACCTTGGAAATGTACTTTAAGTGTCTGTGGAACATACAGGTGGTGATAGTTAGTGGAGGTTGGATATACGGTTCTGATACTCCGGACAGAGGTCTAGAGTGGAGAGGGGTATTTGAGAGTCACTAGAATCACATGAAGTGTAGCCTTCAGAGTGAGTATGATTATGCGTAGAGAAAAAGGGACTGTGAAGAAGAGAACCAATTAGCATTTGAGGAAAACCAATATTGTAAAGGTTGGTGGATGAGCTAAAGAGGAATTTTCTGAAAGATATGAAAAGAGGACAAAGTACTGTTTGACCAACAATAGAATATTTCAAAAGTGGCCTGGCATATGGATTTCCTTCTCCTGCACCAGCATATGAAACATTAAAAGAAACTAAAAAGAAAATAACAAATCTCTAACAACATCAGAACACTGGAAAGGTTTTCACTGGCAGGCCACAATTTATAGGAACGGCTAGCAGACATGAATAAAACGGGAAGATCAGAGAGGAGGAACACAAAACCCGTTTCTTTTACAAGCCTGCAATCAAATTGCTATCCTAAACACTTCACAAAGCAGGACATCTTTCCAGAAACTAATGCTGGGATCTACCACTTCTATCTCCCAACATATCATTGCAAAACCTAGGCTAGCGGAGATAATTAAGGTTTTTCCATGTCTGCTCCATGACTACTCACAACTTAGATCTCAAATCAGCATCAGGACAAGTTAAATTGATTCAAGCCATATATTCCCATTTAAATCAAGACAATACTTTTCTGTTCCAGCAGTTTGTTTGTGAGAAGACTGAGAAAGGAGATGATGAATGATGTACCCAATGAATATGTACAACTAGAAGGTGCGCTTGGGGAAGGCTTAAGTTGATCTGGTTGGAATGGAGAAATTGTGAACAGGGCTGGATATAGGGTGAGGCAGGTGAGGCATCTAGAATGCAAAATTTAGGAAGGCACAGCCCTGAGGGTACCCCTTAAATATTTCACCTCATGCCACTTGCCTGCCTCATCCTAATCTGGCCCTGACTAAAGACTAGTTTCACGGAAGAAAATCCCAATATCTGGGAAGGTTAAAGGACAGGGAAGCTCATGTTCATACACCATGAAAAAAAGTTATTTAAGAAAGAGAGGAAACATCATCTCACCTGAGACATGGCTTTGAGATTTCTAGATGAACCTTCTCTTTTGAGCTCTTCTTTTGGAAAAGGAAATAGTCCTGAGAAAGCAAAGATGGAGGATACATGTATGTGTGAGACCATACTTAACTCAGAACTCCCAGAATTAACTCAGTTAAATCTGCATGAATGTTCACTATTTCAGCACTTGTCCACCCTGCGTACCCTTCAGATGTCCAGGATGGTAGTTAGTGGGAAAACGGACAAATCAGGCTCCCTCACAAACACCAGAAACACAGTCTCTTGGTAAAGTACACAGGATTCTGGGGAACCTGTTTTAACTTCAAGAGAGGGAACGTTGTGTTTTTCCCTCTGCAGCTCTGCCTTCCATCTCCCACTAAACACAGGCTTATTGTGTATTTCCAAATAGCTCTTCTTGGACTTTTTGCCAATTTACACTGACAATAGTGGATGAGAATACCTTCCCAAGCCCTGATGAAGACAGCTGACAACTTTTAAATCTGTGCCTATCTGGTCTATATTGTATTGAGAATTTTTTTTTTTTTTTTTTTGAGACGGAGTTTCACTCTTGTTGCCCAGGCTGGAGTACAATGATACAATCTTGGCTCACCGCAACCTCCACCTCCCGGGTTCAAGCGATTCTCCTACCTCAGCCTCCTGAATAGCTGGGATTACAGGCATGCACCACCACACCCGGCTAATTTTGTATTTTTAGTAGAGTCGGGGTTTCTCCATGTTGGTCAGGCTGGTCTCGAACTCCCAATTTCACATGATCTGCCCACCTTGGCCTCCCAAAGTGCTGGGATTACAGGCATCAGCCACCACGCCAGGCTCGCAAAATAACGATTTTAATTATTACAGTGAGACTGGACTTATTAAAAATCTATCCAATACTTTTTATTATCTTAGCATGCCTAAGGAAGTAGGGAACCTCACTCATATAGAAGTGTAGAAAGTGGTAGTTATGACAGGCACAGTGGCTCACACCTGTAATCCCAGCACTTTGGCAGGCCAAGGTGGGTGGATCACTTGAGGTCAGGAGTTCAAGACCAGCCTGGGCAACATGGTGAAACCCCATCTCTACTAAAAATATAAAAATTAACTGGGCATGGTGGCGCAAGCCTGTAGTCCCAGCTACTCAGGAAGCTGGGGCAGGTGAATCACTTGAACTCCAGAGGCAGAGGTTGCAGTGAGCAGAGATGACGCCACTGCACTCCAGCCTGGGCAAAAGAGCAAGATTTCATCTTAAAACAAACAAACAAAAACAACAACAAAAGTGGTAGCTATGGTAAAAAAAAAAAATTTTTTTTTCCTGCATGACCCCCCATTGGAATGATATTCATTTCAACATATTGGTTTTAGTTAATATGGTGTTTCCAGGTAACGAATCTGGGAATTACAAAAATCACCTTTTCCCCTCTGATACTGTTATCTCTATTTTCTTTGCTAAATTGCTAATTAGTTACAATTTTGGAGGGAAGTTTAATGGCTACTATTCAGATAATCGAATCTTACATAACCAACTAGCCATGGTCATAACAGAGTTCCTCAATCATTCAAATATTTAGGTCACCAAGGCCACAAAACCACCAGAAGTAACAGTAGGCTATAAACACATGCAGAGTCACAGTCAATCAAACATCCTTCAGAGAACCACCAATCTACAGGCCCCACTTGTCATTCACAACCTCAGACAGCAGCTACCACGATTCCAGGCAAAGTCACAATCGCATCCACAAATCACTTTTAATTCTCCACACTCACAGTCTCAAATGCGACTCACACCTAATCTAAAAATAGACACACGCAGAGGAAACCTCGCGCAGCAACACTATTCTGTCTACTTTTCACACAATCGGCCACAACATCCCAAAGAGAGACAAGCACCTAAAATGCAGCAGGTTGGGCGCAGGAGGCCACCCCCATTCAACTCGCGCGCGCGCGCACACTCAGCGCCCGCTCCGCGCTGGGACCCGTCGCCAGCGATGGCGCTTCCGCGGGATCAGAACGGGCAAAATCCCCCTTCGCGTAGCTCGCTCCGGGTCACCCTCAAGGTCACGCCCACGGACCACGCCCGAGGCCCGGCTCGTACAGATCTGAGCGTCTGGATACCGCGGTCTCGGTTCCCTCTTCAGAATTACCAGGCCCGGCTGGGACTCTTGGTTACCTCCCTGGCCTCTCCACCCGGTTCCGCGTCCTTAGACAGCTCTCCCGGAACGGAGCTCCCAGTGCCCTCCTCGGCCTCCCCAGCACCCCTGGCACCCACCAAGCCTCACCCCCGGCCCAGGGTGAGTCGTCTGCGCCTGCGCACTCGCGCGTGGGCCTGCGCTCCCAGGAGTCTCCGGGGCTGCCCGTTAGGCGCCGCGCGGTGCTCGCTGCGGGCGCTCCCCTCCATTTGCACCCACGCCGACTCTATTGCGACGGGGACTACGCTTCTCCCAGGACCCCGGCTCCCTTTTCCGTTAACCTGGTGGTCGTTTTCCATGTGGTGAGTTGAGGTGACCCGGGTCTGGATGAGAGAGGAGCTCACGGCAGGGGACCCGGGTTCCTGGGGGGCGGAGAGGGCTTGTGGAGGCAGAAGCCCCCAGCCTGTGTGCAAGTCACCTGCTGGGGAGGGAGAGTGTGTGATTGTGTTTGTGTGTGCGGTTCTGTGGCTGCGTCCGTGTGTGGTGTGATTGTGAGTGGGCGCGCCTGTGACGGGCCCGGGACGGGTGCGGGGTGTGTGCACAGCAGGTGCACAGCCAGGACAGCCCTGACGGTCCCCGATTGGGTCCGCGGGACCGAGTGGGGGCGAGGCCGTTTTTATGACGGAGCTGAGCGGTGACTGTGAATGTGTCATGCTGTTATCAGTGATCCTGTGATAGCGCTGTTGTGACCCACTGGAGACTGTGGTCAAAACTGGCCTGGTGCAGCTTTACAGTTTGATTTCTGCAGTTGTGGGGCTCGGGAATAGGTGGACAAGATCACCGTGTGGCTTGATCTGTGTCTGTGGAAGACTCCGAGACCTTCTGTTCTAAAGCATGGCCCCTGTCGCTTTCATAATGCATAATGCACAGTGGCATGCAGCCTCGCCAACCTCTGGGGCCAATTTTAAAGTTACGTGGTTTCTTGGAGTTTGTTGTACTGGGATTTTTTTCACTGCCTCAGTCATTTCACCTTATAACCACATTGCACAGTGTGCAGTCGAATGGCTATCGAAAGGGAAGCTGGATATTTGAGATCCAGAATGAAGTTTCCAACTGAAAAAGCACAGCCTTGTGTTTCACAAGGCTGTGTTCTGATATGCACAGCCTTGTGTTTGATATGGAGATGTTAGAGCTGGAATTGCTCCCAAGGCAAAGTCCTGGGAAGATATGATATTGAGGCCCCAGAAGTAGAATTCCTTTCTCCAAAGATGTGTGTGTGTGTGTGTGTGTGATGGAGTTTCACTCTTGTTGTCCAGGCTGCAGTGCAGTGGTGTGATCTCAGCTCACTGCTACCTCCGCCTTCTGGATTCAAGTGATTCTCCTGCCTCAGCCTCCCAAGTAGCTGGGATTACAGGCATGCGCCACCACGCCCAGCTAATTTTTGTATTTTTAGTAGAGACGGGGTTTCACCATGTTGGTCAGGCTGGTCTTGAACTCCTGATCTCAAGTGATCCACCCACCTTGGCCTACCAAAGTGCTGGGATTACAGGTGTGAGCCACCGGGCCTGGCGAAAATACCCTTTTGGAAGCTATGTGGGGGCAAGTTGAATATTGCAGATCCACAGCATTTTCACATCTTGAGAGAGATCAGGATTGTTCTGTTGCCTTTTCTAACCTAGCCTTGTTGGATACAGTGTCATTTCTGTTGTATTGTTTATCAAGGGAGTCCCAAAGGCCTACCCAATTTCAAGAGAAAGGGAAATAGACTGTACCTCTTGAAGGGGTTAGTGGCAAAGTTTGGAAGAGCATGCAGGACCAGAAATGGTGTTATTAGTCTCACTGGAATTTATGGTCTCTGATCGTCCCTGATGCCATTCATGCAGTTCTGGTGTGGATGGTGTCATCCCTTTGCAACCCTAGAGTCGAATGGAGGGAGGATTTTCTCCCTCTGTTATCTCAAGACAGGGTTGAGTGACTTAATTTTAGGTCCAGGTCAGCATTAGCAGAGTGGGGGATGGGCCAGAAACTTGCTGTCTGGACCTTACTTTTAGATTAGGAGGATGTCCGCTTGGTGTCTACATCTGTCTGCTGGACTCCTTGTGGGTGCAGGGTTTTTTATCCAGAATCCCTCTTACCTCCCCCCCATTTTGGAAGCTGAGAGGCATATCTCATCTCATAGGCAGTTTTCCTTCCCCAGCCCTTAAGCTCTGTGGTCTCTGAGCTTCTGCAAAGAGAGGACCCCTGAGGAAGACTGACAAGTTCTTAACCATTTTTAAGCCATGGTTTTGGTGAACTGTCTCTACTTCTTAAACATAGTCATATTTTAGATCATGTAAACATTATCTTGAAATGTCCTATGTAACAGAGTTTTTTTTTTTTTTTTTTTTTTTTTTGAGACGGAGTCTCGCTCTGTCGCCCAGGCTGGAGTGCAGTGGCCGGATCTCAGCTCACTACAAGCTCCGCCTCCCGGTTCACGCCATTCTCCTGCCTCAGCCTCCCGAGTAGCTGGGACTACAGGCGCCCGCCACCTCGCCCGGCTAGTTTTTTTTGTATTTTTAGTAGAGACGGGGTTTCACCGTGTTAGCCAGGATGGTCTCGATCTCCTGACCTCGTGATCCGCCCGTCTCGGCCTCCCAAAGTGCTGGGATTACAGGCTTGAGCCACCGCGCCCGGCCGATGTAACAGAGTTTTAAGAATTTGTCCCCAGTTCCAGTGAGCAATGATGCCAAACAGTCCAAGATTCTCCTAATGGATCCCTCTATTTTCCCATTAATATTTAGCATCCACTATAGGTTCAGCCTTTTTTCGGAACAGTAAAATGAAAGCTCTTGAAGAGGTATTGGACCATCCAAAATATGGTGGAGGGATGATTAAAAGTTGATTTCATTTGATTACAGATTGGGACCTGTCCGTGTGCAGTGGCTCATGCCTGTAATCCCAGCAATTCAGGAGGCCAAGGCAGACAGATCGCTTGAGCCCTGGAGTTCAAGAGTAGCCTGGGCAACATGGCGGAAACTCCATCTCTACAAAAAAGTAGCCAGGTGAGGTGGCACATGCCTGTAGTCCCAGATACCCTGGAGGCTGAGGTGGGAGAGTCACCTGAGCTGGGGAGGTCGAGAGTGCAGTGAGTGGTGATTGTGCCACTGAACTCCAGCCTGGGTGACAGACTGAGACCCTATCTATAAAAAGAAAAAAGAATCTATTCTTTAGGATTTTTAAGTAAATACTTGTGTCATCTAGAGAGGAAGTTTTCTTCTTTGCCAGTATTTACAGCTTTCATTTATTCTGTTGCCTTATTGTAATTGCTAGGACTTGCATTACAATATTGTTTAGCAGTCATAGACAGACATAGATAGCCTTTTATCATAGGAGGATTGTATTTAATATTTCATCACTATATTATAGCTGGAGGTTTTCATCGACTAGCAAACTGAACAAGTTCTCATCTACTTCTAGCTTGCTGAGAGTTTTCATCATGAAGGGATATTATATTTTGTCCGATAATTTTTTTCTATACTAAAGTGATCATGTTTTATTCTCCTTTAT
The DNA here is from genome assembly GCF_009764315.1 of Trachypithecus francoisi. Lineage (NCBI taxonomy): Eukaryota > Metazoa > Chordata > Mammalia > Primates > Cercopithecidae > Trachypithecus > Trachypithecus francoisi. The sequence goes on from NW_022681457.1 coordinate 65,875,233, forward strand.
TCAATAAATATGAATAAAATTGATTTTTAAAAATGTTAAGCAGAAAACAATGCCATTTCAACATGGCATTGGCCCACATGGAATCCTGCCTCCCAACCAACCCAACTGCTTCTAGCTCAGCACTTCCTATTTCTTGTTTTTTTGTTGTTGTTAAATCTTGTATTAGTGGTTCATTTTGTAACCTTTTTCTTATTTCCAGATTAAATTTGCTACCATTTTATTTGTTTTTTTTTTTTTGGAGACAGAGTCTCACTTTGTAACCCAGGCTAGAGTGCAGTGGCATGATCTTGGCTCACTGCAGTCTCCACCTCCTGGGTTCAAATGATTCTCCTATTTCAGCTTACTGAGTAGCTGGGACTACAGGCATGTGCCACCATGCCCAGCTAGTTTTGTGTATGTTAGTGGAGATGGGGTTTCACCATGTTGCCCAGGAAGGTCTTGAACTCCTGAGCTCAGGCAGTCCGCCTGACTGCCTCCCAAAGTGCTAGGATTACAGGTGTGAGCCACTGTCCCCGGCATTTTTTTTTTTTTTTTTGAGACGAAGTCTTGCTCTGTTGCCCAGGCTGCAGTGCAGTGGCATGATCTCGGCTCACTGCAACCTCCACCTCCCAGGTTCAAGTGATCCTCCCACCTCAGCCTCCCAAGTAACTGGGATTATAAGCATCCACTGCCATGCCCAGCTATTTTTTTTTTTGTATTTTTAGTAGAGACAGGGTTTCACCATATTGGCCAGTCTGGTCTCCCAACTCCCGACTTCAAGTGATCCACCCGCCTTGGCCTCCCAAAGTGCTGGGATTATAGGCATGAGCTGCTATGCCCAGCCAAATTTACTACCATTTTCTTAAGAATTTTTGCATGAGGTTTTTGGTCTGTCATTTCTTTTCTTGTAATATCTTTATCAGGTTTTGGTATTAGGGTAGTACTGGCCTAAAAAAATATGAACTGTCCTGTCCTTCCCTATTTTCTGGAAAAGTCTGTATAAGATTGGTATTATTTATTCCTTAAATTTCTGGTTGAATTATCTGGTAAAACCATCTAGGCCTGGAGATTTCTTTTCTTGATGTAATAAATTCAATTCCTTTTTTTTTTTTTTTTTGAGACGGAGTCTCGCTTTGTCACCCAGGCTGGAGTGCAGTGGCACGATCTCGGCTCACTGCAAGCTCCACCTCTCTGATTCACGCCATTCTCCTGCCACAGCCTCCCAAGTAGCTGGGACTACAGGCGCCCACCACCATGACCAGTTAATTTTTTTGTAGTTTTTAGTAGAGATGGGGTTTCACCATGTTAGCCAGGATGGTCTCCATCTCCTGTCCTGGTGATCCACCTGCCTCAGCCTCCCAAAGTGCTGGGATTACAGGCGTGAGCCACCATGCATGGCCTCAATTTCCTTGATGTATCTGTTTCATCTTGTGTGTTTTAGTAAGTTGTATTTTTTTAAAGGAATTTTGTCCATTTCATCTGAATTCTCAAATTTGTTGACATTAAGTTGTCTATAGTAATTCTTTTTTTTTTTTTTTTTTTTGAGATGGAGTCTTACTCTGTCGCCAGGCTGGAGTACAGTGGCGTGATCTTGGCTCCCTGCAACCTATGCCTCCCAGGTTCAAGCGATTCTCCTGCCTCAGCCTCCCAAGTAGCTGGGACTACAGGCGCACACCACCACACTCAGCTAATTTTTGTATTTTTAGTAGAGATGGGGTTTTACCATGCTGGCCAGGATGGTCTCGATCTCTTGACCTTGGGATCTGCCCACCTTGGCCTCCCAATAATAATTATATTGTTAGACTTCTAATATCTAATATGCTCCTTAGTGATAAGTTATCTTTCATTTCTGATATTAGTAATTTGTCTTTGCAGTTTTTTAGTTGATAATTCTAGGTAAGTTTTTATCAACTTTTTTTTTTTTTTTTTTGAGACAGAGTCTTGCTCTGTTGCCCGGTCTGGAGTGTGGTGGCGCTATCTCAGCTTACTGCAACCTCCACCTCCAAGGTTCAGGCGATTCTCATCCTTCAGCCTCCAGAGTAGCTGGGACTAGAGGCGAATGCCACCGTGCCTGGCTAATTTTTGTATTTTTAGTAGAGATGGGGTTTCACCATGTTGGCCAGACTGGTTTCAAACTTCTGACTTTAGATGATCCACCCGCCTCGGCCTCCCAAAGTACTGGGATTACAGGCATGAGCCATCATGCCCACCCAAGGTTTTATCAATTTTGTTCCTTTTTTCAGAGAATTCACTTTTAGTTTGGCTAATTATATATCTATTTCATTTTTTTTCTCTCATCTTATTTCCTTTCTTCTGGGTATTGAGAGTTTACTTTGCTTTTTCTTTTCTACCCTTTTAAAGTAGAACCTGTAGTTATTTATTCTAGGCCTTCTCTTCTAATATAAGCATTTAAATCCAGAATCTCTACTTTAACTCCATTCCACAAATTTTCTTTTTATTTATTTAGATATTTACTTATTTATTTTTGAGGCAAGGTCTCACTCTGTCACCTGGGCTGGAGTGCAGTGGTGCGATCATGGCTCACTGCAACCTCAACTTCCCGGGCTCAAGTGATCCTCCTGCCTCAGCCTCCCACGTAGCTGAGACCACAGCATGTGATTGCATGCCATTGCATCCTGTTAATTTTTGTATTTTTTGTAGAGATGAGGTTTCACCCTGTTGCCTAGGCTGGTCTGAAACTCCTGAGCTCAGGTGATCCACCTGCCTTGGCTTCTCAAAGTGCTGGGATTATAGGTATAAGCCACCATGCCTAGCCCCACAAACTTTTATATGGTGCATTTTCACTATCAGTTAGTTCAAACTATTTTCTTTTTCCCATTGATTTCTTCTTTAACCTATGGATTATGTAGAAGTGTGTTTAATTTCCAAACATTTGTGTGTTTTCTAGGTACTTCATTGTCAGTGATTCCTAATTTCATTTCACCAAAGAACACATTGTGTACGATTTTCATCCTTTGAAATTCACGGATGCTTTTTTTATGGCCTAACATGTGATCTGTCTTGAATATACCATGTGCACTTGAAAAGCACATGTATTTTACAGTTGTTGGGTGCATTATTTTGCAAAATATTAATTTTATCAAGTTGGTTGCTAATCCATATATCTTCACTGATATTTTTTGTCTTTTTTTTTTTTTTTTTTTTTTTTTGCCAGTTGCTGAGATAGATGTTAAAAATCAAGGCCAGGACTACAGTAAGGCTGAAATCATTGAAGTGCTTGGAGCAGAACTGAAAGAGGTACTTACTAACTTTTAGGGTTGTATAAGTGCAGTGTTGTTTGAAGCTCTATGTGCATTTCTGTAAAGACTGGTCTGGAAAACAGACCAGAGGAAAACATTTTCTTGCTTTTCTGCTCTGCTCTCACAGGAAAACAACAAACACAGTAAGAGTCAACACCAAAGACTTCAGTGACCCCCAGATATGTGGGGATTTCCCCTATCAGCAAGCAAGCAAGCAATCAGTTCTGCAGCAGACACCAACTGCGTATCCTCCAATTTAATTCTGACACTATCTGCCTGGAAATAGCATCAGATCCCTCAGGCTGAGGGCTCAGTCCCTAAGACTGCCATCTCTTCACACACCAGTTGCAAGTGTGGGCCTCTAGAACTTCTGACCAACCGGGCTTCAAGTTGGCGTTCCCAGACATTTACAGTGGCTCATGGCTGGAGGATCACTTGAGGACAAGAGTTCAAGACCAGTCTGGGCAACGTGAGACCTGTCTCAAGAAAATAAAAAGTAAAATTAGCTGGGCATGGAGATACAAGTCTGTGTAGTCCTAGCTACTTGGGAGGCTAGGGTGAAAGGATCACTTGAGTCCAGGAATTCAAGGTTACAGTGAGCAGTGATCTGTGCCATTGCACTCCAGCCTGGGCAACAAAGCGTGATCCTGTCTTAAAAAAAAAAAAGAAAAAAAAGATGGGGTTCTCACAACTTCCTTTTTGGGTTCAATTAATTTGCTGAAGTGGCTCACAGAACTCAAGGAAACACTTATGTTTGCTGGTTTAATATAAAGGATATTACAAAGTATATAGATGAAGAGATGCATTGGGCAAGGTATGGGGAAGGGACATATTGTTGGAAGCACAGAATAGGCAAGACTCCAGAGAAAGTTTCTCTTCTCTCCCCACTTCTTGCTGCCATTGTCTGTTAGGTTTGATCCACAATAGATGGATCTCATTCTCCTTTTCCATTTCCCTCATATTTGTCATGGCCCTTTTGAATCCTGCCATTCACTGTTCTGATTTTCACAGTGCTGGGGGTCATCAGTATGTTCCTGAGGTGGAAGAGCACTCACTTCAGACCAAGGATGACAGAGGTGTGGGGAGCAAACATACACTTAGAGGACAGGGCAGACCAAGTGAATGACAACTCTTTCCATCATACCCACCCTCAAATCATGAGGTACTTATCCACTTTTACCTTTGAATACAGGACTGTGGTTCTCCTATGCAAAGATGGCAGGAAGTGGACGCTAGGAGGGTAAAACAACACTGTAAATCAAGCTCAAGAGATCTCCCTCGGAATTTCATTAAACTACTACCGGAGGTCATATACTAAACTAGTAATCCCTTAAGGCATAAGACATGTTAAAACCACTTTATTGAGCCATAATTCACATACAATTCACCCATTTAAAGAGTACAATTCAATGGATTTTTGTATATTCACAGAGTAATACATTCATCCTCACAATTTTATTTTATTTTGACACAGAGTCTTGCTCTTTCGCCCAGGCTGGAGTGCAGTTGGCTCACTGCAACTTCCTCCTCCTGGGTTCAAGTGATTCTCCTGCCTCAGCCTCCCAAGTAGCTGGGATTACAGGCACACGCCACCACACCTGGCTAATTTTTGTATTTTTAGTAGAGAAAGGGTTTCACCATGTTGACAAGTCTGGTCTCAAACTCCTGGGCTCAAGCATCCCCACAATTTTAGATCGTATTTATCTCCCAAAGAAATCCAGCTCCCCTTTGCTATCACTTCCAAACCTCCATGCCCTCCAGCCCTAGGCAACTGTTAATGTGCTTTTTCTTGACAGATTTTCCTGTTCTGGACATTTCATATAAATGGAGTCATGCAGTATGTAAATCCTTCATGACTAGCTTCTTTAACTTACCATAATGTTTTGAAAGTTCACCCACGTAACGTGTATCATTATTACTTTCTTTTTATGACTGAATAATATTCTAAGATATGGAAAAGGTATGACATCTTGCTTACCCATTCATCAGCTGACGGATGTTTAGGATGTTTCCATTTTTTGGCTACTGTGAATAATGCTGCTGTGAAGATTCATGTGCCTGTTTTAGTGTGGAAATGTTTTCATTTCTGTCAGGTAGACCTGAGGAGTAGAATTGGAGATTATATGCTAACATGATGTTTAACCATTTCAGGAACTGCCAGATTGATTTGCACAGCAACTGGACCATTTTACATTCCCACTAGTAGGGTAGAAGAGTTTTTATTTCTCAACATCCTTGACAACACTTTAAAAAAATTATAGCCATCGTCGTAGGTGTAAAGTATTCATAGTATCTCATTACTGTTTTGTTGTGCATTTCCCTAATGGTTAAGAAGGTCATGGGATTTTTTTTTTTCTTCCCTGAGATGGAGTCTTGCTCTGACACCCAGGCTGGAGTGCAGTGGCGTGATCTTGGCTCACTGCAACCTCCACCCACTGGGTTCAAGCGATTCTCCTGTCTCAGCCCCCTGAGTAGCTGGGATTACAGGCGCTTGCCACCACGCCTGGCTAATTTTTGTAGTTTTAGTAGAGACAGGGTTTTACCATGTTGGCCAGGCTGGTCTTAAACTCCTGACCTCAAGTGATCCACCTGCCTCGGCCTCCCAAAGTGTTGGGATTACAGGCGTGAGCCACCACGCCCAGCCAGTCATGGGATTTTATTATACTTTTATGCATGATAGGAGTAAACAGAATCTGCAAACTCCTCTTTTTCCTTAACATAGAAACCGTATACATATTTATGTCTTCTAGAAAAACAGAGATGAGTTTAAGCATTATCAGGGCAGCGAATTATGACATAAACAACAGGATTTAGGATTACTATTGAAATATGAGGTCTTAAAGACTCCTTTGCACAAATAATACAAATAAGCAAATTATAGACAGGAAAATAGCTCAGGATGATCAGAGGTATCTCTCTAATGACCAGGAGAGTAACGCTGATATTCACTGAGTGTTCTCAATTCAATAGTTTATCATATCAGGTTCCTTCACAGAGTGGTGTCTTTTCCCCTGTAGCTCCATAGGGAGAACACATCTCCTCCATATTTTTAAAAGATTCCTTTTTACTACTATTAGGTGGGTCTGCATCCTTAAGAATTTTACTTGTTTGCATGATGACAAAACAGGACTGAAAAGCTCAATACATATTATAAGGAAATGGAAAATGGAGTCAAAAATTTTTGAAGTTAAAATGTAATAAAGAGCATATAATGTTTTATAGTCATAATGGGATTTTGTGTTCCACACTGGACACTCCTGTTTTTGCCTGCCCTTTGTCACCTCTTCTGCCTCATGATCCACAGTTGGAACCCCTTAAATAATCATGTGGCAAGTAAATCAAGGAACAGTACATACATAGCTTAGAAGATGTAAGCATAAATGTTAAGATGTTGCTTAGAGATCCATAGTTACTGAGCCAGCTAGGAATTAGCTGTGTGGTGATGTTAAGTATCGTTAACCATCACATTCAGTCCTGGAGGTGGCCAGACACCAGAGTCTCCTCATTACCTTCCATCCCACCAAAATCCAGCCTCCCAACGTTGCCACTGCTGAGGAGTATGGAAAGGAGTCATGAGCTAATCACTTAGAAAAATTCATAGTAATCTCTTTTGTATGCATAGTGCCTTACGGTTTACAAAGCAATTTTCCAGCTTTTATTTCAGTTTTGTGAGAAACAGGTAGAAAGACACTAATTTATTGACTACACTGACACTGAATATACTTTGTCTCATTTCATAAAAACTTACTCCCTCCATTTACAGATGAGATGGGTAGAGCAGAAATGCCTGTCTTCATTTTTCATCAGAAGAGAATGAGGCTCAGTAACATTAAGGGATATACACAACTAAAAACAGTGCAGGTGGGGATTGTAGCTAGATCTGTCTGAGCACGGAGCTATGGAACACTGACTGCCCTGCAGCTCAGTTACTCCACATGAGGATGAATCTGGGGTGCTCTGCTGGTCAAGAGGCAGCTCATTTCTATATCCAACTTCGCAAAAACTTCCCACTCATCCATGAGCCCCTGTAAACCTTTAAACTGGAAGTAATGGGAGGGCAGGGAGTGGAAACTGATAGGCCTGAGTCTTTAATTCTTTCCTTCTCGTTTAATATTGGGTTTGTTGTTTCTCTCCACCACAAACTCAGAGAGGCAAGGACCATGCACTTTGGCCACAGCAACCTGATTGACTTACGTGCTGTTCTGGTCAGACTTCATCTTCCAAGAGCTGTCACCAGGCCTCCCCTTAGTTCAATGACCCATCTCCTTCTTCACTTTCTTTTTAATCAGGCTTATACTTGCTGCTTCTTTTATGCTTTGACTTTTATGAGATCAATTAAGTGTTCTTTATTCTCCTTTCCCCTGCACTGGATTAAAAATAAGATATTGTATTGCTTTATTATTGGAAGTTACTCTTAACCTTGCATCTTTGACTTAATGACTAATTGGTATCTCCTTCTTGAGCAATAAAAAAGACCTTAGAATGCTTTAGGTTCTTTCTCTTTCTCTCTTTCTTTCTTTCTTCTTTTTTGAGACAGAGTCTCCCTCTGTCACCCAGGGGGGAGTGCAGTGAGGCAATCTCAGTTCACTGCAACCTCCACCTCCTGGGTTCAAGTGATTCTCTTGCGTTAGCCTCCTGAGTAGCTGGGATGACAGGTGCGTGCTACCACACCCGGCTGATTTTTTTTTTTTTTTTTTTTTGAGACGGAGTTTCACTTTTGGTGCCCAAGCTGAAGTACAGTGGCACGATCTCAGCTCACTGCAATCTCCGCCTCCTGGGTTCAAGCGATTATCCTTCCTCAGCCTCCTGAGTAGCTGGGATTACAGGTGCACGCCACCACAGCTGGCTAATTTTGTGTTATTAGTAGAGACAGGGTTTCACCATGTTGGCCAGGCTGGTCTCAAACTCCTGACCTCAGGTGATCCATCCACCTCAGCCTCCCAAAGTGCTGAGATTACAGGCGTAAGCCACCACACCCGGCCCACCTGGCTGATTTTTGTATTTTTAGTGAAGATGGGGTTTCAGCATGTTGGTCAGGCTGGTCTCCAATTCCTGACCTCAAGTGATCTGCCCATCTTAGCCTCCCAAAGTGCTGGGATTACAGGTGTGAACTACCGCATCCCGCCTCTTTCTATTTTTGTCTGGTGCTTTTGATCTAATTTGTTTTGAAATTCCACAAAAAGTAATCATCATTACTTGGTAAACAGAATCCCCAACATACTCACCAATTTCCTTGCTCATCATTTAAAATTTTATCTCGGGCCGGGCACCGTGGCTCAAGCCTGTAATCCCAGCACTTTGGGAGGCCGAGACGGGCGGATCACGAGGTCAGGAGATCGAGACCATCCTGGCTAACACGGTGAAACCCCGTCTCTACTAAAAATACAAAAACTAGCCGGGCGAGGTGGCGGGCGCCTGTAGTCCCAGCTACTCGGGAGGCTGAGGCAGGAGAATGGCGTAAACCCGGGAGGCGGAGCTTGCAGTGAGCTGAGATCTGGCCACTGCACTCTAGTCCGGGCGACAGAGCGAGACTCCGCCTCAAAAAAAAATAAAAATAAATAAAATAAAATAAAATAAAATTTTATCTCATTCTGTCTTTTGAGTTTTTCTTTTTGCTGATTCAAATCCTTTAGAAATTCTTCCAGTGAGTCTATGAAAAACACCTTTGTCGGAAAATGTCTTTATTTTGCCCTACTCTTAATTGCTACTTTTCCTCTATCACTTCGAAGGTATTATTCTCCTGTCTTCTGACATCTGTGTGCAATCATCTTTCCTTTTAGGTAGCATGTCTTTTCCGTTTTTCTTTTCTTTCCTTGCCTCCCTTCTTTTCAAGATTTCTGTTCTGCATTATCACTGTGATGTGTCTAGGTGTTAGATCGGCTTTCATTATCCTACTTGACACTCATTTTGATTCCTCATCTTAAAATTGACTTTATGGAAAGTTCTAAAACACTTTTTCTTCTGATGCTCCTCCTCCTTTTTCTCCATTTATGACATTCATTAGATGTGTCTTGGGGCCCTTTTATTTTCTTCCATGTCTCTTAGTTTCTCATCTGTCTTTCACTTTTTATCTCTGTGCTGCATTATAGGTAATCTCTTCAGATATATCTTTAAGTTCATTAATTTTGAGCTGTGCTTGTTATGTTCTCTATACTTAAGATCTTTTTTATTTCTAGAAATTCTCTTTGGTTATTTTTTAAATCTATTGATTCTTTTTAGGTATTGTGCTTTCATTCTGAGTTTTTTCCATTTAAAACATTTACTATTCTTTCATATTGTCATATAATATGCAGTTCTTAATAGATGCCAACTTTATTATTTATTTAGTCTGCTGACCCACCTGTGATGGTTATTTCCTTGTTGTTTGTAATTTTTGAGCTCATCTCGGTGGGGCAGAGGTATGCTTTGTTTTTGTTTTTAAGGGTTTTTCATGTGCCCTGGATTGAGAGAGTGTTGAAAACCATGTTACATTTACTTTTGGCTGAGTTGCAGGGGTTTCAGTGGAGCTGAAGCTGGTTCTGTATGTAGGGATTTTTACTTCTTAAAAATTAAAATTTTAGGCCACGTTTCGTGGCACATGCCTGAAATCTCAGCACTTTGGGAGGCCAGGGTGGGAGGATTTCTTGAGCCCAGGAGTTCAAGACCAGCCTACACAACAAAGTGAGACCCTGTCTCTAAATTTTTTTTTTTAATTAGTTGGCCATAGTGGTGCCTACCTGTAGTCCCAGCTACTTGGGAAGCTGAGACAGGACAATCACTTGATACTAGTAGTGAGTCATGATCATGCCACTGGACTCCAGTCTGGATGAACTCCAGTCTGGGTGACAGAGTAAGACCCTGTCTCAAAAAAAAAAAAAATTTAGATACAGACTTTCTGTTTTTCTATTTCATCTTGAGTCAAGAGTTTTGAGAAGCTGTGCTTTTAAAGGAATGGATGAATTTCATCTAAGATGTCAAAGTTATTGGCATAAAATTGGTCATAATTACTGGCATATCATTATACTGTCTGTAGGATCTGTAGTGGCATCTTCATTTTTATTCCTGACATGGGTAATTTGTGTTTTCTTTTATTAATTATGCTTACTAGGAATTTATCAATTTTTTAAATACCTTCAAATAAACAACTTTTTGTTTTGTTCATTTTCTTAATGGTCTGCTTTCTATTTCTACTTAATTGATTTATGCCCATCTTTATTTCTTTTTTTCGACTTTGGGTTTAGCATATAGCATGTTTGTTATTCTTTTTCTAGTTTGTTTAAGCCTTTCTTCATTTTTAAAAGTTGTGGCAAAGTATACATGTAACATAAAATTTACCATCTTAACTATTTTTGAGTGTACAGCTCAGTAGCATTAAGTATATTCCCATTTTTGTACAACCAATATCCACAACTTTTTCATCCTGTAAATGTGAAACTACATCCATCAAATAATAACTACCCTTTTCCCCCTGCCTCCAGCCCCTGGCAACCACCACAAGTAACCTACAGACTCTCTCATTATAGCGTTAATAGCCAAAAAGTGGGAGACCAGTCAGTATCTTTTTGTGATTGGCTTGTTAGAATAATATCCTCATGGTTCAGCCACATTGTAGCATATGTCAAAATTTCCTTCCAAGGCTGAATAATACTACATTGTATGTGTATGCCACATATATTAGTCTGTTTTATGCTGCTAAAGGAATACCTGAGGCTGTGTAATTTATAAAGAAAAATGGTTTATTTAGCTTATGGTTCTACAAGCTGTACAAGAAGCATAGTGCCAGCATCTGCTTCTGGTGAGGCCTCAGGAAGCTTATAAAAATGGCAGAGGGGAAAGGGAGCGCTAGCATGTCACATGGCAAGAGGGAACAAAAGGGAGAGGGAGGAGGTGCCAGGCTCTTTTAAACAACTAGCTATAGGGTGAACTCATATCCATGGGGAGGACACCAAGCCATTCATGAGATCCACCCCTATAATCCAACACCTCCCACTAGGCGCCACCTCCAACATTGGGGGTCACATGTCCACATGAGATTTTGAGGGAACAAATATCCAAATCATATTATCACATTTTGTTTATCCACTCATCCACTGATGGACATGTGGGTTGTACCTATTTCTTGGCTATTGTGAATAATGCTGCTATGAATTTCTTTTTTTAAGTACTTAACATTCCTCTCAACACTGCTTTAGCTGTATCCTTCCAATTTTGACATGCTGTCAAATTTCATAGTTCAAAATATTTTCCCCTTATTTATTCAGTGATCTGCAGATTTAGAAGTGTGTTATTTAATTTCCATGTATTGAGGGATTGAGGGATTGTATAGGTTTCTTTTTTTTTTTTTCTTGAGACAGTCTCGCTCTGTTGCCCAGGCTGGAGTGCAGTGGCACGATCTCGGCTCACTGCAAGCTCCGCCTCCTGGGTTCATGCCATTCTCCTGCCTCAGCCTCCCAAGTAGCTGGGACTACAGGCGCCTGCCACCACGCCCGGCTAATTTTTTGTATTATTTCAGTAGAGACGGGGTTTCACCGTGTTAGCCAGGATGGTCTTGATCTCCTGACCTCGTGATCCGCCCACCTCAGCCTCCCAAAGTGCTGGGATTACAGGCGTGAGCCACCGCGCCCGGCCAGTATAGGTTTCTTATTACTGGTTTCTAACGCACATTCCCTGTAACGTGGCAATCTTTTGAAGTTTATTGTGACTTATGGTCCAGCCTATGGTCTATCGTGGGGATTGTTCATGTACATGAAAAGAATGTACAATTTTTCAATTGTGGGTATAGTGTTCTGTAAACCAACAATTAGGTCATGTTGACTGGTTTGGTTCGCATCTTCTGTACAGTTGTCCCTTGCTATCCACAGGGGACTGGTTCCAGGACACCTTGTGGATACCAAAACCTGCAGATGCTCAAATTTGTTACATAAAATGGTGTACAATTTGCATATAACCTATGCACATCCTTCTGTATACTTTAAACCATCTCTAGATTTTTTGTAATACCTAATACAATGTAAATGCTATATAAACGTTATACTGTATTTTAAAATTTGTATTTTTACTGTCTTTTTTTCCTGAGTATTTGTGCATTGCCATTGGTTGAATGTGCATATATGAAGAGCTGATTATATATACTACTAAGTTTCTTGCCTACAAATGCTATTAATTACTGAGATATAATTGTGGATTTCCAATTATGCTTGTGGATCTGTTTATTTCTTTTGTTCTGTTAGTTTTTGCTTCATGAAATTTAACACTCTCATTATAGGTTCATACCAGTGTACATATTCCTGATGAACACATACAGCCATGTGCCAGGTAACAATATTTTAGTCAATGATGGATACATACAATGGTGGTCCCATAAATTACAGTGGAGCTGAAAAATTCCTGTCACTTGTGGATGTTGTCGTGCAACATTATCACTCAGGTGTTTGTGGTGAGGCTGGTGTAAATAAACCTACTGTGCTTCCAGTTGTACAAAAGTATAGTACATGCAATTATGTATAGTATGTAATAGGTGATAATAATAAATGATTACGTTACTAGTCTATGTATTTATTGTACTATTAGTATTATTATTTTAGACTGTACTCCATCCTTCTACTTATTTAAAAAAAAGAAAAGGTAACTGTAAAACAGCTTCAGGTGGCCAGGCGTGGTGGCTCACACCTGTAATCCCAGCACTTTGGGAGGCGGAGGCTGGTGGATCATGAGGTCAGGAGATTGAGACCTTCCTGGCTAACACGGTAAAACCCTGTCTCTACTAAAAATACAAAAAATTAGTCAGGTGTGGTGGGTGCCTGTAGTCCCAGCTACTTGGGAGGTTGAGGCAGGAGAATGCTGTGAACCTGGGAGGCGGAGGTGAAATTATGCCACTGCACCCCAGCCTTGGCAACAGAGCTAGACTCTGTCTCAAACAAACAAACAAAAAACTTGCCTCAGGCAAATCCTTCAGGAGGTATCCAGAAGAAGGCATTGTTTTCATAGGAGTTGACAGCTCCATGCATATTATTAACCCTGAAGACCGACATTTCAGTGGGACAAGATGCGGAGGTAAAAGACTGTGATACTGATACTCTGGACCCTGTGTAGGCCCAGGCTAAAGCGTGTGTGTCTTTGTTTTTAACAAGAAAGTTTAAAAAGTAACAAACATTTTTAAAATAAAAAATTTTTTAAATAGAAAAAAGCCTATAGAGTAAGGACATAAATATTTTTGTGTTCCTATATAATGTGTCTGTGTTTTAAGTGAAGTGTTATTACAATTCAGAAAGATAAAAAACAGTAAGTTTATAATGTAAAAATATCACAGGAAGCTAAGGTTACTTTATTATTGAAGAAAACTTTAAAAAATAAATTTAGTGAAGCCTAAGTGTACTGCTTGTAAAGTCTACAGTAGTATACAGTAATGTCCTAGTCCTTAGCATACTCACACAACTCATTCAGTGACGTACCCAGAGCTTCAGTCCTGCAAGCTCCATTCATGGCAAATATCTTGTACAGGTGTGCCATTTTTTAATAATTTATGCAGTATTTTTACTGTACCTTTTCTATGTTTAGATACACAAATACCACTGTGTTATAAATGCCTACAGCATTCAATACAGTAATATGCTATACAGGTTTGTAGCCTAGGAGCAATACGCTATACCATATAACCTAGGTATGTAGTAGGCTACCCCATTTCTGTTTGTGTTAGTGTACTCTACGATGCTTGCATGAAATGTGTCACCTAATGACACATTTCTAAGAATGTATCCCTGTAGTTAAGTGACAAATGTATATGCAAATTCCTAATGACCTGCGCTTTTATGATTGTTACCTATCTCCTGCAATATACATTGTTTTGAGGGCTATTATCTGGTATTACTATAGCCATGCCAACTTTCTTATACTAATGTATATCTTTTTCTTGACCGATTTTAAATAGCTTTCTCAGCTTAGAATTTCTTTTTTTTTTTTTTTTTGAGACGGAGTCTCCCTAGTCTCACTCTGTCTCCCAGGCTGGAGTGCAATGGCGCAATCTCAGCTCACTGCAACCTCCGCCTCCTGGATTCAAGCAATTCTTTGTGTCAGCCTCCCGAGTAGCTGGGATTACAGGCGCCCACCACCATGCCCGGCTAATTTTTAGTAGAGATAGGGTTTTGCTATGTTGGTCAGGCTGGTCTCGAACTCCTGACCTTAGGGGATCCACCCGCCTTGGCCTCCCAAAGTGTTGGGATTACAGGTGTGAGCCACTGTGTCCAGCCGCAAATACCCAACTTAATACTACATGTGACTGGGTGCGGTGGCTCACGCCTATAATCCCATCACTTTGGGAGGCCATGGCTGGCAGATCACTTGAAGTCAGGAGTTTGAGACCAGCCTGGCCAAATGGTGAAACCATCTCTACTAAAAATACAAAAATCAGCCAGGTGTGGTGGCACGCTTGCCAGTAATCCCAGATACTACGGAGGCTGAGGCAGGAGAATCGCTTGAACCCAGGAGGCAGAGGTTGCAGTGAGCCGAGATTGCACCACTGTACTCCAGCCTGGGTGACAGAGCAAGACTTCATCTCAAAAATACAAAAAAACAAACAAACAAAATCTCCCCCAGCCGGGCATGGTGACTCATGCCTGTAATCCCAGCACTTTGGGAGACTGAGGCAGGGGGATCACAAGGTCAAGAGATCAAGACCATCCTGTCCAACATGGTGAAACCTTGTCTATACTAAAAATACAAAAAATTAGCTGGGTGTGGTGGTGCACACCTGTAGTCCCAGCTACTTGGGAGGCTGAGGCAGGATGATCACTTGAACCTGGGATGGTGAGGTTGCACTGAGCCGAGATCGCGCCAATGCACTCCAGCCTGGGCAACACAGTGAGACTCTGTCTCAAAAAAAAAAAAAAAAAAACTCCCCCACACCCTTTATTCTTGCTCCTCACTTGAATGACAGAAAAAAAAAAATGGATTGAGTTCTTCATTTTATAAAAAATCTAAGGGAGGAATGAACAAGAGAAAAAGAGTGGGTGGTACTGAAATTAGCGTCCAAAGGCTTAGAATACCATTTATTTTTCCACCAAGACTGAAGGCCTACTCTATTCCTAGGCTCCTGTCACCACGGATCTGTTTCTCTTGTCCTCTCTCTTCTCCAGTGCTTTCCTGAACATAAAGAGTAGACTTTGGCTGAGCGTGGTGACTCATGCCTGTAATCCTAAGCACTTTGTGAGCCCAAGGCAGGAGGATCACTTGAGCCCAGGAGTTTGAGACCAAACTAATGAACAGAAAATTTTTTTTTAAATAGCTGCATGTGGTTGCATGTGCCTGTAGTCCCAGCTACTCAGGAGGCTGAGTGGGAGGATCGCTTGGGCCCAGGAGTTTGAGCCTCCAGTGAGCCATGACCATGCCACTGCATTCCAGCCTGGGTGACTCCATCTCAAAAAAAAAAAGAGAGTACACTCTTCTATCTGATCTTTCAATCAGACTACTCCCATGCCTCTGGTGGGATGGGAGTAGAATGGAGCTGTATAAATGGGACAAGGCCCCCTGGGATATGACTAGAAGGGAAAGAGTGGTGCAACATGACCAGAAGGGGCAAGGAGAACAATGTAACATGGGAGGACCTCCCTCTTCCCATATGCTGTTAATAATAATGTGATCTACCCATTCAACTTAGATACAAAGTAGGGCCGGGCGTGGTGGTTCACACGTGTAATCCTAGCACTTTGGGAGGCTAAGGAGGGCGGGTTGCTTGAGCTCAGGAGTTTTGAGACCAGCCCGGGCAAGGTGGCAAAACCCTGTCTCCACCTAAAATATAAAATTCAAAAATTAGCTGGGTATGGTGGTGGGTGCTTGTGGTCCCACCTACTCAGGAGACTGCAATGGGAGAATCACTTGAGCCTGAGAGGTTGAGGCTGCAGCGAGCCAAGATTGCGCCACTGCCCCCCTCCTCGGTGACAGAGAGACCTTGTCTCAAAAAAAAAATTAAAAAGAAAAGAAAAAGAATCACTCACTAGTAAACTGAGATTTGTGGACATGATGAGGTTTTCCCTTTTATGGGCTCTCCTGAGTACTCACTATCTAGACATCAAATCACTATCTGTATAAAAAAGGTTTGTGAAAGTAATATAATTCAAGGGAATATGTTTCTGTTTATGGGAGTGAAAGGAGTGCTGAGTGATATATCCAATCATTATTATTATTATTATTATCATTTTTGAGACGGAGTCTTGCTTTGTCACCCAGGCTGGAGTGCAATGGCGCGATCTTGGCTCACTGCAACCTCCGCCTCCCGGGTTCAAGCAATTCTCCTGCCTCAGCCTCCTGAGTAGCTGGGACTACAGGCGCATGCCACCACGCCCGGCTAATTTTTGTATTTTTAGTAGAGACAGGGTTTCACTGTGTTGGCCAGGCTGGTCTCAAACTCCTGACCTCATTATCTCTCCACCTTGGCCTCCCAAAGTATTGGGATTACAGGCATGAGCCACCGCGCCTGGCTGAAATACCCAATTGTTAAGTGAACAGTAGTTACAGTTAGAAGGGAAACTTGGAGAAGGCAACATGGTTATCTGACTGGAATAAAAGAAAATGGGGAATCCTGAAGGGGTGGACTGCCCCTCCACATCAGGTGGAATGAGAGACTGAGAAAAGAAATAAGACACAGAGACTAAGTATAGAGAAAGAAAAGTGGGCCCAGGGGACTGGCACTCAGCATACAGAAGACCCGCACCCCAAGCCGGCACTGGTCTCTGAGTTCCCTCAGTATTTATTATCATTCTCTCTACCATCTCGGAGAGGGGGATGTGGCAGGACAATAGGGTAATAGTGGGGAGAAGGTCAGCCAGGAAAACATGTGAACAAAGGTCTCTGTGTCATAGGTAAGTTTAAGAAAAGGTGCTGTGCTTTGATGTGCCCATACACAAACATCTTGGTGCAATAAAGAGCAGTATTGCTGCTAGCATGTCTCACCTCCAGCCCTGAGGCGGTTTTCTCCTGTCTCAGTAAATAGAACGTACAATCAGGTTTTACACCTAGACATTGTATTCCCAGGGAGGAGCAGGAGACAGATGCCTTCCTCTTATCTCAACTGCAAAGAGGCCTTCCTCTTTCACTAATCCTCCTCAGCACAGACCCTTTAAGGGTGTCAGGCTGGGGGACGGTCAGGTCTTCCCCTTCCCAGGAGGCCATATCTCAGGCTATCACATGGGGAGAAACCTTGGACAATAGCTGGCTTTCCTAGGCAGAGGTCCCTGTGGCCTTCAGCAGTGTATTGTGTCCCTGGGTACTTTCGGAAGTGTATTGTGTCCCAGGGTACTTGAGATTAGCGAATGGCCATGACTTCTAACAAGCATACTGCCTTCAAGCACTTTTTTAACAAAGCACATCCTGCACAGCCCTAAATCCATTAAACCTTGAGTCAGCACAGCACGTGTTTCTGCAAGCACAGGATTGGGGCTAGGGTTACAGATTAACAGCATCTCAAGGCAGAAGAATTTCTCTTAGTACAGAACAAAATAGAGTCTCTTATGTCTACTTCTTTCTACATAGACACAGTAACAGTCTGATCTCTTTTCCCCACAGAATCCTATCTCATGCAAGTTTCATGGTAGGCAAATGCTCAGATATCCTGGGGGAAAGACTATTTCAGAAAGGAGAGAAGAAACATTCTCAGCCATAGCTTTTATAATTTGCAGAAAAGGACCCTTGCTGTTTTGGATTCTTTTTTTAAAAATGTGAACAACACAGAGAGAAGGGAGGCAAAAGAAGCCACATGAGGCTGGGTGCGGTGGCTCACGCCTGTAATCCCAGCACTTTGGAGTCTGAGGTGGGCGGATTAAGAGGTCAGCAGTTGGAGACCAGCCTGGCCAACATGGTGAAACCCTGTCTCTACTAAAAATACAAAAATTAGGCGTGGTGGCGAGCGCCTGTAATCCCAACTGCTCGGGAGGCTGAGGCAGGATAATCGCTTGAACCCGGGAGGCGGAGGTTGCAGTTAGCAGAGATGACACCATTGCCCTCCCACCTGGGTGACAGAGTGAGACTCCGTCTCAAAAAAAGAAAACAAAAACAAAAAAAAACATGTGAAACCTCTTACTTTAGAGTTTCTACAACTTGGTTAAACCTGCCTAGTTAACTAATAAACATTTACTATTAAAAATCAATCATTATGCTAGATAGTAACTATTTAGTAATACAGGTTGGGAAGTAGAGAAGAAAGTAATTACACTGTAGGCTCCAGACAGTTTAAAGAAATTTTTCTTTTAAATGAAGTTTGAAATTTGATTTTCACAGTAAACATTTTAATCAGAAAATGACTATTTTAATTACTACAAGGCTGACCTTGTGATTTTTAGTATTTCAAGTACTTTTACTTGGCTTAGAGTGATTTAGGAGGGCATTAAGTCACTCCCAATTTCATCCAGGGGCAAGCAGGGGGTGGTGGGTTGGGGGTGTGTGGGAGGGAACCTCAAATCTATATAACTGTTGAAAGTGGTAGGGATGAAAGTATTTTTCTTCTGTGCTACATATGGAGTCCTCCTCATTTCAACATATTGGATTTAGTTTGTATTTTGTTTGTTTTGTTTCCAGTTATTGCAACCCTGTCATCTAGAAATTATAATTTTACCTCTTAGTTTCCAATGCTTATGCTATTTTACTTATTAGAAACTATCATAATTCTGCAAGCAAAATGACATACACTACACACACAGAGTTCTTCAGTCATTAACATCACTTACATAGTGATCCATTTTCAGTTATCATGTACACACAAAACCATGATAAACAACAATTAGTACAGACACATTGTTTCCTGTGATCTCACCTACTCCAGTAAGCCACAATCCTATGGACCCTACATGACATTCACAACCCTGTTGAGCCCATCTCATAATTCCATACGAACATAGCAAAGCAAACTCAGAAACTACTTATTCCAGTTACACAATCTCACACACAAATCACAACTAATTATTCTAAAAGGCTTATCAGCTTCTTGGAAAGTTAAATGTAAACTTACCAATTACCCAGCAACTTTTCTTCTAAATATCTGCCCAGGAGAAATGGGAAAGTGCCAGCTTTATTCATAACGTATAAAACCTGCCAAATGTTCAACAACAGAAAAATGACTACACAAATTGTGGTCTATTTGCACAATGTAGTGCTGTTCAGAAAAAGAAAACTGAACTACACATGAAATCTCGCAGACATTAGGGTAAACTAAAGGAGAAATATGGAATTCCAGAACTGACAGTTACAGTGACACAAATCAGAACTATGGCTGTCTCTGCTTTGAAACTGACTGCAAAGGACACCAGCAAACTTTCCGGTGCTGCTAGTGTTGTAAACCAAAAATAAAATCCTAAGCACCCCCAGACCATCTGAATGGACTCCTCCTCTTGGCCAGGGCATTCCTAACCTGAAAAACTACTAGTAAAGTCATGATAGAAAGGCGGGGGGCGGGCTGGTCGGACATGCCTCATTATACCCTCCTCCATTTTGGAATTACTGATAAAAAAAAGACCCCAAGTCTGAAAAGAAACATTTACACTCTTTTCTGTGTGAAGCCTGCTACCTGCTATCCTAAGTCTTACGTCAATAACTCTCAACCCATTGTCAATCAAATAATCTTTGAATCTATCTATGACCTGGAAGGCCACCCACCTTCCAGTTGTCCCGCCTTTTCGGAGCGAATCTATATACATTTTACATGTATTTTACTGGTGTCTCATGTTGCCCTAAAAGGTATAAAACCACATAAATCCCGACCACCCTGGGCACAGATTCTCAAGATGTTCTGAGGGCTGTGCCACCAGCCATTGGTCACTCATATTTAGCTCAAAATAAGTCTCTTCAAATACTTTAGAGTTTGAGTCTTTTCGTCAACAGTGTAAAACACGCACTAGGGCGGACACACACACACTGAGCCTCCGCTACCTGCCAGATTCCATTCCGAGGCTTTCTCATAGTGCAAAACGGACAAAAACTCCAAGTCACCCTCCGGTTCACGACCACGGATCACATCCTGAGGCCCCCACATTTAGAAGCCACAGTAGAGCAAAACCTCGCCCGACTCAGGCTCCGAGTTCTCCGTTCGACCCTCCCAGGCCTAAAGCTGGTACCCGCTTCAGGGCCTTCCCAGCCCGGCCCTCCAGTTTCTTCTTCGGCCTCCCTTAGCTTGGGGTCCGGGTTTTCTCCTCGGCTGTACAGCCGGTCCGCGACTCCCTTCACCCTCCGCAGCCCGGGCTTCCGGTTCTTTCCAGAGGTGAGGCAGGGGCCACCTAGACTTCCGCAGCCCCCCACCTCCCTCACGGTCACCCTCGCCCCAACTTCCTGTTCCTCATTCTGCCCTCCCAGCCTGAGTTCCCGGTTACTGCCTCGACCTCACCTTGCCGCCGGGGACCACCAGCCGCCTCTTCCGCGCCAGGACGCGCAGCCGCAGCCTCCGCCGAGGGCAAGGGTCTACGCACCCGGAAACTCCAGAAGTCTGTGGCCTGGTTGCGGCCAACGGGCTCGGCTTGAGCTTCAGAGCGCTTTCGTTGTTGGACTACGTTTCCCACAGGCCCCGGGGCCGCGGATGAACTTTGACCTTTGCATCTCTTTCCGGTGTTTTGGTTATTGAGTTAAGCCTGACTCGGGCCAGGCTGCGGGAGGAGCTTGCGGTGAAGTGTCCCCGCGCTGCCAGGCGAGGTCAGTCCACGTGGAGCCGGGAGCCTCAGGCCTCTGTACGCGGGAGCTGCGGACGATGGTTGCTGGTGCTGTTGCTTGTTATGGCGTCATTGTGGTGTGTGTGTATGTATGTGTGTGTGTGACGAGACCCTAGTGTGTTCCGTGGGTGCTCTTTGATCGGGCTCATAGGACGGTGAGTAGGGGCGGGGCCTATCGTGTGACCCTGGTCTATGGTAACGTGATCGTGTGACAGCACTGTTGTGACTGACCAACTATAAGTATGAACGGGGTAGGGGCTTTTTTTTTTTCTTGAGCCTGTAGGAGTTTGTTTTGGGTAAAACGTCATTTTTCCGACTCTGGGATGTTTGTGATGTAATCTCTTCGTGAGGTCTTACACACACACACGCATATAGATAGATTAGACAGATATGTAGAAGATAGATAGATGATAGATAGATGGTAGATAGATAGATACGATAGATAAATGAAGTTTCCTGGGAAAGGGGAAGGCATAGGTGTAGTGTAGTATTCATTCCTGGGATAACTCCTCTTGCATGAATTTAGAGGCCATTTATACATTAAAGAACTACAGTATGTCCTGAGCTGTGTCCCCTGGAAACTGCTGTGAACTTAAAGAGTACACCTCTAGGCCTTGGTCGTACCTTTTTCTCGGATACAGGGCGGAGTCGACAATATTCTAGTTTCCCTCTTCGATCTGGGTGTGTTTGTTGTGTGTGATGGGCTTTTCTGGTGGTGAACAGTGTGTTCTTATTTAACCAGTCCAGGATGTCATGAGTCCTTTCTCCCTCTTGGTTATGTAGTTCTGCAAGTGAAGGCCCCCTGAAGTGGAAGACAGCATTGGTACTAATGGCCAGCTCAAGGTTAGTTTATTTTTTTGTTCATTTACGTGTCCCTTGGCCTTCCCTTCCCATTTAACAACAAGACCGTAGAGATGGGTCCCCTTGTCCTCCAGTGACTTTCCAAATGCCCATTTCCTTTTCATTGAATATTCACATACCGATTATGTGAATTGAAATCATTCAATTCCCCCATGTGCTTCTTTTTTTCCAAAGGATTCTTATGGTATAGAAATACAACTCCGGGAGGAGGAGAAGTTAAAACATTTTTTTAGAATGTAATTTGTTAAGGAGGAGATGAGTGATTAAGTAGAATAGCACACTAGATACCTTTGATCTTATTTATAGACTTGATTTGCAAACAAATCAAGATAGGAGATGGTAGGTATTAATCAGTAAGTGACAAAGTTGGCTTTGGAGACATCTAGGAGTGGGAATATGATAGGAGTTTTGTGCAGAGAAGGCTATGTCAACAAGGGCAGGGAGTTTTTCCAGAACATTCATGAGGGGATTTAAGTGGTGACAACCAAATCTTGTTTGAGATTTGGCAGTGTTACTGATTCAGACAACATATTGCTATAGATGGTGAGAGGCAGCCTGATACAGTGGTGTTTGAGTCTAAAGCAGCACAGTCTAATACTAATATAATATAAAGCCACTTAGGTAATTTAAAAATTTCCATTAGACAGTTGTTGTTTTTTTTTTTTTTTTGAGACAGCATTTCACTCTTGTTGCCCAGGCTGGAGTACAATGGTACGATCTCTGCTCACTGCAACCTCTGCCTCCCAGGTTCAAGTGATTCTCTTGCCTCAGCCTCCCAAGTAGCTGGGATTACAGGCGCTCGCCACCATGCCTGGCTAATTTTTGTATTTTTAGTAGAGACGGGGTTTCATCATGTTGGCCAGGCTGGTCTCAAACTCCTGACCTCAGGTGATCCACCCACCTCAGCCTCCCAAAGTGTTAGGATTACAGGTGTGAGCCACTGTGCCCAGCTTTAAACACATTTTAAAAAGGAAAGGAAACAGTTGAAGTTAATTTTGGCAATGTATTTTACTTAAACCAATATATCCAAAATATTATTTCAACATATAATGATATGAATACACTGAAGTACTTTACACTCATATCTTTATACCAAGTTTTCAAAATCTGGTGTATGTTTTATTGTTACTGCATGTGTCAATTTGGATGCTAAATTTTCAGTGTTTACGGTGAATTATAGTCCTACCAACACAATAAAGTTGCGTTTAATAGAAAAACATTTATATTGCTTTTGTATTTAAATTTAAGTTAATTAAAATTAAGTGTAATCCTGTGTTAATTAGCTTAGGAAAAGAGAAAAAAATTTAAAATTCAGTTATATGTTCACACTACATTTCAAAGGGGTTAATAGTTACTCATTTTTCCAGTTTACAGTTTCTTGGTATAGAATGTGGACAATAATTATATCAGTGCTTTAGGGTCTTTGTGAAGCCTGGATACATTAATATGGACATAACCCTAGAGAATTTAATAAAGGCATGGCACTTTAAATCCTTATCTGCAAGGGAAGAAAAAGCTGGTTTGTGAAGATTCTTAGTATTCCCCATACATTTTCTGTAAATCAAGAACAATGAAAATATAAAGTTAACTTTGATGGGCACTTGAAATGAATTTTTTAAAAGCCAGATTTGCAAATGTTCTATTAACTTAAAGCAATTTGACTCTTAGGTTCGATGATTTGCTAGAAGGACTCACAGAACTTAGAAAAGCTGTTATGCTCATGGTTATTGCTCATTACAATGAAAAGATGCACATTAAAATCAGCAAAGGGAAAAGTTGCATAGGGCAAAAGATCGGGAGAAACCCGATACAGCCTTCCAGTGCAGTTGCACGGGCAGCACCTGATTCTCCCAGCAACAATGTGCAAATACAGATGTAAAGCATGGCCAACCAAGGAAGTTCTCCTAAGCCATGGTTTCCAGAGTTTTTTGTTTTGCTTTGTTTTCTTGTGGTCTCGTCAGTTTTTTGTTTTTTGTTTTTTTTCTGAGATAGGGTCTCGCTCTCCCGCCCAGGCTGAAATGCAGTAGTGTGGTCACACCTCACCGTAGCCTCTACTTCCCGGCCTCAAGGGATCCTCCCACCTCAGTCTCCCGAGTAGCTGGGACTACAGGCACACACCACGACACCTGGCTAATTTTTGCGTTGTTTGTATAGATGGAGTTTTGCCATGTTGCCCAAGCTGCTCTTGAACTCTTGGGCTGAAGTGATCCCCCTGCCTCTGCCTCCCAAAGTGTTGGAATTACAGGTGTAAGCCACTGCCCTGGCCTGTGTCTGGGGTTTTTATTGAGGATCAGTCATGTGGTCATGAAGATTCTATACACTGACCTTAGCTACTTAGTCAAGCCTATCCAGAAGTCAGATTGGTACAGGTATTTATCATAAACCACATTGTTACAAAAGCTATCTGGCATGGGTAAGACCTCAGATATACATAGACTCTCTTATCAGGCAGGATACTCTAACTGCTCAGAGATTATCTCCCAGGAGCTGGTCAAGGACTATTCTTTGGAATGTACAGGGTTTGACCACTCTAAACCAATTCTTCTTCTTCTTTTTTTTTTTTTTTGCAACAGAGTCTTGCCCTGTCACCCAGGCTGGAGTGCAGTTCTGTGATCTCGGCTCACTGCAACTCTGCCTCCCAGGCTCAAGCAATTCTCATGCCTCAGCCTCCCGAGATGCTGGGACTACAGCTGTGTACCACCACACCCAGCAATTTCTTTTTTTTTTTTTTTTCAGTAGAGACAGGGTTTCAATATGTTGGCCAGGCTAGTCTGGAACTCCTGGCCTCATGTTATCTGCCCACCTCAGCCTCCCTCTGTGCTGGGATTATGGGCATAAGCCACTGTACCCAGCCAGTTTTTTAAAAAATAATTTATTTCTCTTTGTTGATAGGTCATTTTCCTGATTTCCTTTTTAGTTCTTTTTCAGTTTTCCTTTAGTTCTATAAGTATATTTAAGACAGCTTTTACAAAGTCTTTTTCTAGTTAGTCCAATGGTTTTGTTTCTTCAAAGGTAATTTATTTTGCTCCTTTGATGGGACCCTGTTTTCCTGTGTCTTTGTATGCCTTGCAGTCTTTTGTTGAAAATTGGGCATTTGGGCCGGGTGCAGTGGCTCAAGCCTGTAATCCCAGCACTTTGGGAGGCCGAGATAGGCGGATCACGAGGTCAGGAGATCGAGACCATCCTGGCTAACACGTTGAAACACCATCTCTACTAAAAAAAATACAAAAAACTATTCAGGCGACGTGGCAGGCGCCTGTAGTCCCAGCTACTCGGGAGGCTGAGGCAGGAGAATGGCGTAAGCCCGGGAGGCGGAGCTTGCAGTGAGCTGAGATCCAGCCACTGCACTCCAGCCTGGGCAACAGAGCCAGACTCCATCTCAAAAAAAAAAGAAAATTGGGCATTTGAAGCAACTGCTACTTCTCCTAATTTTTGCAGACCGTTAGAGAAGATCTTCACTAATTAGGGCCTTGGGATCATCTCAGGGTGAAAGTCTAAAGTCTTATGTTTTTCCGGGGTCTGTAGCATGCCTGTGCTTGCACCTGTGTATGTGCTTTTACCAGTTTCCCCAATATGCATAACTGCTTTCAAATGCCTTAATTTCCATAGGGTCTCATCCTTGCTTTTTAGGTCCTTGATGTTATATTTTTCCACCGGTAATCGTTTGCTCCAAGTATCCACAGGTGTCCAGGCAATTAAAATATCATTGAGTTTTCCATATTGATCTTATATCCTGCAGTGCTGCTTCACTTATTTCTAGTTTTAATAGTGTTTTAGCTTTGATGCACCACAGTACCCACTGTCCTTTGTGGCTTTTACCTGCCTGAGATCTGAGCTGTGCAGCTTTTTACATGTCAAAACTCAAAAGTCAGAGTGGCTCACGCCTGTAATCCCAGCACTTTGGGAGGCCGAGGCAGATGGATCACTTGAGGTCAGGAGTTCGAGCCCAGCCTGGCCAACATAGTAAAACCCCGTCTCTATGAAAAATACAAAAATTTGCCAGATGTGGTGGCAGGTGCCTATAATCCCAGCTGCACAGGAGGCTGAGGCAGGAGAATTGCTTGAATACAGGAGGAGGAGGTTGCAGTGAGCCGAGATCACGCCACTGCACTCCAGCCTGGATGACGGAGCGAGACTCCGTCTCAAAAAAAAATCAGACAAAAGAGAAACCAGTACCTCAGTACCTCAAGGAGCCCGCAGACAGATTGGCATGTTCCAGATAAGCTCTGCTTTGTTCCTTCTGGCCTGAAGCGGGGAAATGGGAAACTGGGCTGCTTCTTCCAGGCTGCACTAGAGATGGAATAAGGGCACCAGTAACATAATCAACAAAGTCACTACCATTTTGAAGTAGCTTTCTCTTGACTGGGAATTTGTTTGATAGTTACAGTCTTTGAGTGATTTCCAGACCCTTACAAAGATATTTTAGCTAGTCTCTAGTTGTTTTTTAAATGTTTCAATAGAAAATAGGGAATTGAAGCTTCCTCAACTGTCATCTTGCTGATGTTATTCTCATGGTTCTGTTATTATTTTCCTGATGTGTAATGATTTTGAGCATCTTTCCATGTGCTTGTTGGCCTTTGTTCATCTTTTATGAAGAAATGTCTACTGAAATCTTTTGCCAGTTTTTAACTTGGGCTATTTGTCTTTTTGTTGGGCTGAGTTGTAGGAGTTTTTATGTATTCTGGATGTTAAATGCTTATGAGATATATGATTTGGAAATATTTTCTACATTGTGCAGGCTGTCTTATCAGTTTCTTCTATAATGACTTTTTGATGCATAAAAGCTTTTAGTTTTGATAAATCCTAATTTATCAAAATTCTTTTTCCTGCTTGTGCTTTTGGTGTCATCATTTAAGAATCCATTGCCGAATATAGGCCAGATGTGGTGGCTCAGACTGTAATCCCAGCACTTTGGGAGGCAGAGGTGGGTGGATCACTTGAGGTCAGGAGTTTGAGACCAGCCTGGCCTGCATGGTGAAACCCCGTCTTCTATTAAAAATACAACAAATTAGCCAGGCATGGTGGCAGGTACCTGTAATCCCAGCTACTCAGGAGGCTGAGGCAGGAGAATCACTTGAACCTGGGAGGTGGAGGTTACGGTGAGCCGAGACGGCGCCACTGCACCCCAGTCTGGGTGACAGAGTGAGACTCCATCTCAAAAAAAAAAAAAAAAAGAACCCATTGCCAAATACAAGTTCATGATGACTTACTGCTACATTTCCTTTTAAGAGTTTTATAGTTTTAGCTGCTATATTTGGGTCATTGATCTGTTTTCAGTTACTTTTCTTATGTGTTGTTAAGGAATTATGCAATTTCATCCTTTTGCATGTGGATATTCAATTTTCCTGGCACTATTTGTTGAAAAGACTATTCTTTCCTCGATTTCATTAGATTGACAACCTTGTCAAAAATCACTTGACCCTAGTTACACTGGTTTAAATTTTCACCCAGTTCTATTCCATTGATCAATATATCTATCCATATTCAGTGCCCCACAGTCTTGATTACTGTGGTTTTATAGTCAGTTTTGAATTGGGAAATACCAGTCTTCCAGCTTTGTTTTGGCTATTCTGAATCTCTTGCAGTGTCATATGAATTTTTATTTTTTTTTTCTGGAGACAGAGTCTTGCTCTGTTGCCCAGGCTATAATGCAGTGGCGTGATCTTGGCTCACTACAACCTCCGCCTCCTTCAAGCACGTCTCCTGCCTCAGCCTCCCAAGTAGCTGGGATTACAGGTGCCTGCCACCACACCAGGCTAATTTTGGTATTTTTAGTGGGGATGGGATTTTACCATATTGGCCAGGCTGGTCTCGAACTCCTGACCTCAGGTGATGTATCTCTCTTGGCCTCCCAAAGTGCTAGGATTACAGGCATGAGCCACCAGGCCTGGCCCTTTTTGTTTGTTTGTTTGTTTGTTTTGATACAAGGTATCACTCCATCACCCAGGCAGGAGTTCAGTGGTGCAATCACAGCTCACTGCAGCCTCAGCCTTCAGGGCTCAAGTGATCCTCCCACCCTAGCTCCAGCCCCCGACCCCTGCACCCCCCACCTCCCCAACAGCTGGGACCACAAGTAAGCACCACCATGCCTGGCTAATTTTTTTGTATTTTTGGTAGAGACAGGGTTTCACCATGTTGGCCAAGCTGGTCCTGAACTCCTGGGCTCAAGCGATCTGCCTGCCTCAGCTTCCCAAAAGTACTGGGATTCGTGATATGAGCCACTACACCTGGCCTCCTTTTGTTTTTAATTGATTTATTGTACTGTACCATTTTAATTCCCTTGTCATTTCTTTTATATAAGCTGATTGTTTTCTTAGCATGTGTTCTGGAGATTACAGTGAATATTTTACATTTACAAATAACTGGTTTGAATTAATAAACTTTGGTCAGGGAACTCCAAGACCACTTTCAGTTTCACTGACTGCTAGATGGACTCACACAACTCAGAAAAGTGTTGTTGTTGTTGTTTTACCACTAGTGAAAGGATCACATTAAAATTAATAAAAGCTGGCTATTCCGGGGGCCAGAATTTATCTTCTAGGTGTTAGTCAAGGGCTAGAACTTTCTTTGGAATAGGTAAGGTTTAAACATTCCAGACACTACTGCGCTCCAGCCTGGGCAAAAGAGTGAGATCCTGTCTCAAATAAACAAAATTCCAGACTTGTTAAGTCAAAACTGTTGCACACTCCTTAGCTTTAATAGTATATCCAAAACTTGTTCCTATACAGTTCTGCTCCTTTTCATGTTGTTTTGTCACAGATTACATTTTTATACATTGTGTGCCCTTTAACATTGGTTTGTAATGACTGTTTTGTGCATTCATTAGTCTTTTAAATCATATTGGGGAAATAAAAAGGACCTACAAGCCCAAGATGCAATAGACTTTTGTATTTGCCTATTTAGCTACCTTTATCTTTTTTTGTTGTTGTTGTTGAGACTGAGTCTCACTCTGTCACCCAGGCATGAGTGCAGTGGCATGATCTCGGCTCACTGCAACCTCCGCCTCTGGGGTCAAGCAGTTCTCCTACATCAGCCTCCTAAGTAGCTGGGATTATAGGCGTGTGCCACCATGCCCAGCTAGTTTTTTTATTTTTAGTAGAGACAGGGTTTCACCGTGTTGGCCAGGCTGGTCTTGAACTCATGACTTTGTGATTCGCCTGCCTTGGCCTCCCAAAGTGCTGGGATTACAGGTGTGAGCCACCGCGCCCGGCCTGTTCTTCATTTTTGTACGTGGCTTTGAGTTACTTTCTACTGTCTTTTTATTCCAACTTGCAGGGCCCTCTTAGCTTTTCTATTATGGCATGTCTTCAAATGAGGTTCGTCAGTTTTTATTTACTTGGGTATGTTTTAGTTTCTCCTTTATTTTTGTTTTTGGTTTCTTTTTTCAACTTTTATTTTCGATTCAGGGGGTACATTTGCAGGTTTGTTACATGAGTATATTGTATGATGCTGAGATTTGGGGTACAATTGATCTTGTCTTCCAGGTAGTGAACCTAGTACCCAATAGTTTTTCAACTCTTGTTTCTCTCCCTTCCTCCTGCCTCTAGTAGTTGCAGTGTGTATTGTTCCTATATTTATGTCTTTCTGTACCCAGTGTTTAGCTCCCACTTAGCAGTGAGAACATGCAGTATTTTATTTTCTTTTTCTGCATTAATGCTTTTAGAATAATGGCCTCCAGCTACACCCATGTTGCTTCAAAGGACATGATTTTTTCTTTTTTACGTATGGTATTCCATGACATATGTATACCACACTTTATTTATCCAAGCCACTGTTGAGGGCACCTAGGTTGATTCTGTGTATTTGCTATTGTGAATAGTGCTGTGATGAACATGAGTGCATGTGTCTTTTTGGTTAAATGATGTATTTTCTTTTGGGTATGTACCCAGTAATGGGATTGCTGAGTCAAATGGTTGTTCTGTTTTTAGTTATTTGAGAAATCTCCAAACTGCATCCCACAGTGGCTAAACTAATTTACACTCCCACCAACAGTGTATAAGCATTCCCTTTTCTCCGCAACCTCACCAACATCTGTTCATTTTGACTTTTTAACAACCATTCTGACTGATATGAGATGGCTAACTCATTGTGGTTTTGATTTGCATTTCTCTGATGGTTAGTGGTGCGGGGCATTTTAAAAAGTGTGTTTGTTGGCTGCTTGTATGTCTTTTGAGAAGGGTCTGTTCATATTCTTTTTTTTTTTTTTTTTTGAGACGGAGTCTTGCTCTGTCGCCCAGGCTGGAGTGCAGTGGCCGGATCTCAGCTCACTGCAAGCTCCGCCTCCTGGGTTTACGCCATTCTCCTGCCTCAGCCTCCTGAGTAGCTGGGACTACAGGCGCCACCACCTCGCCCGGCTAGTTTTTTGTATTTTTAGTAGAGATGGGGTTTCACCGTGTAGCCAGGATGGTCTCGATCTCCTGACCTCGTGATCCGCCCGTCTCGGCCTCCCAAAGTGCTGGGATTACAGGCTTGAGCCACCGCGCCCGGCCCTGTTCATATTCTTTACCCACTTTGAGTGGGGTTGTTCTCTGCTTGAATTGTTTAAATTCCTTGTAGATTCTGGATATTAGACCTTTGTTAAATGCATAGTTTGTGAATATTTTCTCCGATTCTGTAGGGTGTTTTTTACTCTGTTGATAATTCCTTTTGCTGAGCGGAAGCTCTTTAGTTAGGTCTCACTTGTCAATTTTTGTTTTGTTTCAGTTGCTTTTGAGGAATTAGTCATAAATTCTTTGCCAAGGCTGATGTTTACAAGGGTGTTTCCTAGGTTTTCTTCTAGGATTTTTAGTTTTAGTTCTCACATTTAAGCCTTTCATCAAACGTGAGTTAATTTTTGTATATGTTGAAAGGTACGGGTCCACTTTCATTCTTCTGCATGAAGGGGTGGCCTGCCCCTCCACACTTGTGGGTGTTTCTCATTAGGTGGAACGAGAGACTTGAGAAAAGAAATAAGACACAGAGACAAAATACAGAGAAAGAAAAGCGGGGCCCAGGGGACCGGCGCTCAGCTTACAGAGGACCCACACCGGCACCGGCCTCTGAGTTCCCTTAGTATTTATTGATAATTATCTTTGCCATCAAAAAGATAAGGGAGTGGCTGGACAATAGGATCATTGTAGGGAGGAAATCAGCAGTAAGACATATGAACAAAAATCCTTGCAACATGAATAAGTTTAAAGGAAAATGCTGTGCCTTGAGATGCATATACAAACATCTCCATAAACCTTTAGCAGCATTGCTCCAGCAAGTCCCACCTTATTCCTAAAGGCGGTTTTCTCCTTGCTCAGTAAACAAAGCACACAATGGGTTTTACCCGGAGATGTTCCATTGCCCAGGGACGGGCAGGATTTTTAACCAGCAAGCTGCCTTCAGGTACTTGTTTAACAAAGACACATCCTGCACAGCCCAATATCCATTAAACCTTGAGTCACCACAGCGCATGTTTCTTGCAAGGACAAGGTTGGGGGTAGGGTCACAGATTAACAGCATTTCAAATACGGAACTAAATGGAGTCTCTTATGTCTACTTCCTTCTATATAGACACAGTAACAGGCTGATCTCTCTTTCTTTTCCCCACACTGCATATGCCAGTCATCCCAGCACCATTTATTGAATAGGGAGTCCTTTCCTCATTGCTTATTTTTGTTGACTTTGTCAAAGATCACTCGGTTGTAGGTGCGTGACGTTTTTTCTAGGTCCTCTATTCTATTCCACTGGTCTGTGTGTCCGTTTTTGTATCAAGACCGTTGCGTTTTGGTTACTGTAACCTTGTAGTATAGCTTGAAGTCAGGTAATGTGATGCAACCAGCATTGTTCATTTTGCTTAGGATTGCATTGGCTATTCAAGCCCTTTTTTGGTTCCATGTGAATTTTTAAATAGCTTTTTCTAGTTCTGTGAAGAATGTCCTTGGTAGTTTGATAGGAATAGCATTGAATCTATAAATTGCCCTGGGCAGTATCGCCATTTTAATGATACTGTTTCTTCCTACCATATTTTTCCATTTGTGTCATCTGATTTCTTTCTTTTTTTTTTTTTTTGAGACGGAGTCTCGCTTTGTCGCCCAGGCTGGAGTACAGTGTCCGGATCTCAGCTCACTGCAAGCTCCGCCTCCCGGGTTTACGCCATTCTCCTGCCTCAGCCTCCCGAGTAGCTGGGACTACAGGCGCCCGCCACCTCACCCTGCTAATTTTTTTTATTTTTTAGTAGAGATGGGGTTTCACCGGGTTAGCCAGGATGGTCTCGATCTCCTGACCTCGTGATCCGCCCGTCTCGGCCTCCCAAAGTGCTGGGATTACAGGCTTGAGCCACCGTGCCCAGCCCATCTGATTTCTTTGAGCAGTGTTTTGTGGTTCTCATTGTAGAGATCTTTCACCTCCCTGGTTAGCTGTATTCTTAGGTATGTTATTCTTTTAGTGGTGATTTTAAACGGGATTGTGTTCCTGATTTAGTTCTCAGCTTGACTGTTGTTTCTGTTGTCTTACTCTCAATCTTCTTGCAGCTTTGCAGCTGAGTCACCCATAGACAACTTTCTTAGTCTGTTTGTGCTGCTATAAGAAAATACCTGATTTATGAAGAACAGAAATATATCACAGTTCTGGAGGTTATGAAGTTCGAGATCAAGGCATCATCAGGTTCAACTGTCTTCTTCCAAGGGTGCCT
This sequence comes from Trachypithecus francoisi, assembly GCF_009764315.1. Classification (NCBI taxonomy): domain Eukaryota; kingdom Metazoa; phylum Chordata; class Mammalia; order Primates; family Cercopithecidae; genus Trachypithecus; species Trachypithecus francoisi. Next base: position 65,907,653 of record NW_022681457.1, read on the forward strand.
TGATGCTGCATCCTCCAGAAAGGACGTGTGTCCTCACATGCAAAAGGGAGAAGGACAAGGAAGTCTGCATTGAGCTTCTTTTAGGAAGGCTGTAATCCCATTCACAAAGGGAGGAGCCCTCATCACCTCTTAAAGGCTCCACCTTCTAATACTATCACATTGGCAACATCTGAATTTTGGAGAAGACATGTTACATTCTGCCCCTGGACTCCCTCCCCCCATATTCATGTCTTTCTCACATACAAAATACATTCATTTTATTCCAATAGCCCCCAAAGTATTAAAACTCATTTCAGCATAAACTTTAAAGTCAACTTAAAGGGCAGTCTCATCTTGATATCTAAATCATGTGGTGATTCATCCTGAGGCAAATTGCTCTCTAGTTGCGTACCTGTGACACCAAACTAGTTACGTGCTTCCAAAATTCAATGATGCATAAGACAGATATTTCTTTATTTTTCCTTTTTTTTTTTTTTTTTTTTTTTGAGACAGAGTTTCACTCTTTTTGCCCAGGCTGTAGTGCAGTGGTGCAGTCTCGGCTCACCGCCACCTCCGCCTCCCAGGTTCAAGCGATTCTCCTACCTCAGCTTCACAAGTAGCTGGGATTACAGGCATGCGTAAACCATTCCCAGCTAATTTTTTTGTATTTTTAGTAGAGACGGGATTTCTCCATGTTGGTCAGGCTGGTCTTGAACTCCTGACCTCAGGTGATCGCCTGTCTCGGCCTCCCAGAGTGCTGGGGTTACAGGCGTGAGCCACCACGCCCAGCCAGGACAGACATTTCTATTCCAAAACAGATAAGAAAGTATGGGTCACTGGTCCCAAGTAGGTCCAAAACTGAACAGGGCAAATAACAGTAAACCTTAAGCCTGGAGAATAATCATCTTTGACTCCTTGGCACATGTTCCAGACACACTGGGATGGGAGTTGGATCCCAAAGGCCTGAAGGGACCCTGCCACCATGGCTTTGGTGTGCACAGTTCATACTGCAGCTCTCATGGGTTGGAGTCAGGTGACACTGGCTCTCCCAGGCCCATGTTGCATTCTGCTGGCTCTACAGGTCTAGGGTTTGGGGAGTGGCACAGCCTCTATGACTCCACTGGACATTGCCCTAGGGGGGAGTGTCTGCAGTGGCTCTGCGTCTGTAGTGGGTCTCTGTCTAGGTCCTGGGGCTCTCCAAGGCATTACATGCCTGTAATCCCAGCTATTCAGGAGGCTGAGGCAAGAGAATTGCTTGAGCCCGGGAGGTGGAGGTTTTAGTGAGCCTAGATCGCACCACTGCACTCCAGTTTGGGTGACAGAGTGAGACTCTGTCTCAAAAAAAAAAAAAAATCTTTGAAGGATGCCATGCTTCTGTATCTTGTGCACTCTGCACACTTGCAAAATCAGCAGCATGTGGATGCTGAGGTTCACCACTTTGCCCTCCAGAGCCAGGACTAAACTGCACCTGGGCCCACTGGAGCCACAGCTAGGGCAGCCAAGGAGCACTGTGCTGGGATGGGAGGGGCAGAGACTTGAGGCAGCCCCGGGCAGCAAGCCCCATGAGTGCTCTAGGCCCTTCCCTTGAAACCATCCTGCCTTCAAGGCCCTTGCACACTGGGCCTGTGATGGGAGGAGCAGCCTCGAAGCTCTCTGAAGTGCCATTGGATTCATTCTCCTGTTGTCATGATGAAAAGCACCTGGCTTCTTTCTAGCCACACTCTTATCAAAAAGTCACTTGGTCACACCCTTGGTTTACTTTCCTAAATACCTTTTGATTTACATGCTCAGGCTGAGAATTTTCAAATCTCTATGTTTTGCTTCCGTGTTATAAATCCCATCTTTGTATTGTTTCTTCTCACATGTTACTCTAGTTAAGAGAAGCTGAGCAGCACCCTGAACACTTTGCTGCTCAGAGATTTATTCTGCCGAATGTCTTACTTCAGAAACAGCTTCTGATTTATATTGGCTTAATTCAAGTGAGATAGAGAAATGTTACTCCTATATAACTCTGTTTCCTTTCATCTTCTCTTGTAGTAATATTGGCCTTGACATTACATCTACAGATGTTTCGAACTCAACCAATCGTTGTAATTTTTACGTTAAATAAATCTATTTTTTTTTGTTTTTTTTGTTTTTTTGAGACGGAGTCTCGCTGTGTCGCCCAGGCTGGAGTGCAGTGGCGCGATCTCGGCTCACTGCAAGCTCCGCCTTCCGGGTTCCCGCCATTCTCCCGCCTCAGCCTCCGAGTAGCTGGGACTACAGGCGCCCGCCACCGCGCCCCGCTAGTTTTTTGTATTTTTTTAGTAGAGACAGGGTTTCACCGTGTTAGCCAGGAGGATCTCGATCTCCTGACCTCGTGATCCACCCGCCTCGGCCTCCCAAAGTGCTGGGATTACAAGCTTGAGCCACCGCGCCCAGCCAAATAAATCTATGTTTTAAAAAAAAATGAGAAGAAAGGAGAACTTTTATACATTTATAACTTTTATTTTGTCAGTCTGATTTCTCACTTTGGGTTCTCCTCATGAGGTCCAGATGGATTGGAGTTACCATCTGGATTCATTTCCTTAGCCCAGTACAACTTTGCTTTCCCCTGCCGCCTTTGTGTTATTATTAGCAAATATATTACATTTCTGTATGTTATGGCCCCAATAATACATAATATATACATTGTTTCATAAAATTTGTCTATCAGTTAAGAGGAGAAGAGATATATATGTATACTGTCTTTTATAATTGCATAAAATTGCCTTGCTTCTCCTTTTTTTTTTTTTTTTTTTTTTTGAGACAGAGTTTCGCTTTTGTTGCCCAGGCTGGAGTGCCATGGCGTCATCTCTGCTCACCTCAACCTCCGCCTCCTGGGTTCAAGTGATTCTTCTGCCTCAGCCTCCCGAGTAAATGGGATTACAGGCATGTGTCACCACACCTGGCTAATTTTGTATTTTTAGTAGAGACCAGGTTTTTCCATGTTGATCAGGCTGGTCTCAAACTTGCAACCTCAGGTGATCTTCCCACCTCAGCCTCTCAAAGTGCTGAGATTACAGGTGTGAGCCACCGCACCCAGCCTCTTCTCTTTGTTTTTTCATATGGATTTGTATTACTGCCTGGGATCACCAGCCTAAAGAGCTTCCTTGAGTACTTTTTAAGGTCAGTCAGCTAGCAGTAAATTCAGTTTTTATCTGGAAATGTCTTTTCATCTTAAGTTTTGAAATGGTCCTAAGTTTTGAAATATAGGTTTGCTGCATAAGGATAACCACCCCCCTTTGTTTTACTGATACATAATTGACACTTATGTGTATACACACACATACAAGCACACTTTATCTGTCCACCCACTGATGGACACTTAGGTTTCCATACCTTGGTTATTGTGAATAATGCTGCCATGAACAAGGACTGCAAATATCTCTTCAAGTTACTGACTTTGGCCATCCGTGGTGGCTCATGCCTATAATTCCAGCACTTTGGGAGGCCGAGGTGGGTGGAACACGAGCTCAGGAGTTCGAGACCAGCCTGGCCAATATGGTGAAACCCCATCTCTACTAAAAATACAAAATTTAGCCAGGCATGGTGCCACACACCTGTAATCCCAGCCACTCGGGAGGCTGAGACAGGAGAATTGCTAGAACCCGGGAGGCAGAGGTTGCAATGAACCGAGATTGCAGCACTGCACTCCACTGTGGGTGAAAGAGCAAGACTCTGTCTTGGTGCAGGTAGAAAAAAGTTACTGACTTCATTTCTTTTGGCCGTATAGCCAGAAGCAGGATTGTTGGATTGTATGAATGTCCTATTTTTAAGTTTTTGAGGAACCTCCATACTCTTTTACAGAAGGACCATACCAGTTTACATCCCCAACAGTATACAAGGCTTCCCTTTTTTCCATATCGTTGTCAACATTTTTTTTCTTTCTTGTCTTTTTGATAATAGCAGTCCTGTTAGGTGTGAGGTGATATTTCATTGTGGTTTGATTTGCATTTCCCTGATGTTTAGTGATATTGAGCACCTTTTTATATACCTGTTGACCATTTGTATATCTTCTTTGGAAAAATGTCTGTCAGGTTCTTTGCTCATGTTTTAGTTGGATTTTTTTTCTTTTTTTTTTTTGCTATTGAGTTGAATGAATTTCTTATATATTTAGATATTAACCCCTTGTCAGATATATAATTTGCACATATTTTCTCCCACTCTGTAGAATGTCATTTCACTTTTTAAATTGTTTCCTTTATTTTATAGAAGCTTTTTAATTTGATTTGATTTCTTTGTTTTTGCTTTTGTTTCAGGTGCTTTTGGTGTTATATTTTAAAAAATCATTGCAAGACCAATGTCAAGAGCTTCACTATGTTTTCTTCTAGGATTTTTAGAGTTTCAGGCCTTATATTTAAGTCTTTAATCCATTTTGAGTTAATTTTTGTAAGTGGTGTGAGGTGGGGGGGTCACTTCATTTTTTTGCATGTTGATGGATTTAGGATTCTGGGTTGAAGGATTTTGTGTATGTGAGTACTTTGTATATATCATCCCACTGCCTTCTGGCCTTCATTTTTTTCTGATGAGAAATCAGCAGTTAATACTTCTGTATTAGTTTCACTTTGAGCCTGCAGTTTCCTTTTACTGCTTTCAAGATTTTCTCCATTTCTTTCTTTGGATTTCAGTGCTTTTATAATGATGCATCTATGTTTGGATCTCTATGCATTTATCCTGCTTGGTGTTTGTTGAGCTTCCTGGATGTGCAGTTTAATGTTTTTCAATAAATTTGGGAATTTTAAATTCATTATTTCTTTGTAAATTTTAAATGCTTTTTTTCTCTCTCATCTCTCTTCTGGTACTCCTGTTTATAGCAGTGTGCTTAATGGGGTCCCACATTTCTCTGAGATGTTAATTTGTCTTGTTTTCTCTCTGTTCATCAGATTACACCATTGCTATTAATCTATCTTCAACTTTGCTAATACTTCTGCCAGGTCATATCTACTATTGAGTCCTTCTAGTGAAAATTTCATTTCAGTTATTATACTGTGTAACTTCAGAATTTCCATGTTTATTATTGATAATTTGTATCTCTTTGTTGATATTCTCCTTTTGATGCAACATTATGATCATACCTACATTTACTTCTTTAACTGTGGTTTCCTTTGTCTATTTGAATATATATTATAATGTATAATTTGAAGTCTTTACCTGTTTATAATTTGAAGTCTTTGCCTGTTAAATCTGGTTGCTCTCACAAGCAGTTTCTGTTGTGGGCTTCTTTTCCAATGTGTGAATCATACTTTCCTATTTCTTTGCCTATCTCTTGTTTGTGGAAAGTGGATTTTATAGACAGTTGTTGGAACTCCAGTACTTTTGTCCACACCCTCTGCCTCAGGGCTTGTTATTGGTACTTGCTTATTTACTTGCTTAGTGACGGTGATATGGTTTGGCTCTGTATCTCGATTCAAAACTAATCTTGAATTGTAAAAATCCCCACATGTCAAGGGCAGGACCAGGTGGAAATGATTGAATCATGGGGGTGGTTTCCCCCATACTGTTCTTGTGATAGTGAGTGAGTTCTCATAAGATCGGATGGTTTTATAAGGGGCTTCCCCCTTAGCTCGGCTTTCAATCTCTCTCCTACCACTCTGTGAAGAGGTGCCTTCTGCCATGATTGTAAGTTTCCTGAGGCCTCCCCAGCCATACAGAACTGTTGAGTCAATTAAGCCTCTTTCCTTTGTAAATTACCTAGTCTTGGGTGTATCCTTATAGCAGCATGAGAATGGACTCTGGATTGTTTTAGTGAAGTCTGTTCTCACCATGGTGTAAAATCTCTGATGTTGCTCATTGGGAGTACGCCTTGCCTACTTTTACAGACAGCATAAGATAATAGTGGTTTTGACAAGGCTGTCTTTGAACATCTCCCTGACCACCCCAGCTGTTAGCACCTCCGATTGCAACTTACGGCAGTATTACTTTCATAAGTGCCCTGGAGTATACATTTTTTTCACAGGCTAATGTAATCAAACTGGGGCTTTCTTGAGGTCAGTGTTTGAGATTTGTTCTGACAATAGAATGTCTCTTCCCAGGTGGTCTCTCAGTTTCTGTCTGGCAAACAAGCCACCCTACAGTATACCATACATCTCTAATCTATCAACCTCCTCCCAGTTGCCCTTGACCAAAATTTTCAGTTTTTGACATTGCCCTTAGGTTTAAACTTCTCCACATTGTTTTGCAAGTCAATTCAGTTCCTTTGAGGAGCAATACAGAACTCTCTGTTCTATGGCCTACTTCTCCCCCTGGACAAAATCTCAGAGCCACTGTTGTAGTGCTGGAGGTATGGACAATGGCATGCATCTCTCTGAGTGATTCCCCTGCTTTAGGAGCTGAGTGCTTGGTAGATGGCAGATGGGGCGGCAGCCAGGTCTCCCTGGCTTGCCTGTTTGGGCATGGAACACCTGCCCCAGGAGCCAGGGCACAGCAATTGGAAACTCAGTATGCTCAGCAGTACCACATCCAAGTTAAAGCCTACATTTCATGTTTTGGGGCGAGGCAGAGGAAGGGAGTCTTCATTCTTCAGCTGTGCAACAGGTAGGTAACTGGGGCGGAGTGAAAAGTGATAATGTCTCACCCCACCTAGGAAGATAGCTATCCGACTGGGGCAAGGGTTGAGAAGTGGCGAAGAAGCCCCATGCCCTTGGCTATCCTAGCTGGAGCGGAGTCTTTCTCACCGAGGCAGAATGGACAATGGAGGGCTCAGGTTTGGTTCACATAGTCCAGACTTTCAGAGTTCTTAATATGTTTTTGGAGATTTTCGTAAACTAATGTTTCTTCATTTGCCGTACATTCCTAGCACCATTTCCAGAGACTTTAAATTGTGGTTCTTTTTTTAAAAATAATTTTTACAGTTTCATTGGGGATCGTGTCTATGGAGCTCCTCATGCTATCATGCCAGAAGTGGAATTCCCTGACCAGTTCTTTACAGTTCTGACCATAGACCATGTAAGTTACTATTTCTCTTTTCTTTGTGATATTTCTTTTTTCTGATTCTTCCTACCACACACCTCTGTCAAAGAATCTGCACCACAACCCCATACTTTTTCGCTTTCTAGTAAGGGCTGGAGTCTAACAGCATAGTGTCCCTCCTGTGTGCCTCTCTATTTTCCAAAGAATGTTCAACACTCCTGTGTGTTCAGTCCTTTGTCAAGAGCAGATATAAAGAATCCCTGTGCTTTTCCTTGTCATATTCTTGGATAGGGAAAAAGCAGATGGATCTGTTTGATAATTGGGCATACTCTGACCTTCTTCACAGACTTGAGTTTCCAGGTAGATTGGATTTGATGTTGAATGGCCTCAGGTCATATAAAATGATGATGATTGTAGGCGCAGAATTGGAGAAGACCTTGTCTAACCTAAACATTGGAGTATAATTAAGGCTGTTATATTTTTAGCAAGAAAACTACTCTGTAGCCACTAAAAAACACTTACTAAAAACTTTGTTGCTAGAAGTAATAAATCTTATTATATAATGTGAAATAATATGTCACATAGTAATGAACTTGGAGCTACAAGAAATCTTTAATTTTGTTAACACCCCATTTTCAAAGTTAGATATTTTTCTCCTGTAGAGGGGAATGAGGGTATAGAAACTTACATTTATTGATGATTCATGAGGCAGGCACATAGCATGAAATATGCTTGTATATAGTACTTCTTTTAATTTGTAAACTGGTTATTAATTTCCAGACATGGTTGGCTAAATAAGAGATCCCATAAGTATGCAGAAAGATTTCAGTGGATCAAAGGGAGTCTTTAATGATGATAGTCTCTGGCCGGGCGCGGTGGCTCAAGCCTGTAATACCAGCACTTTGGGAGGCCGAGACGGGCGGATCACGAGGTCAGGAGATCGAGACCATCCTGGCTAACACGGTGAAACCCCGTCTCTACTAAAAAAAATACAAAAACTAGCCGGGTGAGGTGGCGGGCGCCTGTAGTCCCAGCTACTCGGGAGGCTGAGGCAGGAGAATGGCGTAAACCTGGGAGGCGGAGCTTGCAGTGAGCTGAGATCCGGCCACTGCACTCCAGCCTGGGCAACAGAGCGAGACTCCGCCTCAAAAAAAAAAAAAAAAAGATGATAGTCTGGTTTGGAAGCACTAATTTCCTTACTTCCTATGTCACAGTCTTCTCCTGGCCTCCTTGTTTACTGTCCAATCCCCTTGCAATAAGGCAATTCATCTTGCCTTTTTCTCAAAAATATTTCCTTAAATTTTACCTGTAATGTACGGGTTTGTTGTTTCAGGAACTGGTGACACTCAGGGATGTGGTCATCAACTTCTCTCAGGAAGAATGGGAATATCTGGATTCTGCTCAGAGGAACTTGTACTGGGATGTGATGATGGAGAACTACAGCAACTTACTCTCACTGGGTAAATTTATGTGCCTCCAATAACTTAGAATATGCTCTCTAGACTATCAGCTGATATTCAGTGAACTCAAGGCCATATTTTGTTTTTCATTTTGTTTTGTTTTGTTTTTGAGATGGAGTCTCACTTTGTCACCCAGGCTGGAGTGCAGTGGCATGATCTTGGCTCACTGCAACCTCTGCCTCCCGGGTTCAAGCAATTCTCCTGCCTCAGCCTCCCGAGTAGCTGGGATTACAGGCGCCTGCCACTACACCCAGCTAATTTTTTGTATTTTTAGTAGAGACAGGGTTTCACCACGCTGGCCAGGCTGGTCTTGAACTCCTGACCTCGTGATTCGCCTGCCTCGGCCTCCCAAAGTGCTGGGATTACAGGCATGAGCCACTGCGACGGCCTCAAGGCTATGTTTTAAGAAACTAGGTGAACTTCTGATTCCAAAGGCATGCTTTCAGTGTTGTTGTATTGCAAATGACATCTCTAACATTCTTCATGATACTCTTACCTTCTCAGGCCCTTCATATAATTTCTACCTTCCTTGATACCAAGGAGCTGGATTTGACTTGTGGGACACATACAGCATATCATTGAGACATTACGGGTTGAGTATCCCTTATCCAAAATACTTGGGATGAGAGTGTTTTGGATTTGGGATTTTTTCAGATTTTGGAATATCTGCATATACATAATGAGACATCTTAGGGATGGAACCCAAATTGAAACACAAAATTCATTTATGTTTCAGGTACACTTTATACACATAGCCTGAAGGCAATTTTATACCATGTTTTTAATAGTTTTGTGCATGAAACCAAGTTTGTGTTAAGTAGTTATGTGTATTTCACTTGTGGCATCATGTCAGTGCTCAGAAAGTTTTGGATTTTGTAGCTGAATTTCAGATTTTAGATTAGGGATGTGCAACCCGTACATTGTGTTTGAGGTCGGAATTGCTGTAAATACTTTATATTCTTACCCACCTTCTGGGAGAACTTTTAAGATACTGTGTGTCCTGATTTGTTATGATTGTTAAAAGAATCTCTACAATTTATATACTGAAGAATTGATAAACAGTTCATATTCATTTCCTCCCACCTGCTTTATGGCTAAAGAACGTTGCATTTAACATTAAATTAGTATTCCACCAAGGACCTTTTAATAGCTCAGAAAGTTAGTTACTTTCCTCTCAGCTTCCATAGTTCTTGCCTTCTACTTGGCCCCTCCTAAGCACTTTAAATAATTGGCTCGTGGCTAGGCGTGGTAGCTCATGCCTGTAATCCCAGCACTTTGGGAGGCTGAGGCAGGCAGATTGCCTGAGCTCGGGAGTTCACGACCAGCCTGGGCAACACAGTGAAACCCCATCTCTACTAAAATACAAAAAAATTAGCCGGGCATGGTGGCGTGTGCCTGTAGTCCCAGCTACTCAGATGGCTGAGGCAGGAGAATTGCTTGAACCCGCTTGAACTCGGGAGGCGGAGGTTGCAGTGAGCTGAAATCGCGCCACTGCACTCCAGCCTGGGCAATAGGGCAAGACTCTATCTCAAAAAAAAAAAAAATGACTCCTTTAATTCTTACAATAACTCTGTGGCATAAGTGCTATTTGTATTATTGTTGTACAGAAGAAGTTGTTTACAACAGAGAGTATTTAGGCACTTCTGCAAAGGCTCCACAGCCACTTAATTACAGAGGAAGGCTTTCTACCCAGGCAAGCTGGCTCCAAAGACAGTATTTTTAACCGTTACACTGCTTCTCCAGACAAAGAATTAGTATAGGTTTAAATAACATAAGACTTTTCCTTACCTGTCTAGTCTCTTTATACGTGATAATTCTGTGGTTACTCTAAGGTGAATGTTTTTCCAGTTCCCTCACAATTCTCTTTTCTGTCTTTTTCATATAATTTTGATTTTATTTAGTAAAACTTTAACCAATTCTCAAAGCTGTATTTTAAAAATTGGTTATAATAAAAAAAATACATTGTTACATTTCTTTGTTGTAAGCAGTCTTCCATTTCGATCCAATTGGGATCACCTTACTGGAGGAAGGGAAGTTGCTCTATAGTATTTATGGGATGTGAAGGAAGACAGGGCCAGGTGAGTGATGGCCACTGAGGGATAGAAAGTCATTGTCAAAGCACAAAGCCCATCTGGTCCAGAAGATGAGCCCCTGGGATTCTGTTGGGAAAATCCCTTCAAAAGCTTATGGGTTTTTATTTATTTATTTTTATTTTTTATTTTTGAGACAGAGTTTTGCTCTGTTGCCAAGGCTGGACTGCAGTGGCACAATCTCGGCTCACTGCAAGCCCCGTCTCCCAGGTTCACACCATTCTCCTGTCTCCGCCTCCCTAGTAGCTGGGACTACAGGTGCCCACCACTATGCCCAGCTAATTTTTTGTATTTTTAGTAGAGATGGGGTTTCACCATGTTAGCCAAGATGGTCTCGATCTCCTGACCTCGTGATCCACCCACCTCGGCCTCCCAAAGTGCTGGGATTACAGGCGTGAGCCACCATGCCCAGCTCAGACTGCTTTTTTTTTTTTTTTTTTTTTTTAAAGCCTGGCACTTGGAGAAGGAAATTAAGATCTGCTTCAATGCCACCGTTTTCCAGTTCCTCTTGTATTTAGACTTACGTATGTGTATATTGACCATAAACAAATGCTCATTCTTATCCTCAATATTTATTCAGTGTCTGCATTGAGACAGATATCAGTACAATGGTGAACAAGACCAATACAGACCCTGCTGTCATGGCATTAACATACTAGTTCTTGAGATGTATAATAAACAAGTAGAGAATATATATAACAATATATGTAAGAATAAAGGGGTAGAGAATGATGGAGAAAGAGCTAATTCAGACAGTGTGGTCAGAAACCAATCTCTCTGGTCTTAATTTGGCAGTTCCTTTTCAGTTTCAACATTAGGTGAATAGAGATTCACCTAATGTTTTTGCAGTTGGAAGTCCTCATTGGAATCAATGTGTTTCAATTTGTCATTCCTTTTATGTTAGTTGCTGTCATGTTCTTTGGTAGACTTTTGTAATTCTAATGGGAAAGGCAAAGAGGCTGTTTTTATTATTATTATATCTTTTATATTACTATAAATAAGTAGCCACCTCAAATGGTGCACCAGAATTTTTCATACCTTCTATTATGTCTCATTATGTTTATTGATGTTATTGGTTCAGTATACATTAGCCCACCAGAGTCTGATTTTTGATGTCCAGCAGTATGAATATTGGATGAAATTTTGATATACTGATACCATGTTTCTTATGGTGATTTCTGTGCACTTTGGCTTTATCCTTTAACCTTTGAATTTATTCTCACTTTTTGTCAAAAGCTTATCCAAGGCTCATTCCATACCCTCCCTATCCCAGACCCAGGCATTGAATTGGATATGAGTACATTTTTCTGGTTTTGTTTAGTTTAGCATGTTGCAGTACATAAACTTTTTTCCCCTCATTTGACTCTTGTATTGTCAAAATGGTGGCACTTTAGCTCCCTCAAGCTATTTTTGTGTCCCTTTGATGTGACCCACTGTTGTAAAACTTTTTTCTTTCTGGTAAAACATTACAGGGTACATCTCATACCTCCCCTGGTCTAGATCATGATCCAGGCCTTTGTTCTAGGATTCCTGGTTTATTATCTGGTTTATTTCAGTAACAAGGACAATAAGGCATGGTTGAGTGTTTGAAAATTTTATCTCATTCCAGGAATTTTTTTCCAACTATTATTGCTTTTGGGGTTGGTTTTAAGTATCTCTTTACCAAGAAATTAATTCATTAGACTACATTTTCAGCTTTATTAGCATAGGAGTCTTACAACATTTTGTGTATGTTTTCATCACATTGCGATTGTTTGCTAATTTCTCACCTTTTCTTTAGGTCATTGTTCTTTTGTCTTTAGTAGGATATATACATTGGTTATTTGTACTTTTTTTTTTAAAAACAAGCATTTAAGTTTTTACTTTTTATGAGACAAATATATTTATGTTCCATAGATATCAGTTAGAAATGTTTTCAACATCATGGTTCACTACAGACTTCGTGATTTCAATTACATTTCCACATTGATCCAACAGTTATTTAGCAGAGAGCCTCTTTTTCTTTTCTTCTTTTTTTTTTTTTTTTTTTTTAAATAAGACATAGTCTCACTCTGTTGCCCAGCTTGGAGTGCAGTGGTGCAATCTCAGCTCACTGCAACCTCCATCTCCCAGGTTTGAGTGATTCTTCTGCCTCAGCCTCCCAAGTAGCTGGGATTACAGGCATGCGCCACCATGCCCAGCTAAGTTTTTTTGTATTTTTAGTAGAGACGGGTTTCGCCATGTTGGCCAGGCTGTTCTCAAACTCCTGACCTCAAGTGATCCACCCACCTTGGTCTCCCAAAATGCCAGGATTACAGGTGTGACAGCCACTGCACCCAGCCTATAGAGAGCTTCTTTATTTCTAACTGAAAGTACTTTTGATTTATTGATACTGGTACTTAAGTCTGGTTTTAATGTTTTTGTCAGATATTGATGCCTGCATTCTTTCATCTTATACATAATTAAATCACAGAAAATTATCCTTGCCCTTTATCATGCAGTGTTTATGTATCACTCTTGAGTTTTCTTCAGGCATTCCCTTTTCTCATTGTTCGCCTCCAGATGATGTCCATAAAATCCTTTGTTACAAAGTACCTTACAGTCTTGTCTACCTAGACCACCTTCTTCATATTACTTTGTTAGCATATTCTCCTTTTCACTCATAAGCCCTTGCTCAGAATTGTGTAAGTCTAACAGTAGTTACAATTATATTCAGATATTATTTTAATATCTGAAATATTATATTTTGGGGAAGTATAGCATTAGTTGACTTTTGGTATAAGAAAATGGAAAGGAATATCTGTAAAAGAACATAAAAGAAAAATAGGGGTAGGTTTTAGAAGGACAGCAGAGTAAAGGTAAATAGGCTGTTGAAGAGAAGTAAATAACACATCCCATCTTGATTGTATTTCTTCATTCCACATGTCAATCATAGCTCTGCATACGACGGAATAAGCAATAATGGTGGGACAATATGTGTAAGTGGAGAAGCAGTTGGAAAATAAATACATATGAATGTTCACCGTATTTATGTATCTTACTGTATGTATCTTACGTATCTTACTGTATATACGTATGTAATCACTAATACAATGTGAGGGTTGGGAGGCATTGATAACTGGCATTATTCTTATAGCTACATAATTATTTTGATAATTGTTTTCTAGTGACTTATCTTTGTATATATACTTTTATTTTTATTTGGATTCATTCAGTGATTTACTTTTCCTCTATTAATTATCATATACTATGCCCTTAGGGCTTGTTATACATTGGCACATGAAAATTTATTACATTTCTCCTTGTGGAATTTAAGGAATAAGGAAGTAAATGGTGTAAAAGTACTGAATACACAACTGAAAATATATATATATGAGGGTAAGGCACTAGATACGGGATTAGAAATGGAAATGAAGTTATTTAGGATCAACTAATATGCCCTTTCTGAGGGTAGGTAGGTATCTTGAGACCTTAACAAAGAAGCTGGCATACAAAGAGACCATTTATGTGAAATGAAATGTCCTGTGGATAGCTCTAAATGATAGGATATTTGTTTTGATCTAGGAGGTGAAAAATGATTAGCAGAATGGAGTTAAAATGAGGTGTTTTGTGTTTTTTTGAGACGGACTCTCACTCCGCTGCCCAGGCTAGAGTCTATGCAGTGGTGCGATCTCAGCTCCCTGCAGCCTCCACTTCCTGGATTCAAGCAATTATTGTGCCTCAGCCTCCTGAGTAGCTGGGACTACAGGTGTGTGCCATCATGCCCGGCTGTTTGTATTTTAGTAGAGGCAGGGTTTCACTATGTTGCCCAGGCTAGTCTCAAAGTCCTGAGCTCAGGTAATGCACCTGCCTTGCCCTCCCAAAGTGCTAGGATAACAAGCATGAGCCAACATGCCCGGGCAAAATGAGGTCTTACAAACTGTACCTTGTTATTATCGTTGGTAAAGTTTATTTTTGGTATAGAAAACCACAAAAGTGTTAGTATATATGGATTATCAAATTTTGATCTGCATTAGCATTATCTCTATAAGATGCTAATGATTAGTTCTACATCTACAGATTTTGATTCTGTTTAACCAACAAGCTTACCAGGTGATGACCAACACACAAATTTCACATCCACTGACTTAATCACAGTCCTCATAATCTTTATGTTCTACTGTTTAATTCTGTGAGCTGTCTTTATCTTTCTCCAAATTTCATAACTTTTTTTAACCAATTCATGTATATGGTGAATTATTCTTAAATTGTCTCTTCTTTTCATAACTTTTATTTTTGTAGTACATGAAAATTATTTTTTCCTTTCTTTCAGATTTGGAGTCCAGGAATGAGACTAAGCATTTATCTGTAGGAAAAGACAGTATTAAAAACACTGGTTCTCAGTGGGAGGTAATGGAAAGTAGCAGGTTACATGGCCTTGAAAGTTCCATTTTCAGAAATGACTGGCAAAGCAAAAGCAAGATTGAAGTACAAGGACCTGAAGTGGGATATTTCAGTCAAATGAAAATCATCTCTGAAAATGTGCCCACTTACAAAACTCATGAATCTCTTACATTACCTCAGAGAACTCATGACAGTGAGAAGCCCTATGAATACAAGGAATATGAGAAGGTCTTCAGTTGTGACTTAGAGTTTGCTGAATATCAGAAAATACATACTGGTGGAAAACACTATGAATGCAATCAATGTTGGAAAACCTTTGGGATAGATAACTCCAATATGTTACAACTGAATATTCATACTGGTGTGAAACTTTGTAAATGTATGGAATATGGGAATACATGTAGTTTTTATGAAGACCTTAATGTATACCAGAAAATTGATAATGAGTTCTACAAATGTAAGGAATACAGAAGGACCTTTGGAAGAGTTGAAGAAGTTACTCCACTTCAAAGAGTTCATGATAGTGAGAAACACTTCGAATGCTCATTCTGTAGGAAATCCTTCAGAGTGCATGCACAACTTACTCGACATCAGAAAATCCATACTGATGAAAAAACTTACAAATGTATGGAATGTGGCAAGGACTTCAGATTTCATTCACAGCTTACCGAACATCAGAGAATTCATACTGGTGAGAAGCCCTACAAATGTATGCACTGTGAGAAGGTTTTTAGAATTAGTTCACAGCTCATTGAACATCAGAGAATTCATACTGGTGAGAAACCTTATGCATGTAAGGAATGTGGAAAGGCTTTTGGAGTATGTAGAGAACTTGCTCGTCATCAGAGGATTCATACTGGTAAGAAACCCTATGAATGCAAAGCATGTGGAAAGGTCTTTAGAAACAGTTCATCCCTGACTAGACATCAGAGGATTCATACTGGTGAAAAACCCTATAAATGTAAAGAATGTGAGAAAGCATTTGGAGTAGGTAGTGAACTTACTCGACATGAAAGAATTCACAGTGGTCAAAAGCCTTATGAATGTAAGGAGTGTGGAAAGTTCTTTAGACTTACGTCAGCCCTTATTCAACATCAAAGAATTCATAGTGGTGAGAAACCTTATGAATGTAAGGTATGTGGGAAGGCCTTTAGACATAGTTCAGCCCTTACAGAACATCAGAGAATTCATACTGGAGAAAAACCCTACGAATGCAAGGCATGTGGGAAGGCCTTTAGACATAGTTCATCCTTTACCAAACATCAGCGCATTCATACTGGTGATAAACCCTATGAATGTAAGGAATGTGGGAATTCCTTTAGTGTTGTTGGGCATCTTACGTGCCAACCGAAAATTTACACTGGTGAGAAATCATTTGACTGAAATAAATGTATAAAGTGGTTTTTTATTTCTCATTTTCACAGGAAAAAACTATGGATGGATTTAATGGGTAATCAAGGCAACTCAGTATCTCCCTCTTTTAAGTCTGTTTTTAGACTTCATGGCCATTCTGTATGTAGATGTAGAATTGCTTAGTCATAGCTGATATATACTTATAGCCTTGTTAGATATTGCCAAATATTTCTCCTTTTTATGTTAAAAAGAGTTTTTTTCCATGAGTTTCTCATCCTGGCATGTTTTGTTTACAATAGTTTTTGATGTTTGCATTATTGTTCTTTTCACTATTCAGTTTTTTAATTGTAATATTACTTCAATATCTTTTCTGCATTGTAATTCTTTGCTTGTGATATCTATACTTATTTTCCTCCAGAGAGTTAGAACTCCTAGATAGAGACAATGTAGTTTTACTTTCTTATTGCTCTTCATTTTGTGTAATGTTCTTGTTTTGTTTTGTTTTGAATGATAGAAGTGTGATCTTTCCATTTTCATCAAATTGTTCACTTCTCTTTAAATTTCTATTTTATTTTGATACAACATGTTCCCCCAAAAATAACATATACATAGGAACTGGTTATATTCCACCATAACACACACACATACTATATATATATATAGTGTATATATACATACAATGTATATAGTGTATGTGTGATGTATACTATATATACTCACACACTATATAACACACTATATATACACATACTATATATGTATATACAGTATATATGTATATATAATATATACAGTGTGTGTGTATATATATAGTGTATGTCTGTTATATTGGAATATAACCAGTTCCTTTAAGCAGTCTTTTTACCCACAGGCTGTACCAACCAGGATCCAAATGAAGAGAACTCTTTTAAATATTTGATAAAATTACTCATCCAATAAGTCTGTTAAAATTTATCATTCTCTTAAATTATGCTTAAATTTGTCAAACACCTTTAAAAGGGGAGGAAAAAATGACCACTGACCTTACATTAAGAGGATTTACAACTACAGCTTCAATTTTTTTTTAATCTATTACCATTATTTTTCTTTTTATTCTCTCTCAGAGTTGCCTTATTAGGTTTGGGCATTTCAACAATCAACAGACCTTCTTTGATTTAACTAACCTCATTTAATTCCAAAATCATCTCTCTCTTAGGACAGCTGACGTGGTTATGCAGTCAGTGAGATCACAAGCCACTGGTTATTGAATTTTTTTTTTTTTTTTAAACTTTTCATTTTTTTTGAGACAGAGTTTTGCTCTGTTGCCCAGGCTGGAGTGCAGTGGCGTGATCTTGGCTCACCTTAACCTCTGCCTCCCGGGTTCAAGCTGTTCTCCTGCTCAGCCTCCCAGGTAGCTAGGATTACAGGCACACGCCACCACGCCTGGCTAATTTTGTATTTTTAGTAGAGATGGGATTTATCCATGGTCAGTCTGGTCTCGAACTCCTGACCTCAGGTGATCCCCCCACCTCGGCCTCCCAAAGTGCGGGGATTACAGACATGAGCCACTGCACCCGGCCTGGTTATTGGATTTATTTATTTAATTTTTTTGAGATAGAGTCTTGCTCTGTCACCAGGCTGGAGTGCAGTGGCGTAATCTCAGCTCACTGCAACCTCCACCTCCCAGGTTCAAGCAGTTTTCCTGCCTCAGCCTGCCAAGTAGCTGGGATTACAGACATGTGCCACCACACCTGGCTAATTGTTTGTATTTTAGTAGACACAGAGTTTCACCATGTTGGCCAAGACAGTCTGTATCTCCTGACCTTGTGATCCACCAGCCTTGGCCTCCCAAAGTGCTGGGATTACGGGTGTGGGCCACCATGCCTGGCCAGTTATTTGATTTTTATAAGAAAATTTTACTATTATTTTCAGACAAATTTATGTCACCATCATTCATTACATTTTAGTTTTTGAAACTGGTGTCTTTCCCAGAATTTGTGTACTCTATAAAGGTCTGAATGATTACCAATATTAAGCAATGTTTTATGTAAGTATTGCTTATTCAAGTAGTTTTAAAAGATATGTAATTGGTGGTTGTTTCATGTCCTACACAGTAAGAACAAGAGTATGTTAACCTTTTTGTCAGGATATTTGCTGTTTCATATCTTTGAAATAGAGTAGTAGCTCTGTTTCTAACTAAATTCTGTTTATGTGACAACACAGCTAATTTACTCTTGGATCCCATTCTACCTTTTTATCTTGAGTTACCATCAGTGCTAATGTTCCTCTTTTGGGTATAGCTCTCCAGGAGAACTTGTCTTATGTTTCTTTGTGTGTGTTTTTTTCTTCCAGCTTAAACAAATTAAAACTACTAAATATCTAAACCTTGTATACAGACATTAAAATTAAAATTAGTGAGAGAAACAAAATATCCTTGTGTCTTGGCTTTTACTTTTTGAAGTCATTAACAAATGATAAATCAATGAATAAAATGTATCCTACTATGTTTTCCTTATTTGTAATTACAGCTATATTTTTATCATATTAACATTTTTCATTTAACTTTGTTATGAACTTAATGGCATTCCACACTTACTCCAAACCATAGTATAATTATCGTTGTGGTATTACTGTTTGGTTTTTACTACAGTTTCTTACTCAAAATATAAAATTTCACCATTCTTTCCATTTTCATTTGCCCCTTTATTCTTTGTGACTTTTCCCTAGCCTGCATAGGAGCTTTATTCTCATATTCAATAGGATAGGATATTGCAGTCTCATCCTGTTTTCTGCTGTCCTGCACCATTAAATTTTCTATGTCCAATTAAGGAATTCTAATTCTATTTAATAGCAACTAATATTAAAGACTAACATATGTATGTCAGGGACAGGCAGAGTCTGTGATTAAGATTTCTGGAGTTATATATAACCCACTGTGCCACCCCCCCACCCCCCAACTTGCCAGAATTCATCCCTTAACCTGCAGTGTGATTGTATTTGGACATAAGGCAATGAGGATGTAAGAATGTGATTCTAATTTGATACAAATGGTGATCTTACGAGAAGAGGAAGGAGAGATGTCTCTCCCTATGCTCACACACAAAGGAAAGGCCATGGCCGGGCGCGGTGGCTCAAGCCTGTAATCCCAGCACTTTGGGGGCCGAGACGGGCGGATCACAAGGTCAGGAGATCGAGACCATCCTGGCGAACACGGTGAAACCCCGTCTCTACTAAAAAAAATACAAAAAACTAGCCGGGTGAGGTGGCGGGCGCCTGTAGTCCCAGCTACTCGGGAGGCTGAGGCAGGAGAATGGCGTAAACCCGGGAGGCGGAGCTTGCAGTGAGCTGAGATCCAGCCACTGCACTCCAGCCTGGGCGACAGAGCGAGACTCCGTCTTAAAAAAAAAAAAAAAAACAAAGGAAAGGCCACATGAGGACACAAGGAGAAGGTGGGAATTTAGAAGCCAAGAGAGCCCTTACCAGGAATTAAACCTGCTAATCCCTATTTTAATTAGAACAGTGAGAAAATAAGTATCTGTATTTAAGCCTCACAGTCTTTGGCATTTCTTACAGCACCCTAAGCAAACTAAGACAGTTGTTGGTACTGAGAAGTGGGTTGCTGCTATAACAAATACCTAAAAATGTGCAAGTTCAAGCTTTGGAACTGGGTGGTGGGCATATAGGCTGGAAGAATTCTGAGGGTGGATACTAGAAATATACATGTAAAAATGATTCTGGGGAGGACTCAAAACAAAATAGAATCACTGGAGAGAAGGCTTCCATTTTAAAGAATACTGTCATGAACGGTATTCATGTTAAAGAAACAGTCATGAACAAAATGTTGGTAGAAATATGGACATTTAAGGCCATAATGGTTTAGTCTCAGAAATGAGGAACAGTTTATTGTAGCAAGGAGCTTGGCTGAATCACGTTCTAGTGTTTTGTGGAAGGTAGCACTTCCAAGCAATGAAACTGAATAGTAGTGGAGATTTCTAATTGTTGAACTTGTGGCTTAGGTTCTCTTTATTGCACATATAAAATAGGAAAGGAGAGAGTTGAATTGAAGGAGGAATTCTTAAGCAATAAGAAACTAAAATGTGAAGATTTGGGAAATTCTTAACCATACTGGGAAAAATGATGAAATGTGTATTTTGCTGTTTTGGGGTAGTGTTGTGTACATGACATGGTTGTTAGATATTGTTAGTTTATAATGTTCTAGTCCTATTTCCTTCTTGATCTTCTGTGTAGATGTTCCATCCATTATTGAATGTGAAGTACTGAAGACTCCCACTATTGTAGAACTGTTTTTTTACAGTTTTTTTTTTTTTTTTGCCTACAACATTTTGTAGTGTTTGCTTCACTTCTTTTGGGGCTCTATTTGGTGTGTTTTTGTTTATAATTATTATATCTTTTGATGCACTGACCATTTTATCAATATATAATGTCTTTTTTTGTCCCTTATAAAAATTTTTGACTGAAAGTCTATTGTTTGATACTAGCATAGCCACCTACCTCTCTATTGCTTAACTATTTGCATGGAATCTTTGTCCATTCCTCTCACTTTCAACCTTTTTACATTTTTGGATTTATGCTGAGTCTCTCGTGGACAGCATATCGTTGGATCATATTTTTTTTTTTTTTTTTTTTTTTTTGAGACGGAGTCTCGCTCTGTCGCCCAGGCTGGAGTGCAGTGGCCAGATCTCAGCTCACTGCAAGCTCCGCCTCCCGGGTTTATGCCATTCTCTCGCCTCAGCCTCCCGAGTAGCTGGGACTACAGGCGCCCACCATCTCGCCCGGCTAATTTTTTGTATTTTTTTAGTAGAGACGGGGTTTCACCGTGTTAGCCAGGATGGTCTCGATCTCCTGACCTCGTGATCCGCCCGTCTCGGCCTCCCAAAGTGCTGGGATTACAGGCTTGAGCCACCACGCCCGGCCTGATCATTTTTTTTTTTTTAAATCCATCTGGCAATCTCTGCCTTTTAATTGGAGAATTTAATCAATATACATTTAAATTAATTGCTTGTAAAGGACTTACTTCTGCCATATTTTAATTCGTTTTGTGTATGTCTCTTTTTGTTTCTTAATTCTCCCAGTATTGCCGCCTTTTGTGTTTAATGGAATTTTTTTTTTTTTTTTTTTTGAGATGGAGTTTTGCTCTTGTTGCCCAGGTCAGAGTGCAGTGGCCCTGTCTCAGCTTGCCACAACCTCCACCTCCCAGGTTCAAACGATTCTTCTGCCTCAGACTCCTGAGTAGCTGAGATTACAGGCATGTGCCAGCACGGCCGGCTAATGTATTTTCAGTGGAGATGGGGTTTCTCCATGTTGGTCTGGCTGGTCTCAAACTCTTGACTTTGGGTGATCTGCCTGCCTCAGCCTCCCAAAGTGCTTACAGGCGGGGAGCCACTGCACCTGGCCGGCATTCATTTTAGTGTATCATTTTGGTTCCTTTTATTTTCTGTACATTTTGTATTCATTTTCTCAGTGTTTACCTTGGAGTTAACACATGTTCTACTTTGAGTTAATACTGCCTTAGCTTCAATCGTTTACAAAAATTCTGGCCCTATACATCTCTGTCCCTCCCCATTTACATTATTATTGACAGGAATTACATCTTTACACATTGTGTGCCTTTGTTTTTTTTTGTTGTTTTTTTTTTTTTAGACGGAGTCTCACTGTCACCCAGGCTGGAGTGCAGTGGTGCAATCTCGGCTCATTGCAACCTCCGCCTCCTGGGTTCAAGTGACTCTCCTGCCTCAGCCTCCCGAGTAGCTGGGACGGCAGGTGCCTGCCACCATGCCTGGCTAATTTTTGTATTTTTTGTAGAGACAGGGTTTCACCATGTTTCTCCAGGCTGGTCTCAGAACTCCTGAGCTCAAGAGATCCATCCACCTCAGCCTACCAAAGTGCTGAGATTACAGGCATGAGTCACCATGCACAGCTACATTTTTCTTTTAAATCATATAAGAAGAAGACAGGAATACATGACAAAAATACAACATTGCTGGTTTTTGTATTTACCTATGTAAATACACAATTATATAGTTACCTTTACCAGTGTTCTTTATTTCTTCCTATAGCTTTGTGTTACTTTCTAGTATCTTTTCATTTCTGCGTGAAACATTTACATTATTTATTTTCACTTCATTATTATTAGAGACAGGGTCTCACCCTGTTGCCCAGGCTGGAATGCAGTGGCACAATCATAGCTCACTGCATCTTCAACCTCCTGGGCTCAAGCAATCCCTCTGATGTAGTCTCCTGAGTAGCTAGGACTCCAGGTACCATGCCTGGACTTTAAGGTGTAGCATCAGAGAGAAACAGCCTTCTAGAGACTACTTAACCACCTCCCATAATTGCATAAGCCAATCCCTTCTAATAAATCTCTTAATATACAGATATAGTATGTATATATCTCTTATTGACTCTGCTTGTCTTATTCAAGCCTGATGGATACAATACCTTTCATCAGGATGAGGAGACACCTTTATTTTCCTACTTCTATTCCTAGCATTTCAAAAGTTGTAAATCACGCATGTATGTGGGACTGTATTCAATAATTTTTGTGTCTATTGAAATCATGTATTTTCAACTTACTTGTATGTTGAGAGCTTATATTATCAATGGGTTTGGGATTCTGTCAGATGCTTTCCTGTTTTTGTTGTTGTTAAGGACTTTTTTGTTTTTTGAGACAGGGTCTCACACTGTTGCCAAGACAAGAGTACAATGGCGTGATCATGGTTCACTGTAGCCTCGACCTCCACGGGTTCAGATGATGCTCTCACCTCAGCCTCTTGAGTAGCTGGTACTACAGTCACACCACCATGCCTGGCTAGATTTTTACTTTTTGTAGAGACAGGGTTTCACCATGGGTCCCAGGCTGGTCTCAGACTCATGGGATCAAGCAATCCGCCTGCTTTGGCGTCACAAAGTGCTGGGATTACAAGCGTCAGCCACTGCACCCAGCCTTGTTCAGGATTTTTGTGTCTATGTTCGTGAGACTCTGTAGTTCATGGTCTGCAGTTTTTCTATTGATATTTATTTATTATATATTTTTTTTTAAGACGGAGTTTTGCTCTTGTTGCCCAGGCTGGACTGCAATGGTGCGATTTTGGCTCACTGCAACCTCTGCCTCCTGGGTTCAAGCTATTCTCCTGCCTTGGCCTCCCATGTAGCTGGAATTACAGGAATCCACCACCATACCCAGCTAATTTTTGTAATATTTTATTTTATTTATTTATTTAGAGATGGAGTCTCTCTCTGTCGCCCAGGCTGGAGTGCAGTGGCACCATCTCAGCTCACTGCAACCTCCGCCTCTTGGGTCCAAGCGAGTCTCCTGCCTCAGCCTCCTGAGTAGCTGGGACTACAGTCGCAAGCCACCATGCCCAGCTAATTTTTGTCTTTTTAGTAGAGGCGGGGTTTCGCCATGTTGGCCAGGCTGGTCATTAACTCCTGATCTCATGATCCGCCCGCCTCAGCCTCCCAACATGCCGGATTACAGGCATGAGCCACTGCACCCAGCCTTTCTTCTGATATTTAAAATCTGCCTTTGGTATAGGCTTAATACTGGCCACATAGTATGACCTCAGAATTGTTTCCTTCTCCTTGTCTTTTTCCTGAAAGAATTTGTGAAGTATTGGTATTATTTTTTCTTTAAATATTTTATAGATTTCTATTTATGGACTATTCTTCATGAAAATTTTAATAAAGTCCTTTTTTAGTTATAGGTCTATTCAAGTTTTGAAATTTCTTCTAGAGTTGGTTCTCGTAGTTTATGACTTATCAGAAATGTTTCCCTTTTATCTAATTTGCCTAATTTGTTAGCATAAAGTTTTAATTTTTATAGGTTCTTGACAATGATTTCCCTTCTTTCATTTCTGATTTTGGTAATTTATGTTCTTTTTTTCCTTGTCAAGTTTGTTGATCTTTTCAAATAAGTACCTTTTGATTTCAGACATTTTCTAGTATGTGTCTTAATGTTTTGTCTTTCTTTGATTGCCATTGTGATCTTTATTGTTTTTCTTTTGCTTGCTTTGGATTTAGTTGCTCTTCTTTTTCTAGCTTCTTTAAGTTTCTAACTTTGCTGTTTCTTAAAAAGTTAAAATCTTAAACTTTCCCACTATACAATTCATCCACATAACCAAAAACCACCTGTACCTCAAAAGCTATTTGTATTAGTTCATTCTTCATGCTGCTATAAATAAATACCTGAGACTAGGTAATTTATAAAGAAAAGAGGTTTAATTGGCTCATGGCTCGACAGGAAGCATGGCTGGGGAGGCCTCAGGAAACTTAAAATCATGGCAGAAGGTGAAGGGAAAGCAGGCACATCTTTCGTGGCCAAAGCAGGAAGACAGAGCGGGGAGGTGCCACACACTTTTAAACAACCAAATCTCATGAGCATTCACTCAGTATCATGAAAGCAGCACCGAGGAGGAAATCTGACCCCATAATCCAATCACCTCCCACCAGGCCCCACTCCAATATTGGGGATTACAATTTGACATGAGATTTGGGTAGGTACACAGACCTGAACCATACCACTATTGGGGAAAAAAAGGTGGCTAGAATGCAGTGGCATGATCTCGGCTCACTGCAGCCTCCCTTCCTGGGTTCAAGTGATTCTCCTGCCTCAGCTTCCTGAGTAGCTGGGACTACAGTTACATGCCACCACACCCGCCTAATTTTTGTATTTTTACTATAGACAGGGTTTCACCATGTTGGCCAGGTTGGTCTCAAACTCCTGACCTCAAATGATCTGCCCACCTCGGCCTCCCAAAATGTTGGGATTACAGGCATGACTCACCACGCCTGGCCTTACATCTGAAAAAATCTAGTTAACATTAAACTTTTACTAGGTAAAACTTATAGGTTTAATTTACATTTCGTTCTTATCAGCGAGGATAATTATCTTTTCACATTATTGTACACTGAAATGTGTCCACCTGTATTTCATGTTAAAGCCCGAATGACTGATGGAACTAGATTTGAAGATAGGACCTTCAAGGAGATATTAAATAGGTTAAATGAAAGTTGTAAGTGTGGGAACCTAATCTGATAGTGTTCTTACAAGAAGAGGAAGAGACACTAGAGATTTCTTTCTGTCCTCCAACACACAGAAGAAAAGCCACGTCAAGACAAAAGCAAATGGCCATCTACAAGCAAGGAAGACAGCCCTTCACCAGAAATCAACCCTATTGGCATCTTTATCTTGAACTTCCAGCCTTCAGAACTATAAGAAAATAAATTTATGTGTTTTTGTTTTGTTTTGTTTTTGAGACGCAATCTGGCTCTGTCACCCAGGCTGGAGTGCAGTGGTGCGATCTCAGCTCACTGCATGCTCCGCCTCCCAGGTTCATGCCATTCTCCAGCCTCAGCCTCCCAAGTAGCTGGGACTACAGGCACCTGCCACCACGCCCGGCTAATTTTTTTGTATTTTTAGTAAAGACGGGCTTTCACCATATTAGCCAGGATGATCTCAATCTCCTGACCTTGTGATCCACCCGCCTCGGCCTCCCAAAGTGCTGGGATTACAGGCATGAGCCGGCCGGGCGCGGTGGCTCAAGCCTGTAATCCCAGCACTTTGGGAGGCCGAGACGGGTGGATCACGAGGTCAGGAGATCGAGACCATCCTGGCTAACACGGTGAAACCCCGTCTCTACTAAAAAATACAAAAAACTAGCCGGCGACGTGGCGGCGCCTGTAGTCCCAGGTGCTCGGGAGGCTGAGGCAGGAGAATGGCGTGAACCCGGGAGGCGGAGCTTGCAGTGAGCTGAGATCCGGCCACTGCACTCCAGCCTGGGCGACAGAGCGAGACTCCGCCTCAAAAAAAAAAAAAAAAAAAAAACAAAAAAAACAAAAAAAACAAAATACAGGCATGAGCCACCGTGCCTGGCCTAAATTTATGTTTTTTAAGCTACTCAGTCTGTGATATTTTGTTATGACAGTTCAAACAGAAGAAAACATGCATACCAAAAAGCCATTTTTTGTTCCTTTTCTATGAACTATCTCTATATCCCATGCTTATTTTCTTTTGGATTATTTTTCCTCCTTATTAGATAGGCAGTACTTTCACTTCATTAAAATTAGCTTTTTCTGGGATATATGTTGCAGGTAAGTTTTCCCAGGCTATCAATTATCTTTTGGAGTTTTAGCATTAATAGTTTTTTGCCAAGTAAAAAAATTAATTTATTATTATTATTATTTTTTTTTTTTGAGGCGGACTCTCACTCTGTCGCCCAGACTGGAGTGCAGTGGCGCAATCTCGGCTCACTGCAAGCTCTGCCTCCCGGGTTCATGCCCTTCTCCTGCCTCAGCCTCCCGAGTAGCTGGGACTACAGGCGCCCGCCACCTCGCCTGGCTAGTTTTTTGTATTTTTAGTAGAGACAGGGTTTCACCATGTTAGCCAGGATGGTCTCGATCTCCTGACCTCGTGATCCACCCGTCTCGGCCTCCCAAAGTGCTGGGATTACAGGCTTGAGCCACCGCGCCCGGCCTATTATTTTTAATTATGGGTTCTAGGATTTGTGTTAGAATGATTTCCATGTCCTGAGGCTAACATTTTTTCCACATTATTTCTAGAACTTTTATGATTTCATCTTTCACATTTGAATCTCTGATCCACTTGGAATAGTAGATATGAAATGTTAAGGACCTATTTTCTTTCCCTCCACAATGGTTACAATATACAGTTGTATATTATAAACGAAGTACTAAATAATCCATATTGTGCCCCTAATTAGAAATGCTGTCTTTATCATGTGAAGAAGAATATACTACCTACTGGGTCTGGAGTTTCTATTCTACTCCACTGATCTGTCTGCTTATCTGTCAGTACCATGCTATTTTAAGACTTTTATTTTGTGACAGGGTCTCACTCTGTCACCCAGTCTGAAGTGCAGTAGTGCAATCACAGCTCACTGCAGTCTTGACCTCCCAGGCTCAAGCTATCCTCCTGCCTCAGCCTCCTAAAGCATTTGGGAAGATGGCTGAGACTACATTATGTGCATGTGTCAACATACCCAGCTAATTTCTGTATTTTTGTAGAGATGGTGTTTCATTATGTTGCCCAGGCTGGTCTCAAAATCCTGGGCTCAAGTGATCGTCCACCTCGGCCTCTCAAAGTGCTTTTAGTGATTACAGGTATGAACTACCACACCCAGCCAAGGCTATTATTTTATGTTTAAACATATGGTAGAGTAAATGTTCTGAATTACTCTTTTTCAGAATTTTCCTGGCTATTCTGTCTGCTATATTGACTTTTTCACATGAACTTCAGAATTAACTTGTCTTTAATAAAACAATTATTAATTTATTAATAAAATAATTATCAGATTTGGATCACTCTAAATTATTACAAATTAAGTTTTTAAATCGCTAGGAGTTTGAGGCATCCTATATTATGCTTTTTCACTTGTTTTCTGATTAGTCCCTCCATATTCAAGTTCTCTTCATAAGGTTATACCAATTCTTGCTAATTATATTCCTTAGTAACTTACATTTTTATGTCTATCATTGCTGGGGTCTTTTACAACTTGTTCAATTGAATCTTCTGTTGTTTTCATATATATATGCATATCATACATATTATGTGTACTATTTGGCATATTTTATATCCAGCCACCTTCTTGAAATTTCTGTTTAAAATTGCTTTCTAGGCCGGGCGCAGTCTAGGAAAAAAAAAACAAAAATAAAAATTAGCCAGCTGTGGTGGCATGTGCTTATAGTCCCAGCTACTCAGGAGGCTGAGGTGGGAGGACTACTTGAGCGCAGGAGGTTGAGGCTGCAGTGAGCCAAGGTTGCCTGGAGTACAGAGCAAGACCCTATTTTTTTTTTTTGAGACTGAGTTTCACTCTTGTTGCCCAGGCTGGAGTGCAATGGTGCAATCTCAGCTTACCGCAACCACCGCCACCCAGGTTCAAGCAATTACCCTGCCTCAGCTTCCCAAGTAGCTGGGATTACAGACATGTGCCACCATGCCCAGTTGATTTTGTATTTTTAGTAGAGACAGGGTTTCTCCATACCAAAAATTGTTTATAGCCAGTTTCTCAAGGATATGTGAGAGGCTGGGACCGCTGAGGAAGAGGACTTTTTGTGAGGTGGGACTATTTTTGGGAAGAGCTGTGGGTGTGTTCTCAGCACGCTGAGGAAAGGAGGTGGATGTTTCCTCCTCTAATCAAACCAAGCAAGTTGACCCGATCCATCCCAGTCCCTCTAATATCCAAAGGGGAGTGTGTTAAGAGAGTTCTTAGGAGAACGTTACCTTTTTTCCTGGCGTTTAGGGGAAACAGAGATAGGAACTTGATTCGCACGTGGTGACAGGATATGGACCATATGGAGTAAGCTGACCTCAGGAGATCTTGGATCCTGTTCTAGAGAACTTCTGGAGAATCAATATGACCCACCAGAAAAGGAGGACCACAGTATGCCTACAGTTAACGAAAGGATTTTAAGTGGCCTCTGTAAACAGGACGTTCTGACAACATGGCCTCCCCTGCAGTTGAAGATCTGCAGCAAGGTATTTGCTTAGAAACCCAGAAAAACGCCTAACAATAAGAAAAAGGGTGAGCTTTGACTATCCGTGAAGGCAGGAGAGAACCAAACACTGATTATAACAATACCAGTTAAGTAAGACCTTTCCTGTCTCTTTTATTTTTTGGGATGGAGTCTTGCTCTGTCGCCCAGGCTGGAATGCAGTGGCACTATCTCGCCTCACTGCAAGCTCCGCCTCCCGGGTTCATGCCATTCTCCTGCCTCAGCCTCCTGAGCAGCTGGGACTACAGGCGCCCGCCACCACGACCGGCTAATTTTTTGTATTTTTAGTACAGATGGTATTTCACTGTGTTAGCCAGGATGGTCTTGATCTCCTGACCTTGTAATCTGCCCACCTCAGCCTCCCAAAGTGCTGGGATTACAGGCGAGAGCCACTGCGCCCGGCCCTTTCCTGTCTCTTACCTTTCTTCCTTCCCCTTCCTCTTCTCCTGCTTTAGGGGAGGCTGAGCAATCTACTGTTGGAGGAAGCTGAGAAGACCATGGAGGGGAAATGGAAGCTGCTCACATATTCCTTTCCTCATTCCTTTCCATCTTTACATAAGATTCAGCTGTAGGAAGAATTCTTAAACAGTTTAAAGTACTAATAATTATAATACACCAGGTATTTCATTTAGCAAATTAAGGCTGATCTTGTCTACTGGATTTTTTTTTTGAGACACAGTCTCGCTCTGTCGCCCAGGCTGGAGTGCGGTGATGCGATCTCGGCTCACTGCAAGCTCCACCTCCCAGGTTCACACCATTCTCCTGCCTCAGCCTCCCGAGTAGCTGGGACTACAGGTGCCTGCCACCACGCCCAGCTAATTTTTTGTATTTTTTTTATTAGAGATGGGGTTTCACTGTGTTAGTCAGGATGGTCTTGATCTCCTGACCTCATGATCTGCCCGCCTCAGCCTCCCTAGATTTTTGACTATAGTGACACTTGCCAGACATTTCATCCAGAGGCAGGAAAAAATACCATCTCACAGAGAAGGGCTGCAAGAGACAATTATGGCAGAACAGTTTTTTTTGAAAATACAAATTTTTTTTTTTTTTTTTTTTTTGAGGCGGAGTCTCGCTCTATCTCCCGGACTGGAGTGCAGTGGCCGGATCTCAGCTCACTGCAAGCTCCGCCTCCTGGGTTTACGCCATTCTCCTGCCTCAGCCTCCCGAGTAGCTGGGACTACAGGCGCCCGCCACCTCGCCCAGCTAGTTTTTGTATTTTTAGTAGAGACGGGGTTTCACCGTGTTAGCCAGGATGGTCTCGATCTCCTGACCTCGTGATCCACCCGTCTCGGCCTCCCAAAGTGCTGGGATTACAGGCTTGAGCCACCGCGCCCGGCCGAAAATACAAAATTTTACTCTGGAATAGGTTAAAGACCTAATTGTGTAAGATAGAACTACAAAGTCAATAGACAAAAATGTAGAAGAATTTCTTCGTGACCTTAGAAAAGAAAAATCTTTTTTTTTTTTTTTTTTCGAGACAGAGTTTTGCTCTTGTTGCCCAGGCTGGAGTACAGTGGCACGACCTTGGCTCATTGCAACCTCCATCTCCCAGGTTCAAGAAATTCTCCTGACTCAACCTCCTGAGTAGCTGGGATTATAGGAGCCCACCACCACACCTGATTTATTTTTGTATTTTTAGTAGACACGGGGTTTCACCATGTTGGTCAGGCTGGTCTTGAACTTCTGACCTCAGGTGATCTGCCCGCCTTGGCCCCCCAAAGTGCTGGGATTACAGGTGTGAGCCACTGCTCCCAGCCAGAAAAATGTTTCTTAAATAATAATACCATAAGCCATACACATATACACAAACACATAACAATATTAAAATAAGTATTTCTATTTAATAAAAAGTATAATAAACAGAATACATAAGAGAATATCAACAGAGTCTAAAACTGTCAGGGAGCTAATATCTAGAAAATGTAAGAAACATTTGCAAATTAACAAGAAAAAAACTAATCCCAATTACATTTTAACAAAAGGTACAAAAGGCAATTTACAAACAAGGAAGCTGAAAAAGCTAACAAGCATAAAAGATTTTCAAAATCACTGGCAATCAGAGAAATGCACATTAATACTACAAAGAAATACTACTTTATAACTTTTAGACTGATAACTATGAGAGAGCTACACAGTGCTGTGTTCATGCAGATGTGAGATATGGAAACTCTCATTCCGTAGTGGTGGAAGTCTGGACTCATACAACCAATCTGGAGAGAATTTGGCACCACTTAGTCAAGTAAACTCATATCCTATGACCCAGAAATTCTGTGGCCTAACAAATTCTCAAACTGGCCCATAAAGGGATATGTATGAGATGATTAATTTCAGCATTTCCTGTGGTAGGAGGGTATGGAGGCAATCTGCATGTCCACTCTCTGGAAGAGTAGGTAGGTAACGTGATCAATGCCTTGAAATAAATGTTTACATAGTAACAGATAATTGTAAAAATATTGTGATTAGTGAAAAAGAACAGGAGGCATTATTTATATAGATTTTTAAAATACATGTATGTAAAATATATGCTTTGTAAGAACATTTTCAAGCATAAAGATCAAATTAATCTTTTTTTTTTTTTTGAGATGGAGTCTCACTCTGTCATCCAGGCTGGAGTGCAATGCCACGACCTCGGGTCATGGGAACCTCCATCTCCCAGGTTCGAGTGATTCTCCTGCCTCAGCTTTCCGAGTAGCTGGGATTACAGGTGCGCACCACCACGCATGGCTAATTTTGTATTTTTAGTAGAGACGGGGTTTTGCCATGTTGGATGGGCTGGTCTCAAACTGCTGAACTCAGGTGATCTGCCTGCCTCATCCTCCCAAAGTGCTGGGATTACAGGCATGAGCTGCCGTGTCCAACAAATGGATCATTTTGAATGAGTGTCTACAGTAGAAGGAGAATGGAAATAGAGTATGGTGTTGGAAACAGATCAACAGAGTCCTTGTAAAGATTAGTGATAAATGAGTCCGATTAACTCAAGTTCAGGTTCAGAGGGTGATTAAAAATATATACATACACATTTATCTTCCAGACATACTTCCTATGGAGTTATGCGTTTAATGTCATTGTTGTTTCCTCTTTTCAGAATTTTTTTGCCCCTAAATTTTTTTACTTGTTTACTCTAACAAGTATCTCTTTAAAAAAAAAAAGAAGTTAAGGGCTGGGTGCGGTGGCTCACACCTGTAACCCCAGCACTTTGGGAAGCCAAGGCGGGCAGATCGCCTGAGGTCAGGAGTTCAAGACCAGCCTGACCAACATGGAGAAACCCTGTCTCTGCTAAACATAAAAAATTAGCCAGGTGTGGTGGCACAAGCCTGTAATCCCAGCTACTTGGGAGGCTGAGGCAGGATAATCACTTGAACCTGGGAGGCGGAGGTTGTGGTGAGCTGAGATCGTACCATTGCACTCCAGCCTGGGCAACAAGAGCAAAACTCCATCTTAAGAAAAAAAAAAGAAGTTAAATATGTACTCTTGTCTCTTTCCTTATGTA
Source organism: Trachypithecus francoisi (assembly GCF_009764315.1). Taxonomy (NCBI): domain Eukaryota; kingdom Metazoa; phylum Chordata; class Mammalia; order Primates; family Cercopithecidae; genus Trachypithecus; species Trachypithecus francoisi. Next base: position 65,939,827 of record NW_022681457.1, read on the forward strand.
ATGGAAATGCTTCTAGTATTTCCCTGTTAATAACTCAATTGGCATTTAAGAATCCAAATCTGGCCAGATGCGGTGACTCATGCCTGTAATCCCAGCACTTTGGGAGGCCAACGCAGGCAGATCACTTGAGATCAGGAGTTCGAGACCAGCCTGGCCAATATGGCAAAACTTCATCTCTACTAAAAATACAAATTTAGCCGGGAGTGGTGGTGGGCACCTGTAATCTCAGCTACTCAGGAGGCTGAAGCAGGAGAGTCACTTGAACCTGGGACACGGAGGATATAGTGAGCCAAGATGGCGCCACTGGACTCCAGCCTCGACGACAGAGTAAGACTCCGTCTCAAAAAAAAAAAAAAAACAACAAAGAATTGGCCAGGTGTGGTGGCTCACTCCTATAATCCCAGCCCTTTGGGAGGCCAAGGTGGGCGGATCACTTGAGGTCAGGAGTTCGAGACCAACCTGGCCAACATGGTGAAACTCTGTCTCTACTAAAAATACAAATAATTAGCCAGGCGTGGTGGTGTGCACCTGTAATCCCAGCTACTCAAGAGGCTAAGGCAGGAGACTTGCTTGCACCAGAGGCGGAAGTTGCAGTGAGCCAAGAGTGCACCACTGCACTCCAGTGTGGGTGACAGAGCAAGACTCTGTCTCAAAAAAAAAAAAAAAAGAAAAGAAATATGTATTAATCAAAATTAATAATCAAGTTTACATATGAGAAAAATTCATTATATTTTATGCTCTAGGTACAGAAACTTAATAATCAAAGAAAACAATAATCAAAGCAGTGAATATCTTTCGCCCCACATCAAAAGTCCTATGGATGATGAAGACCTTATACCGAGTTTGAAGAATGTTGCCTTATCATACCCCTTGGCGCACCTCTTCCCTATCCCAGAGGTAGAGTTAACACAGAGTAATCTCAGTAACAGAAACCTAAGGCAATCTGGGCATGTTTCCTCTCTGCAACCAAAAATAAACTAAGTAGCACTGCTATCATGTATTAACTACTTACTATTCTTTCATTAATCAAATACTTACTGAGAGCCAACTATGTGCTAGCCATTGTAAATGCTGAAGATGGAACAACTACAAAAGACAAGTTCCTTCTTTCACAAGCTTGAGTCTAGTTACAATGAAGAAAATTAAAGTGCAACTACACACTTCATGCATAGATAGGTAGAATATACATATTTTCTAATCAAATTGCTTTCACACAACATATATAACTTAAAATCCTCTATTTTCATTTAATATGACATTGTAAACTCTCATCCCCTTTCTTCCATTATAAATGCATGGTTATGGCCGGGTGTGGTGGCTCACACATGTAATCCCAGCACTTTGGGAGGCCGAGGCAGGCGGGTCACCTGAGGTCAGGAGTTTGAGACCAGCCTGGTTAACATGGTGAAACCCTGTGTCTTCTAAGAATACAAAAATTATCCGGGCGTGTTGGTGCATGCCTGTAGTCTCAGCTACTCAGGAGGCTGAGGCAGGACCATCGTTTGAATCCAGGAGGCAGAGGTTGCAGTGAGCTGAGATTGTGCCACTGCACTCCAGACTGGGCAAGAGAGCAAGACTCTGATAAAAACAAAAAACAAAAAACACATGGTTATGAGATAGCTGCTCTGCATGTAGCACGATATCCACATTCCACACAGAAAGGGGGAAAAGAATGGATGCGCACCGAGCCTACCCCACACCATCCCCACACCTTTAAAGAACTGCCTGAGGGGCCAGGCGCAGTAGCTCATGCCTGTAACCCCAGTACTTTGGGAGGCTGAGGTGGGTGGATCACCTGAGGTCAGAAGTTCGAGACCAGCCTGGCCAACATGGTGGAACCTTTGCCGCTACTAAAAATACAAAAATTAGCCAGCCATGGTGGCAGGCGCCTGTAATCCCAGCTACTCAGGAGCCTGAGGCGGGAGAACTGCTTGAAACTGGGAGATGGAGGTTGCAGTGAGCCGAGATCATGCTACTGCACTCCAACCTGGGTGACTGAGTGGAGACTCCGTCTCAAAAAAAAAAAAAAAGAAAAAAAGAAAAGAACTGTCTGAGAAGCCCAATCTAAGAACTTTAACTTACCTCAACAGGAGAAGCTAGAACATGTAGAGTTTGGGTTTTCTTGGTTGGTTTTCTGTTTGTTTTTCTTTATTTAAGCAGAGCAAACAAACAAGATCAGGACTTTTATAGCAATAAAGAAGGGAATGGATATTGGGTTAGCCACATATGTGGCAAAACAATGAACAGTATCTACAATTTAATATATTCTTAAATAGCTTTCAATTATGTAGGAAGTTAAAATATCACTTATAACATTAGATACATGTCAATATGTGCATATACAAATATGTGTATTTGTATGTACATGCATATATATCTACATATGTATACAGGTAAAACCAAACTAGGCATACATGATATACTGAACCATTTGCTATATTAATAAGAGAAAATTAGGAAGATATTTCCAAAGAGAAACATAAGATTCCAGGTTACTTGATAAGTCCTTTTAGGCATTTGCTAAGAAAAAAAAAAAATCAGCCGGGCACCGTGGCTCATGCCTGTAATCCTAGCACTTTGGGAGGCCAAAGCGCGCAGATCACGAGGTCAGGAGCTCGAGACTAGCCTGGCCAACATAGTGAAGCCCCGTCTCTACTAAAAATACAAAGAAAAAAAAAATTAGCCGGGCGTGGTGGCCGGCACCTGTAAGCCTAGCTACACGGGAGGTTGAGGAAGGAGAATCGCTCGAACCTGGGAGGCAGAGGCTGCAGTGAGCCGAGATCGCCCTACTGCACACCAGCCCGGGTGACAGTGCAAGACTCCGTCTCAAAAAAAAAAAAAAAAAAAAAAAAAATCATGTCCTAGAAAAACAAAGCATTTCAGGAACAAAGAGAAAACTTCAAGGCACCTTAAACATGGCTTTTAGATATCACAACCATTATTTCCTCTCCTCTGGGGAACCTCTCTTGGAGGACATAAATGAGAAGGGAGAAGACAATACACCTCCCCTGGGGCCCAAATGACAACGCCAGAGCTTACTCTGCGTTCCCCTCCCCCGCCATGGGAGGGCTATCAGAGGGAACTGGGGCTTCCAACTCAAACTCAGCGTCATAGAAAAATCCCCTTTACTATCACGGGACCGAGGTGTCTTCTGCTCTCATATATGACTATGTGTGACATCTGGTCAAAGACACACACACACACAGTCTCAACTCCACGCACACACAGTGCCTGACAGTCACACACCCACCACTGGATACAAAGTCACAAGCACCCACCCTCCATATTCCCACACAAGGACAGAGTCACAACTACACAAGTACGAAGCCCCCTAGATCTGCACACAGACGAACATATGGTCACAGAGTCACAATCACACATCCACCGCGGGCACACAATCACAGCTAACCCACACCCTCACACAGCATTACAGTCACACATTAACAGTCCTAACCCAGGGACTCACGGGACACCCACAGAGTCCTACCCACATCCGTACACAAGGTGTCAGTCACAATCACACACACCCTGTGCTAGGACACACAGTCACAAAACCACAATTTCACAACCGCCCTTCCTCGGCCCGTTCTGCCTGAACAAACTTAATACTCAGTCTCAAGCCCCGCACCGGATTCTAGACGCTTCACCTCCAACCTCCTCCGGATCCTGTAGTCTCCGAGCCGACCCGCTCAGAGCCCCCGACCCGCTCAGAGCCCAGCACCTGGGTGGCTTGCACCTCTCCACGGAGTCGCGGGAGTCGCGAGGGGAGGGACCGAGTGCGCGGCGCCTTCAGGGAAATGTAGTTCAGCGCCACGCCCACGATGGGTAAGATGGCGCCCGGCTTGACCCTAGCCAAAGGGATTACCCTCATTCCCGAACCGTGTCTGAGAGTCTCCTGGGGGTCCTGGCTTAGTATCGCACCGTGGCTCTTACATGAAGTCAGTACAGCGTGTTTAAGCTGATCTTACACCTGTGGCACACCACTACCCAGTCCCAGGGATCGAGTAAACTAAGACTCGGCCTTACACCCCGCCCCGGCCAGGGAGACAGTCCCATAAGCTCTAGCAGAGGAAAGAAAGTTCGCGCGAAAAGCGGACTCAAACCGCTGAACCTTCTGGGAAAAGTAGTCTACCCTCAAAAGAGTGGCACGGAAGACGGGCCAAGATCTGTAGATTCCGTCCGGTTCTGATCCTGGGCCTGGCCCAGCCCAGATCTCTGGGAGCCCTGCCCGCACGAAGGAGTGCGCAGGCGCGGACTCTCCGACTAGCCATGGTGGTCTTTGTCTGCCGGTGAGTTGGGTTTCGGCTCTGTGGGACTTGAGTTTCTGGACACTGAAACGGGCCAGGGACGCTGGAGGGGAGGATTTGCAGTGCCTGCGATGGGGCTGGGGAGTGTGGAGGGGAGGAATCGCCTTCTGTGATGTGCGGTGATCAGAGCTTGTGTGGCTGGGGGCAGGGGTACAGTAGGAAACGGGTGGTTCACGGGTGGGTGACCGAGGGTGTGAGGGAGTGTTGAAGGTTGCAGAGTTAGTGAGAAACTGGTTCCAAGTTTGTGAGGATGGACAGATGGCTTTGTGAGGTAGTAACCTCTAAGCCTCACTTTTCTCATTTCCAAAATAATAAAGATGCGTTTTCTGGAAAATAGGAAAGGGAAAAGGCTAAGGAATTGAGCGGATAAGTACTTTTAAACGTGATCTTTATATAAAAGCAGACCTATTGTGGAGTAGAAAACAAAATCAGCATTACCTTTCCATTTTTTTTTTAAAGAGGAAAGATTTCCGAAAAACTTGTTACTGGATGCCTGTACAGCCAGTAGGCATTGACTTTTCTTAATACTTTGGAGAAACTTTGGTGCAGTTGCTTAGAGAAACCCTGAACTAAGGAATATCTTTAAGAGTTTCTAAGGAATATCTTCACTAGTTTCCACTAGTGCAGACAGCACAGAATTGGGAAGCTACTTGTCCTGCCTTTAGTGCAGAGGTCAAGAAACTCCCTAGTTCGTCAATGAGGGCAGCATTGACTGCTAATCTGACTCCTAATTTAATCAGGGTTTCCCCAGCCTTTTGTAAATATAGGGGAAATTTTTTTCTTCTATATATAAAGATAGAAGTATTCTATCTTAAAGTATCTTGTCACACTTATTCTTAACATATTTTTCAATAAAATAAAAAAGTAACAGTGTTAATAGTTTTGAAATATACACAAAAAGTAAAAGATACAAAGAAGACAGGACTTAGTTTCTGCTTTTCCCCTAACTATATATTGGTGTTTCTAAGTTTCTGGCCTTGATCATCTTTTCACCTCTAAGTACTCCTATCAGCAACAACATTACGCTGCCATGGCTTCATCTAATGCAGTGACTGATAAATATCTGTTTCTACTGGAGGCTTGTCCTGAGCTGCTGATCCATATTATTTAATTGCCCAATGTACAGTCCACCTGGAAGTTGCACCGGAACTTCAAGCTCTTTATGTCTAAAGTGTCATACTGATAGCTCCTTCTTCCTGCAGTCTGCCTCCATCTATTTCCCCTCTGTACCTGTTTCAGCAGTTCATAGCATGGGCTAGCCAGGTTCTAAGTCTCTTACATCTTAGAGAAGGCTTCTGAGTAAGTTTTCTCCTTTCATTTGTTATATCCCATGACAAATTGTAAACCAAGTTTTCTTAGCACACATAATCATAAATGCATATGTTTGCTGAATCAGTGAATGAGCATGCAGTCAGCCCTCTGTGTCTGTAAGTTCTGCTTCCACGGATTCAACAAACATGAATCATAACTGTTGTTAAGCTTGCGATGGTTGTGTCTGTACTGTACATGTACAGATTTTTTTTCTTGTCATGATTCCCTGAACAATATAGTACAACAACTATTGACCAGGCATTTACGTTGTATTAGGTATGATAAGTAATTTGGAGATAATTTTAAAGTATATGGGAGGATGTGCATAGGTTATATGTAAATATACTTCCATATACTTTTTTTTTTATTTTTTTGAGATGGAGTCTCATTCTGTTACCCAGGCTGGAGTACAGTGGTGCAATCTTGGCTCACTGCAACCTCTGTCTCCTGGGTTCAAGTGATTCTCCTGCCTCAGGCTCCCAAGTAGCTGGGGTACAGGTGTGCACCACCATGCCCAGCTAATTTTTAAATTTTTGGTAGAGACAGGGTTTCAGCATCTTGGCCAGCCTGGTCTTGAACTCCTGACCTCAGGTGGTCCACCTGCCTCAGCCTCCCAAAGTGCTGGGATTATAGGCATGAGCCACCGCGCCTGGCTTTATATTTAAAGTATAAGGGACTTGAGCATCTGCAGATTTTAGTATCCACAGTGATCCTGGAACCAATCCCCTGTGATATCAAGGGAAGACTATTATTATAGGATACTTACTATATTTAACTTCTAGTTAATCTAAGTAAAATATTAGTCCTCTAAATTTTTTAGAGCTCTGACTTATAAATACCATCAGAATAATTTCCTGTATTTTTTCCATATCACTCAAGGTTGGTTACTTCATATTTATGAGAAAAGTGTTACGGGGAAAAATTATATTAAAAAATGTGACTTCAGTCAGGAGCAAGGTCACAAGTGACACCTGCTCCAAGGAACCTGTACAGGTTGTGATTGTGGATAACTCTGGCATCTTAGACTCTCATAGTTTCTCTGTGTAACCTAAATTCTGAAAATAAAGTCCCTTCTGTTTCTCATTTTTGAAATGTTTAGAGCTTTTTTTTTTCCTTCCTTGAGACGGAGTCTCCCACTGTCGCTTAGGCTGGAGTACAGTGGCGTGATCTTGGCTCACTGCAACCTCTGCCTCCTGGCTTCAAGTGATTCTCTTGCCTCAGCCTCCTGAGCAGCTGGGATTACAGGTGCCCACCACCACGCCTGTCTAATTTTTGTGTTTTTAGTGAAGATGGGGTTTCACCGTGTTGGCCAGGCAGGTCTTGAACTCCTGACCTCAAGTGATCTGCCCACCTCGGCCTCCCAAAGTGCTGAGATTACAGACGTAAGCTTCCGTGCCCAGCCTTTGAAATGTGTAGAGCTTTTGAATGGCATAATGGGTCTGGCCTGAGATGCTATGTACAAATACTCTTTTTCTACTTGCTCACATGTAGGTCAAAGCCAAAGAGTCATCATTACTTTGTTCTTTTTCACAGGCTTGCTTTCTTGTACATCCTCAGGAGCTGCAAAACCTCTTAGAGTTCTAAGGGCTCTGCCTGAATTTTGGGATGCTGCCTTGTTCCCCAACCGTAACATCCAAGTCCAGTGTCATTTTTCTTCTCACAAGTTTAAAGTCAACACTTAAAAGAAGGACAGCAACAGATGATTGAGAAAGAAATGTGAAGAAGGTTCTCTGTGTGAGTAAGCAAGAACTTGGTAGGTATGAATGGGATAAAGATTTACTGCAGTTATTCAGTGAGAGTTTGCAGCCTCAGCCTCTGAGTTGTTGTGGGTTTTTGTTGTTGTTGTTGTTGTTGTTGTTGTTTTGAGATTTTCATACTAGCCTTTGTCTTTTAGAGTGACTATTGCTGGGAGTTCTTTAGATACCTAAATGACATTTCCAGACCATCTTCCTGAATCTATGCATCCCTTTTATCAGATTCTAGAGAGCTGATTGCTCTTCTAAACGCTGTTCTGGATGCCAGTCACTCTACATCATTTGCAGTCTCAGTTTATGATTTTTTACAGCCTCAATTTCACTTTTCTTCCTTTCACTAACATTCTCCATTTTTCACTTTTCCCTGTATGCCTAGATGCATTTCCTTAAGCATTCAGTCCTTCATAGATCTGTTAGCTTTCAAAAACTAGCATGTAAGCTCTTTTCTTTAAAATGTAGTCTTTCGGCCGGGCGCGGTGGCTCAAGCCTGTAATCCCAGCACTTTGGTAGGCCGAGATGGGCGGATCACGAGGTCAGGAGATCGAGACCATCCTGGCTAACCTGGTGAAACCCCGTCTCTACTAAAAAATACAAAAATTTAGCCAGGCGAGGTGGCGGGCGCCTATAGTCCCAGCTACTTGGGAGGCTGAGGCAGGAGAATGGCGTAAACCCGGGAGGCGGAGCTTGCAGTGAGCTGATATCGGTCACTGCACTCCAGCCTGGGTGACAGAGCAAGACTCCGTCTCAAAAAAAAAAAAAAAATGTAATCTTTCTATGTACAACTATTATGTATCAATAAAAAAAATTTCGAAAACTAGCAAGTAGATTCTCTACGTTTTAACTTTCTGTCATTCTTTCTCCTTCCATTGTTATATTCCTCAGAATTGAATTTTACTTCCTTACTCTTGTTTTCTTTGTCTTCCTACCTCCAGCCATCATAGTCCAACACTGTGTCACCTCCTGCTTTTTAACAATATTGCAGGCTTGGGGATTAGTGCTGACTTCCTATTAGTTCATTTCGCTGTTAATTTTAAAAAGAAATAATAATGGCTGGGCTCGGTGGCTCATGCCTGTAATCCCAGTACTTTGAGAGGCCGTGGCAGGCATATCACGAGGTCAGGAGTTCGAGACCAGCCTGACCAACATGGTGAAACCCCGTCTCTACTAAAAGTACAAAAATTAACCTGGCGTGGTGGCACACGCCTGTAATCCCAGCTATTCAGGAGCCAGAGGCAGGAGAATCACTTGAACCCAGGAGGTGGAGGTTGCAGTGAGCCGAGATCAGGCCATTGCACTCCAGCCTGGGCGACAGAGTGAGACTCCCATCTAAAAAAAAAAAAAAAAAAACTATTATTATCAAAATGTAATATATATACTTGATAGAAAATTGAAACAATTGGGTATGTCTCTTCATTCCTCGCCTTCAATTCCCTGTTCCCCAGAAGCAGCCACTGTTAACAGTGTCTGCTATATGCTTCTAAATGTTTTTATGAGGATACAAAAAGGCTTTCAATTAGAGCAGTGACATGATTTGACTATGACAAGGTTACTGTGGCTGCTGTGTTGAGAATTGTAAAGAGGTGAAAGCTAAAATAGCAAGACTGTTAAGGAGGCTGTTAAATAATTCAGGCAAGACATGTGGCTTAGACCTTGGTAGTCACAGAGAGGATTGTCCAAAATAGCCAGTAAGCACGAGGTTATAAAGACTGTGTAATCTGACAGAAAGAGAAATGTTTTTTGAGCAATAAGGAGAATGAGATTGCTATTTGAAGAGATGAGAAGAATTTGAGAAGAGCTGGTTTGGGAGCTGGAGCAAGAGTTTGAATAGGGGCAGGGTAAGTGAGATCACTATTAGACATCCAAGTGGCAATGTTGAGTAGTCAGTTGGATATTTGAATTGGTTGTTGAGGAGAGAGGTCCAGGCTGGTGATTAATATTTGTTAGGCATCTCAGATTCATGATACTTAAAGCAATAAGAAGTGCACTAATCACAGTAAAGCTAAGTGACTATAATAAACCTCAACGTGCCAGTTTAAGGAATGTAGGAATTGATTTCTTGGTCACATAACACTCATGTGGTGAATAGTCTGGATTTGCATGCTAGCTTTGGTGCTTATGGTCCCTGAAGGATATGGATTCCTCCCAGGTTCTCTCTTTATTATCTGGTTGTGGTTGGAGCTGGATCAACAATGCATCCTGGTTTCAGCCAGATAGAAGATGGAGGAATTGCTACTCTAGGACCAGAGTTCAGCAAACTTTTTCTGTAAAGGGCCAGATGGTTAATGTTTAAGTCTTTGTAGGCTACAGGGTCTCCATTGCAGCTACTCAACTCTAGCGTTATACTGTGAAAGTAGTCATGGACAAGAAAATAAATAAAGATGGCCATGTTCCAGAAAGACTTTTAGTTTGTCAACCTTGTGATGTTTTTGTTTTTGTTTATTATATTTTATTTATTTATTTATTTATTTATTTATTTATTTTGAGATGGAGTTTCACTCTTGTTGCCCAGGCCAGAGTGCAATGGTGCGATCTCGGCTCACTACGACCTCTACCTCCCAGGTTCAAATGATTCTTCTGCCTTGGCCTCCTGAGTAGCTGGCATTACAGGAACACATCACCACGCCCAGCTAACTTTTTGTATTTCTAGTAGAGACAGGGTTTCACTATGTTGGCCAGGCTGGTCTCTGAACTCATGACCTCAGGTGATCCACTTGCCTCGGCCTCCCAAAGTGCTGGGATTACAGGCGTGAGCCATCAAACCTGGCGCCAACCCTTGTTTTAACAGGTCACTATTTACACAGAATACAATTAAGAGTTTGCTTGCCATTAGAGCATTTTGACTTCTATTTCGAAAGCTTTTATTTTTTTATTTTTTTGAGATGGAGTTTCACACTGTCACCCAGGCTGGAGTGCAGTGGCGCGATCTTGGCTCACGGCAACCTCTGCCTCCCAGGTTAAAGTGATTCTCCTGCCTCACCCTCCCAAGTAGCTGGGAATACAGGCGCCCACCACCACGCCTAGCTAATTTTTTGTATTTTCAGTAGAGACGGGGTTTCCCTGTGTTGGCCAGATTGGTCTCAAACTCCCGACCTTGTGATCTCCCTGCCTCAACCTCCTAAAGTGCTGGGATTACAAACGTGAGCCACTGCACCTGGCCTTATTTTATTTTTTGAGACAGAGTCTTGCTGTATCACCCAGGCTAGAATGTAGTGGTACAATCTTGGCTCACTGCAACCTCTGCCTCTCGGGTTCAAGCGATTCTTTTGCCTCAGCCTCCTGAGTAGCTGAAATTTACAGGTGCCCACCACCATGCCTAGCTAATTTTTATATTTTTAGTGGAGACAGAGTTTCACCATGTTGACCAGGCTGGTCTCGAACTCCTGACCTCAGGTGATCTGCCTGCCTCATCCTTCCCAAGTGCTGGGATTACAGGCATCTGCCACTGCACCTGGTCCTGAGAATATTTTTTAAACCATGGGATAAATGTTGAAGGAAACTTTTTTTTTTTGAGACGGAGTCTTGCTTTGTTGCCCAGGCTGGAGTGCAGTGGCGCTATCTCGGCTCACTGCAAGCTCAGCCTCCCAGGTTCACTCGATTCTCCTGCCTCAGCCTCCAAGTAGCTGGGACTACAGGCGTGCAACACCACGCCCGGCTAATTTTTTGTATTTTTAGTAGGGACGGGGTTTCACCGTGTTAGCCAGGATGGTCTTGATCTCCTGACCTCGTGATCCACCCACCTCGGCCTCCCAAAGTGCTGGGATTACAGGCGTGAGCCACCGTGCCCGGCAAAAGAACCATTTTACTTGGCATTCTGATGATGTTTTCTAGTTTAGTTCAGCATTGTCATTTACAGTGTTAAAAATTCAATTCTGATAAGTGTGTGAAGGATGTAGGGTTTTAGTTACAAAGGAGATGTAATTTTGAATTTTGTTTTGGATTGTTTGGAATATAAGTAGCATAAGTCCTGATCTGTTATGCATCATACCAATTTTCATGAATTTTTTTAAAGTAATTGGAAAACTTAAAATAAATAATACCACTATCTAATCAAAGTTTAGTAAAATTCGCATACTAAGCCATCTATGCCTTGGGCTTTAAGGAGCAAGAGCTCTATTTTTCCCTTCTTTCTTTTTTTTGAGACAAGGTCTTGCTCGGTCTCCCAGGCTGGAGTGCAGTGGCATGATCACAGCTCACTGCAGCCTTGAGCTCCGAACTCAAGTAATCCTTCCACCTCAACCTTCCGAGCAGCTGGGACTACAGGCGCCTGCCACTGTGTCCACCTAATTTTTAAATTGTTTGTAGAGACAGGGTCTCACGGTGTTGCCCAGGCTGGTCTTTTTTTTTCTTGCTCTGTCACCCAGGCTGGGGTGCAGTGGGGCTATCTCGGTTCACTGCAACCTTTGCCTGCTGGGTTTGAGTAATTCTTCTGCCTCAGCCTCCCAAGTAGCTGGGACTACAGGTGCCTGCCACCACGCCTGGCTAATTTTTTTTTTTTTTTTTTGTATTTTTAGTACAGACTGAGTTTCACCACATTAGCCAGAATGGTCTTGATCTCCTGACCTCGTGATCTGCCTGCCTTGGCCTCTCAAAGTGCTGGGATTACAGGGGTGAGCCACCGTGCCTGGCTGCCCAGGCTGGTCTTGAACGGCTGGGCTCAAATGATCCACCTGCCTCGGCCTCCTAAAGTTCTGGGATTACAGGTATGAGCCACCACACCCAGCCCTATTTTGTTCTATGTTTATTTTTCTGTTTAGGTTTTCTGTTTTTTCTGGTTTCAGTTTGTATAGGTTATACTTGCTAAGTTTTCTATTTGCATGGGGTTTAACAAAATAGTCTGTACTATCCTTATTTTCTATCTATAGTTATTTCCAAATATTTTTCTTTTTTGCGCTTCTTTTAAGTTTTTCCCTAAGAATCCATTCATGAATTTATTATTTCTCTTTTTCTGTTTGTAATACATTTATTTTTCTTATTTTTACTAATTTTCTGTTTTTCTTTTTCTTTTTCTTTTTTTTTTTTGAGACAGAGTCTCACTCTGTTGCCCAGGCTGGAGTGCACTGGCACAATTGGCTCACTGCAACTTCCTCCTCCAGGGTTCAAGCAATTCTCCGGCCTCAGCCTCCCGAGTGGCTGGGATTACAGGCGCGCACCACCACACCTGGCTAATTTGGTATTTTTAGTAGAAATGGGGTTTCACCATGTTGGCCAGGCTGGTCTCAAACTCCTAACCTCAAGTGATCTGCCCACCTTGGCCTCCCAAAGTGCTGGGATTACAGGCGTGAGCCACCACGCCCAGTGTGTTTTTCTTGTATTTGCTTTTTCTTATGTTAATTACTTTGAGTGCTTATTTTACTACTTTTTTAAAAATGATGCAAGCATTTATGCTAAAACTTCATTCTCCAAGCATTTTTTAAAAATATGTTTTATAGGTTCTGTCATACTTTGTTTTCATGAATAATATTTCTAAATATTCTGCAATTTATTTTAATTTTCTCTGGCCAAGGGTTTGTTCAAACCAGTAGATTTTGAAATTTACAAGTGAAAGGTTTTGTTTGTGTTCTATCATTTCTATGTGTTGTGTTTTGTTTTTGTTTTTTTGGTCAGAGTATTTTGTCCATCCTTTACTACTTTGTGGAATAATACTATATGGGCTGATTTTAAGAATGTTCTTTGGGCATTTAAAAAGGTGGTTTATAATCTATTTTCAAGATATAGGATAAACTGATTAATAAAATATGTTATAAATGTGTATACATTTTTCTTTTGATATATATTGTATTTTATGGATTTGAATTCAGAGGTTGAGAGTGGTTGTTTTCTCTGTTATTAACAGGGTTCTGAAATGGTTACCCCCAGTATGTTATACTCATAGTTCCCCTTCTGACTTCTGATACTAGTAAGATCACTGCTTTTTTATTAAAGCATTTGTAAGTATTTACATAATTATAACATTGTAAGCATTGTTGACTGGTAAACCAAATGATTTGCTCTGATTTTGTTTGATTTCTTGTATAACCTTTTGATTTTCTTTGAGTTAATATTTGCCTCTTTGTTTTGTTTGCTTAGTTTTCCATTTTTGTGTTTTGGTTCTTCCCAAGCTTTCAAATAGAACTGTAAAACCTAGAAGTCTAGGTTGGAAACAACTTATTGTCAGGATTATCCATTGTCTTGCAATCTGATGCCTTTTTGATGTGGTATGTCTTTTTCTTTTATTTCCTTTTATATGATAAATACTGTTTTGGAACATTTAGGATTCTTTTTTTTTTTTTTTAATGACAAGGTCTCACTCTTGCCCAAGCTGGAGTTCAGTAGCATAATAATAGCTCACTCCCCTGGGCTCAAGACATCCTACCATCTCAGCCTCTCCAAGTAGAAGGGAGTACAGGTATATGCCACCACACCCAGATAATCTTTTTTATTTTTTAGTAGAGACAATATCACACTGTGTTGCAAAGGCTGGCCTCAAAGTAGGATCCTCTTTTTATCCCTAGCTGAAATTTTGTATTGATGTGCTTTTGCTGGGATCTTTTTTTTTTTTTTTTGAGACAGGAGTCTCGCTGTGTCGCCCAGGCTGGAGTGCAGTGGCGCGATCTCGGCTCACTGCAAGCTCCGCCTCCCGGGTTCCCGCCATTCTCCCGCCTCAGCCTCCGAGTAGCTGGGACTACAGGGGCCCGCCACCGCGCCCGGCTAGTTTTTTTTGTATTTTTAGTAGAGACGGGGTTTCACGGTGTTAGCCAGGAGGGTCTCGATCTCCTGACCTCGTGATCCACCCACCTCGGCCTCCCAAAGTGCTGGGATTACAGGCTTGAGCCACCGCGCCTGGCGCTGGGATCTTTTTAAATGGAATGTTCTTTGTACTCAATGGGCCTGTTGAATATGTAGACTCATGATTTGTAATTCTGGGAAGTGTTCTTTGTTAGTTCTTTGAAAATGTCCTGTACTAATTTTTACTCATACTTTCTTTGGAACTCCTTTAGTAGATGTTGAACCTTCTAGATTCTTCCACTAACCCACTAATGTTCCAGTCATTATACTCTTTTTTTCTCCCTTCTTCCATTCTTCCTTGTTTTACTCTAGGAGATTTTCTAGACTTTCTTTCCCCAACATATTGAATTTTTAAGATCAATTTCATATTGTTTATTTCTAAAAACACCTCTTTATAAAATACTGTTAATATTTCATTGTAGTGCTAATAGTAATCTCCTGACTTTCCATGATATTAATTATAGTGTTACATGAGTGAGTTTTTCTGCTCTTTGCCTTGTATTTTGTTTGATCTGGCTTTGATGTTAGGGCTTTCATCAAATGTTTTCTGATCTTTAGCTCTACATTAATTTGTGTACATAAGTGGGGCTTGTAAATGGTGGTTTTCACTGTGCATCAATCAATAATATAGATGTTTCTTTAGATGGCTTTTTTTTTTGTTTTGTTTTTGAGACGGAGTCTCGCTCTGTCGCTCAGGCTGGAGTGCAGTGACCGGATCTCAGCTCACTGCAAGCTCCGCCTCCCGGGTTTACGCCATTCTCCTGCCTCAGCCTCCCGAGTAGCTGGGACTATAGGCGCCCGCCACCGCGCCCGGCTAGTTTTTTTTTTGTATTTTTTAGTAGAGACGGGGTTTCACCATGTTAGCCAGTATGGTCTCGATCTCCTGACCTCGTGATCCGCCCGTCTCGGCCTCCCAAAGTGCTGGGATTACAGGCTTGAGCCACCGCGCCTGGCCTCTTTAGATGATTGTAAATGTTAATATCTGTAGGTGTTCTCATGGTCCTCTCATTTTTTCAGAAAATAATTCTTCTGAGCCGAGTGCAGTGGCTCATGCCTGTATTCCCAGCACTTTGGGAGGCCAAGGCGGGCGGATCACGAGGTCAGGAGTTCAAGACCAGCCTGGCCAATATGGCGAAACCCCATCTCTAACTAAAAATACAAAAATTAGCTGGGCGTGGTGGCAGGCGCCTGTAATCCCAGCTACTCAGGAGGCTGATGCAGGAGAATCCCTTCAACCCGGGAGGCAGAGGTTGCAGTGAGCCAAGCAGCACTCCACTGCCCTCTAGCCTGGGCAACAGAGCGAGACTCCGTCTCAAAAAAAAAAAAAAAAAACGAAAGAAAATAATTCTTCCATCATCTGACACCTAGCAACCACTAGCATTCTCAAAATCTAACAGTAGAGGAGCCTCTGTTACATGTATAAACTTTTACTCATTCTTCTCTTCTTACTATGCTGCTCTCATTACTTTGCTGGTTGTCACTCAATTTGGAGCCTCTTAGTTTTGTCTGGATGATAAACTTCACATTTCTGTCCAGCTAGGAGAGTTCAGGGCATTAGCTGGTCCTTTCACAGTCATTTTGTAAGCCCTGCCTTCCACTGTTGCCCAGTCTCTCCACTGATAGAGCCTATCTGTCAATATCTGTATTACAGACCTGTGAAGCTGGCACCCACATCTGCTGGCTTTTTTTTAAACCACTCAGTTCTGCTGTTAATTTACAGTTCTCTATTTGCTTTCTTTCCAAAATTTCCTAATACTTTTTTTTTTTAGAGATAAGGTCATACTCTGTCACCTAGGCTGGATTGCAATGGCATGATGATAGCATACTGCAGCCTCGAAGTCCTGGGCTCAAGCTATCCTCCTACTTCAGCCTCCCAAGTAACTAAGACTACAGGTGTGTGCTACTGCACCTCCCTAATTTTTTTAATTTCTGTAGAGATAAAGCCTTGCTGTGCTGCTTAGGCTGATCTCAAACTCCTGGCCTCAAGCAGTCCTCCAGCCTTGGCATCCCAAAGTGCTGGGATTACAAGAATGAGCCACTATCCCTAGTCCTCCTAATACTTTTTGTCCACTGATATCCTCTTAACTTTTTTAGTTCTTAAAAGTGTGTGTCCCCTTTCACCCTTTACTGTCATTTTAATGGTGTTTTGGGAAGACATAGAAATAAGCACCTTATTTAAAATTTTCTGTTCATTTTATTTTTGTCCTGTCTTCCTATGCTCTCCCAGTCTTTTAAGTATTTGTCCTTTCATCCTGTTTCTCACCTATTTATGTTTTAAAGACCGAGTCGGCTGGGCACAGTGGCTCACACCTGTAATCCCAGCACTTTGGGAGGCCGAGGCAGGCAGATCATGAGGTCAGGAGATTGAGACCATCCTGGCTAATACTGTGAAACCCCGTCTCTACTAAAAATACAAAAAATTAGCCGGGCGTGGTGGCGGGCGCCTGTAGTCCCAGCTACTTGGGAGACTGAGGCAGGAGAATGGCGTGAACCCAAGAGTTGGAACTTGCCGTGAGCCGCGATCACGCCACTGCACTCCAGCCTGGGTGACAGAGCAAGACTCCGCCTCAAAAAAATAAAAGGCCGAGTCCTGCTCTGTCACCCAGACACTGGCACAATCATAGCTCATTGCAGCCTTGAAATCCTGGGCTTAAGCAATCTGCCCACCCCAACCTCCTCAGTAGCTAGGACTACAGGCACCATACCTGGCTAGTTTTTAAATTTTTTATGGAGACGGGAGTCTCACTATGTTACGCAGGCTGCTCTCAAACTCCTGGCCTCAAGCAATTTTCCTGCCTCACCCTTCCAAAATGCTGGGATTACAGGTGTGAACCATCATACCTTGCCTTATTTTCTCTCATTTTACTGATTTATGAAGCGTGCTGGGTTACATTTAAAAGCAGTTAAAATTACACATACCTGGGAATGTTATCTGTATTTGAACTTTATTTTATAATGAGACTAGGCTTGGATAAAGAATCTATTTTACAGCCATGCGCAGTGGCTCATGCCTGTAATCCCAGCACTTTGGGAGGCTGAGGCGGGCAGATCGCCTGAAGTCAGGAGTTCCAGACCGGCCTGGCCAACATGGAGAAACCTCGTCTCTACTAAAAATACAAAAATTAGCCAGGCGTGGTGGCGGGCTCCTGTAATCCCAGCTACTCCGGAGGCTGAGGCATGAGAATCGCTTGAACCCAGAAGGCAGAGGTTGCCGTGAGCCAAAGTCGCGCCATTGCCCTCCAGCGTGGGCAACAAGAGCAAAATTCCATCTCAATAAAAAAATCTGTTTTACAATAACACATTTCTGAAATCAGATTAATAATGGGAAACTTCAAAGGTGTTAGTGATGTTACGTTGATGATAATGATAACCTAATTTATTGGATGTTTATTACGTGCCAGGCGCTATATATTTTATTAACTCTTTTTCAATGATGATTTTTTTGTACTTCCTTTTAGAAGAAGCCTGGGAAGTTTATAAACAGATAAAGACGCAACATGAAAGACTTGTAAGTTAAGTCTCATCTTTCTCTGTGAAAATACAGACTGAGGAAAAATTTAGGAAACAAAGTATTTCCTCTGAACACAGTCATTGATTCTTCAAGACTACCCTACTGCGTATGGGACTCAGTTTAAAACAGTTTGAAACATAATTTATAAATAATTTATACCTAAATATGAGAGAAGCTGTATAAGAACCATTAAGAATATAAAGAGAATGTTACATTTTATCCCTTTTTGTAATCATCTCATCTCAGGGTAATCAATGTGAGAAAAGTCTTCCATCATAAATTTAACTTCATTAGATACCCGAGAATTAGTATTGAAAATACACCCTATGAATTTAGTGAATGTGGGAAAGCTTTCATCATTATTACATCTTATTTGATACTAGGGAAATCTCCTGATTAAATTCACATGCATGATAGGCATGTTGGAAAGTCTTCAGCATGAATCAGATCTCCTTCAGCATGATCAAATTCATACTGGAGAACCTTATGAATGTAATGAATGTAGAAAAACCTTTAGCCTGAAGCAGAACCTCATAGAGCATAAGAACATGCATACTGGAGAGAAATCTCATGAATGCACTGAATGTGGTAAAGTGTGCTCTCGAGTCTCATCCCTTACTTTACACCTTAGAAGTCACACAGGAAAGAAGGCATATAAATGTAATAAATGTGGAAAAGCCTTCAGCCAGAAAGAAAACTTCCTTTCTCATCAGAAACATCACACTGGAGAGAAACCTTATGAATGTGAAAAAGTCTCTATTCAGATGCCAACCGTCATCAGACACCAGAAAAATCATACAGGAACCAAACCCTATGCATGTAAGGAATGTGGCAAAGCCTTTAACGGCAAAGCGTATCTCACTGAGCATGAGAAAATTCATACTGGAGAAAAACCATTTGAATGTAATCAGTGTGGAAGAGCCTTCACCCAGAAGCAATACCTCGTTAAACATCAGAACATCCATACTGGAAAGAAGCCCTTTAAATGTAGTGAGTGTGGAAAAGCTTTTAGCCAGAAGGAAAACCTCATTATACATCAGAGAATCCATACTGGAGAGAAACCTTATGAATGTAAAGGGTGTGGGAAAGCTTTCATTCAGAAGTCAAGCCTCATTAGACACCAGAGAAGTCACACAGGAGAGAAACCTTACACATGTAAGGAATGTGGAAAAGCCTTCAGTGGCAAATCAAATCTCACTGAGCATGAGAAAATTCATATTGGAGAGAAACCCTACAAATGTAATGAATGTGGAACAATCTTCAGGCAGAAGCAATACCTCATTAAACATCACAATATTCATACAGGAGAGAAACCCTATGAATGTAATAAATGTGGAAAAGCCTTCTCTCGAATCACATCACTTATTGTACACGTGAGAATTCATACGGGTGATAAGCCTTATGAGTGTAAGGTCTGTGGGAAAGCCTTCTGTCAAAGCTCATCTCTTACTGTGCATATGAGAAGCCATACAGGTGAGAAACCCTATGGTTGTAATGAATGTGGGAAAGCCTTTTCTCAGTTCTCAACCCTTGCTCTGCACATGAGAATCCATACTGGTGAAAAACCTTATCAGTGTAGTGAATGCGGGAAAGCTTTCAGCCAAAAGTCACATCACATTAGACACCAGAGAATTCATACTCATTAAAGTTCTCTATGAATGCCTTGGATTTAGCAAAACGTTCAGCAGATTTTACACTTAGTAGTGTGTTGGAAAATTCATTTTACATTAAAGTGACATGAATGTCGGAAGTCCTTCAGCAGTAATTCAAAACTTAAATACTGTGATGTTTAATAAGTATTATAGTATAAAGAAAACCCGTACCCCCAAAACTCCCACAACAAGCGTTATCGATGCTGTACTTCTAGGAGTATTCTCATTAAAGTTAGGATCTAGTCATGGACACTACTTAATGTGTTCCTGGAAGGCCTACCAGATGCATTAAGAAATAGATAGGAGACAGATAAGGTTTTGAAATTAAGAGACAAAATTATCATTTTTGTGATATGTTTTGCTACATATATGACTTGTAAAACTAGAATCATCAAAATTATGTGTCGTTGAAGCAGTCAAACTGAAACTGAGACAGAATATTGAATTCAGAAATATATGCATGAATATATGGGGAATTGGTAATTGATAGAGGCGGTATCCCAAATTGGTGGGGAAATCATTTAAAAATGGGGATTATTTAAAAAGTAATTGACTCTTCATATGGAAAAATAATAGATCTTTCCCATCATCATACGTTAAAATATTTTTCTTATGAATTCTAAAAGTACTGAAGACTAAAATGCAAAAAGCAATACTTAATACTCTAACAGTTTTATAAGAAAATGTTTTTAAAACCTTAGGGCAGGAAAGAATTTCTAAAACATTCCAGAATACCTGGTAGTTCCACTCTTGAGTATGGTAGTCCCCTATTTTCTCCCATCCAAGTACTAACCAGGCCCGACCCTGCTTAGCTTCCGAGATCAGACGAGATCGGGCGCGTTCAGGGTGGTATGGCCGTAGACGGTAGTCCCCTATTTTCTGCAAGGGATGGACTCAGAACCCCAGTGGATACCTGAAACCCAGATAGGACCAAACTCTATGTCTATGTTTTTTTCTTATCTATACATACCTATGATAAAATTACTTTACACATTAGACACAGCAAGAGATTTAAAACAATAATAAATATAATGGCACAATTATAACAATATGCTGTAATCATAAAAGTTATGTGAATATGATCTTTCTCAGAATACCTTATTGTACTATTCTCAACTGTTTATGAACTGTGGTGACAACAGGTAACTGAAACCATGCAAAGCAAAGCTGTGGATAAGGGGGAACTACTATATATATGCATATACCCAAGAAACACACGAACACAGGGAGTCACATACTGGTCTGTAGCTGTATAATTCATTGCACCATGAGTTACAGTAGCCAGAAATTGGGAAACAAATGCCTGTCTCTTGTGAAATACATGAATAAAATGTGACATAGTAACATAGTAGAATACTCTCTAGCAGTTAAGTGACAAATTAAGTCTATATATTAACAGAAAGATTAAAAAAAAACATTCAAGTGAAGAAAAATGATGAACATATTGTAATGATGCTTCTGTGAATTTGAATAAAATCAACACTAATCAGCCCTAGTACTAAGCATGGTTATGGATAAATTATGTAAAACTAAAGAATGGATTGAAAGGATATGTATGTACTCAATTCCCAAAAGTGGAGTGGTTACCTCTAGGAAGAAAGGAGGTAGAAGGGAAATGTTACCAAGCATGGTAGTTAAAGGATACTTCAATTTTGTATCTATTTCTTATTAAAAAGAAATAAACATGCTAAGTAAACTAACAAAATGTTAATTCTGGGTGGTGGTAATATTTGTGTTCATTCTATCATTCCTGTTATTTATTTCCTTAAACTTCTGAAAATTAAAAAGTCCAGAAAGGAATGAGGAACGTATACATGAAACATTATAATGGACTTACATTCCTAGTCAGATACTAATATTCTATAGAAGATATTTCTAAAATCATATGAAATAATTTTTTTGTTTTTGAGACGGAGTCTCGCTCTGTCGCCCGGGCTGGAGTGCAGTGGCCGGATCTCAACTCACTGCAAGCTCCGCCTCCCGGGTTTACGCCATTCTCCTGCCTCAGCCTCCCAAGTAGCTGGGACTACAGGCGCCCGCCACCTCGCCCGGCTAGTTTTTTCTTTTTTTAGTAGAGACGGGGTTTCACCGTGTTAGCCAGGATGGTCTCGATCTCCTGACCTCGTGATCCGTCCGTCTCGGCCTCCCAAAGTGCTGGGATTACAGGCTTGAGCCACCGCGCCCAGCCGAAATAATTTTTAATTGGGGTGGCAACTTAAATGCAATTAAACTAACTCGTGTCACAAGAGTAATCTTTACATAATCTGTATGTAGTTCTAATCTGTATATAGTCTTGGAGGTTATGATTTGCCACAGGTTGATCACATACATTTAAAGATCATATTATTAAATAATATATGCACAGACGTGGAGAGAATTAGTTTTTACTAAAACATTTATCAGAAATTTTAATACTCTCCATAACCAGTATTAGCATTATAAATTAGCCACTTTTAAAATGAGAAAACTGTGTCACTCTTAACTTTTTTATAAGCCATTGAGTAAAACATTAACTCCTGGATTTCAGCTTCACTTTTAACTTGCAGACTAAATTTCTTTCACAGTTATGTCAGACACACCCAAGTCAATCCCAACCCCCTTGTTACCTTGGGAAGACAGTGCTGAAAAAGGAGATCTTCCACCTGAACAGTGTTCTCTTATTTGAAGTAAATCTTTTTGAGAATTTCTGTTTACTTGATTTCCTTCCACAATAAATTCACAGAGAAAACTAAATGATTTTTTTTTTTTTTTTTTTTTTTTTGAGACAGAGTTTTGTTCTTGTTGCCCAGGCTGCAGTGTAATGGCACAATCTCGGCTCACTGCAACCTCCGCCTCCCAGGTTCAAGTGGTTATCCTGCCTCAGCCTCCTGAGTAGCTGGGATTACAGGCGTGTGCCACCACGCCCGGCTACTTTTGTATTTTTAGTAGAGATGGAATTTCACCATGTTGGCTAGGCTGGTCTTGAATTCCCGACTTGAGGTGATCCACCTGCTTCGGCCTCCCAGAGAGCTGGGATTACAGGCATGAGCCACCACGCCCAGCTAATTTTATATTTTTAGTAGAGACGGTGTTTCTGTAATGTTGGTCAGGCTGGTCTTGAACTCCTGACCTCAGGTGATCTGCCCACCTCAGCCTCCCAAAGCACTGGGATTACAGGCATGAGCCACCATGCCTGCCCTGATATTTTTGAACGATTATGAAAATGAGTATACAGCATTTAAACCTTAGACTGATTTTAAATATATCAATTTCTTTTAAACTCAATATAATGTTAATATTACTATAGCACTTATTAGCGTTTCTGGAGGTTGGTCTTGAGATAAGATTAAAAATGACAGTTGTTGATTTTCTGAGGTAATATACCCAAAGAAAATATTTGTATGTCTACATGAATCTAAACTATTCTGTCTTCTTCCGTTCCTCATTTTGCTTTAGTTAAATAATCTTTCATATTTTGTAAGTGTTTTGCCCATGGGCTTGTGTGGCCTTGAAGTCACCAGAATAACTAGGACTCAAATTCAGACCAAACCAGGAGGACTATCTTTTTGTGCCTTGAGTTAGCCATGGTCCTGGATCCAGCAAAAAGAATAATTATGATGGTCAGAGTAAGATGAGCAATTGCAATGTAATATTCTGTAATATTGTATACTGTAAATGTATTCATCTGCCCCCTTGTTTACTCACAGTTTGCTTATTTGCCACCGTAAGAAATGCTACAATAAAAATTCGTGTAATCACCCCTTCAATTTCAGTTGTTTTTATTTCTGTGGGTCAGATTATAGGGAAGGGATTGGTAGATCAAGGGATGGATGTTATTTTAAAATTTTTAATAGGTGTTGTCAGAATCAGGTCCAAAAGAACAACATATCCTCTGGCCCTGCAATAGATCCTATGATGCTACTTCATTGTATGCTTCTTTGATGAGTATAAATCTCACTTGCTCCCAGATTTGCTTCTTTGAGAGTTTTCATAGTGTTAGCTCATTTTTCTATAGGATTATTTATCTTTATGCCCCCCTTTTTCTTTTCTTTAGTTAAGGTCTGGCTCTATCGCCCAGGCTGGAGTATTGTGGCACAATCTTGGCTCACTGCAACCTCCACCACCCAGGCTCAAGCCATCCTCCCACCTCAGCTTCCCAAGTAGCTGGGACTATAGGCATGCGCCACCATGCCTGGCTATAGTTTTCTTTTCTTTTCTTTTCTTTTCTTGTTTTTTTTTTTTTTTTTTTGAGACAGAGTCTCACACTGTTGCCCAGTCTGGAGTGCAATGGCGCGATTCCGCTCACTGCAACCGCCGCCTCCTGGGTTCAAGCGATTCTCCTGCCTCAGCCTCCCGAGTAGCTGGGACTACAGGCGCACACCACCATGCCCAGCTAATTTTTGTATTTTTAGTAGAGACGGGGTTTCACAATGTTGGCCAGGATGGTCTCAATCTCTTGACTTCATGATCCGCCCACCTCAGCCTCCCAAAGTGCTGAGATTACAGGCATGAGCCACTGGTGCCCGCCCTAGTTTTCTGTTTTTTGTAGACAGGATTCATCATGTAGCCCAGGCTAGTCTTGAAATTCTGAGCTCAAGTAATCCACCTACTTTGGCCTCCCAAAGTACTGGGATTACAGGCGTGAGCCATCGCACCTGGCTATTTTATATTAGTGTATTTTTAATATAAAAGCTAAATATTTAGACCAATAATTGCCTTTTAATTATAGCCAATTGGTCACACACAAAATTTATTGCATAAATTTATCCTTCATGAATTTTATAGTTACACGTAGTTAGGCATAAACGAGGCAGGTGAGGGCTCTCTGCCCACCCAATAGGAATGTCAGGTAATGGTTTGGCAGTTTTGACATTGCCTCTTGAAAAATGATAATTCTGCCAGGTGCAGTACTCACGCCTATAATCCCAGCACTTTGGGAGGCCAAGACAGGCGCATCATTTGAGGTCAGGAGTTCAAGACCACCCTGACCAACATGATGAAACTTTGTCTCTGCTAAAAATACAAAAATTAGCCAGGCATGGTGGCATATACCTGTAGTCCCAGCTACTCGGGAGGCTGAGACAGGAGCATTGCTTAAACCCCGGAGGCAGAGGTTGCAGTGAGTTGAGATCATACCATGGCACTCCAGCCTAGGTGACACAGCGAAACTCCATCTTAAAAAAGAGGCCGGGCGCCATGGCCCAAGCCTGTAATCCCAGCACTTTGGGAGGCCGAGACGGGTGGATCACGAGTTCAGGAGATCGAGACCATCCTGGTCTACACGGTGAAACCCCGTCTCTACTAAAAAATAAAAAAACTAGCCGGGCAAGATGGCGGGCGCCTGTAGTCCCAGCTACTCGGGAGGCTGAGGCAGGAGAATGGCGTAAACCCGGTAGGCGGAGCTTGCAGTGAGCCGAGATCGCGCCACTGCACTCCAGCCTGGGCGACAGAGCGAGACTCCTCCTGAGTAGCTGGTATCACAGATGTGCGCCACCACGCCTGGCTAATTTTTGTATTTTTAGTAGAGATGGGGTTTCACTATGTTGCCCAGGCTGGTCTCAAACTCCTGACCTCAGGTGATCCACCCACCTCAGCCTCACAAAGTGCTGGGATTACAGGCATGAGCCGCCGTGCCTGGCCCAGTTAATAGTTTCAACTATGTAAATCATTACACTAGATTCCCACTCACCATTCTCATTGCCAGCATTTCTGAACTTAAGTTGGCTCTGGAAATTCTCCAACCATAGTGAATCCTATTTTCTATGACCCCATAAATATTGGGCCTTGTTGTGATATGTTAGAATATGAACCCGTGGTTGGGAAAGGCGGTATCATATATGCAGTCTTTCTACCTCTACGTGGCCACATAAGAATGACATCTGACCTGGAACATTTCCTCACCAAGAAATACGGATCCCACATGGGTTGTGCAATGTGTTTGTGTTTTAAGCTAAGTGATATTACAGAAGAGTCAAAAAGTTTTTAAAATTTTGAACGTTTATAAAGTAAAAAAGTTACAGCAAGGAAGGGTTATTATGGAAGAAAAACTTTAAATAAATGTAATGTAGCCTAAGCGATAAAGTCTAGAGTGGTGTACCGTAATGTCCTAGCCTTCACATTCACTCACCTCTCATCGACTCTCCAGAGCAACTTCCAGTCCTGCAGCCTCCATTCATGGTAAGTACCCTATACAGGTATACCATTTTTTACTTTGTATGCTGTTTTTTTACTGTACCTTTTGTGTGTTTAGATACATAAATACCACGGTGTTCTGTGGGCGGCAAGCCACCCAGGTGCTGAGGCAAGAGACTGAGGGCACGAGCTGTTCCAGTATAATAAGATATATAAAATAACAAGAGTTATACTAGATATAGATCACAGATATGATTATATATATCACTAATCATTAGTTTGTAGTAATTACACTTTATTCAAATATTATAATAATCCTCACTCTACAATCATAATCTAGAAAAACATCAGGCCATACAGAGATAGGAGCTGAAGGGACATGGTGAGAAGTGACCAGACACAAGAGTGTGAGCCTTCTGTTATGCCTGGACAGGGCCACCAGAGGGTTCCTTGGTCTAGCAATAATGCCAGCGTCTGGGAAGATGCCTGTTACCAAGCAGACCATGGTCTAGCGGTAGCGTCAGTGCCAAGGAAAAGCACCTGCTACTTAGCAGACCAGCAAAGGGAGTCTCCCTTTCCCTGGGGGAGTTTAGAGAAGACTCTACTCCACCCTGTCTTGGGGAGGGCCTGGCATCAGTCAGGCCCGCCCGCAGTTATCCCGAGGCCTAACCGTCTTCCTGTGATGCTGTGCTTCAGCGGTCACACTCCTGGTCCGCTTCCATGTTCCATCCTGTACACCTGGATCTGCCTTCTAGATAGCAGTAGCTATCTAGCACTTTGCCAGGCCAAGGCGAGAGGCTCGCTTGAGGCCAGGAGTTGGAGACCAGCCCGGGCAACATCATGAGACCCTAACTCTACCATACATACATACATACATACATACACACATACAAAATTAGCCAGGCATGGTGGCTGGCACCTATAAGTCCTAGCTACTCAGGAGGTTGAGATGAGAGGATCACTTGAACCCGGGAGAGGGTGGGGCCGGGGGCCGGGCCTCGGCTTTGTGCGGCGGTGGAGGTGAGATTGAACGTGTGCGCTTGCGTCTGTGTGGAGGTGTGTGGTGAATGATCGCGCGATTGTGACAGGCTGCTCTTGTGATGAGTGTGTTTCCAACGCTCACACCGTGTGCAGCACGGCCTCGGAGACTGTGGCTGCTGGTGTGTAAGTCTGAAAGTCTCTGATATGCAGAAATAGTGGCGCAAGCTGTCTTCTCTCTCTCTCCGCCTCAGCTTCCAAACAGGGAAGCGCCCCCTGTCCAGTGGACACATGACCTTACCTATCATTGGAGATGACTCACACTCCTTACCCTGCCCCCTTGTCTTGTATCCAATAAATAAGAGCGCAGCCTGGAATTCGGGGCCACTACTGGTCTCTGCCTCTTGGTGGTAGTGGTCCCCTGGGCCCAGCTGTCTTTTCATCTCTTTGTCTTTATTTCTACGATCTCTCATCTCCGCACACGGGGAGAAAAACCCACAGACCCTGTGGGGCTGGTCCCTAAAGTGTTCCAACTGTATTCAGTACAAGTACCGTATTCAGTACAGTAACATGCTGTATAGCTTTGCAGTCTAGGAGCAACAGGTTATACCATACAGCCTAAGTATTCAGTCAGCTATACTGTCTAGGTTTGTGTAAGTACACTCTATAATGATGAAATCATTACACAATGATGAAATTGCCCAACAATGCATTTCTCAGAATGTATTCTTTTTTTTTTTTTTTTTTGAGACCGAGTCTCACTCTGTCACCCAGGCTGGAGTGTTGTGGCGCAATCTCGGCTCACCGCAACCTCCGCCTCCGGGGTTCAAGTGATTCTCCTGCCTCAGCCTTCAGAGTAGCTGGGACTACAGGTGCGCACCACCACGCCTGGCTAATTTTTGCATTTTTAGTATAGATGGGGTTTATGCCATGTTGCCCAGGCTGGTCTCGAACCCCTCAGTCTCCCAAAGTGCTGGGATTACAGGTGTGAACCACCGCACCCGGCCAAAATATATCCTTATTATTAAGTTATGCATGACTGTGTATACAATATCTTTATAGGTCAAAAGCAGTCAAATATTGGCCATAAGATATACTTGGTCCAAGTACACAAATAATTGCAGAAGGAGAAAGTGAAACTCCTCTTACTTCCTGTTGCACTCATTTATCACAAAGCACGCAGAAGTCAGATTAACATCTGCCCTTTGCAATTTCACACTCCTCTCTTTCTGCCTCTCCAAACCTGTCCCACGTTTGGCGATTCCTTTCCTTCGACCTCCCCCATCACTTCGCAGGTTCCTGGTCTACACCCCTTCTGCCTCCCCAGTTTTAAGTCTCACAACCTCTGGTCCCATAACCCCTCTGCACTAAGGAGCACTAAAAGGCCAAAACTGCAACCCGGGATGTTTGCGCCTGCGCACTCTGGACGCACAGCACTCAGGCCTGCAGCGCAGCGCCGGCTTATCTGTGAGAGCAATTAAGATGACTTTCGGAGGGTCCAACCGCCTTCCCAGCTCCGAACTACATCTCCCAGAAGGCTCAGCTGTGCGATTATCTTTCCGTGCAGACTTGTCCTCCTTCTGAGGCTGTCCAGCGCCTGGGGGCAGTAGGACGGGTCCGGGAACTAAGCCCATCTCAAACACGTCGGAGTGGCTTTCTTTGGGGGCCAAGGCCCGAGCCTGAGCCGGGGCTCCGTGAGGCCTATGGGGAGTGAGCGGTTTGATGAGGGGGGCGATCCTTTCGCCTGGGCTGACGCTAGGCGCGGACTGCTAGCAATTCTGACAATCGGGAGCCATCTTGTCCGGCCTTGATACGTCTCTGATTACGTTTCTCAGAGGACTCCTCGGCAAGACTGTATTTCTCGCGGGAATGCAGCATCCAAGTCACGCGTTGGCGGGACCCTGAGGGCTTTACCAGCAACTACCCCAGTGCTGTGGAGGGTTCTGCTGCTTCGGAAGCTTGTAAGGCCAGAGGTGAGGAACCCGGGAGAGGGCGGGGCCGGGGGCCGGGCCTCGGCTTTGTGAGGCGTTGGAGGTGAGATTGAAAGTGTGCACTTGCCTCTGTATGGAGGTGTGTGGTGAATGCTCGCGCGATTGTGTCAGGCTGCTCTTGTGATGAGTGTTTCCAACGCTCACACCGTGTGCAGCACGGCCTCGGAGATTGTGGCTGCTGGTGTGTGTGAGAGGGAGCGAGACCACGTGCGGCATTGTGTGTGCGGCTGTGGGGAGCTGGTGTCTGGTTGAATGTTACTGCGTTTGTCCCCGTAGTGGTGTGCGACTGTGTGCTGTGTGACTGTGCGGCAGAGTTCAGGTGGGGATACCTGCGAGTAACTGCATGTTTCTATCTGTGTGTGTGGCTGTGGTTAATGTGTGATCGTGACTGTGACCGGGTACAGGTGTGCGCCGACAATGTGGTTGTGAGAATGTGGTTGTGACTGTGAATGTCTCTTCGGTAAGTGTGCACTTGTGCTTATGTGACCGATGGAGGCCCTCCGTGTGCGACCCTGTTGCTTTGGGCGTGGATTGTCTGTAGCTGAATGTCCCCATAGTGGGGGTGTGATCAGGTTTGTGTGACTGGATAGACTTATCAGTGTGAGATTTTATCACTTAAGTATACTTCTCTAGGCATTATACTCCAGTTTTTCCCCGTTTTAAAACTTTATATTAATGTTGTCATACTGTCTTTGGTTTATTTTTACAATTCTGTGAATCATTTCTATTAGATAAAATAGCGGTTAATTCAATTTCTTTGCTATATTGTATTCTTGCTTTTGAAGTATACCACAGTTATTCATCCTTTCTAGTAACGATGCCCATATTAGTTATTTATAGTTTTTTATTTTATAAACAGCACAACCACAAACATTCTTTCACACAGGGTACACATGCTTATTTACCGGCAGAATTGCTGGTTCATATATCTTCCACTTTACTAAACGGTGTCAAAATATATACCAGAGTGGCTGCACAAATTTGTAGTTGAACAGCAATGTTCGAAATATCTTATTGCTCCTTATCACTACCAAAACATAGTTCTAGGAGTTAAAAAAATGTTTTTAGACCAGGTGTGGGGGCTCATGTGTGTAATCCCAGCACTTTGCTAGGCCAAGGCAAGAGGATCGCTTGAGGCCAGAAGTTGGAGACCAGCCTGGGCAACATCGTGAGACCCTAACTCTACCATGCATACATACATACATACATACATACATACATAAAAAATTAGCCGGGCATGGTGACTGGCACTTATAAGTCCTAGCTACTCAGGAGGTTGAGATGAGAGGATCGCTTGCGCCCAGTGCTTTGCAGCTGCAGTAAGCCATGATCACACCACTGCCCTTCAGCCTGGGCAACAGAGCAGGAGGCTGTCAATAGCTACATAGATAGAGCCTATATAAAGTGTACAAATCTTTTTTTTTTTTTTTTTTGAGTCGGAGTCTCGCTCTGTCGCCCAGGCTGGAGTGCAGTGGCCAGATCTCAGCTCACTGCAAGCTCTGCCTCCCGGGTTTTCGCCATTCTCCTGCCTCAGCCTCCCAAGTAGCTGGGACTACAGGCGTCCGCCACCTCGCCCGGCTAGTTTTTGTATTTTTAGTAGAGACGGGGTTTCACCGTGTTAGCCAGGATGGTCTCGATCTCCTGACCTCGTGATCCGCCCGTCTCGGCCTCCCAAAGTGCTAGGATTACAGGCTTGAGCTACCGCGCCCGGCCAAGTGTACAAATCTTAAGTGTACAGCTGTGTAACACTCCTAGATCTATACAAAGAACTTTGCCAGGACCTGAGATGGTTCCCTCATGACCCTTCTCAGTAATTTCTCCCCCGATCAACTATTGAGAATTCTATCATCATTAACTAGTTTTACCATTCTTTTTTTTTTTTTTTTGAAACAGAGTCTTGCTCTTTTTTTTTTTTTTTTTTTTTTTTGAGACGGAGTCTTGTTCTGTCGCCCAGTCTGGAGTGCAGTGGCACAATCTCGGCTCACTGCAAGCGCCGCCTCCCGGGTTTACGCCATTCTCCTGCCTCAGCCTCCCGAGTAGCTGGGACTACAGGCGCCCGCCATCTCGCCCGGCTAGTTTTTTGTATTTTTTTAGTAGAGACGGGGTTTCACCGTGTTAGCCAGGATGGTCTCGATCTCCTGACCTCGTGATCCGCCCGTCTCGGCCTCCCAAAGTGCTGGGATTACAGGCTTGAGCCACCACGCCCGGCCTGAGTCTTGCTCTTGTTGCCCAGGCTGGAGTGCCGTGATGTGATCTTGGCTCACTGCCACCTCCACCTCCTGGGTTCAAGCGATTCTCCTCCCTCAGCCTCCTGAGTAGCTGGGATTACAGGCACCCAACCATCATGCCCGGCTAATTTTTGTATTTTTAGTAGAGACAGGGTTTCTCCATGTTGGCCAGGCTGGTCCTGACCTCAGGTGATCCGCCCGCCTTGGCCTCCCAAAGTGCTGGGATTATAAGCATGAGCCAATGCATCTGGCTGTCTTACACATTCTTGAACTTCCTGTATATATGCAGTTCTACAGCATGTACTGTTTTGTGCCAGGCTTCTTTTGTTATATATTATGTTTGTGAAATTCATTCATGTTGTTCACCATAATTGTACTTATTTCTCATTACGTTGGGGATATATTGTAGTATATGAGTCGATTACATTGTGAATGGATATTTGGGTAGTTTCCAGTTTGGGGCTATTACAAATGATGCTGCAGCTGTGAACACTCTCCCCTGTTTTTGGTGAACACATGAAGGCTTTTCTTCTGGGTTGATACTTAGGAGTGGCATTGCTAGCTCATAGGGTAGGCTAATGTTTAATAGTTGCTACCACGCTCTCATGTGGGTGTTCCAGTTGACACTCCATCCAGCAATGTGTAAGAGTTCCAGTTGCTTCATATCCTCTCCGTAATTTGGTAGTGTTAGTCTTTTAACTATTTTATTCGTTGTGTGGTACAGTTTCATCATCGGTTTTTGTTTTGTTTTGTTTTTTGAGACAGAGTCTTGCTCTGTTGCCCAGGCTGGAGTGTAGTGGTGTGATCTCAGCTCACTGCAAACTCCGCCTCCCAGGTTCAAGTGATTGTCCTGCCTCAGCCTCCTGAGTAGCTGGGGTTACAGGTGCGCGCCGCCACGCCCAGCTAATTTTTGTATCTTTAGTAGAGACGGAGTTTTACCATGTGAAACTTCTGCCTGCCTCAGCCTCCGAAAGTCCTGGGATTATAGGTGTGAGCCACTGCATCCAGCCTCATCATAGTTTTAATTTGTATTTCCTTGATGTGAAATGATGTTCAGCACCTTTTTGTATTTTTACTGGCCATTTGTATATCCTCTTTTTTTTGTTTTTTTTTGTTTTTTTTTTTTGAGACGGAGTCTCGCT
Source organism: Trachypithecus francoisi (assembly GCF_009764315.1). Classification (NCBI taxonomy): domain Eukaryota; kingdom Metazoa; phylum Chordata; class Mammalia; order Primates; family Cercopithecidae; genus Trachypithecus; species Trachypithecus francoisi. The sequence continues at coordinate 65,971,577 of NW_022681457.1, forward strand.
GTATCGCCCAGGCTGGAGTGCAGTGGCGTGATCTTGTCTCACTGCAAGCTCCGCCTCCCGGGTTCACGCCATTCTCCTGCCTTAGGCTCCCGAGTAGCTAGGACTACAGGTGCCCGCCACCACACCCGGCTAATTTTTTATATTTTTAGTAGAGATGGAGTTTCACTGTGTTAGCCAGGATGGTCTGGATCTCCTGACCTTGTGATCCGCCCACCTCGGCCTCCCATAGTGCTGGGATTACAGGCGTGAGCCACTGTGCCCAGCCCCAGTGTATATCCTCTTTTTTGTGTCCACTTTCCCCTTTTTAATTTTTTAAAAATATTCCTCCCTCCCTTCCTTCTTTCCTTCCTTTTTTTTGAGACAGAGTTTCCCTCTTGCTGCCCAGGCTGGAGTGTAATGGCACACTCTCAGCTCACTGCAACCTCCGCCTCCCAGGTTCAAGCAATTCTCCTGCCTCAGCCTCCCAAGTAGTTGGGATTACAGGCTTGTGCCACCACGGCCAGCTAATTTTGTATTTTTAGTAGAGACAGGGTTCCATCATGTTGGTCATGCTAGTCTCGAACTCCTGACCTCAGGTGATCCAACCACCTCATCCCCCCAAAGTGCTGGGATTACAGGTGTGAGCAACCACGCCCCACCTAAAATTTTATTTTCATATTGTGAACATAGTATAAGGAATTTGCAAATACTTTTCAGGTGCCACAGTACAATGATGAAAACCAGGAAATTTATGCTGATAGGAAGACTCTTAATTAAATTGGAGACCTTTTTCACATTTTGTTAAATTTTCTTTACTGTTTCAGGATCCAATCCAAGGTCCTACATCGAATTATCTTGTTTCATCAGTCTCCTTCCATCTGTGAGAGTTCTTTAATCCTTTTTATCTTTCAGGACTTTGACCCTTTTGAAGAGTACTGGCCAGTTATTTTGGAAAATATATATTTTTTTCTCTTTCTTTCTCTCTCTTATTTTTTGAGATGGAGTCTCTGTCACCCAGGCTGTAGTGTAATGGCACGATCTTGGCTCGCCTCCTGGGTTCCAGTGATTCTCCTGCCTCAGCCTCCTGAGCAGCTGGGACTATAGACATGCACCATCCTGCCCAGCTAATTTTTGTATTTTTGGCAGAGACGGGGTTTCACCATATTGGCCAGGCTGGTCTTGAACTCCTGACCTCGTGATCTGCCTGCCTTGGCCTCCCAATGTGCTGGGATTACAGGCCTGAGCCATCGCGCCCGGCCGCTTTTTTTTTTTTTTTTTTTTTTTTTGAGACGAAGTCTCACTCTTGACCCCCAGGCTGGAGTGCAATGGCGCGATCTCGGCTCACTGCAACCTCTGCCTCCCCGGTTAAAGCGATTCTCCTGTCTCAGCCTCCCAAGTAGCTGGGATTACACGTACCTGCCACCACCCCTGGCTGATTTTTGTATTTTTAGTAGAGATGGGATTTCACCATGTTGGCCAGGCTGATCTCGAACTCCTGACCTCAGGTGATCCGCCCGACTTGACCTCCCAAAGTAGTGGGACTACACGTGTGAGCCACCGCACCCAGTCCTGGCCACTTTTTTTTTAATAGACAAGGTCTTCCTCCATCATCCAAGCTGGAATGCGAATGCGAATGCAGTGGCATGATCATGGCTCACTGCAGCCTTAACCTTTAGGGCTCAAGCAATTCTTCCACCTCAGCCCCTGAGTAGCTGGAACTATAGGTGTACACCACCACTCCTGGCTATTTCTTTTCTTTTCTTTTCTTTTTTTTTGTAGAGATAACATGTTGCTATATTGCCGAGGCTGGTCTTGAACTCCTGGTTTCAAGCTATCCTCCTGCTTTAGACTCCCAAAGTGCTGGGATTGCCACATCCGGCCTGTAGAATATCTTTCAATTTGGGTTTGCCTGATGTTTCCTTATGGTTAGATTTAGACCGTGCAGTTTTGGCAAGAAGATCACAGAAATGACGTTAAACTCTTCTCAGTGTGTCACATCAGGAGATATATATATTAGTATATCTCATTGACAATGTTAACTTTGAAAACTTGGTAGCAATGTTGTTTGCCAGATTTCTCCTCTGTAAAATTACTATTTTTCCCACTTTATTTAATAAGTATCTTGTGGGGAAATAATTTGAAACTATGCAAAAATCCGATTTCTCATCATGCTTTCTCACCCATTGATTTTAACATTCATTGATAATTTTTACCTGTAACAATTATTACTGTGATGTTTGCCTAGTGGTGATTTTCTCCTTCTATCATTTCTTCCACTTTGATAATTTAAATTCTACTATAAGGAAGAGCTGTCTCTTCTTCCTCCTGTTAAAGTGAACTAAATATGGCCTGAGAAGGACTTTGTATTTCTATATCTGAGTCCTTACGGATGAACTGTATCCTAATAGGTAGACAGAATTGGAAACCTAACTTGTGTGCCTGTAACAATAGTATGTGCCTGTAACAAGCTGAGTCTTGACCAATCCCAGCAGCAATACTTCAACCACTCATACACTGCTGAGTGTTCAAACTGTGTTAAATAAGGCAAACACCGTCCGGGCACAGTAACTCACGCCTGTAATCCCAGCACTTTGGGAGGCCGAGGCAGGCGGATCACCTGAGGTCAGGAGTTGGAGACCAGCCTGACCAAAATGGTGGAATCCCATTTCTACTGAAAATACAAAATATTAGCCAGGTGTGGTGGAGTGTGCCTGTAATCCTAGCTACTCAGGAGGCTGACACAGGAGAATTGCAGTGAGTCGAGATCACTCCATTGCACTCCAGCTTGCGCAACAAGAGGGAAAATCCATCTCAAGGAAAAAAAAAAAGGCAAACACCAACTTGTAACCAGTTGAGCTGTTTGTCCACCTCACTTCTGATTTTTATATGTCACTTCCCTTTCTTTTTGTTTATAAATGTGTTCTGACCACAAGGCATCCCTGGAGTGCCTCTGAATCTGCCGTGATTCTGGAGGTTGCCTGATTTGCGAATCGTTCATTGCCCAATGAAACTCCTTTACATTTAATTCAGTTGAAGTTTTTCTTTTATCCTCATCTGTTTATTCAATTACCTACCTATGGATTCATGGACATTTATTTTATTCTATTCTCTATGATTATTATTTATTTATTTTGCTGTTGAAAATTTCCCAGATTTGGCCATCAGAAGCTCCTTAAGTTGGCTCTTGTGTCCTTTCCAATGTGTGATCTTTTTTTTAAAGCTTCCCCTGGACCCCGCTTTCTGGCACCATAAGATGTTCCAGGCTCATCTTGTATCTTCCCTCTTCCATCTCTGGGCTCAGCAATTTCTCCAAGCAGTGTTAGTTTTTTGTATTGGAGAATGAATTTATAAACCAAGATCTGGGCACTTGGTGTGCTTATTACTACTGGTGTGTCTTTGCTCTGGTTCTGGTCAGTGGAGACAGTGAGAAAATACACAAATGCCTATACACACGTTTATGTCTATTTTTTTATATGTTAAAAACACACCAGTTTACACTCATATGTTCAGTTCTATTCCAGTACCACAGGATTTTTTTTCCCCAAGAACTATGAAATATCTGAGATTTTACCCTAGTTGTAAGCTAGTAAGTTAGCTTGTCAGTATCACAGATACGTTCAGAAGGCATTAGACTTCTGAGTCAGAGACAAAGGATGCTTTGTTGCTCATGGCAATCTTCAGAATATCTACATTCTCCTGGCACTGATTCAGTCATACACCCAGGATTATGCAAAATACACAGGTATCTGTGTGTTCCCTTGACCCTAGGAAACCTGAATTTTTTTTTTTTTTTTTTTTTTTTTGAGATGGAATCTCGCTCTGTCGCCCAGGCTGGACTGCAGTGGCCGGATCTCAGCTGACTGCAAGCTCCGCCTCCCGGGTTTACGCCATTCTCCTGCCTCAGCCTCCCAAGTAGCTGGGACTGCAGGCGCCCGCCACCTCGCCCGGCTAGTTTTTTGTATTTTTTTTTTTTTTTAGTAGAGACGGGGTTTCACCGTGTTAGCCAGGATGGTCTCGATCTCCTGAGCTCGTGATCCGCCCGTCTCGGCCTCCCAAAGTGCTGGGATAACAGGCTTGAGCCACCGTGCCCGGCCATAAACCTGAATTTTTTATAATGGGTAGTTAGAATGCCTACCCTTTGCTGTAGAAGGAGATGGACTCTGTCTTCCAAGGCTGTTCACTGTATAAACAACTTGGCGAAATAGTGCAGAACAAAAGCACTTAGTACCTCTGCTTACAAGATACGCAGAAACATGCAAGACCCGTGGAGAACTGTCTCCCATCAAATTTAGCCATTTCCTTGTTACTTCATTTTCCAACAGAGAGAAACCTGCTTCTCAGAATCAATAACTAGCTCTATCCTAGAATACATGCAGATTAGTTCAGAGTTGCTAACCTGGACCTGTGTAAAAAATAAATTTACTAACTACAGTAGAGAATCTCTGTGTAGCTCTTTTCTTTAAGCTTACAGTATATAGTAAAAAACATCTTCCAAAGTTACTCAATTTAGTTATTTTCTTTTTTTTTTTTTTTTTTTTTGAGGCGGAGTCTCGCTCTGTGGCCCGGACTGTAGTGCAGTGGCCGGATCTCAGCTCACTGCAAGCTCCGCCTCCCGGGTTTACGCCATTCTCCTGCCTCAGCCTCCCGAGTAGCTGGGACTACAGGCGCCCGCCACCTCGCCCGGCTAGTTTTTTTTGTATTTTTAGTAGAGACGGGGTTTCACTGTGTTAGCCAGGATGGTCTCGATCTCCTGACCTCGTGATCCACCCGTCTCGGCCTCCCAAAGTGCTGGGATTACAGGCTTGAGCCACCGCGCCCGGCCAGATCCTTAATTTCTCTTACCAATTTGTTGTGGTTGTTAGCAGCATTTTTTGCTAGCTTTATACCTGGGTATTTGATGTTTATTATCGAAACTGTGAATAGTATTTACATTTTTAAAAAATTTTCCAATTATTACTAGAAATGCAATTGATTTTTGTCTATTGGCCCTATATGAGACCATGTTATTTAATTCACTTGCTAATTTTAAGAGTTTATTGATTATTTAGGATTTTCTATGTCTGCAACTTATCATCTGTGAATAATGATAGTTTTATTTCTTTCCTACCAATCTTTGTACCTTTTATTTCTTCATCGTGCCCTATTGTACTGACCAAGCCCTCTAGTACATTGTTAAAAAGAAATGATGATAATACACATTATTCTTTTTTTCCTGGATTCAGGGGGACATTTTTCAGTGTTTCAACATTAGGTGTAATATTAACTCTAGGATTTGATATTTTCCTACATACAAGCTAATACATTAGCCTGTTTCATGAATGCTGGCAGAAACATGAGATTCCTAGATCAGAGACAAAGACTTTATTACTCATGGCACAGCAAGCAGCATAGGCATCAGTGTTCATCAGTTCCTCTTTCTCTCAGCTCCCATGGGGACAGCGTGAGGGTCTATATGGATGCTATTCATGCAGTGCACGGGCATAGCCACTGAGGAACACTGAGCCTGGATAATCCATTGCTTTTATAGTCAGCAGTAAGCAAGCCTGCTGTTTGTGCTCTTATCTCATCTCTCAAGGTTATCAGCTGCATAAATAACCCTGGGAAATGAGTAGTTAGAATCTTGCATTCTAGGCATACCCAGCAAGATGCCTAAGAATGTGAGAGACCCACGGTGACTGTCTTTCCCAACAGTAGGTATTTTGTAGATGCTACTCATCAAGTTGAGGAAGTTTTCTTTCTCATTTCGTAAGACTTTTTTTTTTTTTTTTTTTACATTAATGAGGGCTGAATTTAAAAGAGAGGAGCAGATACCCCGATGCAAAAATTCAGCCTGGTAGGCTGCCCTCGGGGCAAAGATGAGGAGTGTTGAGAATGCAACAAGCATGGTGTGGAGCTGTTGAAGTGGGAATGTTTCATGCCATCTTGCTTGGAAGGTACAGCATTTGAAGACATCCCTTTAACCCGAGGAAGGCCAGGAGGAGAGACCAGAAAGGGGGGCTTAAAGTGAGCACTGTAGAAGAAGGAACTCTGTTTCCAGATCTTTCTGGATAATTTTTGACTCTTTAGTATCTAGCACAATTCCTGGCTGTTATATATCATAGGCTATTTGGTTGATAAAAGAATACTAAGAGCTTAACATGTAGCAGTAATAATAATAATATCAAAGGGTGCATTTAGGTTTTAAAGAAGAGACACTTGTATTCCTTTGGTATTCATCTGGGGAAATGCAGTGAGTGAGTGCCTGTGAGTAGAGGAAACCGTTAGGTAATTGACAACATGGTGCTACTTTCTGAGTGGTCAGTTTTACATGAAATAATTGATGAATTGTTTAATGATCAAGAAGCTTGGTGCATAGAGAATAATAGTGCTCTTTATAGTTTGTATAATTTTAAGTTTCTTAAGTTCTTGTAGCTAATAAGCAAAACACCAGAGTTTTCGTAAACATTTAAATATCGAGCACTACTTCAGTTCTTCCCCTTAAACAATGTAGTCTTCCTTTAGTATTTTAGTATAACTTATTCTTTCGGGCACTTTAAATGTCTTAAAGTGAAGATGTTTATAAATAATACACACAAGGCTGGGTGCGGTGACTCACACCTGTAATCCCAGCACTTTGGGAGGCCAGGGTGGGAGGATCACCTGAGGTCAGGAGTTTGAGACCAACCTGGCCAACATGGTGAAACCCCCTCTCTATTAAAAATACAAAAATTAGACGGACATGGTAGCGGGAGCCTGTAATCCCAGCTACTCAGGAGGCTGAGGCAGGAGAATACCTGGAACACGGGAAGTGGAGGTTGCAGTGAGCTAAGATCCTGCCACTGCACTCCAGCTTGGGTTACAGAGCAAGACTCCGTCTACAAGAAAAAAAAAAAAGAATAACATACAATTGGCCAGGTGGGGTGGCTCACACCTGTAATCCCAGCACTTTGGGAGGCCAAGGCAGGCAGACCACTTGAGGCCAGGAGTTGGAGAACAGTCTGGCCAACATGGTGAAACCCCATCTCTACTAAAAATACAAAAGTTAGCCAGGTGCGGTGGCGCACGCCTGTAATCCCAGCTACTCAGGAGGCTGAGGCAGGAGCGTTGCATGAACCCAGGAGGTGGAGGTGGCGGTGAGCAGAGATCGCACCATTGCACTGCAGCCTGGGCGACAGAGCAAAACTCTTGTCTCAAAAGAAAAAAAAGAATACATAGAATTGTTACAAGTTTATTGCTACACTTACACCTAAAAGCTATTCTAAAACATCAGTGATGTGCGTTTAGTTCATTTCTACATTACTTTATACTTTTTAATTCCTTCCTATTGTTACTGTTTTAATTTTAGTATCTTCCTGAGGTTTCAGTAATATTATTTTTTATTTTCTGGGTTTCAATTCTCTTAAGTCAAGGCCGATTAACCCCAAAAGTCTTCTCAAACTAAGCAAAGGAGTTGTTTTTTTGTTAGCACTTGCAACGTGATTGTACAATCCGAGCACATTGAAAACTGGTTTGACCTAGGTATGTCCAAACTTAAAATGTGTATAATCTTTGAGCAATTATACTTTTAGGAATTAATTGTGAAGAATTCATCTACGAGTAAAATGATACATGCACAAGAATATTTATTACAGCACTGTTTGTTACAATGAAAAACTAGAAAAAGCCTAAATGATGATTGGCCACAGATTGGTTAAATAAATTAAGTTATGGCCAGGTGCGGTGGCTTATGCCTGTAATCCCAGCACTTTGGGAGGTGGAGTTGGGCGGATCACAAGGTCAGGAGATCGAGACCATCCTGGCTAACACAGTGAAACCCCATCACTACTAAAAATACACAAAATTAGCCCGGCTTGGTGGCACACCCCTGTAGTCCCAGCTACTCAGGAGGCTGAGGCAGAAGGACGTGGAGGTTGCAGTGAGCCGAGATTGCCCCACTGCACTCCAGCGTCGGGGACAGATGGAGACTCTGTCTTAAAAGGAAAATAAAAAAATTAAGTTATATCCATTTAATGGACTACAGTGTAGCTATTAAACCAGTTATGTAACACAGTATATACTCATTGGGACCTCATTCCAAGATATATTAAGTAAAAATAGCAATGTGTATAAGTAGTGTATATAATATGAGTTAAAAAAATCTTTATATGTGTGTATGTGTGTGTATATAAACATATATTCTCCAAGCCATGTTGAGTTGCCCTAATCCATCCTGTTCCGGTTATAGTCTGGTATCTTTGAAGCTAGGGATGATAGAGGCATTTGCCCATTCTCGTCACTGATACCCTGCAAGCATTTCTGAAGCATGAACAGAAGGGAAATGATCATTCTGGGCCAGGAGCTGTGAGGAAAGTGGGGTCTTATCTATCTTCTTTTGCCTCTCCCAGCTCTACTCTTCTCCAAAAGAAGAGCCAAGAGAAGGTCCTTTTCTACAAATATCAGAGCCATGGCTCAGGTGAGATACTGTTTCCTTTTGCTCAGATAGAGTGATTTTTACCTCTAGTACCTGTAAACATTTGTTTTCCTCATTATGATGCTTTTTGATGTTAGAAAAACAATACCTTTCAGAAAGTTTGGTTATGAGCAATGCCGGAATTTTGCTGTAAAGGAAAGGATCTCTAACAGGCCAATTCATAGAAAAAAAAGAATTGATTAGATAATCATTCTTAGAAACTTTACACTCCCCCCCCCCTTTTTTTTTTAATTTGAGGTGGAGTCTCGCTCTGTCTTCTAGGCTGGAGTACAGTGGCACAATCTCGGCTCACTGCAACCTCTGCTTTCCAGGTTCAAGTGATTCTCTTACTTCAGCCTCCTGAGTAGCTGGGATTACAGGCGCCCACCACCACACCCAGCTAATTTTTGTATTTTTGGTAGAGATGAGGTTTTGCCATGTTGTCCAGGCTGGCCTCGAACTCCTGACCTCAAGCGATCCACCTGCCTCAGCCTCTCAAAGAGCTGGGATTACAGACATGAGCCACCGTGCCCAGCAAAAAATTTATATTCTTAACTCACAGTTATGTATTAGTCAGCCAAGTGGTTGAATAACAGATTTCTCTGAAGAAGTTTTAGTTTAGATAAATGTCCATCAGAAAATCCCCTATCAATGTCATCAAGAATACTTATTTCTTTCCATAAAGAGATTAAGAATTATGTAATGTAAAAATGGTCTGACCCAGATCAGGTGTGGATAATTTTTTTATACTGGTTTCCAGGGCCCCCTGTCAGGAAAAGGACATGCATTTCCTCCTAAACAACCCCAGTCTCCTCTCCAGTTACCCCCGCTTTGAAACAATGTTTACATACTCGTTTACAAAGTCCTTCAGCATCTCCTATCTCAGGCTTCTACCGAAAATCCTGATAGGACAGAAGGGTGTTCCCCACATTGAATTAATATGAATCTAATTTGCTTGGACAGTGATTTGATGGGATGAAAATAAGTAATTAGGGGCATCTTGTAGGGAAAAGCCCTCATTAGCTCCGTAGACCTGGGTTTTCCAATAAGAAAATACATGCTGTGGTTTTGTTTGATTTCAGTGCTAGTACATGGCAAGGCCTCCTGGTTAATGAGCCTTTTATGTTTGAGAGTGTGACTAGTGGTTCGTACAAAGCTCTCACACCTCACTAAGCATCCATGAAAAATTGATGTCAGTGGCCAAACGTGGTGACTCACACCTGTAATTCCAGCATTTTGGGAGGTTGAGGCTGGTGGTTTGCTTGAACCCAGGTGACTAGCCTGGGCAACATGGCAAACCCCATCTCTACAAAAAATACAAACATTAGCCAGGCCTGTTGGTGCGTGCCTGTAGTCCCAGCTACTCGGGAGGCTGAGGTGGGAGGATCACATGAGCCCAGGAAGTCATGGCTGCAGTGTGATGTGATCATGCCACTGCACTTCAGCCTG
>NW_022681457.1:65981532-66254057 GCF_009764315.1 Trachypithecus francoisi
TATTGTTACTGTTTTAATTTTAGTATCTTCCTGAGGTTTCAGTAATATTATTTTTTATTTTCTGGGTTTCAATTCTCTTAAGTCAAGGCCGATTAACCCCAAAAGTCTTCTCAAACTAAGCAAAGGAGTTGTTTTTTTGTTAGCACTTGCAACGTGATTGTACAATCCGAGCACATTGAAAACTGGTTTGACCTAGGTATGTCCAAACTTAAAATGTGTATAATCTTTGAGCAATTATACTTTTAGGAATTAATTGTGAAGAATTCATCTACGAGTAAAATGATACATGCACAAGAATATTTATTACAGCACTGTTTGTTACAATGAAAAACTAGAAAAAGCCTAAATGATGATTGGCCACAGATTGGTTAAATAAATTAAGTTATGGCCAGGTGCGGTGGCTTATGCCTGTAATCCCAGCACTTTGGGAGGTGGAGTTGGGCGGATCACAAGGTCAGGAGATCGAGACCATCCTGGCTAACACAGTGAAACCCCATCACTACTAAAAATACACAAAATTAGCCCGGCTTGGTGGCACACCCCTGTAGTCCCAGCTACTCAGGAGGCTGAGGCAGAAGGACGTGGAGGTTGCAGTGAGCCGAGATTGCCCCACTGCACTCCAGCGTCGGGGACAGATGGAGACTCTGTCTTAAAAGGAAAATAAAAAAATTAAGTTATATCCATTTAATGGACTACAGTGTAGCTATTAAACCAGTTATGTAACACAGTATATACTCATTGGGACCTCATTCCAAGATATATTAAGTAAAAATAGCAATGTGTATAAGTAGTGTATATAATATGAGTTAAAAAAATCTTTATATGTGTGTATGTGTGTGTATATAAACATATATTCTCCAAGCCATGTTGAGTTGCCCTAATCCCTCCTGTTCCGGTTATAGTCTGGTATCTTTGAAGCTAGGGATGATAGAGGCATTTGCCCATTCTCGTCACTGATACCCTGCAAGCATTTCTGAAGCATGAACAGAAGGGAAATGATCATTCTGGGCCAGGAGCTGTGAGGAAAGTGGGGTCTTATCTATCTTCTTTTGCCTCTCCCAGCTCTACTCTTCTCCAAAAGAAGAGCCAAGAGAAGGTCCTTTTCTACAAATATCAGAGCCATGGCTCAGGTGAGATACTGTTTCCTTTTGCTCAGATAGAGTGATTTTTACCTCTAGTACCTGTAAACATTTGTTTTCCTCATTATGATGCTTTTTGATGTTAGAAAAACAATACCTTTCAGAAAGTTTGGTTATGAGCAATGCCGGAATTTTGCTGTAAAGGAAAGGATCTCTAACAGGCCAATTCATAGAAAAAAAAGAATTGATTAGATAATCATTCTTAGAAACTTTACACTCCCCCCCCCCTTTTTTTTTTAATTTGAGGTGGAGTCTCGCTCTGTCTTCTAGGCTGGAGTACAGTGGCACAATCTCGGCTCACTGCAACCTCTGCTTTCCAGGTTCAAGTGATTCTCTTACTTCAGCCTCCTGAGTAGCTGGGATTACAGGCGCCCACCACCACACCCAGCTAATTTTTGTATTTTTGGTAGAGATGAGGTTTTGCCATGTTGTCCAGGCTGGCCTCGAACTCCTGACCTCAAGCGATCCACCTGCCTCAGCCTCTCAAAGAGCTGGGATTACAGACATGAGCCACCGTGCCCAGCAAAAAATTTATATTCTTAACTCACAGTTATGTATTAGTCAGCCAAGTGGTTGAATAACAGATTTCTCTGAAGAAGTTTTAGTTTAGATAAATGTCCATCAGAAAATCCCCTATCAATGTCATCAAGAATACTTATTTCTTTCCATAAAGAGATTAAGAATTATGTAATGTAAAAATGGTCTGACCCAGATCAGGTGTGGATAATTTTTTTATACTGGTTTCCAGGGCCCCCTGTCAGGAAAAGGACATGCATTTCCTCCTAAACAACCCCAGTCTCCTCTCCAGTTACCCCCGCTTTGAAACAATGTTTACATACTCGTTTACAAAGTCCTTCAGCATCTCCTATCTCAGGCTTCTACCGAAAATCCTGATAGGACAGAAGGGTGTTCCCCACATTGAATTAATATGAATCTAATTTGCTTGGACAGTGATTTGATGGGATGAAAATAAGTAATTAGGGGCATCTTGTAGGGAAAAGCCCTCATTAGCTCCGTAGACCTGGGTTTTCCAATAAGAAAATACATGCTGTGGTTTTGTTTGATTTCAGTGCTAGTACATGGCAAGGCCTCCTGGTTAATGAGCCTTTTATGTTTGAGAGTGTGACTAGTGGTTCGTACAAAGCTCTCACACCTCACTAAGCATCCATGAAAAATTGATGTCAGTGGCCAAACGTGGTGACTCACACCTGTAATTCCAGCATTTTGGGAGGTTGAGGCTGGTGGTTTGCTTGAACCCAGGTGACTAGCCTGGGCAACATGGCAAACCCCATCTCTACAAAAAATACAAACATTAGCCAGGCCTGTTGGTGCGTGCCTGTAGTCCCAGCTACTCGGGAGGCTGAGGTGGGAGGATCACATGAGCCCAGGAAGTCATGGCTGCAGTGTGATGTGATCATGCCACTGCACTTCAGCCTGGGTGACAGAGGAAGACCCTGTTTGAAAAACAAAAACAATGATGTCAGTCATACCAGTGGTGAAACTGGATCATCCTTCACCAATTTTCTGTAGCTTAGTTATAAGGGGAATTTACAGCTGGGCAGTAGGTGATTATCAATAAGATTGGGCCAATGTTATTTATAGGTCTTTAAAGATCACCTGCAGCCTGAATTTCTAAAGGCAAAAGAACAGATATCATTTATAGGCTTATAATAAATATTATTCAAATTATATGTTACAACAAATTTGAATAGTATTTGTTGTAACAAGGAACATTTCTTATTATATAATAGTCTGGCATAGGAATGGATCAGAGTCTTATATGCTAATTTTATTTTCTAAGATACAAATTTTTTACAAGTAATTTTACACACGTCTACAAAGTGAAGTAGTTCATTTCTGGTTTTGTCCCATTACCAGTCCCACTCCAAGCAATTCTTGAAAATTGGTTTACTACCATTTTTTGATAAACCCACTTTAGTCATTATCTCTTGATTGATTGCAAAGTTAAAGGGAACATTGTATTCCCATACTACACTTTCATTTTTCCCGCTGTTACCATATCACTGTTTTTGGTTAAATCAACAGTATACACCTTATTATGGCTGCAAATATTATTCTCTGCCAAGAGAGCTCATAGTTTTGTTCTATACAACCCTTCATTTTCCTGGGGTTAATTGCTTTCCCCCCCATTTGCTTAGTCATTTGTGTGTTTATATCCAGAATCTCCAGCATCACTGCCACAGGCCAGTCAATACGTTTTCCCTCTGGTCAGACACATCAGTTCCTTTTGATGTAGAGACTTGCTTCCCCACTTCCTGTGTCCTTGTTCCCATCTGGTCTGGTGTACTCTCTCAGTCACAGCTTTCCTGAGACTTTACCCATTTCCTGAATCCTATGTTGTCTTCTTTTTTTATTTACTCCCTCGTTTTTGTGGAGCATATCCTCTAGAAGTTTCCGAAGAAACTCTTCTTGAGTCCTTGGATGTCTACAAATGTCTTTTCTCAACACTCGAAACAGAATGATAGTTTGTTTGTGAAAGTCTAGGTCCGAGTTTATTTTCTCCATCAGAATATTGAAGAATTGTTCTTATTGTTTCTCGCTTTTAGGGGTGTTCTTGAGAATTCCATTGCCCCTCTAATTTTTGATGCCTTTTATATGACCTACTCTTTGCTCTGGAGGCTTTTAATGTCTTGTCTTTATCCCTTATTCTGAAATTTGACTTTCAGCTATTTGGGAAAAGAGAGGGAGAAAGATCAAATGTATTGTTGATTTATTATATGACAGGTATAGTGCAAGGCATTGCATATACAATTTCATTTAATTGGGAAAGCCCTCTTAGCTGAATTTTTGTACTTTCCCAACCTTGTTTGGATAATAGAGGTATCCTCCCGGACTCAGGCAGTTTCATTTGGAGGAAAAAGAATGACATGGAAACCCAGTGATTCAGTTGTGCTTATTTGATTACAGTCCTCCACTGCATCCCAGACATTCATATGCTCACTATGTTTTACTTCCTCTACCTTAATCTTTTTCTTCTCTCTTTCCTTCACAAAAATACTTATTTTTAAAATTAATCAAGTCATATACGTGGTTATTGTTCCAGGAGTCAGTGATGTTCAGTGATGTGTCCATAGACTTCTCTCAGGAGGAGTGGGAATGCCTGAATGATGATCAGAGAGATTTATACAGAGATGTGATGTTGGAGAATTACAGCAACCTGGTTTCAATGGGTAAGGACATCTGTCCATAGTAATTTAGATTCTGCCCTTGGAAGGCCTACTTCCTCCAATGTGAAGTGCTCACCTGGCTTTCAAAAACCAGTCGAATTTTGACATCCTGTTCTCACAGGAATGTTCTGAATATGGTAGAGTTAGAAAAAGGAAGCTGCATTGAGTTTTGGGGGATGTTTGACATCTTCCATTATGTTTCATAAGTCCGTTATACCTCTGTTTGACTCTTCTCGCAGTGCTATGTCTTTCTTTATAATGAAGGGACTGGATTTGAATTCTAGGATATTCTCGTGATAAATTTGTTTTGTTACTTCTTTTGTAAGCAGGGCATTCTATTTCTAAACCCAATGTGATCTCCTACTTGGAGCAAGGGAAGGAGCCCTGGTTGATTGACAGAGAGCTAACAAGAGGCCAGTGGCCAGGTAAGTGAGGCACAGCAGGTAACGTGTGATTTGGCCAGTAGAGAGACTGCATCTTTTAGATGCTATCTGGGAAACTCTCCTCAAAGGCTTTTGGCCTGTTGTGCAAATGTAAGACCTTTTCTACATGAGCTTTCAGATGATCCTACCTTTCCCCCTTACCTAACACACTTTGCCTGCTTTTCTTCTCTTATTCTTCTCTCTCAGTTCTAACCAGCTGGTGCCCTCTCCACCCTTTCTAGTGATACTCCTTTCTATCCATATTTTGGGTCCATTTCCTTCCTAGCTTCTCATCCGCCTTTGTATTTAGTCTAATAAAAGCATCACTGTCTCCAGAAATAGATTTTTTCCTGCACTGCCCAAGACTTATTTTCTTTTACTAAGTTTTTTTGGGATGGGGTTTATGCCTTCATTGATTCATTAATATTTTTTACCAACATTTACTGATTTTCTAACATGTATAAGGCACTCGGCTAGGTGCTGCAGAGTTTAAAAAAGGAATAAGCAATGTCAGAACTTACTGCCTAGTAGAAGTACTAGAGCATGTCTACAAATAACTTCTACAAAGTAGAACCACCATAAGTGAAGTTAAAATAGGGAGTTTAACAGAAAGCAAGGGCTACCAATGTAGAAGAGGGGTTGATCCACATAGAAGTCATAGGGGGAGATTTTGATGTGAACGTCATTGACTTTATATAGAGGGTTGGAAATAAAGGGCCTGTGTCTCCGTGGAGAAGGTAAGAGCTGGCAAAGAGAGATTTGGTATGAAGGAGGAGGACAGCACATTCATTCATTTAGTTTATGTTTCTGGAGTGCCTATGGTATGCCCAGCACTATTCTCAACACTGAGGTTACAGTAATGAATAGAACGTGCGTGATTGGGTGCAGTGACTCATGCCTGTAATCCCAGCCCTTTGGGAGGCTGAGGCAGGAAGATTACCTGAGGTCAGGAGTTTGAGACCAGCCTGGCCAACGTGATGAAACCCCATCTCTACTAAAAAATACAAAAATCAGCTGGGTGTGGTGGCAGGCGCCTATAATCCCAGCTACTCAGGAGGTTGAGGCAGGAGTATCACTTGGACCCAAGAGGTGGAGGTTGCAGTGAGCCAAGATCATGCCACTGCACTCCAGCCTGAAGAAAAACAAGAGCATGCATAATCTTTGTTCCCAGAGCCTACCCCACAGTGTAGGGAGAGAGACGAAAATAGATGAATATATAACATACTAGGTAATAGTAAATACTAAAAAGAAGTAAGAAGTAGAGGAAGGGGATAAAGGATGATATTTTATGTGAAGAAGCAAGAGAAATTTACCATATCTTACCAAATGATATGGTAACATTTGGGCAGAGACCCAAAGAAGTACCATAGTAAGTCGTTGTATATGGGTACTAGGCGGAAGACTGCTCCAGATAGAGGAACGCAGACCTTCAAAGGCCTGAGGCAACTGTGCATTGGCTGTGTTTGAGGAGCAGCTCCAGAGGCCAGTGACTGGTAGCAGAGGGGTACATGGGTGGGAGATGAGATCAAAGAGGCAGGAGTGGGAAAGAGTGGGTCAGTTTACGTACAGTCTGCCATACAGGCCATGGGAAATCTTTTCATTCTAAGACAAGAAGTCATCAGAAGGCTGTGCACCTAGAAATGGCTTGATGCAACTTATTTTTTTTTCTGTTTTTTTTTTTTTTTTTGAGACAGAGTCTTTCTCCGTTGCCCAGGCTGGAGTGCAGTGGCATGATCTCAGCTCACTGCAACCTCCGCTTCCCAGGTTCAAGCGATTCTCTTGCCTTAGCCTCCTGAGTAGCTAGGATTACAGGCGCATGCCACCGCGCCCGGCTAATTTTTTTGTATTTTTTAGTAGAGACGGGGTTTCACTATGCTAGCCAGGATGATCTCGATCTCCTGACCTTGTGATCTGCCCACCTCAGCCTCCCAAAGCGCTGGGATTACAGGCGTGAGCCACCGCGCCTGGCCAGAGACAAGATATTTCTGAAGCGTTCAGACACTCACAATGTTTGGTAGTATTCATTTCATTTGACTTTAAGAGTGGTTTTTATTTTAAATTTTTTCGCTCATTTATTTTACAAGTCATAGACTGTTGTTTTTCATTGTGAAAATTATCAGAAATACATGCCACACTCATGTACCCCTATTGTTGCACAAATATTTTCCTTTT
Organism: Trachypithecus francoisi; assembly: GCF_009764315.1. Lineage (NCBI taxonomy): Eukaryota > Metazoa > Chordata > Mammalia > Primates > Cercopithecidae > Trachypithecus > Trachypithecus francoisi. The sequence goes on from NW_022681457.1 coordinate 65,988,454, forward strand.
TTTTCTTTGTTTTTGAGATGGAGTTTTGTTCTTGTTACCCAGGCTGGAGTGCAATGATGTGATCTCAGCTCACTGCAACCTCTGCCTCTGGGGTTCAAGCAATTCTCCTGCCTCAGCCTCCCGAGTAGCTCGGATTACAGGCACCCCGCCACCATGCCTGGCAAATTTTATTGTATTTTTCATAGAGATGGGGTTTCACCAGGTTGGCCAGGCTGGTCTCGAACTCCTGACCTCAGGTGATCCACTTGCCTTGTCCTCCCAAATTCTGTGATTGCAGATGTAAGCCACCACGCCCCATGGCAGATAATTTCAAGTAAATCCAGAACTTCATGTCATTTCACCCTTACGTAATTTTATTATGTAATTCTAAAAAATATGGATATTTTCTCCCTTATATAACTCGAATGCAAAGTTCTATAAATTTTACAGTGGTTTCTTCATATACTGGACCGCTTTATTGTCATTATATTGAGTACTTGTGAGAGTGGACGTTTTCACCATAGCATGATAATTAACTTGTTCATTTCTGTATTTCATACTTTTAATCTGTTACTGAGTTTATTCTTTCAGTTTTTATGGACTTTGCAAAATAATAACATTTACCTATTGGTTTCCAGTGGGTGCTTTTACTTTTTTTTTGAAACAGGGTCTCGCTGTTGTCCAGGCTGGAGGGCAGTGGCACCATCATGGCCCACTGCAGTCTTGACCACCTCTTAGGCTCACGTGATCCCCCCACCTCAGCCTCCTGGGTAGATGGGACTACAGGTGCATGCCACCACACCTGGTTAATTTTTTGTATTTTTTGTAGAGATGGGGTTTTGCCATGTTGCCCAGGCTGGTCTGGAACTCCTGGGCTCAAGCGATCCCACCGCCTCAGGCTCCAAAAATGCTGGAATTACAGACATGAGCCACTGCTCCCAACCTAGCTGCCTAATTTTTTAGTTTTTTTGAGACAGAGTCTAGCTCTGTGATCCAGGCTGGAGTGTAATGGCGTGATCTGGGTTCACTGCAACTTCTGCCTCCAAGATTGAAGCAATTCTCATGCCTTAGCCTCCCAAATTGCAAGGATTACAGGCGTGCAGCACCACACCCAGCTAATTTTTGTATTTTTAGTAGAGACAGGGTTTTGCCATGTTGGCCAGGATGGTCTCTAACTCCTGGCCTCAAGTGATCCTCCCACCTGAACCTCCCGAAGTGTTAGGATTACAGGAGGGAGCCACCTAGCTCAGCCGAGCTGCCTAATTTTAACTTTTCTTCAACACTTGTATTTGTTTACAATTTCACCAGCAGTATATGAACATTCCCATTGTTGCACATGCTTCCTAATATACGGTATTATCAAACTTTGATTTTTTTTTTTTTGAGATCGAGTTTCGCTTTTGTTGCCCAGGCTGGAGTGCAATGATGCAATCTTGACTCACCGCAACCTCTGCCTCCTAGGTTCAAGTGATTCTTCTGCCTCAGCCTCCGAAGTAGCTGGGATTACAGGCATGCGCCACCACGCCTGGCTAATTTTGTATTTTTAGTAGAGATGGGGTTTCTCCCTATTGATCAGGCTGCTCTCGAACTCCTGACCTCAGGTGATCTGCCTGCCTCGGCCTCCCAAAGTGCTGGGATTATAGGCATGAGCTACCACACCCAGCCCAAACTTTGATTTTTATCAGTTAGTGAGTGTATAATAATAATTTGGTATGGTATGGTTTTAATTTACAGTTCCTTCTTTTTTTTTTTTTTTTTTGAGACAGAGTCTCGCTCTGTCACTCAGGCTGGAGTACAGTGACACGATCTTAGCTCACTGCAACCTTCACCTCCCAGGTTCAAGCAGTTCTCTCACCTCAGCCTCCCAGGTAGCTGGAATTACAAGCACATGCCACCATGCCCAGCTAATTTTTATATTTTTAGTAGAGATATGGTTTCACTATGTTGGCCAGGCTGATCTTGAACTCCTGACCTCAAGTGATCCACCTGTGTCAGCCTCCCAAAATACTGGGATTACAGTCTTGAGCCACCATGCCCAGCCAAGTTTCTTTCTTGCTTCTTTTTTTTTGAGACGGAGTTGCCCAGGCTGGAGTGCAGTGGCCGGATCTCAGCTCACTGCAAGCTCCGCCCCCCGGGTTTCATTCTCCTGCCTCAGCCTCCTGAGTAGCTGGGACTACAGGCGCCCGCCACCTCGCACAGCTAGTTTTTTGTATTTTTTAGTAGAGACGGGGTTTCACCGTGTTAGCCAGGATGGTCTCGATCTCCTGACCTCGTGATCCACCCGTCTCGGCCTCCCAAAGTGCTGGGATTACAGGCTTGAGCCACCACGCCCGGCCCAAGTTTCTTTCTTTACTGATGAGTTTTAGCACACATTTTCATATCATTTTTAGTTTTTGGAAATTCTTTATTTTTTTTTTTTTGAGACAGAGTCTCGCAATGTTGGCCAGGCTAGAGTGCAGTGGTGAGATCTTGGCTCACTGCAAACTCCGCTTCTCGGGTTCAAACGATTCTTCTGCCTCAGCCTCCGGAGTAGCTGGGATTACAGGTGCCCACCACCATGCCCCGCTAAGTTTTTGTATTTTTAGTAGAGACAGTGTTTCACTGTGTTGGCCAGGCTGGCCTTGATCTCCTGACCTTGTGATCAGCCTGTCTTGGCCTCCCAAAGTGCTAGGATTGCAGGTGTGAGCCACCACACCCAGCTGAAATTCTTTAGTGAATTGCCTGCTCAAATCTTCTGCCTGTTTTTCTGTTGAATTGTCTGTATTTTTCTTTTTTATTTTATTTTGTTTTTTTTGTTTTTGTTTTTGAGATGGAGTCTTGCTCTGTCCCCCAGGCTGGAGTGCAGTGGCATGCTCTCAGCTCACTGCAAGCTCCACCTCCTGGGTTCACACCATTCTCCTGCCTCAGCCTCCCGAGTAGCTGGGACTACAGGCGCCCGCCACCACACCTGGGTAATTTTTTGGTATTTTTAGTAGAGACGGGGTTTCACCATGTTAGCCAGGATGGTCTCGATCTCCTGACCTTGTGATCCGCCCGTCTCGGCCTCCCAAAGTGCTGGGAATACAGGCTTGAGCCACCGCGCCTGGCCGTCTGTATTTTTCTTAATAATGTGTAAGGGTTCTTTATATATTCTGCTTATGGGACTTTGCATGTTCTACAAACTACAAGTATCTTTTTCTACTCTGAATTGAATTTAGCTCTCTTTATGGTTTTCTTTTCTGTGAGCAGAAGTTTTTAATGATTACTGTAGTCAAATGTATCTATCTTTTCTTTTATGCTTCACACTTCTAGGGACTTAAGAAATTCTTCCTTAGCCTATATTTGAATCTTACATAAATGGAATCACCACATATGTATAGTCAGCCCTTCCTATTCGTGGATTCTGCATCCACAGACTCAACCAATCATGGATGTAAAATACATGTAGTTGGCCCTCTGTATTAATAGGTTGAGAGCCATAGTTGGTTTAAACCAACTTACTGTGCCATTTTGTATAAGGGACTTGAGCATCTGCAGATTTTGGTGTCTGCCATGATCCTGGAACCAAACCTCAACCCTCCTCACCCCTCCCACCTGGTACAGAGGGCCAGCTGTACATTGTTGTCTTTTTTAATATATCTTTGCCTGCCACAAGGCCATGAAGATATTCTCCACTGTTTTCTTTTTAATAGACGATTCTTGTTCCTTTCCATGAGAGAAAAATGTTTTCCTCTAACAGGCTAAATTTTTACTGTGATAAATTCAGATATGGTTAGCTTTATTCCTGTTATGCTTTGCCTCTGGTAGCATTTTTCAGTCTGAGGACTTACATCTTTTTTGTGTGTGATAGGAAATTCTTAGTAGTCATCTCTTCAAATATTGCCTTGTTACCATTTCCTTTTTTCCTTCTGTTAGACTGACATAAAACGTCTGTATTATCTCCTGTGTCTCTTACTCTTCATCTATTTTTCCATTTATACTGCCTTTATATATATTTCTTTGGCCTTCATTTGTGTTGATTTGCTAATATATTCTGTAACAATGACTTTTACACTTTTCAACCTGTCCATTAAATTTTTCCCTTAAAATGGTATAAACTATGTTTATAAACATAGTAGAATATATAGAATGTATATACATAAACATATAATTATGACAATAATCTTTACATCTGCAGACTTACATGTGCAAGAGATTTGTTAGGAAATACACTTAGGAATACCATTGCGGGATCTTGGTGTACATGCTTACTCAACTTGGCAAGGTGATGCCAAACTGTTTTCCAAGTGATGTATTAGTTTATGTGGGAAGTACTTTTGTTCCACCATCTCTCCTTATGATAAGATATTTTCATTTTTTGATAATCTGATTGATGAGTATGAAATCTTATTTTATCATTTTAAATTAAATTTCCCTGGTCGTTATTGAAGATAATTACCTTTCCATACGTTTATTGGTCATTAGTGTCTCTTCTGTGTAATGTCATTTTGATCCCTTTTGTATTAGGCTAATTTGTCTTTTTCCTAAGATTTGTAGGAATTCCTTGTATAAATTCTAGATACTCATTTTTGGTCAATCACATGGTTTGTAGATATGTTTTCCAGTTTACATCTTTTTTATTCACTTTTGTTATGATATCTTTTGATGAATAGTAATTATTTGTGTTAATATTGTCAAATTGTATGTTTAATGGTTAAATTATATATTGCTTGTAAACATTTTTTTTTTTTTTTTTTTTTTTGAGACGGAGTCTCGCTCTGTTGCCCAGGCTGGAGTCCAGTGGCCGGATCTCAGCTCACTGCAAGCTCCGCCTCCCGGGTTTACGCCATTCTCCTGCCTCAGCCTCCCGAGTAGCTGGGACTACAGGCGCCCGCCATCTCGCCCGGCTAATTTTTTGTATTTTTTAATAGAGACGGGTTTTCACCGTGTTAGCCAGGATGGTCTCGATCTCCTGACCTCGTGATCCGCCCGCCTCAGCCTCCCAAAGTGCTGGGATTACAGGCTTGAGCCACCGCGCCCGGCCGCTTGTAAACATTTTTATCTTTTTCCTGTATGCTTTATACTTTTTGGATCCTCAGAAACCTTTCCTAGCCCAATTTTCTATTTTAATTCCTAGATTTTTTTTTTTTTTTTTTTTTTAGACAGAAAAAGACAGGCTAGAGTGCAGTGGAACAATCACAGCTCACTGCAGCTTCTACCTGCTAGGCTCAGGTGATCCTCCCACCTCAGCCTCCTGAGACTGCAGGCACATGCTGTCACTCCTGGCTAACTTTTTATATTTTTTGTAGAGACAGGGTTTTGCCATGTTGCCCATGCTGATCTCGAACTCCCAAGAATTTTTATGTTTTCGCTTTCTTATTAAAGCCCTATGAATGCAACTTTAATTGATTTTTATGAATAGTATGAGATGCAGATCAGTTATTTTTCCTGTATAGAAAACGAATTGGCTGGGTGTGGTAACTTATGCCTATAATCCCAGCACTTGGGGAGGTTAAGGTAGGAGGGTTGCTTGAGCGCAGGAATTCAAAACCAGCATGGGTAACAGAGGGAAACACCACCTCCTAAAAAAAAAAATTATGTTTCCCTCTCAAATGAAAACTCCACCTATTCTTCACTGATCAACAATGCTCCTCTGTCATATATACAGATTTCTTATATGCACGGGTCTTTCTTGTTACATTGAGCCTTGTTATCCCTGCCTAAATTACTCATGTTTATATACGAAGTCTTGATTTCTGGTAGGACATATCCCTCCACCATTTCTTTAGGCGTGTTTTGGTTATACTTATCTCTGTGATCTTTCATACAGTATTAAAAATTACTTTATGTTTTATTTAAAATGTTGAGTTTTTAATATGTATAATTACATTGAATTTGGCCGGGTGTTGTGGCGCACGCCTGTAATCTCAGCATTTTGGGAGGCCGAGGTGGGCAGATCGGTTGAGGCCAGGAGTTCGAGACCAGCCTGGCCAACATGGTAAAACCCTGGCTGTACTAAAAATACAAAAATTAGCCAGGCGTGGTAGCGCACAACTGTAATCCCAGCCACTCGGGAGGTAGAGGCACAAGAATTGCTTGAACCCAGAAGGTGGAGGTTGCAGTGAACCGAGATTGTGCCACTGCACTCCCGTCTGGGTGATGGAGTGAGACTCTGTCTCAAAAAAAAAAAAAAAAAAATCAACAAAAGCAAACACAAAAATTAGCCAGGTGTGGTGGCGCACACCTGTTGTCCCAGCTACTCGGGAGTCCGAGGCATGAGAATCACTTGAACCCAGGAGGCAGAGATTGCAGTGAGCCAAGATGGTACCACTGTACTGTAGCCTGGGCAACAGAGCGAGATTCTGTCTCAAAAAAAAAAAAAAAAATTACATTGAATTTTTATATCACTTTAGTAGTAACTGATATCTTTATTATATTAAATCATGTCTGCCATTATCACAGTACTTTTCTCCATTTATTTAGGCCTTCTTGATGGTATTTCAGTGTATTTTTATAAACTTATCCCAAAAAAGGGCTTATAGTTCATTTGATATTTTATTTCTAGGTATTTTCTGTATGTTTTTGGGGGTCTACAAATGCAGTTGACTTGTTTATTGCATAGGGTATAGACAGAGATAATTCCAGCTGGAGTGTAGTGGTGAACCCACAGCTCACTGCAGTCTGGACCTCCTGGGCTCAAGCGATCTTCCTACCTCGGCCCCCCAGTAGCTGAAACTGCAGATGTGTGCCCCCATGCCCAACTAATTTTTAAAATTGTGATAGAAACCAGGTCTCCTTGTGTTGTCTAGGCTGATTTTGAACTCCTGGGCTCAAGTAGTCCTCCCATCTTGGCCTCCCAAAGTGCTGGGATTACCACACCTGGCCCAAGATAAGCCTAGTTTTGGCAGAAGGCACAGGAAATGGGATTCTTTTTTTTTTTTTTGCGAGGGACAGAGTCTCGCTCTGCCACCCAGGCTGGAGTGCAGTGGCTCATTCTCGGCTCACTGCAACCTCCATCTCCTCGGTTCAAGCGATGCTCCTGCCTCAGCCTCCCGACTAGCTTGGATTACAGGCATGTGCCACCACACCCGGCTAATTTTTTGTATTTTTAGTAGAGATGGGGTTTCACCACATTAGCCAGGATGGGAGGAAATGGGATTCTTAACACCAAGAGAGATTGGAGCAATCTCTTGCTTGTGTGTGTATTTACATACATGTGTACATACATACATATATGTATATATACACAAATATGTGTGTATATTCCCCCCGCCGGTTTTTGCACGTCCCAGCCTCCAGACAATCTCACAGCAGCAGCAGCAACAGTGGAAGCAGTGGGGGCCTGCAGGTATCTCAAACTACAAGGGGTAGGAATCTTCTTTTCCTATTAGAGTTGCTGTGGAGTGAGCCCCCATTACTTTTTTTCTCTGTTTCCTCCTGCCATACCCAGGCATAGCTATAGAAAGTATACAGCAGAGGGAGGTAACTAAAACCCCAGCATTATGACTGGAGAACTGAACAGGGGAGCTCCAGGGAACTAGAAAGTATCAAGAAGATCCCAGAAAGGAACAAGTTCAAAAAAGCAACCCATGTTCAAGTTCAAAAAACCCAAAGTTGGCCCCGGCATGGTGGCTCACGCCTGTAATCGCAGCACTTTTGTAGGCCGAGGTGGGTGGATCACCTGAGGTCGGGAGTTTGAGACCAGCTTGACCAACATGGAGAAACCCCGTCTCTACTAAAAATACAAAATCAGCTGGGCATGGTGACACATGCCTGTAATCTCAGCTACTCGGGAGGCTGAGGCAGGAGAATTGCTTGAACCCGGGAGGCGGAGGTTGGGGTGAGCCGAGATCATGCCATTGCACTCCAGCCTGGGCAACAAGAGCGAAACTCCGTCTAAAACAAACAAACAAACAAACAAAAAAGCCCAAAGTTCAAAAAAACTCAGTTTTTAGGAACTCTTAGGCTCATTTTTGCCTGAATATATGTGGATCTGTCCCTAAATAACATATCAAAGACTTTAAGAACTAAAGTGTAAGTTTCAGATTGGATTGGATGGTGCACACAGTGGACAAATCCAAATAACACTGCAAAGGCCTTGAAAACTGACACTGGAGTCACAGTCCACACAAGGCTTGTTGGAACTTGCAGCCTGAACCCAACACGGTCAATACCTATTAAAACAAAAGTATCAACCATCTCCATAGGATTTATTTTATGTTTTATTATTTTTTAATTTATTTATTTTTTCTGAGACAGAGTCTCGCTCTGTCGCCCAGGCTGGAGTGCAGTGGCGCGATCTTGGCTCACTGCAACCTCTCCCTCCTGGGTTCAAGGGATTCTCCTGCCTCAGCCTCCCCGAGTAGCTGGGACTGCACACATAGTGGCACACGTCTGTGGTTTCAGCTACTCGTGGGCTAAGGTAGGAGGATCACTTGAGCCCAGGAGGTCCAGACTGCAGTGAGCTGTGGGTTCACCACTACACTCCAGCTGGAATTATCTCTACCCTATGCAATAAACAAGTCAAATTAACCACTAAGCCTAGCTATTTTTTTTTTTATTGTTTTTTTATTTTTAGTAGAGACGAGGTTTTACTATGTTGGCCAGGCTGGTCTCGAACTCTTGACCTCAGGTGATCCGCCCGCCTCGGCCTCCCAGAGTGCTGGGATCACAGGCGTGAGCCACTGCGCCCAGCCAAGAATTTTAATTAGATGTATCTTGGTATAATTTCTGAAGTTCAAAGAAACAGAAAACTCCACTAAAGTAACAACCTAGTGACTCAGGGTGTATCCTATACATGTTTGTGTTTGGTGCTGCCCCTGCAGTTCTCTAAAGTTCTGAATTAGTTACCAGCCTCAAGCTATCAGGGGATTTAATATGGAAATCTGGATTTCTGGTTTTCTTTGGAGAGCTGGAAAGCAGCACTGGACCTTCATTCTTACATGACAGCTGTCTCCTGGATTTAACAAGCACTTAACCCCTTTGAGAAGGAGTGCAGGCTCTTTCACTAACCACTGTCCCCACTATTGCCTACTCCCACACAGACCCTGAGGGCACAGCCTGAGCTGCAACGTACATTTGCAATATTACTTTCCTTAATTTCACCTTCATTACTGAAGGATATTTTTGCTAGATATAAAATTCCGAGGCCGGGCGCGGTGGCTCAAGCCTGTAATCCCAGCACTTTGGGAGGCCGAGACGGGCGGATCACGAAGTCAGGAGATCGAGACCACCCTGGCTAATATGGTGAAACCCTGTCTCTACTTAAAAATACAAAAAAAAACTAGCCGGGCGACGAGGCGGGCGCCTGTAGTCCCAGCTACTCGGGAGGCTGAGGCAGGAGAATGGCGTAAACCCGGGAGGCGGAGCTTGCAGTGAGCTGAGATCTGGCCACTGCACTCCAGCCTGGGTGGCAGAGCGAGACTCCGTCTCAAAAAAATAAAATAAAATAAAATAAAATAAAATAAAATTCCGGATTGACAGCTCTTTTTTTCAGCACAATAAATTATTGTTCCACTTTTTTCTGGCCTCCAGAGTTTATGAAGAGTAATCTAGTCATTCAAATCATTGTTTCACCTAAAAGAAATACATTATTTTTTTACAGTTCTTTCACGATTTCTTTTGTCTTTCATTTTCAGCAGTTTGATTATGATATATCTGACTATGGATTTCTTTGGGTTTATCCTATTTCGGGTGGCTGAGCTTCTCAAAATGGCTTTGTTTGTTGTATCTTTCACCAAAATTAGTAAGTTTTCAGCCATTATTTTTCAAATCTTTTTTGAGTCCTGTACTTTCTCTTCTTCTGAAACCCTGATGACTCAAATGTTAAATCTTTTCTTGTTCTACATTCCCAGAGGCTTGTTCTTTTTACATTTTCCATCTTATTTTCACTGTTATTCATATTAGCTAATTTCTTTTGAACTATCTTCAAGTTTATTGACTTTATTACCTCCATTCTGCTTTTGAGCCTAGCCAGTGGTTTTTATTTCGGCTCCTGCACTTTTCAGTTCTAAAATGTGTTTATTCTTCTTTATATCTTCTACTCTTTTGCTGAAACTTTCTATTTTTATATTGGTTTGCAGAGTGTGCATGATTCCTTGTTCAAGCATTTTTAAAATAGCTGCTTTAAAGTCATTATCTGATAATTCCAACATGAATCACCTTTATTTTGGTGTCTGTTGTCTTTTGCTATGTGAGTTAATATTTTCTTCATTCTTCATATGTTGAGTGATTTTGGATGGTATCCTAAGGCATTCTGAATATTATTCTGTAAGACCCTAGATCTTCTTTTAATCCTATGGAAGCCAGGCACAGTGGCTTATGCCTATAATCCCAGCACTTTGGGAGGTCGAGGTGGGCAGATCACTTGAGGTCAGGAGTTCGAGACCAGCCTGGCCAATGTGTTGAAACCTGTCTTTACTAAAAATATAAAAACATTAACTGGGTGTGATCTCAGCTACTTGAGAGGCTGAGGCAGGAGGATCTTTTGAACCCAGGAGGCGGAGGTTGCAGTGAGCTGAGATCACGCCCCTATACTCTCACCTGGGCAACAGAGCAAGATTCCATCTCAAAAAAAAAAAAAATTTAATAGGCTGGGTGCGGTGGCTCACGCCTGTAATCCCAGCAGCTTGGGAGGCCAAGGTGGGTGGATCACAAGATCAGGAGTTCAAGACCAGCCTGGCCAAGATGGTGAAACCCCATCTCTACTAAAAATACAAAAGTTAGCCAGGCGTGGTGGTGCATGCCTGTAATCCTAGCTACTTGGGAGGCTGAGGCAAAAACAAAATGAAACAAAAACCACTTTCCTCATATATATTGCTCAGCAAAAAGGGAACCATCTGAGTACTAAGAGTTTTCATCAACCCTGGAAATTTGTTTTATTAGGGTTCTATATCATTGCCATATTTTCCTTCCAGAATTCATATTTTACATTCATTTTATTTCTTACGTCAATTTTTCTTCCCTGTGACTTACTGTTTTCTGTCATCATTTTCATCCTTCTCTGAAAGTTTTTTAGACGATTCATTCCAGCTTTTTCCCTAGCTTTATTGAGGTATATTTGGCAAATACAAATTATATATATTGGCTGGGTGTGGTGGCTCAAGCCTGTAATCCCAGCACTTTTGGGGGGCCGAGGCAGGTGGATCACCTGAGGTCAGGATTGTGTGACCAGCCTGACCAATATGGCGAAACCCATCTCTACTAAAAATACAAAAATTAGCCTGGTGTGGTGGTGCATGCCTGTAGTCCCAGCTACTTGGGAGACTGAGGCAGGAGAATTGCTTGAACCCAGGAGGCAGAGGTTGCAGTGAGCCAAGATCGTGCCATTGCACTCCAGCCTGGGCAACAAGAGCGAAAACTTTCTCAAAAAAAAAAATATATATATATATATATTTACAGTATACAATTAGGTGTTTTGATATATGTGTACGCATTGTGAAATGATTACCATAATCAAGCCAATTAATGTATCTGTCACATCACACAGTTACCAATTTGTATATATGTGTATATGGTAAGAACATTAAGATCTACTCCCATAATAAATTCCAAGTATATAATACAGTATTATAAACTATAGTTACCATGGTATACATTCTGTACTGGTATTACTATTAATGGTATGTACTTACATGGCAGTACATACTATTAATATATAATGCTGTATATTAGATCTCCAGAAATTTTTTATTCTGCATAACTGGAACTTTGTACCGTTTGACCAATATATTATTTCCTCCATCCCCCAACCCCTGGCAACCTCCATTCTACGCTCTTCTTCTATGAGTTCAACGTTTTAGAGTTCATATATAAGTGAGATCACTGCAGTATCTGTCTTTCTGTGCCTGGCTTATTTCACATATGCCCTCCAGCTTTATCTATGTTGTTGAAAGTAACAGGATTTTCTTCATTTTTAAGGTTTAATAATATTCCAGTGTTTGTGTATTTGTATATATACACACACATTCCATTGTGTGTGTGTGTGTGTGTATACATATATACACCCACACATCACATTTTCTTTATCAATGTATCCATTGATTCCATATCTTGGCTATCATGAATGATGCTGCAATGAACATAAGAATGCAGATATTTTTTCCCCATACTGATTTGATTTCATTTGGATATATACCCAGAAGTGAGTTTGCTGGGTTATAGGGTAGTTTTGAGAAACCTCCATGCTGTTTTCGGTAATGGCTGTTTCAATTTATGCTAACAGTGTACAAGGATTCCCTTTTTGCCACATCCTTTCCAACACTTGTTATTTTTTTGTCCTTTTGATTATAGCAGTTCTGACAGGTGTGAGAGGATTTTGTTTGTTTGTTTGTTTGTTTGTTTGAGATGGAGTCTCACTCTTGTTGCCCAGGCTGGAGTGCAGTGGTGTAATCTCGGCTCACTGCAACCTCTGCCTCTCGGGTTCAAGTGATTCTCCCGCCTCAGCCTCCCAAGTAGCTGAGATTACAGGTGCCCGCCACTATGCCTGGATACTTTTTGTATTTTAGTAGAGATGGGGTTTCGTCATGTTGGTCAGGCTGGTGTCGAACTCCTGACCTCAAGTGATCCACCTGCCTTGGCCTCCCAAAGTGCTGGGATTATAGACCTGAGCCATGGTATCCGGCAATGAGGTGATATTTCATTGTGGTTTCAATTTCCATTTTCCTGATGATTAGTAATGTTGAGTGTTTTTTCATATACCTATTGGCTGTTTCTATGTCTTCTTTTGAGAAATGCCCACTTTTTAAATTGGGTTATTTGTTTTCTTGTTACTGAGTTGAGTTCCTTATATATGTTGGATATTAGCATCTTACCAGATACAAGGCTTGAAAATATTTTATCCCGCTCTGTGGATAGTCTCTTTACTCTGTTGTTTCCTTTGCTGTGCAGAAGCTTTTTAGTTTGATGTAATCACATTTTTCTATTTTTTGCTTTTCTTTTCTGTGTTTTGGGGTCATATGCAAAAAATCATTGCCTAGACTGATGTCATGGAACTTTCCCTCCTCTGTTTTCTTCTAGTAGTTTTATAGTTTTGTGTCTTATGTTTAAGTCTTTAATCCATTTTGAGTTCACTTTTGTATATGTATGTGATAGGAATTCTATTTTATTCTTTTGCATGTGGACATCCAGTTTCTCATCACCATTTATTGAACTGTCTTTTCTCCATTGTGTGTTCTTGGCATTTTTATTGAAAATCCAATGACCATAAATGCAAGGGTTCTGTATGGATTCTTGGTTCTGTATTCTGTTCCATTGGTTGATGGAACCAATAGACCATTGGTTGATGTGTCTATTTTTATGCCAGTGCCATGCTGTTTTGATTACTGCAGCTTTGTCATCTGTTTTGAAATCTATCTGATGTAGTGATGCCTCCAGCTTTGTTCTTCTTGTTCAAGATTACCTTGACTATTCAGGGTCTTTTATGGTTCCGTATGAATTTTAGGATTGTTTTTGCTGTTTCTGTGAAAAGTACCTTTGGAATTTTGTTAGGGATTCCACTGAATCTGTACATTGCTTTGGGTTGTATGGACATTTTAACAATATTAATTCTTCCCATTTATGAATACAGAATATATTTTCATTTATTTGTGGCTTCATTTTTTTTATTATACTTTAAGTTCTGGGATACATGTGCAGAATGTGCAGGTTTGTTACGTAGGTATACACATGCCATGGTGGTTTGCTGCACCCATCAACCCGTCATCTACATTAGGTATTTCTTCTAATCCTATCCCTCTCCTAGCTCCCCACCACACCCTTTTTTATTTAATCCAATTTTTTTTTAGACAAGAGTCTCACTCTGTTGCTCAGGCTGGAGTGCAGTGGTGTGATCTCAGCTCACTACAATCTGTGCCTCCCGGGTTCAAGCAATTCTTCTGCCTCAGCCTCCCGAGTAGCTGGGACTACAGGCACATTCTGCCACGCCCAGCTAATTTTTTTTTCTTTTATTTATTTATTTTTTGAATTTTAGTAGAGATGGGGCTTCACTATGTTGCCCAGGCTGGTCTTGAACTGCTGAGCTCAGCCAATCCACCTGCCTTGGCTTTCCAAAGTGCTATGATTACAGGCATTATCCACCACGCCTGGCGTGTCTTCATTTTTTTTTTTTTTTTTTTTTTTTTTTTTTTTGAGGCAGAGTCTGGCTCTGTCGCCCAGGCTGGAGTGCAGTGGCGCGATCTCGGCTCACTGCAAGCTCCGCCTCCCGGGTTCACGCCATTCTCCTGCCTCAGCCTCCTGAGTAGCTGGGACTACAGGCGCCCGCCACCGCGCCCGGCTAATTTTTTGTATTTTTGGTAGAGACGGGGTTTCACCATGGTCTCGATCTCCTGACCTTGTGATCCGCCCGCCTCGGCCTCCCAAAGTGCTGGGATTACAGGCGTTAGCCACCGCGCCTGGCGTGTCTTCATTTTTTTTAATCAATGTTTTATAGTTTTACGTATACAGATTTCCTTTGTTAAATTTTTTCCCAAGTATTTTATTCTTTTTGATGTTATTATACATGGGATTGTTTTCTTGATTTCTTTTTCTGATAATTTGTTGCTAGTGTATAGAAACAACTGATTTTTGTATCTTACTGAATACACATACATTTATAACTTTTTTTTTTTTTTTGAGACGGAGTCTTGCTCTGTCACCCAGGCTGCAGTGCAGTGGCGCCATCTCGGCTCACTGCAAGCTCCGCCTCCCAGGTTTACGCCATTCTCCTGCCTCAGCCTCTCTATTAGCTGGGACTACAGTGGCCTGCCGCCACGCCCGGCTAATTTTTTGTATTTTTAGTAGGGGTTTCACCATGTTAGCCAGGATGGTCTCAATCTCCTGACCTCATGATCCACCCGCCTTGGCCTCCCAAAGTGCTGGAATTACTGGTATGAGCACACTGAGCTGTAAATAAATAACATTTATTACTTCTAACAGTTTTATGGTAGATCCTCTAGGGTTTTTTTGAATTTGGATGGCTTTTATTCCTTTTTATTGCCTTAAATGAATAAAAAGGACTTTTGGTACTATGTTGAGCAGAGTGTCAAGAGCAGACATCCTTGTCTTGTTTCTGATCTTAGTGGAAAAACCTTTATCTTTCCAATGTTGAGGATAATGTTAGCTGTAGGTTTGTCATATATGGCCTTTATTATGTTGAGGTAGATTCCTTGTACACCTAATTTGTTGAGAGAGTGTTGATTATGGAAGTATGTTCAATTTTGCAATATTATTTTTCTGTGTCTACTGAAATGATCATATGGTTTTTGTCCTTCCCTCTGTTAATGTGATGTATCACATTGATTGATTTGCTTATGTTGAAACGTCCCTGTATCCTAGGAATAAATCTCCCTTGATCATGGCGTATGATCCTTATAATGTGCTGTTGAATTCCATTTGCTAGTATTTTGTTGAGGATTTCTGTATCTATGTTCATCAAGGATATTGGCCTGTTATTTTCTTGTAGATTTTTTGCCTGGCTTTGGTATCAGGTGAATACTATCCTCATAAAATGAGTTTGGAAGTGTTCCGTCTTCAGCATTTTGGAAGCGTTTGAGAAGAATTGGAGTTAATTCTTCTTTAAGTGTTCGATAGAATTTACTTGTGAAGCCATCAAGTCTTTGTCTCTTCTTTATTAGGAGGTTTTGGATTACTGATTGAACTATCCTACTCATAATTGGTCTGTTCAGATTTTCTCTTTCTTCATGATTCAGGCTTGGTAGTTGTATGTTTCTAGGAATGTATCCTTTTTTTCCTAGTTTATCCAATTTGTTGGCATATAATTATTCATAGTAGTCGCTTATGATTCTTCATTTGTGGTGGTGGTGTTGTTTTAGAGATGAGGTCTCTCTCTGTTGCCCAGGCTAGAGTACAGTGGCATGATCATAACTCACTCTGGTTTTGAACTCCTGGGTTCAGGCAGTCTTCCTGCCTCAACCTCTCAAGTAACTGGGCCTATAGTTGTGCACCACTCTGCCGAGCTAATCCTGTCTGTTTTATGGTGTCTTTGTTCCTATCTCACTCTTTCTTTCTGATTTGATTTTTTATGGTGGTATGATTTGATGTCTCCTTGTCTTCAGTGTATCTACTAGAGAGTTTTTCTTTGTGGTTACCATAAGGCTTACATAAAACATCTCATAGTTATAACAGTCTATTGTAAGCTAATAATAACTTAAGTTTAGGCTGGGTGTGGTGGCTCCCACCTGTATTCCCAGCACTTTGGGAGGCTGAGGTGGAAGGATCGCTTGAGCCCAGAAATTTGAGACCAGCCTGGGCAACATAGTGAGACCCTGTCTCTACCAAAATGTTTAAGGATCTCTTGAGGTCAGGAGTTTGAAAGCAGTCTGGCCACCATGATGAAACTTTGTCTCTACTAAAAATACAAAAAATTAACCAGATGCGGTGGCAGGCACCTGTAATCCCAGCTACTTGGGAGGCTGAGGCAGGAGAATTGCTTGAACCTGGGAGGCGGAGGTTGCAGCAAACCGAGATTGCGCCACTGCACTCCAGCCTGGGAGACAGAGCAAGACTGTCTCAAAAAAAAGTTAACCAGGTGTGGTGGTACACATCTAGTTCCAGCTACTCAGGAGGTTGAGGTAGGAGGATCCTTTGAGCCCAGGAGGTTGAGGCTACAGTGAGAACTCTGGCCTGGGCTACAGAGCAAGACCCTGTTTCTCAATAATAATAATAATAGTAATCATAATAGCTTAACTTTGACCACATACAAAAGTCTGCATTTTTCCACCTACATTACGTTATTGATGTTACAATGTACATCTTTTATATATTGTGCATCTATTAGCAAATGATTGTAGGTTTATTTTTAATACCTTTGTCTTTTAACTTTTTTTTTTTTTTTTTTTTGAGACAGAGTCTTTCTCTGTCACCCAGGCTGGAGTGCAGTGGCACGAATTCAGCTCACTGTACCTCTACCTCCCGGGTTCAAGCAATTCTCCTGCCTCAGCCTCCTGAGTAACTGGGATTACAGGCACATGCTACCTACCCAGCTAATTTTTATATTTTTAGTAGAGACGGGATTTCACCATATTGGTCAGGCTTGTGTCGAACTCCTGACCTTGTGATCGGCCCGCCCCAGCATCCCAAAGTGCTAGGATTACAGGTGTGAGCCACTGTGCCCAACCTTGTCTATTAACTTTTATACTAGAGTTAAAAGTGATTTATGCACTATTATTACATTATCAGAGTATTCTGAATATAACTATATTCATACCTTTACAATGAGTTTTATATTTTTATATTGTTAGTGTCCTTTTCTTTCTACTTGAAGAACTCTTTTTGGTGTTTCTTATAAGTTAAATCTAGTGTTGATTTCCTCTCACGTCTTTTGTTTGGGATTCAGTGATCAAATTAAATGCCTTATAGCTATCAGAGAAAGATTGTATGATGTACTTTTTTTTGTTTTTTTGGTTTTTTGGTTTTTTTTTGAGGCAGAGTCTCACTCTGTCGCCCAGGCTGGAGTGCAGTGGCGCGATCTTGGCTCACTGCAAGCTTCGCCTCCTGGGTTCACGCCATTCTCCTGCCTCAGCCTCCGGAGTAGCTGGGACTACAGGCGCCCGCCACCTCGCCCAGCTAATTTTTTGTATTTTTAGTAGAGATGGGTTTTCACCGTGTTAGCCAAGATGGTCTCGATCTCCTGACCTCGTGATCCGCCCACCTCGGCCTCCCGAAGTGCAGGGATTATAGGCTTGAGCCACCGTGCCCCGCATGATGTACATTTTTACCATATCATCTAGTATGATTTCAAACTACCTTACATAATTCAGAACGTTATTCCACAAAAAGATTGAGTACCTATTAGTGTCACACACTTGATGGTTTTACAGATGATAACAGTGTTTATTGACGTTTCATAATTTGTCTATGGCCTCTCAGCTAGTTAAAAAGTCCAGAATTGGCCGGGCGCGGTGGCTCAAGCCTGTAATCCCAGCACTTTGGGAGGCCGAGACGGGTGGATCACGAGGTCAGGAGATCGAGACCATCCTGGCTAATATGGTGAAACCCCGTCTCTACTAAAAATTACAAAAAACTAGCCGGGCGAGGTGGTGGACGCCTGTAGTCCCTGCAACTCGGGAGGCTGAGGCAGGAGAATGTCGTAAACCCGGGGGGCGGAGCTTGCAGTGAGCCGAGATCCGGCTACTGCACTCCAGCCTGGGCGACAGAGCGAGACTCTGTCTCAAACAAAAAAGAAAAAAGTCCAGAATTCAGACCTCTTTTACAACCCTAAAGCCTTCAGTTTTCTCAACCACCTTGCTATACTCATTTTTTCTTTTCATCATAGCTCATTTCGTAGTCATTTCTTTGTCCATGGATAAGTGATAACAATACTAGCTGAGATCCTGTCCCTCTGTAACCAAACCAAGCTATTTCTTTTAAAAATGTATTTGTATTACATGTATATTATAATAGTTTACAAAGCTGTACCTTCCTTACCCCTCCATTTCCTTGTCTAAGAGTCAGTGACTTTCAAGTCTTCTAGCTATTCTCCCTGACTTTATTTTTTTTAGGAGTCAAGGGGTCGGGCCTAATGTCCCCACTTTTGTATGGAAATTCTTTTTTTGTGTGTTGTCTGTTCGTTTGTTTGTTTGAGACGGAGTCTCGCTCTGTTCCCTAGGTTGGAGTGCAGTGGCGCTATCTTGGCTCACTGCAACCTCCGCCTCCTGGGTTCAAGCAATTCTCCTGCCTCAGCCTCCTGAGTAGCTGGGATTATAGGCGCGCGCTACCACACCCGGCTAATTTTTGTATTTTTAGTAGAGACGGGATTTCACCATTTGGGTCAGGCTGATCTCAAACTCCTGACCTCGTGATCCACCTGCCTGGGCCTCCCAAAGGGCTGGGATTACAGGCATAAGCCACCGTGCCTGGCGGAAATTCTTCCGTGGTATTTACAAACATTAATCCCAATCCTCACAACAGTTGTAAGGGCTATAATTCCTATTGTATTAGACAGAAAACTGCAGGTTTGGAAAGTTGAACTGATTTGCCCAAGAAAACAAGGCTTATAATTATTCAAGTTTGAGTATAAAATGCATGTAACTGAATCTAGTATCTCTGATCTGTCAGTAGCATACAATGCCTTCCATTTTACTCTCTCTCCTTTTCTTGAAGCTACAAATGTCTTTTCTGCCCATCAGTCATCACTACTATAGTGCTCATGTACTTATTAAGTCCTCTCTTCTCTTTAACAAAGGCCAGCATCTCAGAATTACAAGACAAACTCTATTTTCATCAAACCCCAAACGTATATCATATCTGTGCACAAATGAGTCCTACCTACCACTCATACTATGTTCATTCCACTCTTGACTTCTTAAGCTAGACTTTTTTCTGGATGGCTACCCTCTAGTTCCTTATCATTTTTTAAAAAGCTCTGGACCTCCAGTTACAGAATCCAGACCAGGGCTATCCAAGAGAACATTCAGTGGTGTTGGAAATGTTTTATATTTGTGATGTTTAGTACAGACTTCCAGTACAAAAGCTACCAGCCAAGTTTGGCTGTTGAACATTGGAGATGTGAATAGTGTGACTGAGAAACTGAATTTTCAAGTTTGGCTGTTTATTTCAAAATAAAATGCACACTTCATTTAAATTATTTGAAATTTTGAAAACGACATGTAGCTAGCGGCTACCGTGTTAGACAATGCATATCTAACCAGGGGCTGGCAAACTTTTTCTTTTCTTTTTGAGACAGAGTCTCGCTCTGTCGCCCAGGCTGGAGTGCAGTGGTCGGATCTCAGCTCACTGCAAGCTCCTCCTGCCGGGTTTACGCCATTCTCCTGCCTCAGCCTCCTGAGTAGCTGGGACTACAGGCGCCCGCCACCTCGCCCGGCTAGTTTTTTGTATTTTTTAGTAGAGACAGGGTTTCACTGTGTTAGCCAGGATGGTCTCAATCTCCTGACCTCGTGATCCGCCTGTCTCGGCCTCCCAAAGTGCTGGGATTACAGGCTTGAGCCACCGCGCCCAGCCCAAACTTTTTCTTGAAAGGCAAATAGTAAGTATTTTAGGTTTGCAGTTCACACATTCTGTGTCATAACTACTCACTTCTGCCCTTTTAACACAAAAGCATCCATAGGCAATACGTAACAAGTATGGCTAATAAAACTTCAGTTATAAAAATCGGTGCAGGGCCATAGGCCATAGTTTACTGATGCCTGGGAATTTTCCATTAGGCGTATTCATTTCATCCTGACAATAGCCCTGTTAACGATGTGATTGATTATTTATTTATTTATTTATTTATTTATTTATTTATTGAGACAGAGACTCACTCTGTTGCCCAGGCTGGAGTGCAGTGGCGCAATCTCGGCTCACTGCAACCTCTGCCTCCCGGGTTCAAGCAATTCTCGTGCCTTAGCCTCCCCAATAGCTGGGATTACAGGCTCATGCCACCATGCCCAGCCAATTTTTATATTTTTGGTAGAGACAGGTTTCACCATGTTGGCCAGGCTGATCTCAAACTCCTGACCTCAAGTGTTCTGCCTGCCTCACCCACCCAAGGTGCTGGGAGTACAGGTGTGAGCCACCATGCCTGGCCATTTCCCTTATTTTACAATTAATACTGTGGGATCCTATTATATGTCCCGTGTGTGTATATGCAATGAGACATTTTGTGTGTATATGATTAGAGTCATCCTTTAACAAGGGAGATAGGACTAAGGCATGTGTGTATTTAGAAAGCTTCCCAAAGTAATCCTGATCTGTAGCAATGTTTGGGAAGCAGTGACTTATTTTGTTTTCCTAATCACTACCCTCATCTTATTAGGTAACCTGTCTTCTAACTCTCTTGTTTCCTCATTCATTTGTTTAAAAAAATCAGTGAAATTCTCCTATATTGATTGAAGTTTTGTTTCTCCCAAATAAGAAAAACATGAGTGAATTACTTTCATATTTTCTTTCAGTCCTAGAATCAAGATGTGAGACCAAGAAATTATTTCTGAAGAAAGAAATTTATGAAATAGAATCAACCCAATGGGAAATAATGGAAAAACTCACAAGACATGATTTTCAGTGCTGTAGTTTCAGAGATGCTTGGGATTGTAATATCCAGTTTGAGAAACAACTCGGCTCTCAGCGGGGATATTTCAATCCATTGGTATTCACTCATGAAGATCTGCCCACTTTGAGTCAGCATCCACCCTTTACATTACAGCAAATCATTAATAGTAAAAAGAAATTCTGTGCATCTAAAGAATATAGGAGAACCTTTAGACATGGCTCACAATTTGCTACACATGAGATAATTCATACCATTGAGAAGCCCTATGAATGTAAGGAATGTGGAAAGTCCTTTAGACATCCCTCAAGACTCGCTCATCATCAGAAAATTCATACTGGCAAGAAACCCTTTGAATGTAAGGAATGTGGGAAAACCTTTATCTGTGCCTCAGACCTTACTCGACATCACAGAATTCACACTGGTGAGAAACCCTATGAATGTAAGGAATGTGGGAAGGCCTTTAGTAGTGGTTCCAACTTCACTCGACATCAGAGAATTCACACGGGTGAGAAGCCTTATGAATGCAAAGAATGCGGGAAAGCCTTTAGTAGTGGCTCAAACTTTACTCAACATCAGAGAATTCATACTGGGGAAAAACCCTATGAATGTAAGGAATGTGGCAATGCCTTTAGTCAGAGCTCACAACTTATTAAACATCAAAGAATCCATACAGGTGAGAAACCTTATGAATGTAAGGAATGTGAAAAGGCTTTTCGTTCTGGCTCAGACCTTACTAGACATCAGAGAATTCATACTGGTGAGAAACCCTATGAATGTAAGATATGTGGGAAGGCTTATTCTCAGAGTTCACAGCTTATTAGTCATCATAGAATTCATACTAGTGAGAAACCCTATGAATATAGGGAATGTGGAAAGGACTTTAATTATAACCCACAACTTATTGAGCATCAAAATTTGTACTGGTGATGAGCCAGAATATATGAAATGTGTAGGGAGGCTTTTAATTATGGCTCAAAACAATTTATCTTGTTAATAATTTCCCTAGATGGAATAATGTAGAAACATTGTATTTGTGGACTACAGCTTATTCAGCCTGGGAAAAATAATGTTGGAGAAACACCCTATGATAGAATATATTTTGAAAACCTTAACTAAATGCTCACTTCTCTTGACATCAGATAGTTCAGTCTGTTGTACTGAAAATGACAGCACTTTTTTTTTTTTTTTTTTTTGAGACGGAGTCTCACTCTGTCGCCAGGCTGGAGTGCAGTGGCCGGATCTCAGCTCACTGCAAGCTCCGCCTGCCGGGTTTACACCATTCTCCTGCCTCAGCCTCCCGAGTAGCTGGGACTACAGGCACCCGCCATCTCGCCGGCTAGTTTTTTGTAGTTTTTCATAGAAATGGGGTTTCACCGTGTTAGCCAGGATGGTCTCGATCTCCTGACCTCGTGATCCACCCGTCTCGGCCTCCCAAAGTGCTGAGATTACAGGCTTGCGCCACCGCGCCCAGCATGACAGCACTTTTAACACCTTTCTAACCTTCTTAAACATCAGAGAATTTTTGTAGAAATGTAGTCCTGTGGTTTTCATTTTTTCCTGTAATTTGTCTAACTGTTACATTCTTAAAAATACCTTTAGTATCTGGGAGAAATGACCTCTTTATTTCTGAAGATGGCTTATTCCTTTCGTTCTTTATAACATTAAGGCTTTCTTACTGTAAAAATGTTCATGAACAACATTTTACGTAATAGAGATCCTTCAATATCTTCATGGTGTTTTGTTGTGTTACTGTAATATCACTTATGAAATCCTACTGGTGGATATCATAGTCTCCTCTAGATATTTTGCCATAATACATGCCAAAATACAAGTCCCTGATGGACATTCTCCCTAAGCGCATATTCGTATCATATCTTTTAACTGCAGAAATAGTGTGTGAATATATTTTCCTTATAAAAGATGCAAACATTACAAAAAGGCAAATGTACCCTTTGACCATTGTCTTGTGTCCATTCCCTTCCCAAAGTATAGTCTTTATCGGTTTATTGTTTATTGCTGATCATTTTTCTGTTGATATATACATGCGTGTCTCAGTAAACATTAGAAAATGGGGGATAATTCTAATACCTACCTCATAATGCTTTGTGAGGGTTAAATAAATTAAGACCCATAAAGTGCTTAGCAGTGTGCCTGACGTGATAAAGGCATACTCACTGAATGTTAGTCATCATTATTATATTCATTGTCATCAGTATTATTATTTGTAGAAAGGCTTTTTAACTTCTGCAGAACATAGTCACCATTAGGCAGGGTAATTGACTGAAGAAAGACCCTTTTTGAAGGTAACAAGTTAAGAAAATTTCCCATCATCATGTACTTCCTGTTGAACATGGAATAATCCTAGCTGTTGGTGGGGAAAGTACTGTGAATAATGTGTGTGAAGGACTTTATACCGGAATACTCTTTTTGCCACATTATATATGCAGTAAAAAAGAAAAGAGAACATAAACAAAATATTGGTGCACTGAGGAAAAAAAGTATGAAAAGAGAAACAGCATCATATTTAAAAAACGGACAGAGATAGAAACATAGTTACGGATTTAAAAGGTTATGTTAAATATAATGCTTTTTTCTGATATGTTTGAAAATTTAAACAAAATGTTTTTTAAGGCAAGTATACATCAATATTGACTCCAAGAAAATTAGGACTCTTAGAAGACTCTCATAAACACAGAGAATGGGAAAAATTAGCATGTGATCAATTAACTATTACTAATGAAGCACCAAATCCAGTTTCTTTCTAAGGAAAACTTGATCAAATGTTCAAGGAACTATTGCAGTTAGATAGAAGTACACATCTTGGCTCACACCTGTAATCCCAACACTTTGGGAGGCTTCAGTGTTAGGATTATTTGAGGCCAGGAGTTTGAGACCATCCTGGCCAACATGTTGAAACCCCATTTTTAGTAAAAAATACAAAACTTAGCCAGGTGTGGTGGCACATGCCTGTAATCCCAGCTACTGGGGAGGCTGAGGCAGGAGAATCACTTGAACGCAGGAGGCGGAGGTTGCAGTGAGCCAGATCACGCCACGGCACTTCAGCCTGAGACAGATTGAGACTGTGTCTCAAAAAACAAACAAAAAAATGTGCACAGTGTAGCTTTGTTTGGGGTTAAGTTAGTGTTTTGAAATGGGCCTTCCCTGTGCTCAAAGCATGCTTAGCAAGCAGCTCCCCACACTGGACAGATCGCATGTGTGGAAGGATGAAGTTTATGTCTGTAGAACTGTTATTTTATGCCCCACTTCCTTTTTTCTTAGATCCTGTGTAGACGGGTCTCTC
Source organism: Trachypithecus francoisi (assembly GCF_009764315.1). Lineage (NCBI taxonomy): Eukaryota > Metazoa > Chordata > Mammalia > Primates > Cercopithecidae > Trachypithecus > Trachypithecus francoisi. The sequence goes on from NW_022681457.1 coordinate 66,012,678, forward strand.
TGAACGTTGTGTTACTTTACTGGCATAAGGAAGTAAAATATTTCATAATAAGTTTGAGAAAGGTAGAGTGAGTAAAATATCTGCAAATGAGAGAATTACTAAAAATGGACTGTTGTAATATTTTGCATTATCAAAATGAGAATTGCCCAATGAAATTTTTTTTACTTTCTTTTGTTGTGTGCTTGTAAGTCTTTAAAGTTCCTCATCTAAAATTAGAGATAGTGCATTTGCACCCAAATTAATGAAGCAATACCATTAAAGAAAAAGAAAAGGGACTGGGTGTGGTGGCTCACGCCTGTAATCCCAGCACTTTGAGAAGCCAAGGCAGGTGGATCACGTGGTCAGGAGTTCAAGACCAGCCTGGCCAATATGGTGAAACCCCATCTCTACTAAAAATATAAAAATTAGCTGGGTGTGGTGGTACGTGCCTGTAGTCCCAGCTGCTCGGGAGGCTGAGGCAGGAGAATTGCTTGAACCCGGGAGGCGGAGGTTGCAGTGAGCCGAGATCCTGACCGCACTCCAGCCTGGGCGACAGAGTCTCAAAAAAAAAGAAAGAAAAAATGATTATCTTTGCTCTTCTCCATTCCTCATTGCCTTCCCTCTGTCCATTTTCTTCTGAATAATGTTTAAAGATTGTGTATGTTACCCATATATATCTTCATACTAAAACATTAACACACAATTATTTATTTTATTATGTTTTTACAGAAAAAATGGATAACTATACATTTCCCTGTAATTTGCTTTTTTACATTCAGCTGTACATCTTGGATTTTCCTTCAATAGATGATGATCTAACAGTCTTTCTGATGGTTGCAGTATGTTCCACAGTATTCTTTACCAATGCCTTTTCAACCACTTTCCCAATTGTGATATTATGGACTGTTTGCGCTTTTTTGCCATCTAAAAGTAATGCTGCAATAAACACTTTTTTTTTTTTTTTTTTTTTCTGAGACGGAGTCTCACTCTGTAGCCGGGCTGGAGTGCAGTGGCCGGATCTCAGCTCACTGCAAGCTCCGCCTCCCGGGTTTACGCCATTCTCCTGCCTCAGCCTCCGGAGTAGCTGGGACTACAGGCGCCCGCCACCTCGCCCGGCTAGATTTTTGTATTTTTTTAAGTAGAGACGGGGTTTCACCGTGTTAGCCAGGATGGTCTCGATCTCCTGACCTAGTGATCCGCCCGTCTCGGCCTCCCAAAGTGCTGGGATTACAGGCTTGAGCCACCGCGCCCGGTCTTGCAATAAACACTTTTGTATTCTCTGTTTTATTTCTGTAAAATAACCTTCCCAAGTCATTTCCAGTGTATTTGTTTTGTTTTGTTTTGAGACAGAGTTTCACTCTTTTTTTTTTTTTTTTTGAGGTGGAGTCTCGCTCTGTCACCCCGGCTGGAGTGTAGTGGCCAAATCTCAGCTCACTGCAAGCTCCGCCTCCCAGGTTCACGCCATTCTCCTGCCTCAGCCTCCCGAGTAGCTGGGACTACAGGTGCCCGCCACCTCGCCCAGCTAGTTTTTTTGTATTTTTTTAGCAGAGACGGGGTTTCACCGTGTTAGCCAGGAGGGTCTCGATCTCCTGACCTCGTGATCTGCCCGTCTCGGCCTCCCAAAGAGCTGGGATTACAGGCTTCAGCCACCGCGCCCGGCCGAGTTTCACTCTTAATTGCCTAGGCTGGAGTGCAATGACGCCATATTGGCTTACCACAACCTCCGCCTCCTGGGTTCAAGCAATTCTCCTGCCTCAGCCTCCCAAGTAGCTGGGGTTACAGGTATGCGCCACCACACCTGGATAATTTTGTATTTTCAGTAGAGACGAGGTTTTTCCATGTTGGTCAGGCTGGTCTCGAACCGCCGACCTCAGGTAATCCGCCCGCCTCGGTCTCCCAAAGTGCCGGCATTATGGCCGTGAGCCACCACGCCCAGCATCATTTCCAGTGTTTTCTATGTTTCCTAGGAAGGTTTTGCTTCTAGAAGATTTCAGAGGGCAAGAGAATAAAGGTACAGAGTGCAGTTTTTCACATGTGATTCTGAATGTGTATACACAGATTTAATCTTTTAATACATCAAGAATTGATTATACAATATAATGCAGGATGTCAGACTTGTTTCTATCCAGGAATAAAACCAATTGTGCCAGAAGTAACTATTATTCACCTTTCTCCTACTGAATTAAAATACTATCAGTTGTATATTAAATGCTATACATCTATTTCTGTTCCCCATATTCTAGCAATCCTCGACACTTTTCAGTAGCTTTTATTACTTGGAAATAAATGTGTTAATATATAGTTTATTATTTGCAAATAAAGACATGTTTCTTTATGAGAATTTTTGACGTACTCATTTTCCAATGAAAAACACATTAGGATTATATTTTGAATTTCTTCAGTTTTAAATACAGAGTATCCTAACTGAATAAACGATTGACGCTGAGTGGATATTCATTAACACATCTTGAGGTTTCTTTAATAACTCCTCATCCTCCTGACCCTCTAATATCTAATAATAACACTATCTACTGTAATGTCCCACAATACTTAAAATATGCTAGTAATATTTGAAAATTTATTAGAGTTCTGCTTATAAGGTGATAGATTCTCTTGGGCTCTATAGTCACATAATCTGCAGATAAAGGTGACATACCTATCACAATATTTTTATATCTAATTTTATTTTATTTATTTTATTTTATATTTATTTTGAGACAGAGTCTCCTCTGTCGCCAGGCTGGAGTGCTGTGGTGTGATCTCGGCTTACTGCAACCTCCGCCTCATGGGTTCCAGTGATTCTCCTGCCTCAGCCTCCCGAGTAGCTGGGACTACAGGGACCCGCCACCACGCCGAGCTAATTTTTGTACTTTTAATAGAGACGGGGTTTCACCATGTTGGCCAGGATGGTCTTGATCTCTTGACCTTGTGATCCGCCCGCCTCGGCCTCCCAAAGTGCTGAGATTACAGGCGTGAGCCACTGCGCCAGGCCCATCTTATTTTATTTTCTTATTGCATGTGCAGACCACAGACCTGGTGAGAGTGGGTATTGGGCAGCACTTTCTTTCTTTCTTTCTTTCTTTTTTTTTAAACCATACTTCACTCGTTTTTTACAACAGAGCTAGTTTTGAGATGTTTTTTACTTCTTCCTATTTTCAGCCCTACTCTTGTTTGTGTTTTATAAGAGAAATGACTTATTGCCTTGGTAAAATGTGTTAAAACAGTGTGTATATTACCTCCCTTCATTGGACCCTTAATGTCTCCATGATCTCTAATACAGCCTATGATTTTCTATTCCTACTTTATAGAAAATAGATTTTCTATTCCTATTTTCATTCCTGTGCCCAGTTCTCCCCTGAAATACATCCCAATATCTAGAGTTCAAATGCAACTTTAGGATGTGCATTTTTACTCCAGATTCAAGATGCCTCCTTCAATAAGTCATTACCAACAAAGATGCTGTGTTTCTCAACTAGCCTAGAAATCAGGGGCAAGGTATGACTGACTACTATCCACAGAAAATGACACTGTTCCTACCACTGCCACCTGTAAACCTAGCATCACCTATCACCCAGATGGAAGACCCATCATCCCTGTTCTTTTATGTCATTGTCTTGCTGCACTGAGATGGGTGTGTTTGAGTGGTGGAGCCTCAGTTCCTTGCCTGTGCATTAGCTGCCAGGGAGGCTGGAATGTATTTTCAGTTTATCTAGTCAGAATCAGCCTCTGCTTCTTAAGGATGGATGTTTGCCATCATAGCAAATATTGGGCAGCCAGATAAATGAACAGTGTTCACAGGATGGCATTCCATCAATATGCATAATTCTTCTCATAACTGAAACTTAAACCTCATCTAAAATAATATAGCCATTCCTCATTCAACCAAAAATGTGATCTGTGAGGATTCTGTGTAGATATTCTGTAATCTTACTCTAAGTGTAAACTACAGAAATAACAGTTTCAATGCAATCCCTATAAAAATACCAATGACATTATTCACAGAAATAGAAAAAATAACCCTAAAATAGCCACAAAAGACCCAGAATATCCAAAGCCATCCTAAGCAAAAAGAACAAAACTGGAGAAATCACATTACCTGACTTCAAATTATACTACTGAGCTATAGTAACCAAAACAGCATGGTACTAGCATAAAAACAGACACATCAACTGATGGAACAGAATAGAGAACCTGGGCCGGGCGCGGTGGCTCAAGCCTGTAATCCCAGCACTTTGGGAGGCCGAGACGGGCGGATCACGACGTCAGGAGATCGAGACCATCCTGGCTAACATGGTGAAACCCCGTCTCTACTAAAAAATACAAAAAACTAGCCGGGCGACATGGCGGGCGCCTGTAGTCCAACTGCTTGGGAGGCTGAGGCAGGAGAATGGCGTAAACCCAGGAGGCGGAGCTTGCAGTGAGCTGAGACCCGGCCACTGCACTCCAGCCTGGGCGGCAGAGCGAGACTCCGTCTCAAAAAAAAAAAAAAAAAAAAAAAAAAGAACCTGGAAATACATCCATACATCTACAGTGAACTCACTTTCAACAAAGGTGCCAAGAACATACATTGGGGAAAGGACAGTCTCTTCAGTAAATGGTGCTGGGAAAAGAATATCCACATACAGACTGGAACTAAACCCCTACGTCTCACCATATACAAAAATCAAATGAAAATGAGGCTGGACATGGTGTTCACGCCTATAATCCCAGCACTTTGGGAGGCCGAGGCAGGTGTATCAGCTGAGGTCCGGAGTTTGAGACCAGCCTGGCCAACACGGAGAAACCCCATCTCTACTAAAATACAAAAATTAGCTGGGCGTGATGGCATGTGCGTGTAATCCCAGAAACTCTGGAAGCTGAGGCAGGAGGATCGCTTGCACCTGGAAGACGGAGGCTGCAGTGAGCCAAGGTCACACCACTGCACTCCAGTCCGGGCAACAGAGCAAGACTCTCAAAAAACAAAACAAAACAAAAAAACCGCTGGGCACGGTGGCTCCTGCCTGTAATCCCAGCACTTTGGGAGGTCAAGGTGGGTGGATCACGAGGTCAAGAGATTGAGACCATCCTGGCCAACATGGTGAAACTCCGTCTCTACTAAAAATACGAAAATTAGCTGGGTGTGGTGGCGTACACCTGTAGTCCCAGCTACTTTGGAGGCTGAGGGAGGCAGAGGTTGTAGTAAGCCGAGATCACGCCACTGCACTCCAGCCTGGAGAGACAGCAAGACTCTGTCTCAAAAAATAAAGAATAAAAAAATGAAAACAAATTAGCCAGGCATGGTGGTGCGTGCCTGTAATCCCAGCTACTCAGAGGCCGGGGCAGGATAATCACCTCAACCTGGGAGGCAGAAGTTGCAGTGAGCTGAGATTGTGCCCCTGTACTCCAGCCCAGGGGAAAAAAAAGATTAAAGACCAGGATATTGGTCTGGACAAAGATTTATTGGGTAATAAATACCCCAATATCCCAGGCAATGAAAGCAAAAATGGATAAATGGGATCACATCAAGTTAAAAAGCTTCTGGAGCACAGCAAAGGAAACAATCAACAAAGTGAAGAGACAACCCACAGCATGGGAGAAAAATTTGCAAACTATCCACCTGACAAGGGATTAATAATATATAAGGAGCTCAAACAACAGGAAAAAAATCTAATCCGATTTTTTAAATGGGCAAAAGATCTGAATAGACATTTCTCAAAAGAAGACATATAAATGGTTACAGGTATGTGAAAAGGTGCTCAATATCATTGATCCTCAGAGAAATGCAAATCAAAACTACAATGAGATACCATCTTACCCCAGTTAAAATGGGTTTTAGGAAGCCAGGCCCGGTTAATCCCAGCACTTTGGGAGGCCGAGGTGGGTGGATCACCTGAGGTCGGGAGTTTGAGACCAGCCTGACCAACATGGAGAAAACCCATCTCTACTAAAAATACAAAATTAGCCAGGCGTGGTGACACCTGCCTGTAATCACAGCCACTTGGGAGGCTGAGGCAGGAGAATCGCTTGAACATGGGAGGCAGAGGTTGTGGTGAGCCGAGATCGCGCCATTGCACTCCAGCCTGGGCAACAAGAATGAAAATCTGTCTCAAAAAAATAATAAAATAAAAATAAAATGACTTCTATCCAAGGGACAGGCAATAACAGGTGCTGCTGAGGTTGTGGAGAAAAGAGAACCCTCATATGCTGTTGGTGGGAATGTAAAGTAGTACAGCTACTACAGAGAACAGTATGGAGGTTCCTCAAGAAAATAAAAGCAGAGCTACCACATAATCCAGCAGTCCTGCCACTAGATATATACCCAAAAGAAAGGAAATTAATATATTGAAGAGATATCTGCACTCCCAGGTTTATTGCAGCACTGTTGATAATAACCAAGATTTGGAAGCAACGTAAATGTTCGTCAATGCATGGATAAAGACAATGTGGTATATATACACAATGGAGTACTATTCAGCCATAAAAAGAATGAGATATTTGCAACAACATGCATGGAACTAGAGGGCATTGTGTTAAGTGAAATAAGCCAGGCACAGAAAGACAAACTTCACATTTTCTCACTCATTTGTGGACTAAAAATTAAAAATTGAACTCACAGAGATGGAGAGTAGAATGATGGTCATCAGAGGCTGGGAAGGATAGTGGGTAGGGAAGGGGGATAGTAGGGATAGTTAGTGGGTGCAAAAATATAGTTAGATAGTATGAATAGGATATAGTATTTGATAGCACACTAGGGTAACTATAGTCAACAATAATTTATTGTATATTTAAAAATAACAGAGTATAATTGAAATGTTTGTAACACAAATAAGTGATACTTGTGATGGATATCACATTTCCCTGATGTGATTATTACACATTGTATGCCTTTATCAAAACACCTCATGAAGGCCGGGCGCGGTGGCTCAAGCCTGTAATCCCAGCACTTTGGGAGGCCGAGACGGGCGGATCACGAGGTCAGGAGATCGAGACCACCCTGGCTAACACTGTGAAACCCCGTCTCTACTAAAAATACAAAAAAAAACTAGCCGGGCGAGGTGGCGGGCGCCTGTAGTCCCAGCTACTCGGGAGGCTGAGGCAGGAGAATGGCGTGAACCCGGGAGGCGGAGCTTGCAGTGAGCTGAGATCCGGCCACTGCACTCCAGCCTGGGCGACAGAGCGAGACTCCGTCTCAAAAAAAAAAAAAAAAAAACACCTCATGTACCCCATACATATATGCACATGAAAAGCTACATACAGGAAAAAGGGGAATAAAGAAGAAGAAATCAGTAATAATAAGTAACTATGTTAATCAGATAGACGTTTCAGTCTTTTTTACTATAAATCATAGTTGTGACTCATTCCCTTTTAATTAGCAAATTGAGAGGATATTTTGTTGTTGTTGTTGCTGTTGTTGTTGTTGTTGTTTTGAGACAGAGTCTTGCTCTGTTGCCCAGGCTAGAATGTGATGGCTTGATCTCGGCTCACTGCAACCTCTGCCTCTCGGGTTCAAGCAATTCTCCTGCCTCAGCCTCCAAGTACCTGGGATAACAGGCATGCGCCACCACACTAGGCTAATTGTTGTATTTTTATTAGAGATGGGGTTTCACCATGTTGGCTAGGCTGGTCTCAAACTCCTGACCTTGTGATCTTCCTGCCACGGCCTTCCAAAGTGCTGGGATTACAGGCGTGAGCCACCACGCCTGGCCTGCCTTTCTTTCTTTTCTTTCTCTCCTTCCTTCCTTCCTTCTTTCCTTTGTCTCTCTCTCTCTCTTTCTTCTCTCTCTCTCTCTTTTTTTTTTTTTTGAGACGGAGTCTCGCTCTGTCGCCCAGGCCAGAGTGCAGATCTCAGCTCACTGCAAGCTCCACCTCCCAGGTTCACGCCATTCTCCCGCCTCAGCCTCCCAAGTAGCTGGGACTACAGGCGCCTGCCACCTCACCCGGCTAGTTTTTGTATTTTTTAGTAGAGACGGGGTTTCACTGTGTTAGCCAGGATGGTCTCGATCTCTTGACCTCGTGATCTGCCCGTCTCTGCCTCCCAAAGTGCTGGGATTACAGGCTTGAGCCACCGCGCCCGGCCGAAATAATTTTTAATTGGGGTGGCAACTTAAATGCAATTAAACTAACTCGTGTCACAAGAGTAATCTTTACATAATCTGTATGTAGTTCTAATCTGTATATAGTCTTGGAGGTTATGATTTGCCACAGGTTGATCACATACATTTAAGGATCATATTATTAAATAATATATGCACAGACGTGGAGAGAATTAGTTTTTACTAAAACATTTATCAGAAATTTTAATACTCTGCATAACCAGTATTAGCATTATAAATTAGCCACTTTTAAAATGAGAAAACTGTGTCACTCTTAACTTTTTTATTTTTATTTTTTTTTATTTTTATTTTTTTGAGGTGGAGTCTCGCTCTGTCGCCCGGACTGGAGTGCAGTGGCCGGATCTCAGCTCACTGCAAGCTCCGCCTCCCGGGTTTACGCCATTCTCCTGCCTCAGCCTCCCGAGTAGCTGGGACTACAGGCGCCCGCCACCTCGCCCGGCTAGTTTTTGTATTTTTAGTAGAGACGGGGTTTCACTGTGTTAGCCAGGATGGTCTCGATCTCCTGACCTCGTGATCCGCCCGTCTCGGCCTCCCAAAGTGCTGGGATTACAGGCTTGAGCCACCGCGCCCGGCCACTCTTAACTTTTTTATAAGCCATTGAGTAAAACATTAACTCCTGGATTTCAGCTTCACTTTTAACTTGCAGACTAAATTTCTTTCACAGTTATGTCAGACACACCCAAGTCAATCCCAACCCCCTTGTTACCTTGGGAAGACAGTGCTGAAAAAGGAGATCTTCCACCTGAACAGTGTTCTCTTATTTGAAGTAAATCTTTTTGAGAATTTCTGTTTACTTGATTTCCTTTCACAATAAATTGACAGAGAAAACTACTAATGATTTTTTTTTTTTTTTTTTTGAGACAGAGTTTTGTTCTTGTTGCCCAGGCTGCAGTGTAATGGCACAATCTCGGCTCACTGCAACCTCCGCCTCCCAGGTTCAAGTGGTTATCCTGCCTCAGCCTCCTGAGTAGCTGGGATTACAGGTGTGTGCCACCACGCCCGGCTACTTTTGAATTTTAGTAGACATGGAATTTCACCATGTTGGCTAGGCTGGTCTTGAATTCCTGACTTGAGGTGATCCACCTGCTTCGGCCTCCCAGAGAGCTGGGATTACAGGCATGAGCCACCACGCCCAGCTAATTTTATATTTTTAGTAGAGACGGTGTTTCTGTAATGTTGGTCAGGCTGGTCTTGAACTCCTGACCTCAGGTGATCTGCCCACCTCAGCCTCCCAAAGCACTGGGATTACAGGCATGAGCCACCATGCCTGCCCTGATATTTTTGAACGATTATGAAAATGAGTATACAGCATTTAAACCTTAGACTGATTTTAAATATATCAATTTCTTTTAAACTCAATATAATGTTAATATTACTATAGCACTTATTAGCGTTTCTGGAGGTTGGTCTTGAGATAAGATTAAAAATGACAGTTGTTGATTTTCTGAGGTAATATACCCAAGAAAATATTTGTATGTCTACATGAATCTAAACTATTCTGTCTTCTTCCGTTCCTCATTTTGCTTTAGTTAAATAATCTTTCATATTTTGTAAGTGTTTTGCCCATGGGCTTGTGTGGCCTTGAAGTCACCAGAATAACTAGGACTCAAATTCAGACCAACCAGGAGGACTATCTTTTTGTGCCTTGAGTTAGCCATGGTCCTGGATCCAGCAAAAAGAATAATTATGATGGTCAGAGTAAGATGAGCAATTGCAATGTAATATTCTGTAATATTGTATACTGTAATGTATTCATCTGCCCCCTTGTTTACTCACAGTTTGCTTATTTGCCACCGTAAGAAATGCTACAATAAAAATTCGTGTAATCACCCCTTCAATTTCAGTTGTTTTTATTTCTGTGGGTCAGATTATAGGGAAGGGATTGGTAGATCAAGGATGGATGTTATTTTAAAATTTTTAATAGGTGTTGTCAGAATCAGGTCCCAAAGAACAACATATCCTCTGGCCCTGCAATAGATCCTATGATGCTACTTCATTGTATGCTTCTTTGATGAGTATAAATCTCACTTGCTCCCAGATTTGCTTCTTTGAGAGTTTTCATATTGTTAGCTCATTTTTCTATAGGATTATTTATCTTTATGCCCCCCTTTTTCTTTTCTTTAGTTAAGGTCTGGCTCTATCGCCCAGGCTGGAGTATTGTGGCACAATCTTGGCTCACTGCAACCTCCACCACCCAGGCTCAAGCCATCCTCCCCCTCAGCTTCCCAAGTAGCTGGGACTATAGGCATGCGCCACCATGCCTGGCTATAGTTTTCTTTTCTTTTCTTTTCTTTGTTTTTTTTTTTTTTTTTTTGAGACAGAGTCTCACACTGTTGCCCAGTCTGGAGTGCAATGGCGCGATTCCGCTCACTGCAACCGCCGCCTCCTGGGTTCAAGCGATTCTCCTGCCTCAGCCTCCCGAGTAGCTGGGACTACAGGCGCACACCACCATGCCCAGCTAATTTTTGTATTTTTAGTAGAGACGGGGTTTCACAATGTTGGCCAGGATGGTCTCAATCTCTTGACTTCATGATCCGCCCACCTCAGCCTCCCAAAGTGCTGAGATTACAGGCATGAGCCACTAGTGCCCGCCCTAGTTTTCTGTTTTTTGTAGACAGGATTCATCATGTTGCCCAGGCTAGTCTTGAAATTCTGAGCTCAAGTAATCCACCTACTTTGGCCTCCCAAAGTACTGGGATTACAGGCGTGAGCCGTCGCACCTGGCTATTTTATATTAGTGTATTTTTAATATAAAAGCTAAATAGTTAGACCAATAATTGCCTTCTAATTATAGCCAATTTGGTCACACACAAAATTTATTGCATAAATTTATCCTTCATGAATTTTATAGTTACACGTAGTTAGGCATGAGCGAGGCAGGTGAGGGCTCTCTGCCCACCCACTAGGAATGTCAGGTAATAGTTTGGCAGTTTTGACATTGCCTCTTGAAAAATGATAATTCTGCCAGGTGCAGTGGCTCACGCCTGTAATCCCAGCACTTTGGGAGGCCAAGACAGGCGGATCATTTGAGGTCAGGAGTTCAAGACCACCCTGACCAACATGATGAAACTTTGTCTCTGCTAAAAATACAAAAATTAGCCAGGCATGGTGGCATATGCCTGTAGTCCCAGCTACTCGGGAGGCTGAGACAGGAGCATTGCTTGAACCTGGGAGGTAGAGGTTGCAGTGAGCTGAGATCATACCATGGCACTCCAGCCTAGGTGACAGAGCGAAACTCCATCTGAAAAAAGAGGCCGGGCGCGGTGGCTCAAGCCTGTAATCCCAGCACTTTGGGAGGCCGAGATGGGTGGATCACGAGTTCAGGAGATCGAGACCATCCTGGTCTACACGGTGAAACCCTGTCTCTACTAAAATATACAAAAAACTAGCAAGGTGAGATGGCGGGCACCTGTAGTCCCAGCTACTCGGGAGGCTGAGGCAGGAGAATGGCGTAAACCCGGGAGGCGGAGCTTGCAGTGAGCCAAGATCGCGCCACTGCACTCCAGCCTGGGCGACAGAGTGAGACTCCGGCTCAAAAAAAAAAAAAAAAAGAAAGAAAAAAGATAATTCCAAGGAGGGAGAATATCCTGATGGTCCATACCTGTTAACATTAAAAGTGTTAACTGAATGCCGGCCCAGGGAAAAGCAGCTTCTTGGCCATGTGTGTTAAGAGACAAAATGGTGACATGACTTACCAGGGGCACATGCCACCAGAAAAAGGAAAAAAGCCTCAGATGGGCATGTGCATAACTCCCTAAACATGTTGCATGTGCCTAATTCCAAAGGGTAAGGAAAGCACTGTGCATTTGGGGAGCCCACCCTAAAGGAAGAATCATGGGGAAGAGGTGAGTCTATAAAGTCCTAGGATCAAGGTTAAGGTCTTTTTTTTTTTTTTTTTGAGACTAAGTCTTGCTCTGTTGCCCAGGCTGGAGTGCAGTGGCATGATCTCGGCTCACTGCAACCTCCACCTCCCAGGTTCAAATGATTCTCCTGCCTCAGCCTCCCGAGTAGCTGGGATTACAGGTGCATGCCAACGCGTCCAGCTAATTTTTGTATTTTTAGTAGAGACGGAGTTTCACCATATTGGCCAGGATGGTCTTGATCTCCTGACCTCATGATCCACCCTCCTTCGCCTCCCAAAGTGCTGGGATTACAGGTGTGAGCCACTGCAACCGGCCAAAGACTCTTTTTTGGGGGGGAGGGGGGAGGGGTCTTTTCTCTCTTGGACCTTCAGGCATATGTTTGGCTCTCTTCCAAGTGAATTTTCCTTTCTTTACTGTTCTAAAGCCTTTTAAAATAAACTTCCACTCGTGCTCTGAAACTTGCCTCAGTCTCTTTTTCTGCTTCCCCTCAGTTGAATTCTTTCTTCTGAGAAGTCACGGGCTGAAGTTGCTGTGGACACCTATGAATATGCCACTGGTAATGGGGTAATTCAGATCTCTGTCACCACTGACTTTGTCACAACTTATTTAGACCTTTGACAACATGCTTTGACTTGCTGCTTTGTCCTATGCTTTCTTTAAGAAAAAAAAATCACTTTAGGGACCAATATTTATCACATAATATTCCTTCTCATACAAAGTTATTCTCTTTTGCTTTTAACTTGCCTTACCAAAACTGTATCTTCATACTAATAACTTTCTTCACATCTCTCTATCCTATTGGTTCTTTTCCTTTTTTTTTTTATTTGAGACGGAGTCTCACTCTGTCTGCCAGGCTGGAGTGCCATGGCACCATCTTGGCTCACTTCAACCTTCTCCTCCCAGGTTCAAGCAATTCTCTTGAGCCTCAGCCTCCCGAGTAGCTGGGACTACAGATGCCTGCCACCACACCCAGCTAATTTTTGTATTTTAGTAGAGACAGAGGTTTCACCATGTTAGCAAGGCTGGTCTTGAACTCCTGACCTTGTGATCCACCTGCCTCCCAAAGTGCTGGGATTACAAGCGTGAGCCACCACACCTGGCCTATGTAGAGTTTTTATAAAATTTTAAATGCCAAAAACAAACATTTATGTTCAGTAATTTGTATTTCGGTTCTTTAATCTTATTTAGTACCAACCAAGACATTTAGTATCTATTAATTAAGTCACATAATGGTAAGATGTCAGATTACATGAAAAGTCTTTTTATGTCTACCCCATTTACATTTACCTAATTGATTTTTTTTTTTTTTTTTTTTTTTGAAACAGAGTCTCGCTCTGTCACCCAGGCTGGAGTGCATGCAGTGGCACGATCTCGGATCACTGCAAGCTCCGCCTCCTGGGTTCACACCATTCTCCTGCCTCAGCCTCCCGAGTAGCTGGGACTACAGGTGCCCACCACCACCATCACCATGTTAGCCAGGATGGTCTTGATCTGACCTCATGATCCGCCCACCTCAGCCTCCCAAAGTGCTGGGATTATAGGTGTGAGCCACCATGCCTGGCCCTAATTCATTTATTTTTAACAATTATACTGAAATTCTGAAAACTGAGCTATTAGACAAAGTCACTATTTGAAGTTATTCATGTATCTGATGTGTGATCAATATCGAGAATATACAGAAAATTCCTAATACTCAACAAGAAAGCAAACAACGAGACCAAAAGGGTAAATGAATTAAATAGCCATTTATCCAAATAAGTTTTTTTTTTTTTTTTTTTTTTTTGAGACGGAGTCTTGCTCTGTCGCCCGGGCTGGAGTGCAGTGGCCAGATCTCAGCTCACTGCAAGCTCCGCCTCCCGGGTTTACGCCATTCTCCTGCCTCAGCCTCCCGAGTAGCTGGGACTACAGGCGCCCGCCACCTCGCCCGGCTAGTTTTTTGTATTTTTTAGTAGAGACGGGGTTTCACCGTGTTAGCCAGGATGGTCTCGATCTCCTGACCTCGTGATCCACCCGTCTCGGCCTCCCAAAGTGCTGGGCCAAATAAGTTTTTTTTTTTGTTTTTTTTTTTGTTTTCTTTGAGACAGCATCTGGCTCTGTCACCCAGGCTAGAGTGCAGCAGCACAATCTTGGCTCACTGCAACCTCTGCTTCCAGGGTTCAAGCAATTCTCTGACTCAGCCTCCCGAGTAACTGGGATTACAGGTGCATACCACCACGTACAGCTAATTTTTATATTTTTAGTAGAGATGAGGATTCACCATGTTGACGAGGCTGGTCTCGAACTCCTGACCTCAGGTGATCCACCTGCCTCAGCCTCCCAAAGTGTTGGGATTACAGGCATGAGCCACTGCAACCGGCCCAAGATTTTTTCATGCTCCAGTGCTTACTGGTGCATGAAAAAATCTCAACATCATTAGGAATATGCACATCAAAACTAAAATGAGATTACCAACTCACCCATTAGGATGGCTATTAAACAAAAGACAGAAAATAACAAGTGTTTACAAGGATAAAAAGAAATAGGAACCTGGCCTGGTGCAGTGGCTCACGCCTGTAATCCTAGCACTTTGGAAGGCCAAGACAGGCAGATTGCCTGAGCTCAGGAGTTCGATACCTGCCTGGGCAACATGGTGAAATGCCATCTCTACTAAAATACAAAATAATTAGACACTGTTCTCCAGCCTGGGCAACAGAGCAAGACTCTGTCTCCAAAAAAAGAAAAAAAGAAATGGAAACTCTTATGCCCTATTGATGAGGGTGTAAAGTGGTACAGCCACTGTGGAAAAAATTAGAGTAGTTCCTCAAAAAAATTAAATATATAGCACTTTGGGAGGCTGAGGCGAGGGGATCTCTTGAGCCCAGGAGTTTGAGACCAGTCTGGGCAACCTCTACAAAATATACAAAAATTAGCTGGCTGTGGTGGCATGCACCTGTACTTTATGGTCCTAAGTTGAAATTTTTTTTTATTTTTTTGAGATGGAGTTTTGCTCTTGTTGCCCAGGCTGGAGTGCAGTGGCATGATTCTCCTGCCTTAGCCTCCTGAGTAGCTGGGATTACAGGCATACACCACCACGCTTGGCTAATTTTGTATTTTCAGTAGAGACAGCGCTTCTCCATGTTGTTCAGGCTGGTCTCGAGCTCCTGACCTTCTGACCTCAGGTGATCCACCCGCCTCGGCCTCCCAAAGTGCTGTGATTACAGGCGTGAGCCACCACGCCCAGCCAGACTTTTTGAGTCTTGCTCTGTCTCCTAGGCTGGAGTGCAGTGGCGAGATCTCAGCTCACTGCAACCTCCGCCTCCCGGATTCAAGTGATTCTCCTGCCTCAGCCTCCTAAGTAGCTGGGATTACAGGCACCTGCCACCACACCCAGCTAATTTTTGTATTTTTGGTAGAGACGTGTTTCACCATGTTGGTCAGGCTGGTCTTGAATTCCTGACCTCAAGTGATCCGCCCGCCTCAGTCTCCCAAAGTGCTGGGATTACAGGCATGAGCCACTGCTCCTTGAAGTCTTGATAATGTTATGATAATGTTAGCAGTGGCACAGATCCAAGTTTTCCCAAGTTACCAGCACTGTATTCATATCAGTCCATAGCAACTTCAGCCCTTGCCTCAGAAGGCTGCTCAGGAGGCCGAGGTGGGAGAATTGCTTGTACCCTAGAGGTCGAGACTGCAGTGAGCTGTGGTCTCACCACTGCACTCCTGCCTGGGCAACAGAGAGAGACCCTGTCTCCAAAAAAAAAGAGAAAAACATTAAACCTACAACTACCATCTGATTAAACAATTCCATTTCTGAGTATATACTTAAAAGAATTGAAAGAAGGGACTCAAACACTCATGTTTATAGCAGCGTTATTCATAATACCGAAAACATGGAGGCAACCCCAGTGTCTACAGATAGATGAATGGGTAAGCAAAATGTGGTATATACATACAGTGGAATATTATTAGGCCTTAAAAATGAAGGACATTCTGCAACAGGCTACAATGTGGATGAACTTTGAGCACATAATGCTAAGTGATATATTCCAGTCACAAAAAAGACAAATACTATATGATTCCACTTATACAAGGTACTTAAAGTAGTCAAAATCATAGACACAGTAGAATTATGGTTTTTAGCAGAAAAGAAGAATGGGGAGTTAATTGTTTAATGGGTATAGATTTTCATTATGACAGGATGAAAAGAATTCTAAAGACTGGTGGTGGTGACAGTTGCAAAACATTATGAATGTATTTAATACCACTGAACAGTACACCTTAAAATGTCTAAGATGGGGGCCAGGCGCGGTGACTCACGCCTGTATTCCTAGCACTATTCCCAGCACTTTGGGAGGCTGAGGCAGGCTAATCACAAGGTCAAAGAGTGCGAGACCAGCCTGGCCAACATAGTGAAACGCCATCTCTACTAAAAGTACGAAAATAAAAAAAAAAATTAGCCGGTTGTGGTGGTGGGCGCCTGTAATACCGGCTACTTGGGAGGCTGAGGCAGAAAAATCGCTTGAACCCAGGAGTCGGAGGTTGCAATGAGCCAAAATCATGCCACTGTACTCCAGCCTGGGTGACAGTGCGAGACTCGTCTCAAAAAAGAAAAAAAAGGGCCGGGCGCGGTGGCTCAAGCCTGTAATCCCAGCACTTTGGGAGGCCGAGACGGGCGGATCACGAGGTCAGGAGATCGAGACCATCCTGGCTAACACGGTGAAACCCCGTCTCTACTAAAAATACAAAAAACTAGCCGGGCGAGGTGGCGGGCGCCTGTAGTCCCAGCTACTCAGGAGGCTGAGGCAGGAGAATGGCGTGAAACCTGGGAGGCAGAGCTTGCAGTGAGCTGAGATCCGGCCACTGCACTCCAGCCCGGGCGACAGAGCAAGACTCCGTCTCAAAAAAAAAACAAAAAAAAAAGAGAAAAAGGCTGGGCGCAGTGGCTCACACCTGTAATCCCAGCACTTTGGGAGGCTGAGACGGGCAGATCACAAGGTCAGGAGATAGAGACCATCCTGGCCAACATGGTGAAACCCCATCTCTACTAAAAATACAAAAAATTAGCCAGGCGTGGTGGCGGGCACCTGTACTCTCAGCTACTCGGGAGGCTGAGGCAGAAGAATGGCTTGAACCCAGGAGGCGAAGCTTGCAGTGAGCTGAGATCACGCCATTGCACTCCAGCCTGGGCAACACAGTGAGACTCCATCTCAAAAAAAAAAAAAAGGTCTAAGACAGCAAATTTATTTTATGTGTCTTTTGCCACAGAAGGGGTTTCCCAGAACACTCCTCCAGTTGCTGCTTGACAGGCTTCTAACCAGCCTACATCTAACAGGATATAGACCCTTGGGAGTCTAAGTGGAAGTTTGGCACTTTCCAAGTCTCCCCCTGGCTCGCTCCATGTCTACAGATTCTTTCTTAAAAAAAAAAAACTGTTTCCACACATAGAGTGCCCCAGTTTTCACAGCTCCCAAGTAAGAGACTCCATCCTAAACCATCTAAAATTGGGAACTGAAAGGACTTGGCATTCACTAGTCTCTCTAGATCACAGAACAAACAGGTGGGTTGCTTGTTTGCTTTTTGGTGTTTTGTTTTTGTTTTTGTTTTTTTGTTTTTGAGACGGAGTTTCACTCTTGTTGCCCAGGCTGGAGTGCAATGATGCGATCTGGGCTTGCCGTAATCTCCGCCTCCCGGGTTCAAGCAATTCTCCTGTCTCAGGCTCCTGAGTAGCTGGGATTACAGGCATGTGCCACCACAGCCAGGTAATTTTGTATTTTTAGTAGTGACAAGGTTTCTCCATGTTGGTCAGGCTGGTCTCGAACTCCCAACCTCAGGTCACCCGTCCATCCCAGCCTTCCAAAGTGCTGGGATTACAGGCGTGAGCCACTGCCGCCGGCCAAGAGGTGGTTTTATTTTTATTTTATTTTATTTTTTTTTGAGTCGGAGTCTGGCTCTGTCACCCAGGCTGGAATGCAGTGGCTGGATCTCCACGCACTGCAAGCTCCGCCTCCCGGGTTCACGCCATTCTCCTGCCTCAGCCTCCCGAGTAGCCGGGACTACAGGCGCCAGCCACCTCGCCCGGCTAGTTTTTTGTATTTTTTAGTAGAGACGGGTTTTCACCGTGTTAGCCAGGATGGTCTCGATCTCCTGACCTCGTGATCCACCTGTCTCGGCCTCCCAAAGTGCTGGGATTACAGGCTTGAGCCACCGCGCCCGGCCAAGAGGTGGTTTTAAACTGATACACGAACACTGCCATTGTTTACATCTCAGGATCAGTGCAGCGAATGGTCTAAAGTGCACACCTCTCAGTTTCTCTCTGGAAGTGTCTGTCTGCACACTTTTTCGGCTGCGGTTTGAGAATCTATCCTGCACCTGGAAACCAGTGGGGTAGAAAAGCAATAGACCTATGGAAGCCTGAACGGGAGCTTAGGCATTTCCTGTGCTTTTCCCCCTCAGTTTGCTTGAGCAATAAAGCCAGGTATGTAGATGCTCCCTGAAGGAGCATTAAGTGCCATAACTTCTACGGCTCCCTCCCAAGGGGTTGCCTCTATAACCCCCTAGCTCTAAGTTGATTAAGCTCAGCATTCCTGAGTCTCCCTAGACCACAGAAAACAAAGATGTGGACATTCAGTGATGCCGCGTCCAGCAGAGAATCAGAGGATGCAATTTGAAGGAGAGTGCAGGCATTTGCTACAGATACACTCCCTGACTTAATGCAGAGAGACTTGGAGATAAACTCCTCTCGGCTTCACCCTGAGGATAAAATGAAGTGGAAGACAAATCTAACGTCCCAATCTTTCCAGCTACATCTAGAGGGACTGGCTTCTATCGTACCTGACTCAGAGGACTGCCAGGTCTTGGCACATCCTAATCTCCTAGGGGTCACTAAAAACAGAGACTGCAGTTTGGACAAACACAAAAATGTGAGAGGCACCTTACACATATTGGTTAGGCTCTTCTATGTAAGGCCAGTGTGAAAAACTGAGTGAGGCTATCTTCTTATTAATACACAGAAACCAACATAGAGATACAAGGAAAATGAAGAAACAGGGAAATATGTTCCAAATCATAGAACAAAATTAATTTCCAGAAATCAACCCTACTGAAATGGAGATAATGTGATTTACCCAACAGGCAATTCAAAAGAATCATCACAAAGATGCTCACCAAGGTGAGGAAAGCAATGCATGAACAACCTTGAGAATTTCAATAAACAGAAAGTATAAAAAAGTACCAAACAGAAATCTTAGGGATGGCCAGGTAGGGAGGCTCACGCCTGTAATCCCAGCACTTTGGGAGGCCCAAGCGGGTGGATCACCTGAGGTAAGGAGTTTGAGAGCAGCCTGGCCAACATGGTGAAACCCCATCTGTACTAAAAATACAAAAAATTAGCTGGGCGTGGTGACTTGCACCTGTAATCCCAGCTACTTGGGAGGCTGAGCAGGAGAACTGCTTGAACCTGGAGGCGGAGGTTGCACTGAGCCAAGATCGTGCCATTGCACTCCAGCCTAGGTGACAGAGCAAGACTCTGAGAAAGAAAAGAAAGAAAGAAAGAGAGAAAGGGAGAAAGGGAGAAAGGGAGAAAGGGAGAAAGAAAGAAAGAAAGAAAGAAAGAAAGAAAGAAAGAAAGAAAGAAAGAAAGAAAGAAAGAAAGAAAGAAAGAAAGAAAGAAAGAAAGGGCGCGGTGGCTCAAGCCTGTAATCCCAGCACTTTGGGAGGCCGAGACGGGCGGATCACGAGGTCAGGAGATCGAGACCATCCTGGCTAACACGGTGAAACCCCATCTCTACTAAAAATACAAAAAAAACTAGCCGGGCGAAGTGGCGGGCGCCTGTAGTCCCAGCTACTCGGGAGGCTGAGGCAGGAGAATGGCGTAAACCCGGGAGGTGGAGCTTGCAGTGAGCTGAGATCAGGCCCCTGCACTCCAGTCCGGGCGACAGAGCGAGACTCCGCCTCAAAAAAAAAAAAAAGAAAGAAAGAAAGAGAGAGAGAGAGAAAGAGAGAAAGAGAGAAAGAGAGAGAGAGAAAGAAAGAAAGAAAGAAAGAAAGAAAGAAAGAAAGAAAAAGAAAGAAAGAAAAGAAGGAAAGAAAGAAAGAGAAAAAGAAAGAAAGAGACGGGAGGGAGGGAGGAAGGAAGGAAGGAAAGATTGGGGCTGAAGAGTACAGTAAATGAACTGAAAAATGCAATAAACGGGTTCAGTATCAGACTAGAGCAAGCAGAAGAAAGGATCAACAAACTCAGAAATAGGTAATTGGAAATCATCCAGTCTGAAGAGCAAAATAACATAAAATAGTGAAGACAGCATAAGGGACTTTTGGAACACCATCAAGATTGCCAAAGGGTCAGAAGGATAAAAGAGAAGGAGACAGAGAACTTATATAAAGAAATAATGGCAGAAAACTTCCCAAGCCTGGGAAAGGAAATAGAAATCCAGATCGAAGAAGCCAAAAGGACACCAAATAGGAGAAATCAAAAGAAACCCACACAGAGTTGCATTATAATCAAATTTTCAAAAGTTAAACACCAAGATAGAATCTTTAAAGGAGCAAGGAAAAAGTGACTTCTTATGTTCACTTATGTACAAGGTCACCTTAATAAGATAATCAGTGGATTTTTCCGCAGAAATCTTGCAGGCCAGAAGGGAGTGGGATGATATATTGTTAGAGAGAAAACAACTGCCATGTGAGAATACTACACTCAGATAACCTGTATTTCATAAATGAAGGAGAAATTAAGACTTTCTCAGACAAACAAAAGTTGAAGGTGTTTAACACTTCTATATCTGCACTACAAGAAATGCTAAAGAAAATTCTTCAAGCTGAAGGAAAAGGTCATTTATTAGTAACATGAAAACATATGAAAGTATATAAAACTGGCCAGGCGAGCTGGCTCACACCTGTAATCCCAGCACTTTGGAAGGCCAAGGCAGCCAGATCACTTGAGGTCAGAAGTCCAAGACCATCCTGGCCAACATGGTGAAACCCTGTCTCTACTAAAAATACAAAAATTAGCTAGGCGTGGTGGCACACGCCTGTAATCCAGCTACTCGGGAAGCTGAGGCAGGAGATTCGCTTGAACCCGCAAGGCGAGGTTGCAGTGAGCAGAGATCGCACCACCACATTCCAGCCTGTGTGACAGAATGAGACTCTATCTTAAAAAAAACCCAAAAAAACGAAAACGAACTTACAGGTAAAAAATAAGTACCTTGTCAAATTCACAACGCTCTAATACTGTAACGGTGAGGTGTAAATCAATTCTATCTCTAGTTTGAAGATTAAAAGACAAAACTGGAGGCCAGGTGCAGTGGCTCACGCCTATAATCCCAGCACTTTGGAAGGCCCAGGCAGGCGGATCATGAGGTCAGGAGTTGAAGACCAGCCTGGCCAGCATGATGAAACCCCATCTCTACTAAAACTACAAAAAATTAGCTGGGCATGATGGCATGTACCTGTAGTCCCAGCTACTTGGGAGGCTGAGGCAGGAGAATTGCTTGAACCTGGAAAGTGGAGGTTGCAGTGAGCCGGGATTGTACCATTGCACTCCAGTCTGGGCAACAGAGCGAGACTCCGTCTCAAAAAAAAAAAAAAAAGACAAAACACCCATAATTTGTTAATTGACACAAATTACATGTAAACTGTGACATCAAACATAAAACTTTTCTTCCTCCAAGATGGCAGATTAGAGCATGCCTCAGCCACTTGGGAATAGCATGATAGTGCATAAAGATAAACTCTGCGCACTTTATTTCAAGAAGAAAAATGGAAATCCACTGGAATCACGAACGATAACCCAGAACCTGGGGAAAGGAGTGGGAGCAATCAGCCCCTGCGGCAGTGGCCAGCTGATAAAAGTGAGTGAAACCCAAGCACATGAAAGAGAGAGAGAGACTCCGTGACTCACCTTTCCATTGGGAATCAAAGCAACCCAGTTTAAGGGAGACCACTTTGTGTCTCTCAAGGCCTGAAGCTAACTTGAGGAGAGGTTTGGAGATGCTAGAAGGAAATACACTTGGAAAAGCTGATTGAATTACTCCACAATGTACACGTGTCATTGTATACACATCGCGATGAATACAGTGTACACATTAAATTGTACCCCATAAATACATGCAATTATTACTTAATTAAAAATAAAATAAATATATAAAAAATATACAGTAGATCCTGGAAATGTAATATAAGGAATAATTAATAATAAAGGTTTGGGGTCAGGCACAGTGGCTCACGCCTGTAATCCCAGCACTTTGGGAAGCTGAGGCGGGCAGATCACCAGGTCAGGAGTTTGAGATAAGCGTGACCAACATGGTGCAACCCGTCTGTACTAAAAATACAAAAATTAACCAGGCATGGTGGCGGGCACCTGTAATCTCAGTTACTCAGGAGGCTGAGGCAGGAGAATTGCTTGAACCCAGGAGGCAGAGGTTGCAGTGAGCCTAGATCGCATCATTGCATTCCAGCCTGGGCGACAGGGCGAGAGTCCGTCTCAAAAAAAAAAAAAAAAAAAATTAGCCAGGCGCAGTGGCTCACGCCTGTAATCCCAGCAATATAGGAGGCCAAGGCAGTCAGATTACAAGGTCAGGAGTTTAAGACCAGCCTGGCCAATACGGTGAAACCTCATCTCTACTAAAAGTACAAAAATTAGCTGGGCATGGTGGCAGGCACCTGAAGTCCCAGCTACTCTGGAGGCTGAGGCAGGAGAATCACTTGAACCTGGAAGGTGGAGGTTGCAGTAAGCCGAGGTCGTGCCAGTGCACTCCAGCCTGGCGACAGAGCAAGACTCTGTCTCAAAAAAGAAAAAAAACGAAAAAGAAAAAGAAAAAATAAATTAAAAAAATAAGGGTGGGCGCGGTGGCTCATGCCTGTAATCCCAGCACTTTGGGAGGCTGAGGTGGGCAGATCACGAGGTCAGGAGATCGAGACCCTCCTGGCTAACACGGTGAAACCCCGTCTCTACTAAAAATACAAAAAAATTAGCCGGGTGTGGTGGCGGGCGCCTGTAGTCCCAGCTACTCGGGAGGCTGAGGCAGGACAATCCCTTGAACCCAGGAGGTGGAGATTGCAGTGAGCCAAGATCGTGCCACTGTACTCCAGTAGCCTGGTGACAAAAAAAAAAAAAAAAATATCAAAAACGATGGACAGCCCATCCTGCGAACTACAGAGTTTGTGAACAGATATATATTGGGTTCAGCTGGGCGCGGTGGCTCAAGCCTGTAATCCCAGCACTTTGGGAGGCCGAGACGGGCGGATCACGAGGTCAGGAGATCGAGACCATCCTGGCTAACCCGGTGAAACCCCATCTCTACTAAAAAATCCAAAAAACTAGCCGGGCGAGGTGGCGGGCACCTGTAGTCCCAGCTACTCGGGAGGCTGAGGCAGGAGAATGGAGTGAACCCAAAAGGCGGAGCTTGCAGTGAGCTGAGATCCGGCCACTGCACTCCAGTTTGGGCGACAGAGCGAGACTCCATCTCAAAAAAAAAAAAATGGCCGGGCGCGGTGGCTCAAGCCTGTAATCCCAGCACTTTGGGAGGCCGAGACGGGCGGATCACGAGGTCAGGGTATCGAGACCATCCTGGCTAACACAGTGAAACCCTGTCTCTACTAAAAATACAAAAAACTAGCCGGGCGAGGTGGCGGGCGCCTGTAGTCCCAGCTACTCGAGAGGCTGAGGCAGGAGAATGGCGTAAACCCAAAAGGCGGAGCTTGCAGTGAGCTGAGATCCGGCCACTGCACTCCAGTTTGGGCGACAGAGCGAGACTCCATCTCAAAAAAAAAAAAAATGGCCGGGCGCGGTGGCTCAAGCCTGTAATCCCAGCACTTTGGGAGGCCGAGACGGGCGGATCACGAGGTCAGGGTATCGAGACCATCCTGGCTAACACAGTGAAACCCTGTCTCTACTAAAAATACAAAAAACTAGCCGGGCGAGGTGGCGGGCGCCTGTAGTCCCAGCTACTCGAGAGGCTGAGGCAGGAGAATGGCGTAAACCCGGGAGGCGGAGCTTGCAGTGAGCTGAGGTCCGGCCACTGTACTCCAGCCTGGGCGACAGAGCGAGACTCTGTCTCAAAAAAAAAAAAAAAAAAAAAAAAAAATATATATATATATATATATATATATGGTTCATAGCGGTGTCATGCACACACACTCCTGTGAGTTTCTGTAAGTTTTTAGAGGACTTTTTTGCCTTTCATTTTGTTGTTGTTTTTTTTTTTTTTTTGAGACGGAGTCTCGCTCTGTCGCCCAGGCTGGAGTGCAGTGGCCGGATCTCAGCTCACTGCAAGCTCCGCCTCCCCGATTTATACCATTCTCCTGCCTCAGCCTCCTGAGTAGCTGGGACTACAGGCGCCCGCCTCGTCGTCCGGCTAGTTTTTTGTATTTTTAAGTAGAGATGGGGTTTCACCGTATTAGCCAGGATGGTCTCGATCTCCTGACCTCGTGATCCGCCCGTCTCGGCCTCCCAAAGTGCTGGGATTACAGGCTTGAGCCACCGCACCCGGCCTGTTTTGTTTTGTTTTTTGGAGACAGAGTCTCACTCTGTCGCTCAGGCTGGAGTGCAGTGGCGTGATCTCAGCTCACTGAAACCTCCGCCTCCCAGGTTCAAGCTATTCTCCTGCCTCAGCCTCCCGAGTAGCTGGGATTACAGGAGCGCACCACCACGCCCAGCTAATATTTATATTTTTAGTAAAGATGGTGTTTCCCCATGTTGGCCAGTCTGGTCTCAAACTCCTGACCTCAAGGGATCCTCCAGCCTCGACCTTCCAAGTGCTGGGATTACAGACAGGAGCCACCATGCCAGGCCTGCCTTGACTTTTGATCTGAGAGTTGCAAACTTCTGTAAAGATGCCCTTGTGGATAAACACAAAATCACAAGACAGCGATTGAACAGAATTTGTGAAGGTCTTCACCTCCAGATCACAAACGGCCCCCTGCATCCCCTCCTGCTGCTGGCACTGCTGGATAGTTGTGACCGCACCATGGAGATGCCCATCCTGAAGGATCCGGATCACCGCAGCCTTCTGTGATGCACAGTCCACGCAGGGGATCCACGAGAAGGTTCTAAACAAAGCCGTAGGCACCATGATGTACCACCGTCACCCTCACCAGGGAGGACCTGGAGAAGTTCAAGGCCCCGAGAGTGATTCTGTGGATAGGCAAGTGGCTACGACAATGTAGACATCAAGGCTGCCAGCAAGCTCCAGATTACTATGTGCAACACCCCTCTGCAGCTGTGGAAGAGGCAGCCGACTCCACTGTCTGCCACATCCTCAATCTGTGCTGGAGGAACACGTGGCTGTACCAGGAACTGTGGGAAGGCACGCAGGTTCAGAGCCTGGAGCAGATCCTCGAGGTGGCCTCGGGAGTGGCCCACATTTGTGGGGAGACGCTAGGCCTCATGGGCTTCAGTCACACAGGGTTGTAGTTCGAACCAAGGCCTTTGGATTCAGCGTCATATTTTATGACCCTTACTTGTAAGACGGGATAGATCAGTCCCAGGGCGTGCAGAGGGGACCCTGATACACCCTGAAGGATTTGCTGTATCAGAGTGACTGCGTCTCCTTGTACTGCAATCTCAGTGAACATAACCACCACCTCGTCATTGACTTTACTATAAAGCAGATGAGGCAGGGAGCATTCCTTGTGAACACAGCCCGTGGTGGCCTGGTGGACGAGAAAGCCTTAGCACAGGCCCTCAAGGAGGACAGGATATGAGGGGCAGCCCTCTACTTGCACAAATCGGAGCCCGTTAGCTTTGCTCAGGCTCCTTTGAAAGATGCGCCAAATCTCATCTGCACTCCGCTGGGACACTGCCTGGGACAGGCAATACACACTGCCTGAGATATGCCCATACACACTGCCTGGGACAGCAAGCAGGCGTCGCTGGAGATGAAGGAGGCAGCTGCCACTGAGATTTGCCGAGCCATCACAGTTCGCATCCCAGAAAGCTTAAGAAACTGTGTGAACAAGGAATTATTTGTCACATAAGCACTTTGGTCAGCAACAGACCAGCAAGCAATTCATCCCGAGCTCAACGGTGCAACATACAGATATCTGCCAGGCATCGTGGGCGTGGCTCAGGAGGACTCCCTGCAGCCATGGAAGGGATCATCCCTGGAGGCGTCCCAATGACTTACAACCTCCTGAGAGTGGCACATCCTTCCCAAGCTCCCTCTCCCAACCAGCCCACAAAACACGGGGACAACTGAGAGCACCCTAATGAGCAATAGCAAAGAATGCCCAAAGGTAATCATTCTGACACACTTGGACCATGAGCCAGTGAAAAATAGATGAACTAAGAAAAAAATTACGGTCTTTTTAACTGATTTTGGACAGAGGCATCATTGATGTTGCAGTGCTAAAACTACAAGAGCTAGACAACTGAAGATGTCGTCTGCTTATGGAATTGCTGAAAGACTAGGATGTGATTTACTAACAACCAACTTCCGTCATTGTGTGTTAAGTTTTTCATCTGTGCATCAAATCACAAATAATAGAGCTTTTTTCTTTATCGGTCCCTGGGCACAGCAGGTCCTGAACAGCGTTCTCTAGAATGTTGCCTTAAGAGTTCAAACATCAGGCCATGCACGGTGGCTCACGCCTGTAATCCCAGCACTTGGGAGCCCAACATAGGTGAATCACCTGAGTTCAGTAGTTCGAGACCAGCCTGGCCAAAATGGTGAAACTCCGTCTCTACTAAAAATATAGAAATTAGCTGGGCGTGGTGGCGAGCGCCTGTAATCCCAGCTACTCGGGAGGCTGAGGTAGGAGAATTGTTTGAACCCGGGAGGTGGAGGTTGCAGTGAGCCAAGATCGTGCCACTATACTCCAGCCTGGGCGACAGAGCAAGACTCTGTCTCAAGGAAAAAAAAAAAAAAAGTTCAAACATCAAAATTAGAAATATTAAGAGGAAAGCTTCATCCTGTGACTCTAGTCCTGTGACTCTAGTCCCTTCAGTCTACAGGGGCTGTTTAACTCTTTTTGCTAGTAGGAAGATCATATTGCTACAAAATGGGGAGAAAATTGTTTGCCTGTGGTAGATACCTGCATACATAGGATTGAAGACAGTACAGGCTCCTATGAGACACGTCTCTCCTCTCACATCTATTTTTTGTTTTGTTTTGAGATGGAATCTTGCTCTGTCACCCAGGCTGGAGTGCAGTGGCGAGATCTGGACTCACTGCAACCTCTGCCTCCCAGGTTCAAGCGATTCTCCTGTGTCTGCCTCCCGAGTACCTAGGATTACAAGCATACGCCATCACGCCCAGCTAATTTTTGTATTTTTAGTAGTGATGGGGTTTCACCATGTTGGCCAGACTGGTCTCGAACTCCCGACCTCCGGTGGTTCGCCTGCCTCAGCCTCCCAAAGTGCAGGGATCACAGGCGTGAGCCACTGCGCCCGGCCCCACGCTTACCTCTGAATTGCATACTGAGTGGGGAAGTTAGTCATGAGTTCAGTAAAACCCTCTGATGATGCAAAAAAAAAAAAGTATTATGTTTCACAAGCTGTTTGTACTCAAAATACATTTTCTCAGTTTCAGATCCTTTCCTGTTTTATTGAGTGGAAAGTCTTGAACTCAAAGTGTTCAGGAAAAATAATGTTGCATTTCCTTATGTCTCTGTAAACACTTTTAATGGTAACTTGTCATACTGTCTATGAACAAACTCTTTTTTTTTTTTTTTTGAGACGAAGTCTCACTCTGTCGCCCAGGCTGGAGTGCAGGGGCCGGATCTCAGCTCACTGCAAGCTCCTCCTCCCGGGTTTACGCCATTCTCCTGCCTCAGCCTCCCGAGTAGCTGGGACTACAGGCGCCCGCCACCTTGCCTGGCTAATTTTTTGTATTTTTTTAAGAGAGACGGGGTTTCATGGTGTTAGCCAGGATGGTCTCGATCTCCGGACCTCATGATCCGCCCGTCTCGGCCTCCCAAAGTGCTGGGATTACAGGCTTGAGCCACCGCGCCTGGCCAACAAACCCATTTTTTTTTAGACATTAATAAAATCTTCTTTTCTTCATGTGGCATTTTATACAAGAACACTTCAGATGTATTAGATTTGACTGATTTTTAACAAATCCTATTAGATTTATATCAACTAGTTACATGTTCTATTCATAGACTTTTGTGAATCATTGCCTTTTTGTTTAAAAAGATGGCCTATTTTCCAGGCACGGTGGCTCATGCCTATAATCCCATCTCTTGGGGAGGCCGAGGCGGGCGGATCACCTGAGATCGGGAGTTCAAGACCAGTACGACCAACATGGAGAAACCTTGTCTCTACTAAAAACACAAAATTAGCCAGGCATGGTAGTGCATGCCTGTAATCCCAGCTACTTGGGAGGCTGCGGCAGGAGAATCACTTGAACTTGGGAGATGGAGGCTGTGGTGAGCCGAGATCGCGCCATTGCACTCCAGCCTGCCTGGGCAACACGAGCAAAATTCCAACTCAAAAAAAAAAAAGATGGTCTATTTCGAGCCTTTGCATAGGTACACTCCTGTTCTTGTGACAAAAGAAAAACTTTAAAATTGCCCCAAACAAAAATAATGGCTATCAGAAATATGTTTTATTTAATTTTAATTTCTTTTTTTTTGAGATGGAGTCTTTGCTGTGTTGCTAAGGCTTGAATGCAGTGGCATGATCTCGGCACACTGCAACCTCCGCCTCCCAAGTTCAAGCAGTTCTCCTGTCTCGGCCTCCTGAGTAGCTGGTATCACAGATGCCCGCCACCACGCCTGGCTAATTTTTGTATTTTTAGTAGAGATGGGGTTTCACTATGTTGCCCAGGCTGGTCTCAAACTCCTGACCTCAGGTGATCCACCCACCTCAGCCTCACAAAGTGCTGGGATTACAGGCGTGAGCCACCGTGCCTGGCCCAGTTAATAGTTTCAACTATGCAAATCATTACATTAGATTCCCACTCACCATTCTCATTGCCAGCATTTCTGAACTTAAGTTGGCTCTGGAAATTCTCCAACCATAGTGAATCCTATTTTCTATGACCCCATAAATATTGGGCCTTGTTGTGATATGTTAGAATATGAACCCGTGGTTGGGAAAGGCGGTATCATATATGCAGTCTTTCTACCTCTACGTGGCCACATAAGAATGACATCTGACCTGGAACATTTCCTCACCAAGAAATACGGATCCCACATGGGTTGTGCAATGTGTTTGTGTTTTAAGCTAAGTGATATTACAGAAGAGTCAAAAAGTTTTTAAAATTTTGAACGTTTATAAAGTAAAAAAGTTACAGCAAGGAAGGGTTATTATGGAAGAAAAACTTTAAATAAATGTAATGTAGCCTAAGCGATAAAGTCTAGAGTGGTGTACCGTAATGTCCTAGCCTTCACATTCACTCACCTCTCATCGACTCTCCAGAGCAACTTCCAGTCCTGCAGCCTCCATTCATGGTAAGTACCCTATACAGGTATACCATTTTTTACTTTGTATGCTGTTTTTTTACTGTACCTTTTGTGTGTTTAGATACATAAATACCACGGTGTTCTGTGGGCGGCAAGCCACCCAGGTGCTGAGGCAAGAGACTGAGGGCACGAGCTGTTCCAGTATAATAAAATATATAAAATAACAAGAGTTATACTAGATATAGATCACAGATATGATTATATATATCACTAATCATTAGTTTGTAGTAATTACTCTTTATTCAAATATTATAATCATCCTCACTCTACAATCATAATCTAGAAAAAAATCAGGCCATACAGAGATAGGAGCTGAAGGGACATGGTGAGAAGTGACCAGACACAAGAGTGTGAGCCTTCTGTTATGCCTGGACAGGGCCACCAGAGGGTTCCTTGGTCTAGCAATAATGCCAGCGTCTGGGAAGATGCCTGTTACCAAGCAGACCATGGTCTAGCGGTAGCGTCAGTGCCAAGGAAAAGCACCTGCTACTTAGCAGACCAGCAAAGGGAGTCTCCCTTTCCCTGGGGGAGTTTAGAGAAGACTCTACTCCACCCTGTCTTGGGGAGGGCCTGGCATCAGTCAGGCCCGCCCGCAGTTATCCCGAGGCCTAACCGTCTTCCTGTGATGCTGTGCTTCAGCGGTCACACTCCTGGTCCGCTTCCATGTTCCATCCTGTACACCTGGATCTGCCTTCTAGATAGCAGTAGCTATCTAGCACTTTGCCAGGCCAAGGCGAGAGGCTCGCTTGAGGCCAGGAGTTGGAGACCAGCCCGGGCAACATCATGAGACCCTAACTCTACCATACATACATACATACATACATACACACATACAAAATTAGCCAGGCATGGTGGCTGGCACCTATAAGTCCTAGCTACTCAGGAGGTTGAGATGAGAGGATCACTTGAACCCGGGAGAGGGTGGGGCCGGGGGCCGGGCCTCGGCTTTGTGCGGCGGTGGAGGTGAGATTGAACGTGTGCGCTTGCGTCTGTGTGGAGGTGTGTGGTGAATGATCGCGCGATTGTGACAGGCTGCTCTTGTGATGAGTGTGTTTCCAACGCTCACACCGTGTGCAGCACGGCCTCGGAGACTGTGGCTGCTGGTGTGTAAGTCTGAAAGTCTCTGATATGCAGAAATAGTGGCGCAAGCTGTCTTCTCTCTCTCTCCGCCTCAGCTTCCAAACAGGGAAGCGCCCCCTGTCCAGTGGACACATGACCTTACCTATCATTGGAGATGACTCACACTCCTTACCCTGCCCCCTTGTCTTGTATCCAATAAATAAGAGCGCAGCCTGGAATTCGGGGCCACTACTGGTCTCTGCCTCTTGGTGGTAGTGGTCCCCTGGGCCCAGCTGTCTTTTCATCTCTTTGTCTTTATTTCTACGATCTCTCATCTCCGCACACGGGGAGAAAAACCCACAGACCCTGTGGGGCTGGTCCCTAAAGTGTTCCAACTGTATTCAGTACAAGTACCGTATTCAGTACAGTAACATGCTGTATAGCTTTGCAGTCTAGGAGCAACAGGTTATACCATACAGCCTAAGTATTCAGTCAGCTATACTGTCTAGGTTTGTGTAAGTACACTCTATAATGATGAAATCATTACACAATGATGAAATTGCCCAACAATGCATTTCTCAGAATGTATTCTTTTTTTTTTTTTTTTTTGAGACCGAGTCTCACTCTGTCACCCAGGCTGGAGTGTTGTGGCGCAATCTCGGCTCACCGCAACCTCCGCCTCCGGGGTTCAAGTGATTCTCCTGCCTCAGCCTTCAGAGTAGCTGGGACTACAGGTGCGCACCACCACGCCTGGCTAATTTTTGCATTTTTAGTATAGATGGGGTTTATGCCATGTTGCCCAGGCTGGTCTCGAACCCCTGTCTCCCAAAGTGCTGGGATTACAGGCGTGAACCACCGCACCCGGCCAAAATATATCCTTATTATTAAGTTATGCATGACTGTGTATACAATATCTTTACAGGTCAAAAGCAGTCAAATATTGGCCAGAAGATATACTTAGTCCAAGTACACAAATAATTGCAGAAGGAGAAAGTGAAACTCCTCTTACTTCCTGTTGCACTCATTTATCACAAAGCACGCAGAAGTCAGATTAACACCTGCCCTTTGCAATTTCACACTCCTCTCTTTCTACCTCTCGAAACCTGTCCCGCGTTTGGCGATTCCTTTCCTTCGACCTCCCGCATCACTTCGCAGGTTCCTGGTCTACATCCCTTCTGCCTCCCCAATCAGTTTTGAGTCTCACAACGTCTGGTGCCATAACCCCTCTGCACTAAGGAGCACTAAAAGGCCAAAACTGCAACCCGGGATGTTTGCGCCTGCGCATTCTGGGCGCACAGCACTCAGGCCTGCAGCGCAGCGCCGGCTTATCTGTGAGAGCAATTAAGATGACTTTCGGAGGGTCCAACCGCCTTCCCAGCTCCGAACTACATCTCCCAGAAGGCTCAGCTGTGCGATTATCTTTCCGTGCAGACTTGTCCTCCTTCTGAGGCTGTCCAGCGCCTGGGGGCAGTAGGACGGGTCCGGGAACTAAGCCCATCTCAAACACGTCGGAGTGGCTTTCTTTGGGGGCCAAGGCCCGAGCCTGAGCCGGGGCTCCGTAAGGCCTCTGGGGCGTGAGCGGTTTGATGAGGGGGGCGATCCTTTCGCCTGGCCTGACGCTAGGCGCGGACAGCAATTCTGACAATCGGGAGCCATCTTGTCCGGCCTTGATACGTCTCTGACTACGTTTCCCAGAGGACTCCTCGGCAAGACTGTATTTCTCGCGGGAATGCAGCATCCAAGTCACGCGTTGGCGGGACCCTGAGGGCTTTACCAGCAACTACCCCAGTGCTGTGGAGGGTTCTGCTGCTTCGGAAGCTTGTAAGGCCAGAGGTGAGGAACCCGGGAGAGGGCGGGGCCGGGGGCCGGGCCTCGGCTTGTGAGGCGTTGGAGGTGAGATTGAAAGTGTGCACTTGCCTCTGTATGGAGGTGTGTGGTGAATGCTCGCGCGACTGTGACAGGCTGCTCTTGTGATGAGTGTGTTTCCAACGCTCACACCGTGTGCAGCACGGCCTCGGAGATTGTGGCTGCTGGTGTGTGTGAGAGGGAGCGAGACCACGTGCGGCATTGTGTGTGCGGCTGTAGGGAGCTGGTGTCTGGTTGAATGTTACTGCGTTTGTCCCCGTAGTGGTGTGCGACTGTGTGCTGTGTGACTGTGCGGCAGAGTTCAGGTGGGGATACCTGCGAGTAACTGCATGTTTCTATCTGTGTGTGTGGCTGTGGTTAATGTGTGATCGTGACTGTGACCGGGTACAGGTGTGCGCCGACAATGTGGTTGTGAGAATGTGGTTGTGACTGTGAATGTCTCTTCGGTAAGTGTGCACTTGTGCTTATGTGACCGATGGAGGCCCTCCGTGTGCGACCCTGTTGCTTTGGGCGTGGATTGTCTGTAGCTGAATGTCCCCATAGTGGGGGTGTGATCAGGTTTGTGTGACTGGATAGACTTATCAGTGTGAGATTTTATCACTTAAGTATACTTCTCTAGGCATTATACTCCAGTTTTTCCCCGTTTTAAAACTTTATATTAATGTTGTCATACTGTCTTTGGTTTATTTTTACAATTCTGTGAATCATTTCTATTAGATAAAATAGCGGTTAATTCAATTTCTTTGCTATATTGTATTCTTGCTTTTGAAGTATACCACAGTTATTCATCCTTTCTAGTAACGATGCCCATATTAGTTATTTATAGTTTTTTATTTTATAAACAGCACAACCACAAACATTCTTTCACACAGGGTACACATGCTTATTTACCGGCAGAATTGCTGGTTCATATATCTTCCACTTTACTAAACGGTGTCAAAATATATACCAGAGTGGCTGCACAAATTTGTAGTTGAACAGCAATGTTCGAAATATCTTATTGCTCCTTATCACTACCAAAACATAGTTCTAGGAGTTAAAAAAATGTTTTTAGACCAGGTGTGGGGGCTCATGTGTGTAATCCCAGCACTTTGCTAGGCCAAGGCAAGAGGATCGCTTGAGGCCAGAAGTTGGAGACCAGCCTGGGCAACATCGTGAGACCCTAACTCTACCATGCATACATACATACATACATACATACATACATAAAAAATTAGCCGGGCATGGTGACTGGCACTTATAAGTCCTAGCTACTCAGGAGGTTGAGATGAGAGGATCGCTTGCGCCCAGTGCTTTGCAGCTGCAGTAAGCCATGATCACACCACTGCCCTTCAGCCTGGGCAACAGAGCAGGAGGCTGTCAATAGCTACATAGATAGAGCCTATATAAAGTGTACAAATCTTTTTTTTTTTTTTTTTTGAGTCGGAGTCTCGCTCTGTCGCCCAGGCTGGAGTGCAGTGGCCAGATCTCAGCTCACTGCAAGCTCTGCCTCCCGGGTTTTCGCCATTCTCCTGCCTCAGCCTCCCAAGTAGCTGGGACTACAGGCGTCCGCCACCTCGCCCGGCTAGTTTTTGTATTTTTAGTAGAGACGGGGTTTCACCGTGTTAGCCAGGATGGTCTCGATCTCCTGACCTCGTGATCCGCCCGTCTCGGCCTCCCAAAGTGCTAGGATTACAGGCTTGAGCTACCGCGCCCGGCCAAGTGTACAAATCTTAAGTGTACAGCTGTGTAACACTCCTAGATCTATACAAAGAACTTTGCCAGGACCTGAGATGGTTCCCTCATGACCCTTCTCAGTAATTTCTCCCCCGAACAACCTATTGAGAATTCTATCATCATTAACTAGTTTTACCCATTCTTTTTTTTTTTTTTTTTGAAACAGAGTCTTGCTCTTTTTTTTTTTTTTTTTTTTTTTTGAGACGGAGTCTTGTTCTGTCGCCCAGTCTGGAGTGCAGTGGCACAATCTCGGCTCACTGCAAGCGCCGCCTCCCGGGTTTACGCCATTCTCCTGCCTCAGCCTCCCGAGTAGCTGGGACTACAGGCGCCCGCCATCTCGCCCGGCTAGTTTTTGTATTTTTTTAGTAGAGACGGGGTTTCACCGTGTTAGCCAGGATGGTCTCGATCTCCTGACCTCGTGATCCGCCCGTCTCGGCCTCCCAAAGTGCTGGGATTACAGGCTTGAGCCACCACGCCCGGCCTGAGTCTTGCTCTTGTTGCCCAGGCTGGAGTGCCGTGATGTGATCTTGGCTCACTGCCACCTCCACCTCCTGGGTTCAAGCGATTCTCCTCCCTCAGCCTCCTGAGTAGCTGGGATTACAGGCACCCAACCATCATGCCCGGCTAATTTTTGTATTTTTAGTAGAGACAGGGTTTCTCCATGTTGGCCAGGCTGGTCCTGACCTCAGGTGATCCGCCCGCCTTGGCCTCCCAAAGTGCTGGGATTATAGGCATGAGCCAATGCATCTGGCTGTCTTACACATTCTTGAACTTCCTGTATATATGCAGTTCTACAGCATGTACTGTTTTATGCCAGGCTTCTTTTGTTATATATTATGTTTATGAAATTCATTCATGTTGTTCAGCATAATTGTACTTAGTTCTCATTACATTGGGGATATATTGTAGTATATGAGTCGATTACATTGTGAATGGATATTTGGGTAGTTTCCAGTTTGGGGCTGTTACAAATGATGCTGCAGCTGTGAACACTCTCCCCTGTTTTTGGTGAACACATGAAGGCTTTTCTTCTGGGTTTGCCACTTAGGAGTGGCATTGCTAGCTCATAGGGTAGGCTAATGTTTAATAGTTGCTACCACGCTCTCATGTGGGTGTTCCAGTTGACACTCCATCCAGCAATGTGTAAGAGTTCCAGTTGCTTCATATCCTCTCCGTAATTTGGTAGTGTTAGTCTTTTAACTATTTTATTCGTTGTGTGGTACAGTTTCATCATCGGTTTTTGTTTTGTTTTGTTTTTTGAGACAGAGTCTTGCTCTGTTGCCCAGGCTGGAGTGTAGTGGTGTGATCTCAGCTCACTGCAAACTCCGCCTCCCAGGTTCAAGTGATTGTCCTGCCTCAGCCTCCTGAGTAGCTGGGGTTACAGGTGCGCGCCGCCACGCCCAGCTAATTTTTGTATCTTTAGTAGAGACGGAGTTTTACCATGTGAAACTCCTGCCTGCCTCAGCCTCCGAAAGTCCTGGGATTATAGGTGTGAGCCACTGCATCCAGCCTCATCATAGTTTTAATTTGTATTTCCTTGATGTGAAATGATGTTCAGCACCTTTTTGTATTTTTACTGGCCATTTGTATATCCTCTTTTTTTGTTTTTTTTTGTTTTTTTTTTTTGAGACGGAGTCTCGCTGTATCGCCCAGGCTGGAGTGCAGTGGCGTGATCTTGTCTCACTGCAAGCTCCGCCTCCCGGGTTCACGCCATTCTCCTGCCTTAGGCTCCCGAGTAGCTAGGACTACAGGTGCCCGCCACCACACCCGGCTAATTTTTTATATTTTTAGTAGAGATGGAGTTTCACTGTGTTAGCCAGGATGGTCTGGATCTCCTGACCTTGTGATCCGCCCACCTCGGCCTCCCATAGTGCTGGGATTACAGGCGTGAGCCACTGTGCCCAGCCCCAGTGTATATCCTCTTTTTTGTGTCCACTTTCCCCTTTTTAATTTTTTAAAAATATTCCTCCCTCCCTTCCTTCTTTCCTTCCTTTTTTTTGAGACAGAGTTTCCCTCTTGCTGCCCAGGCTGGAGTGTAATGGCACACTCTCAGCTCACTGCAACCTCCGCCTCCCAGGTTCAAGCAATTCTCCTGCCTCAGCCTCCCAAGTAGTTGGGATTACAGGCTTGTGCCACCACGGCCAGCTAATTTTGTATTTTTAGTAGAGACAGGGTTCCATCATGTTGGTCATGCTAGTCTCGAACTCCTGACCTCAGGTGATCCAACCACCTCATCCCCCCAAAGTGCTGGGATTACAGGTGTGAGCAACCATGCCCCACCTAAAATTTTATTTTCATATTGTGAACATAGTATAAGGAATTTGCAAATACTTTTCAGGTGCCACAGTACAATGATGAAAACCAGGAAATTTATGCTGATAGGAAGACTCTTAATTAAATTAGAGACCTTTTTCACATTTTGTTAAATTTTCTTTACTGTTTCAGGATCCAATCCAAGGTCCTGCATCGAATTGTCTTGTTTCATCAGTCTCCTTCCATCTGTGAGAGTTCTTTAATCCTTTTTATCTTTCAGGACTTTGACCCTTTTGAAGAGTACTGGCCAGTTATTTTGGAAAATATATATTTTTTTCTCTTTCTCTCTCTCTTATTTTTTGAGACGGAGTCTCTGTCACCCAGGCTGGAGTGTAATGGCACGATCTTGGCTCACCACAGCCTCCGCCTCTTGGGTTCCAGTGATTCTCCTGCCTCAGCCTCCTGAGCAGCTGGGACTATAGACATGCACCATCCTGCCCAGCTAATTTTTGTATTTTTGGCAGAGACGGGGATTCACCATATTGGCCAGGCTGGTCTTGAACTCCTGACCTCGCGATCTGCCTGCCTTGGCCTCCCAATGTGCTGGGATTACAGGCCTGAGCCACCGCGCCCGGCCGCTTTTTTTTTTTTTTTTTTTTTTTTTGAGACGAAGTCTCACTCTTGACCCCCAGGCTGGAGTGCAATGGCGCGATCTCGGCTCACTGCAACCTCTGCCTCCCCGGTTAAAGCGATTCTCCTGTCTCAGCCTCCCAAGTAGCTGGGATTACACGTACCTGCCACCACCCCTGGCTGATTTTTGTATTTTTAGTAGAGATGGGATTTCACCATGTTGGCCAGGCTGATCTCGAACTCCTGACCTCAGGTGATCCGCCCGACTTGACCTCCCAAAGTAGTGGGACTACACGTGTGAGCCACCGCACCCAGTCCTGGCCACTTTTTTTTTAATAGACAAGGTCTTCCTCCATCATCCAAGCTGGAATGCGAATGCGAATGCAGTGGCATGATCATGGCTCACTGCAGCCTTAACCTTTAGGGCTCAAGCAATTCTTCCACCTCAGCCCCTGAGTAGCTGGAACTATAGGTGTACACCACCACTCCTGGCTATTTCTTTTCTTTTCTTTTCTTTTTTTTTGTAGAGATAACATGTTGCTATATTGCCGAGGCTGGTCTTGAACTCCTGGTTTCAAGCTATCCTCCTGCTTTAGACTCCCAAAGTGCTGGGATTGCCACATCCGGCCTGTAGAATATCTTTCAATTTGGGTTTGCCTGATGTTTCCTTATGGTTAGATTTAGACCGTGCAGTTTTGGCAAGAAGATCACAGAAATGACGTTAAACTCTTCTCAGTGTGTCACATCAGGAGATATATATATTAGTATATCTCATTGACAATGTTAACTTTGAAAACTTGGTAGCAATGTTGTTTGCCAGATTTCTCCTCTGTAAAATTACTATTTTTCCCACTTTATTTAATAAGTATCTTGTGGGGAAATAATTTGAAACTATGCAAAAATCCGATTTCTCATCATGCTTTCTCACCCATTGATTTTAACATTCATTGATAATTTTTACCTGTAACAATTATTACTGTGATGTTTGCCTAGTGGTGATTTTCTCCTTCTATCATTTCTTCCACTTTGATAATTTAAATTCTACTATAAGGAAGAGCTGTCTCTTCTTCCTCCTGTTAAAGTGAACTAAATATGGCCTGAGAAGGACTTTGTATTTCTATATCTGAGTCCTTACGGATGAACTGTATCCTAATAGGTAGACAGAATTGGAAACCTAACTTGTGTGCCTGTAACAATAGTATGTGCCTGTAACAAGCTGAGTCTTGACCAATCCCAGCAGCAATACTTCAACCACTCATACACTGCTGAGTGTTCAAACTGTGTTAAATAAGGCAAACACCGTCCGGGCACAGTAACTCACGCCTGTAATCCCAGCACTTTGGGAGGCCGAGGCAGGCGGATCACCTGAGGTCAGGAGTTGGAGACCAGCCTGACCAAAATGGTGGAATCCCATTTCTACTGAAAATACAAAATATTAGCCAGGTGTGGTGGAGTGTGCCTGTAATCCTAGCTACTCAGGAGGCTGACACAGGAGAATTGCAGTGAGTCGAGATCACTCCATTGCACTCCAGCTTGCGCAACAAGAGGGAAAATCCATCTCAAGGAAAAAAAAAAAGGCAAACACCAACTTGTAACCAGTTGAGCTGTTTGTCCACCTCACTTCTGATTTTTATATGTCACTTCCCTTTCTTTTTGTTTATAAATGTGTTCTGACCACAAGGCATCCCTGGAGTGCCTCTGAATCTGCCGTGATTCTGGAGGTTGCCTGATTTGCGAATCGTTCATTGCCCAATGAAACTCCTTTACATTTAATTCAGCTGAAGTTTTTCTTTTATCCTCATCTGTTTATTCAATTATCTACCTATGGATTCATGGACATTTATTTTATTCTATTCTCTATGATTATTATTTATTTATTTTGCTGTTGAAAATTTCCCAGATTTGGCCATCAGAAGCTCCTTAAGTTGGCTCTTGTGTCCTTTCCAATGTGTGATCATTTTTTTAAAGCTTCCCCGGACCCGGCTTTCTGGCACCATAAGATGTTCCAGGCTCATCTTGTATCTTCCCTCTTCCATCTCTGGGCTCAGCAATTTCTCCAAGCAGTGTTAGTTTTTTGTATTGGAGAATGAATTTATAAACCAAGATCTGGGCACTTGGTGTGCTTATTACTACTGGTGTGTCTTTGCTCTGGTTCTGGTCAGTGGAGACAGTGAGAAAATACACAAATGCCTATACACACGTTTATGTCTATTTTTTTATATGTTAAAAACACACCAGTTTACACTCATATGTTCAGTTCTATTCCAGTACCACAGGATTTTTTTTCCCCAAGAACTATGAAATATCTGAGATTTTACCCTAGTTGTAAGCTAGTAAGTTAGCTTGTCAGTATCACAGATACGTTCAGAAGGCATTAGACTTCTGAGTCAGAGACAAAGGATGCTTTGTTGCTCATGGCAATCTTCAGAATATCTACATTCTCCTGGCACTGATTCAGTCATACACCCAGGATTATGCAAAATACACAGGTATCTGTGTGTTCCCTTGACCCTAGGAAACCTGAATTTTTTTTTTTTTTTTTTTTTTGAGATGGAATCTCGCTCTGTCGCCCAGGCTGGACTGCAGTGGCCGGATCTCAGCTGACTGCAAGCTCCGCCTCCCGGGTTTACGCCATTCTCCTGCCTCAGCCTCCCAAGTAGCTGGGACTGCAGGCGCCCGCCACCTCGCCCGGCTAGTTTTTTGTATTTTTTAGTAGAGACGGGGTTTCACCGTGTTAGCCAGGATGGTCTCGATCTCCTGAGCTCGTGATCCGCCCGTCTCGGCCTCCCAAAGTGCTGGGATAACAGGCTTGAGCCACCGCGCCCGGCCATAAACCTGAATTTTTTATAATGGGTAGTTAGAATGCCTACCCTTTGCTGTAGAAGGAGATGGACTCTGTCTTCCAAGGCTGTTCACTGTATAAACAACTTGGCAAAATAGTGCAGAACAAAAGCACTTAGTACCTCTGCTTGCAAGATACGCAGAAACATGCAAGACCCGTGGAGAAATGTCTCCCATCAAATTTAGCTATTTCCTTGTTACTTCATTTTCC
Organism: Trachypithecus francoisi; assembly: GCF_009764315.1. Taxonomy (NCBI): domain Eukaryota; kingdom Metazoa; phylum Chordata; class Mammalia; order Primates; family Cercopithecidae; genus Trachypithecus; species Trachypithecus francoisi. The sequence continues at coordinate 66,052,574 of NW_022681457.1, forward strand.
AACAGAGAGAAACCTGCTTCTCAGAATCAATAACTAGCTCTATCCTAGAATACATGCAGATTAGTTCAGAGTTGCTAACCTGGACCTGTGTAAAAAACAAATTTACTAACTACAGTAGAGAATCTCTGTGTAGCTCTTTTCTTTAAGCTTACAGTATATAGTAAAAAAGATCTTCCAAAGTTACTCAATTTAGTTATTTTCTTTGCCACTTTTTTCAGTGTGGTTTTGCTACTCATTTTTCTTACATTTAAAGATCATTCGTTGCATTTGGGTTCCCCCACATCCTGGTTGATTGTAGCAGGCTACACTATTTTGAATGTGAAAACATTCGCGGGGCATGGTGGCTCACGCCTGTAATCCCAGCACTTTGGGAGACCAAGGCGGGCGGATCACGAGATCAGGAGATCGAGACCATCCTGGCTAACATGGTGAAACCCTGTCTCTACCAAAATGCAAAAAATTAGCCGGGTGTGGTGGTGGGCGCCTGTAGTCCCAGCTACTCGGGAGGCTGAGGCAGGAGAATGGCGTGAACCCGGGAGGCGGAGCTTACAGTGAGCCGAGATCATGCCACTGCACTCCAGACTGGGAGACAGAGCAAGACTCCATCTCAAAAAATAAAATAAAATAAAAATTAACTTAGTTCCCACAGACTCCTTGTACGTATTCAACTTCATTTGTTTCTGCTTTATCCTTGCTGTATTTCTTTTGCACAAATGAAGAGTTACCTGCATTCTTTTTACATTAAAGATAGCATTCTCTAGGCACTCTTTTGTACATTATTTCTTTCTCTTAATGATACATTCTGGATAACACTCGGGCAGTTAAAGAGATATTCATAATTCTTTTTTAATTGTTGCATAATACTGCAGCCTGTGGATTTATCATAGTTTATTGAACTACTTTCCTATGTATGGATATTTAAGTCATTTATAATATTTTGTTACTAGTAACGGTGCTGCAGGCCGGGCGCGGTGGCTCAAGCCTGTAATCCCAGCACTTTGGGAGGCCGAGACGGGCGGATCACGAGGTCAGAAGATCGAGACCATCCTGGCTAATACGGTGAAACCCTGTCTCTACTTAAAAATACAAAAAAAACTAGCCGGGCGACGAGGCGGGCGCCTGTGGTCCCAGCTACTCGGGAGGCTGAGGCAGGAGAATGGCGTAAACCCGGGAGGCGGAGCTTGCAGTGAGCTGACATCCGGCCACTGCACTCCAGCCTGGGTGGGAGAGCGAGACTCCGTCTCAAAAAAAAAAAAAAAAAAAAGAAACAGTGCTGCAATAACCTTGTATATATGTGTTTTTCTATTGCTGGAGGAGTATCTTTAGGGTAGATTCCTAGAAGCAGTATTGCTGGGTCAAAAGGTAAGTTAGTTTTGTGAAGTATTGCAAAATTCCCCTCTACAACTGTTGTACCAGTTTTTATTCCTACTTGCTATGTATGAGCATGTCTGTTTCCCTTCACAGCTCACCTAACAGAATATGTTGTCATGCTTTTTTTTTTTTTTTTTTTTTTTTGAGACGGAGTCTTGCCCTGTCGCCCGGGCTGGAGTGCAGTGGCCGGATCTCAGCTCACTGCAAGCTCCGCCTCCCGGGTTCACGCCATTCTCCTGCCTCAGCCTCCGGAGTAGCTGGGACTACAGGCGCCCGCCACCTCGCCCGGCTAGTTTTTTGTATTTTTTTTTTTGGTAGAGACGGGGTTTCACCGTGTTAGCCAGGATGGTCTCGATCTCCTGACCTCGTGATCCGCCCGTCTCGGCCTCCCAAAGTGCTGGGATTACAGGCTTGAGCCACGAGCCCGGCCGTTGTCATGCTTTTTAGTTTTCACCAGTCTAGTCTAATAGATGAGAAATAGTACCTCAGTTTCATTTTCTTTGTTTTTCTTTTTCTTTTTTTTTTAGACAGAGTCTGGCTCTGTTGCCCAGGCTAGAGTGCAGTGGTGTGATCTCAGCTCACTGCAATCTCCACCTCCTGCGTTGATTCTCCTGCCTCAGCCTCCCGAGTAGCTGGGATTACAGGTGATTGCCACCACGCCCAGCTAATTTTTGTATTTTTAGTAGAGATGGGGTTCTACCATGTTGGCCAGGCTGGTCCCGAGTTCCTGACCTCAGGTGATGCATCCGACTCGGCCTGGGAAAGTGCTGAGATTACAGGTGTGAGCCACTGTGCCGAGCCCTCAGTGTTGTTTTCTAATTTCTCTCATTATGAGTGTGTTTGAACATTTCAGAGTCTTTTTAAAGATTGCCTGTTTACGTCTTTCCCCTTTTTTGTAGCAGATTTTTATTTAGTGCTTTGTCTTTTATGACTAGCGGTTTGTTTGTTTGTTTTTTTTTTGTATTCCCACTCCCCTCAAGGTGTTGAAGATAGCCTCCTGTGTTTTCTTTTAGAAGCTTTTTTTTTTTTTTTTTTTTTTTTTGAGACAGAGTCTCGCTCTGTCGCCGGGCTGGAGTGCAATGGCCGGATCTCAACTCACTGCAAGCTCCGCCTCCCGGGTTTACGCCATTCTCCTGCCTCAGCCTCCGCAGTAGCTGGGACTACAGGCGCCCGCCACCTCGCCCGGCTAGATTTTTGTATTTTTTTTTTTTTAGTAGAGACGAGGTTTCACCATGTTAGCCAGAATGATCTCGATCTCCTGACCTCGTGATCCGCCCGTCTCGGCCTTCCAAAGTGCTGGGATTACAGGCTTGAGCCACCGCGCCCGGCCTATGTTTTCTTTTAGAAGCTTTTTTTTTTTTTTTTTTTTTTTTTTGAGATGAAGTCTCACTCTTGTTGCCCAGGCTGGAGTTCAGTGGTGTGATCTCAGCTCACTGCAACCTCTACCTCCTGGGTTCAAGCGATTTTGCTGCCTCAGCCTCCTGAGTAGCTGGGATTACAAGCATCTGCCACCACGCCCGGCTAATTTTTTTTGTATTTTTAGTAGAGACGGGGTTTCAACATGTTTTCCAGGCTGGTCTTGAACTCCTGACCTCAGGTCATCCGCCCGCCTCAGTGGGCCTTGGCCTCCCAAAGTGCTGGGATTACAGGCGTGAGCCAGCATGCCTGGCCCAGAAACTTTTAAACATTCACATTCACACTTAAATCTGTGATCCCTATTGAATTAATTCTTGCATATGGGGTAAAGGTTAATTTTTTTTTCTAGTTGAGACGAGGTTTCACCATGTTAGCCAGAATGATCTCGATCTCCTGACCTCGTGATCCGCCCGTCTCGGCCTTCCAAAGTGCTGGGATTACAGGCTTGAGCCACCGCGCCCGGCCTATGTTTTCTTTTAGAAGCTTTTTTTTTTTTTTTTTTTTTTTTTTGAGATGAAGTCTCACTCTTGTTGCCCAGGCTGGAGTTCAGTGGTGTGATCTCAGCTCACTGCAACCTCTACCTCCTGGGTTCAAGCGATTTTGCTGCCTCAGCCTCCTGAGTAGCTGGATTACAAGCATCTGCCACCACGCCCGGCTAATTTTTTTTGTATTTTTAGTAGAGACGGGGTTTCAACATGTTTTCCAGGCTGGTCTTGAACTCCTGACCTCAGGTCATCCGCCCGCCTCAGTGGGCCTTGGCCTCCCAAAGTGCTGGGATTACAGGCGTGAGCCAGCATGCCTGGCCCAGAAACTTTTAAACATTCACATTCACACTTAAATCTGTGATCCCTATTGAATTAATTCTTGCATATGGGGTAAAGGTTAATTTTTTTTTTCTAGTTGGGCGCCTAGTTGTTCTGGCACTGTTTATTGAAAAGACTGTCCTTGCGCATCTAAATTGCATGGAGGCTGGGCGAGGTGGCTCATGCCTGTAATCCCAGCACTTTGGGAGGCCGAGGCAGGCAGATCACCTGAGGTCAGGAATTTGAGACCAGCCTTGCCGACATATTGAAACCCTGTCTCCACTAAAAATACAAAAATTAGCTGGGCGTGGTGGTAATCTCACCTACTCCAGAGGCTGAGGCGGGAGAATCGCTTGAACCTGGGAGGCAGAGATTGCAGTAAACCAAGATTGTGCCACTGCACTCCAGCCTCTGTGACAGAGTGAGACAAGGAAGAAAGGAAGGAAGGAGGGAGGGAGGGAAAGAGGGAGGGAAGGAAGGTTGGTTGTATGGAGTCTTTCTCATAAATCAGGTGACAGTATATACATGTGGCTATGTGGCTCTCTTTCTGGACTCTATATTCTGTTTGGTTTTAGTATTTTTTTTTCTATGGATTGCTGTCTTGAAAGCTGTAGTTTTAGTCCTCCTACTTTTTTTCTTTTCCAAACTATCTTGGCTATTATAAGCTCTTCCAATTTCCAAATAAATGTTAGAATCAACTTGCTAATTTTTACCTTATACCCCCCAAAGCCTTGCTGGGGTTTTGTTTACAAATCTATGTGTTCACTTTGGGGCCCGATGCAGTGGCTGACACCTGTAATCCCAGCACTTTGGGAGGCCAAGGCTGGAGGATTGCTTGAGCCCAGGAGTTTAAGACAAGCCTGGGCAACATTGTGAGACCCTGTCTCTACAAAAAAACAAAAACTAAAACCAAGCAAACACACAAACAAAGAAACAAAACCCCAAACACGTAGCTGGACTTGATGGTGTGCTTCTACTCCTAGTTTCTCAGCAGCCTGGGGTGGGAGAATCGCTTGAGCCCCTCAGGTTGAGGCTACAGCAAGCTTTGATTGTGCCACGGCACTCCGGCCTAGATGACAAAGCAAGACCCTATCTCAAAAACAAAAACAAAAACTGTGTTCATTTTGGGAGAATTGACATCAATATTCAGTCTATAGTACATATGGTATATGTCTACATTTGTTAAGATCCTTAATTTCTCTTACCAATTTGTTGTGGTTGTTAGCAACATTTTTTGCTAGCTTTATACCTGGGTATTTCATGTTTACTATCGAAACTGTGAATAGTATTTACATTTTTAAAAAATTTCCAATTACTCATTACTAGAAATGCAATTGATTTTTGTCTATTGGCCCTATATGAGACCATGTTATTTAATTCACTTGCTAATTTTAAGAGTTTATTGATTATTTAGGATTTTCTATGTCTGCAACTTATCATCTGTGAATAATGATAGTTTTATTTCTTTCCTACCAATCTTTGTACCTTTTATTTCTTCATCGTGCCCTATTGTACTGACCAAGCCCTTTAGTACATTGTTAAAAAGAAATGATGATAATACACATTATTCTTTTTTTCCTGGATTCAGGGGGACATTTTTCAGTGTTTCAACATTAGGTGTAATATTAACTCTAGGATTTGATATTTTCCTACATACAAGCTAATACATTAGCCTGTTAGTTTCATGAATGCTGGCAGAAACATGAGACTCCTGGATCAGAGACAAAGACTTTATTACTCATGGCACAGCAAGCAGCATAGGCATCAGTGTTCATCAGTTCCTCTTTCTCTCAGCTCCCATGGGGACAGCGTGAGGGTCTACATGGATGCTATTCATGCAGTGCACGGGCATAGCCACTGAGGAACACTGAGCCTGGATAATCCATTGCTTTTATAGTCAGCAGTAAGCAAGCCTGCTGTTTGTGCTCTTATCTCATCTCTCAAGGTTATCAGCTGCATAAATAACCCTGGGAAATGAGTAGTTAGAATCTTGCATTCTAGGCATACCCAGCAAGATGCCTAAGAATGTGAGAGACCCACGGTGACTGTCTTTCCCAACAGTAGGTATTTTGTAGATGCTACTCATCAAGTTGAGGAAGTTTTCTTTCTCATTTCGTAAGACTTTTTTTTTTTTTTTTTTTACATTAATGAGGGCTGAATTTAAAAGAGAGGAGCAGATACCCCGATGCAAAAATTCAGCCTGGTAGGCTGCCCTCGGGGCAAAGATGAGGAGTGTTGAGAATGCAACAAGCATGGTGTGGAGCTGTTGAAGTGGGAATGTTTCATGCCATCTTGCTTGGAAGGTACAGCATTTGAAGACATCCCTTTAACCCGAGGAAGGCCAGGAGGAGAGACCAGAAAGGGGGGCTTAAAGTGAGCACTATAGAAGAAGGAACTCTGTTTCCAGATCTTTCTGGATAATTTTTGACTCTTTAGTATCTAGCACAATTCCTGGCTGTTATATATCATAGGCTATTTGGTTGATAAAAGAATACTAAGAGCTTAACATGTAGCAGTAATAATAATAATATCAAAGGGTGCATTTAGGTTTTAAAGAAGAGACACTTGTATTCCTTTGGTATTCATCTGGGGAAATGCAGTGAGTGAGTGCCTGTGAGTAGAGGAAACCGTTAGGTAATTGACAACATGGTGCTACTTTCTGAGTGGTCAGTTTTACATGAAATAATTGATGAATTGTTTAATGATCAAGAAGCTTGGTGCATAGAGAATAATAGTGCTCTTTATAGTTTGTATAATTTTAAGTTTCTTAAGTTCTTGTAGCTAATAAGCAAAACACCAGAGTTTTCGTAAACATTTAAATATCGAGCACTACTTCAGTTCTTCCCCTTAAACAATGTAGTCTTCCTTTAGTATTTTAGTATAACTTATTCTTTCGGGCACTTTAAATGTCTTAAAGTGAAGATGTTTATAAATAATACACACAAGGCTGGGTGCGGTGACTCACACCTGTAATCCCAGCACTTTGGGAGGCCAGGTGGGAGGATCACCTGAGGTCAGGAGTTTGAGACCAACCTGGCCAACATGGTGAAACCCCCTCTCTATTAAAAATACAAAAATTAGACGGACATGGTAGCGGGAGCCTGTAATCCCAGCTACTCAGGAGGCTGAGGCAGGAGAATACCTGGAACACGGGAAGTGGAGGTTGCAGTGAGCTAAGATCCTGCCACTGCACTCCAGCTTGGGTTACAGAGCAAGACTCCGTCTACAAGAAAAAAAAAAAAAGAATAACATACAATTGGCCAGGTGGGGTGGCTCACACCTGTAATCCCAGCACTTTGGGAGGCCAAGGCAGGCAGACCACTTGAGGCCAGGAGTTGGAGAACAGTCTGACCAACATGGTGAAACCCCATCTCTACTAAAAATACAAAAGTTAGCCAGGTGCGGTGGCACACGTCTATAATCCCAGCTACTCAGGAGGCTGAGGCAGGAGCATTGCGTGAACCCAGGAGGTGGAGGTGGCAGTGAGCAGAGATCGCACCATTGCACTCCAGCCTGGGCGACAGAGCAAAACTCTGTCTCAAAAGAAAAAAAAGAATACATAAAATTGTTACAAGTTTATTGCTACACTTACACCTAAAAGCTATTCTAAAACATCAGTGATGTGCGTTTAGTTCATTTCTACATTACTTTATACTTTTTAATTCCTTCCTATTGTTACTGTTTTAATTTTAGTATCTTCCTGAGGTTTCAGTAATATTATTTTTTATTTTCTGGGTTTCAATTCTCTTAAGTCAAGGCCGATTAACCCCAAAAGTCTTCTCAAACTAAGCAAAGGAGTTGTTTTTTTGTTAGCACTTGCAACGTGATTGTACAATCCGAGCACATTGAAAACTGGTTTGACCTAGGTATGTCCAAACTTAAAATGTGTATAATCTTTGAGCAATTATACTTTTAGGAATTAATTGTGAAGAATTCATCTACGAGTAAAATGATACATGCACAAGAATATTTATTACAGCACTGTTTGTTACAATGAAAAACTAGAAAAAGCCTAAATGATGATTGGCCACAGATTGGTTAAATAAATTAAGTTATGGCCAGGTGCGGTGGCTTATGCCTGTAATCCCAGCACTTTGGGAGGTGGAGTTGGGCGGATCACAAGGTCAGGAGATCGAGACCATCCTGGCTAACACAGTGAAACCCCATCACTACTAAAAATACACAAAATTAGCCCGGCTTGGTGGCACACCCCTGTAGTCCCAGCTACTCAGGAGGCTGAGGCAGAAGGACGTGGAGGTTGCAGTGAGCCGAGATTGCCCCACTGCACTCCAGCGTCGGGGACAGATGGAGACTCTGTCTTAAAAGGAAAATAAAAAAATTAAGTTATATCCATTTAATGGACTACAGTGTAGCTATTAAACCAGTTATGTAACACAGTATATACTCATTGGGACCTCATTCCAAGATATATTAAGTAAAAATAGCAATGTGTATAAGTAGTGTATATAATATGAGTTAAAAAAATCTTTATATGTGTGTATGTGTGTGTATATAAACATATATTCTCCAAGCCATGTTGAGTTGCCCTAATCCATCCTGTTCCGGTTATAGTCTGGTATCTTTGAAGCTAGGGATGATAGAGGCATTTGCCCATTCTCGTCACTGATACCCTGCAAGCATTTCTGAAGCATGAACAGAAGGGAAATGATCATTCTGGGCCAGGAGCTGTGAGGAAAGTGGGGTCTTATCTATCTTCTTTTGCCTCTCCCAGCTCTACTCTTCTCCAAAAGAAGAGCCAAGAGAAGGTCCTTTTCTACAAATATCAGAGCCATGGCTCAGGTGAGATACTGTTTCCTTTTGCTCAGATAGAGTGATTTTTACCTCTAGTACCTGTAAACATTTGTTTTCCTCATTATGATGCTTTTTGATGTTAGAAAAACAATACCTTTCAGAAAGTTTGGTTATGAGCAATGCCGGAATTTTGCTGTAAAGGAAAGGATCTCTAACAGGCCAATTCATAGAAAAAAAAGAATTGATTAGATAATCATTCTTAGAAACTTTACACTCCCCCCCCCCTTTTTTTTTTAATTTGAGGTGGAGTCTCGCTCTGTCTTCTAGGCTGGAGTACAGTGGCACAATCTCGGCTCACTGCAACCTCTGCTTTCCAGGTTCAAGTGATTCTCTTACTTCAGCCTCCTGAGTAGCTGGGATTACAGGCGCCCACCACCACACCCAGCTAATTTTTGTATTTTTGGTAGAGATGAGGTTTTGCCATGTTGTCCAGGCTGGCCTCGAACTCCTGACCTCAAGCGATCCACCTGCCTCAGCCTCTCAAAGAGCTGGGATTACAGACATGAGCCACCGTGCCCAGCAAAAAATTTATATTCTTAACTCACAGTTATGTATTAGTCAGCCAAGTGGTTGAATAACAGATTTCTCTGAAGAAGTTTTAGTTTAGATAAATGTCCATCAGAAAATCCCCTATCAATGTCATCAAGAATACTTATTTCTTTCCATAAAGAGATTAAGAATTATGTAATGTAAAAATGGTCTGACCCAGATCAGGTGTGGATAATTTTTTTATACTGGTTTCCAGGGCCCCCTGTCAGGAAAAGGACATGCATTTCCTCCTAAACAACCCCAGTCTCCTCTCCAGTTACCCCCGCTTTGAAACAATGTTTACATACTCGTTTACAAAGTCCTTCAGCATCTCCTATCTCAGGCTTCTACCGAAAATCCTGATAGGACAGAAGGGTGTTCCCCACATTGAATTAATATGAATCTAATTTGCTTGGACAGTGATTTGATGGGATGAAAATAAGTAATTAGGGGCATCTTGTAGGGAAAAGCCCTCATTAGCTCCGTAGACCTGGGTTTTCCAATAAGAAAATACATGCTGTGGTTTTGTTTGATTTCAGTGCTAGTACATGGCAAGGCCTCCTGGTTAATGAGCCTTTTATGTTTGAGAGTGTGACTAGTGGTTCGTACAAAGCTCTCACACCTCACTAAGCATCCATGAAAAATTGATGTCAGTGGCCAAACGTGGTGACTCACACCTGTAATTCCAGCATTTTGGGAGGTTGAGGCTGGTGGTTTGCTTGAACCCAGGTGACTAGCCTGGGCAACATGGCAAACCCCATCTCTACAAAAAATACAAACATTAGCCAGGCCTGTTGGTGCGTGCCTGTAGTCCCAGCTACTCGGGAGGCTGAGGTGGGAGGATCACATGAGCCCAGGAAGTCATGGCTGCAGTGTGATGTGATCATGCCACTGCACTTCAGCCTGGGTGACAGAGGAAGACCCTGTTTGAAAAACAAAAACAATGATGTCAGTCATACCAGTGGTGAAACTGGATCATCCTTCACCAATTTTCTGTAGCTTAGTTATAAGGGGAATTTACAGCTGGGCAGTAGGTGATTATCAATAAGATTGGGCCAATGTTATTTATAGGTCTTTAAAGATCACCTGCAGCCTGAATTTCTAAAGGCAAAAGAACAGATATCATTTATAGGCTTATAATAAATATTATTCAAATTATATGTTACAACAAATTTGAATAGTATTTGTTGTAACAAGGAACATTTCTTATTATATAATAGTCTGGCATAGGAATGGATCAGAGTCTTATATGCTAATTTTATTTTCTAAGATACAAATTTTTTACAAGTAATTTTACACACGTCTACAAAGTGAAGTAGTTCATTTCTGGTTTTGTCCCATTACCAGTCCCACTCCAAGCAATTCTTGAAAATTGGTTTACTACCATTTTTTGATAAACCCACTTTAGTCATTATCTCTTGATTGATTGCAAAGTTAAAGGGAACATTGTATTCCCATACTACACTTTCATTTTTCCCGCTGTTACCATATCACTGTTTTTGGTTAAATCAACAGTATACACCTTATTATGGCTGCAAATATTATTCTCTGCCAAGAGAGCTCATAGTTTTGTTCTATACAACCCTTCATTTTCCTGGGGTTAATTGCTTTCCCCCCCATTTGCTTAGTCATTTGTGTGTTTATATCCAGAATCTCCAGCATCACTGCCACAGGCCAGTCAATACGTTTTCCCTCTGGTCAGACACATCAGTTCCTTTTGATGTAGAGACTTGCTTCCCCACTTCCTGTGTCCTTGTTCCCATCTGGTCTGGTGTACTCTCTCAGTCACAGCTTTCCTGAGACTTTACCCATTTCCTGAATCCTATGTTGTCTTCTTTTTTTATTTACTCCCTCGTTTTTGTGGAGCATATCCTCTAGAAGTTTCCGAAGAAACTCTTCTTGAGTCCTTGGATGTCTACAAATGTCTTTTCTCAACACTCGAAACAGAATGATAGTTTGTTTGTGAAAGTCTAGGTCCGAGTTTATTTTCTCCATCAGAATATTGAAGAATTGTTCTTATTGTTTCTCGCTTTTAGGGGTGTTCTTGAGAATTCCATTGCCCCTCTAATTTTTGATGCCTTTTATATGACCTACTCTTTGCTCTGGAGGCTTTTAATGTCTTGTCTTTATCCCTTATTCTGAAATTTGACTTTCAGCTATTTGGGAAAAGAGAGGGAGAAAGATCAAATGTATTGTTGATTTATTATATGACAGGTATAGTGCAAGGCATTGCATATACAATTTCATTTAATTGGGAAAGCCCTCTTAGCTGAATTTTTGTACTTTCCCAACCTTGTTTGGATAATAGAGGTATCCTCCCGGACTCAGGCAGTTTCATTTGGAGGAAAAAGAATGACATGGAAACCCAGTGATTCAGTTGTGCTTATTTGATTACAGTCCTCCACTGCATCCCAGACATTCATATGCTCACTATGTTTTACTTCCTCTACCTTAATCTTTTTCTTCTCTCTTTCCTTCACAAAAATACTTATTTTTAAAATTAATCAAGTCATATACGTGGTTATTGTTCCAGGAGTCAGTGATGTTCAGTGATGTGTCCATAGACTTCTCTCAGGAGGAGTGGGAATGCCTGAATGATGATCAGAGAGATTTATACAGAGATGTGATGTTGGAGAATTACAGCAACCTGGTTTCAATGGGTAAGGACATCTGTCCATAGTAATTTAGATTCTGCCCTTGGAAGGCCTACTTCCTCCAATGTGAAGTGCTCACCTGGCTTTCAAAAACCAGTCGAATTTTGACATCCTGTTCTCACAGGAATGTTCTGAATATGGTAGAGTTAGAAAAAGGAAGCTGCATTGAGTTTTGGGGGATGTTTGACATCTTCCATTATGTTTCATAAGTCCGTTATACCTCTGTTTGACTCTTCTCGCAGTGCTATGTCTTTCTTTATAATGAAGGGACTGGATTTGAATTCTAGGATATTCTCGTGATAAATTTGTTTTGTTACTTCTTTTGTAAGCAGGGCATTCTATTTCTAAACCCAATGTGATCTCCTACTTGGAGCAAGGGAAGGAGCCCTGGTTGATTGACAGAGAGCTAACAAGAGGCCAGTGGCCAGGTAAGTGAGGCACAGCAGGTAACGTGTGATTTGGCCAGTAGAGAGACTGCATCTTTTAGATGCTATCTGGGAAACTCTCCTCAAAGGCTTTTGGCCTGTTGTGCAAATGTAAGACCTTTTCTACATGAGCTTTCAGATGATCCTACCTTTCCCCCTTACCTAACACACTTTGCCTGCTTTTCTTCTCTTATTCTTCTCTCTCAGTTCTAACCAGCTGGTGCCCTCTCCACCCTTTCTAGTGATACTCCTTTCTATCCATATTTTGGGTCCATTTCCTTCCTAGCTTCTCATCCGCCTTTGTATTTAGTCTAATAAAAGCATCACTGTCTCCAGAAATAGATTTTTTCCTGCACTGCCCAAGACTTATTTTCTTTTACTAAGTTTTTTTGGGATGGGGTTTATGCCTTCATTGATTCATTAATATTTTTTACCAACATTTACTGATTTTCTAACATGTATAAGGCACTCGGCTAGGTGCTGCAGAGTTTAAAAAAGGAATAAGCAATGTCAGAACTTACTGCCTAGTAGAAGTACTAGAGCATGTCTACAAATAACTTCTACAAAGTAGAACCACCATAAGTGAAGTTAAAATAGGGAGTTTAACAGAAAGCAAGGGCTACCAATGTAGAAGAGGGGTTGATCCACATAGAAGTCATAGGGGGAGATTTTGATGTGAACGTCATTGACTTTATATAGAGGGTTGGAAATAAAGGGCCTGTGTCTCCGTGGAGAAGGTAAGAGCTGGCAAAGAGAGATTTGGTATGAAGGAGGAGGACAGCACATTCATTCATTTAGTTTATGTTTCTGGAGTGCCTATGGTATGCCCAGCACTATTCTCAACACTGAGGTTACAGTAATGAATAGAACGTGCGTGATTGGGTGCAGTGACTCATGCCTGTAATCCCAGCCCTTTGGGAGGCTGAGGCAGGAAGATTACCTGAGGTCAGGAGTTTGAGACCAGCCTGGCCAACGTGATGAAACCCCATCTCTACTAAAAAATACAAAAATCAGCTGGGTGTGGTGGCAGGCGCCTATAATCCCAGCTACTCAGGAGGTTGAGGCAGGAGTATCACTTGGACCCAAGAGGTGGAGGTTGCAGTGAGCCAAGATCATGCCACTGCACTCCAGCCTGAAGAAAAACAAGAGCATGCATAATCTTTGTTCCCAGAGCCTACCCCACAGTGTAGGGAGAGAGACGAAAATAGATGAATATATAACATACTAGGTAATAGTAAATACTAAAAAGAAGTAAGAAGTAGAGGAAGGGGATAAAGGATGATATTTTATGTGAAGAAGCAAGAGAAATTTACCATATCTTACCAAATGATATGGTAACATTTGGGCAGAGACCCAAAGAAGTACCATAGTAAGTCGTTGTATATGGGTACTAGGCGGAAGACTGCTCCAGATAGAGGAACGCAGACCTTCAAAGGCCTGAGGCAACTGTGCATTGGCTGTGTTTGAGGAGCAGCTCCAGAGGCCAGTGACTGGTAGCAGAGGGGTACATGGGTGGGAGATGAGATCAAAGAGGCAGGAGTGGGAAAGAGTGGGTCAGTTTACGTACAGTCTGCCATACAGGCCATGGGAAATCTTTTCATTCTAAGACAAGAAGTCATCAGAAGGCTGTGCACCTAGAAATGGCTTTTTTTTTTTGAGACAGAGTCTTTCTCCGTTGCCCAGGCTGGAGTGCAGTGGCATGATCTCAGCTCACTGCAACCTCCGCTTCCCAGGTTCAAGCGATTCTCTTGCCTTAGCCTCCTGAGTAGCTAGGATTACAGGCGCATGCCACCGCGCCCGGCTAATTTTTTTGTATTTTTTAGTAGAGACGGGGTTTCACTATGCTAGCCAGGATGATCTCGATCTCCTGACCTTGTGATCTGCCCACCTCAGCCTCCCAAAGCGCTGGGATTACAGGCGTGAGCCACCGCGCCTGGCCAGAGACAAGATATTTCTGAAGCGTTCAGACACTCACAATGTTTGGTAGTATTCATTTCATTTGACTTTAAGAGTGGTTTTTATTTTAAATTTTTTCGCTCATTTATTTTACAAGTCATAGACTGTTGTTTTTCATTGTGAAAATTATCAGAAATACATGCCACACTCATGTACCCCTATTGTTGCACAAATATTTTCCTTTTTTTTCTTTGTTTTTGAGATGGAGTTTTGTTCTTGTTACCCAGGCTGGAGTGCAATGATGTGATCTCAGCTCACTGCAACCTCTGCCTCTGGGGTTCAAGCAATTCTCCTGCCTCAGCCTCCCGAGTAGCTCGGATTACAGGCACCCCGCCACCATGCCTGGCAAATTTTATTGTATTTTTCATAGAGATGGGGTTTCACCAGGTTGGCCAGGCTGGTCTCGAACTCCTGACCTCAGGTGATCCACTTGCCTTGTCCTCCCAAATTCTGTGATTGCAGATGTAAGCCACCACGCCCCATGGCAGATAATTTCAAGTAAATCCAGAACTTCATGTCATTTCACCCTTACGTAATTTTATTATGTAATTCTAAAAAATATGGATATTTTCTCCCTTATATAACTCGAATGCAAAGTTCTATAAATTTTACAGTGGTTTCTTCATATACTGGACCGCTTTATTGTCATTATATTGAGTACTTGTGAGAGTGGACGTTTTCACCATAGCATGATAATTAACTTGTTCATTTCTGTATTTCATACTTTTAATCTGTTACTGAGTTTATTCTTTCAGTTTTTATGGACTTTGCAAAATAATAACATTTACCTATTGGTTTCCAGTGGGTGCTTTTACTTTTTTTTTGAAACAGGGTCTCGCTGTTGTCCAGGCTGGAGGGCAGTGGCACCATCATGGCCCACTGCAGTCTTGACCACCTCTTAGGCTCACGTGATCCCCCCACCTCAGCCTCCTGGGTAGATGGGACTACAGGTGCATGCCACCACACCTGGTTAATTTTTTGTATTTTTTGTAGAGATGGGGTTTTGCCATGTTGCCCAGGCTGGTCTGGAACTCCTGGGCTCAAGCGATCCCACCGCCTCAGGCTCCAAAAATGCTGGAATTACAGACATGAGCCACTGCTCCCAACCTAGCTGCCTAATTTTTTAGTTTTTTTGAGACAGAGTCTAGCTCTGTGATCCAGGCTGGAGTGTAATGGCGTGATCTGGGTTCACTGCAACTTCTGCCTCCAAGATTGAAGCAATTCTCATGCCTTAGCCTCCCAAATTGCAAGGATTACAGGCGTGCAGCACCACACCCAGCTAATTTTTGTATTTTTAGTAGAGACAGGGTTTTGCCATGTTGGCCAGGATGGTCTCTAACTCCTGGCCTCAAGTGATCCTCCCACCTGAACCTCCCGAAGTGTTAGGATTACAGGAGGGAGCCACCTAGCTCAGCCGAGCTGCCTAATTTTAACTTTTCTTCAACACTTGTATTTGTTTACAATTTCACCAGCAGTATATGAACATTCCCATTGTTGCACATGCTTCCTAATATACGGTATTATCAAACTTTGATTTTTTTTTTTTTGAGATCGAGTTTCGCTTTTGTTGCCCAGGCTGGAGTGCAATGATGCAATCTTGACTCACCGCAACCTCTGCCTCCTAGGTTCAAGTGATTCTTCTGCCTCAGCCTCCGAAGTAGCTGGGATTACAGGCATGCGCCACCACGCCTGGCTAATTTTGCATTTTTAGTAGAGATGGGGTTTCTCCCTATTGATCAGGCTGCTCTCGAACTCCTGACCTCAGGTGATCTGCCTGCCTCGGCCTCCCAAAGTGCTGGGATTATAGGCATGAGCTACCACACCCAGCCCAAACTTTGATTTTTATCAGTTAGTGAGTGTATAATAATAATTTGGTATGGTATGGTTTTAACTTACAGTTCCTTCTTTTTTTTTTTTTTTTTTGAGACAGAGTCTCGCTCTGTCACTCAGGCTGGAGTACAGTGACACGATCTTAGCTCACTGCAACCTTCACCTCCCAGGTTCAAGCAGTTCTCTCACCTCAGCCTCCCAGGTAGCTGGAATTACAAGCACATGCCACCATGCCCAGCTAATTTTTATATTTTTAGTAGAGATATGGTTTCACTATGTTGGCCAGGCTGATCTTGAACTCCTGACCTCAAGTGATCCACCTGTGTCAGCCTCCCAAAATACTGGGATTACAGTCTTGAGCCACCATGCCCAGCCAAGTTTCTTTCTTGCTTCTTTTTTTTTGAGACGGAGTTGCCCAGGCTGGAGTGCAGTGGCCGGATCTCAGCTCACTGCAAGCTCCGCCCCCCGGGTTTCATTCTCCTGCCTCAGCCTCCTGAGTAGCTGGGACTACAGGCGCCCGCCACCTCGCACAGCTAGTTTTTTGTATTTTTTAGTAGAGACGGGGTTTCACCGTGTTAGCCAGGATGGTCTCGATCTCCTGACCTCGTGATCCACCCGTCTCGGCCTCCCAAAGTGCTGGGATTACAGGCTTGAGCCACCACGCCCGGCCCAAGTTTCTTTCTTTACTGATGAGTTTTAGCACACATTTTCATATCATTTTTAGTTTTTGGAAATTCTTTATTTTTTTTTTTTTGAGACAGAGTCTCGCAATGTTGGCCAGGCTAGAGTGCAGTGGTGAGATCTTGGCTCACTGCAAACTCCGCTTCTCGGGTTCAAACGATTCTTCTGCCTCAGCCTCCGGAGTAGCTGGGATTACAGGTGCCCACCACCATGCCCCGCTAAGTTTTTGTATTTTTAGTAGAGACAGTGTTTCACTGTGTTGGCCAGGCTGGCCTTGATCTCCTGACCTTGTGATCAGCCTGTCTTGGCCTCCCAAAGTGCTAGGATTGCAGGTGTGAGCCACCACACCCAGCTGAAATTCTTTAGTGAATTGCCTGCTCAAATCTTCTGCCTGTTTTTCTGTTGAATTGTCTGTATTTTTCTTTTTTATTTTATTTTGTTTTTTTTGTTTTTGTTTTTGAGATGGAGTCTTGCTCTGTCCCCCAGGCTGGAGTGCAGTGGCATGCTCTCAGCTCACTGCAAGCTCCACCTCCTGGGTTCACACCATTCTCCTGCCTCAGCCTCCCGAGTAGCTGGGACTACAGGCGCCCGCCACCACACCTGGGTAATTTTTTGGTATTTTTAGTAGAGACGGGGTTTCACCATGTTAGCCAGGATGGTCTCGATCTCCTGACCTTGTGATCCGCCCGTCTCGGCCTCCCAAAGTGCTGGGAATACAGGCTTGAGCCACCGCGCCTGGCCGTCTGTATTTTTCTTAATAATGTGTAAGGGTTCTTTATATATTCTGCTTATGGGACTTTGCATGTTCTACAAACTACAAGTATCTTTTTCTACTCTGAATTGAATTTAGCTCTCTTTATGGTTTTCTTTTCTGTGAGCAGAAGTTTTTAATGATTACTGTAGTCAAATGTATCTATCTTTTCTTTTATGCTTCACACTTCTAGGGACTTAAGAAATTCTTCCTTAGCCTATATTTGAATCTTACATAAATGGAATCACCACATATGTATAGTCAGCCCTTCCTATTCGTGGATTCTGCATCCACAGACTCAACCAATCATGGATGTAAAATACATGTAGTTGGCCCTCTGTATTAATAGGTTGAGAGCCATAGTTGGTTTAAACCAACTTACTGTGCCATTTTGTATAAGGGACTTGAGCATCTGCAGATTTTGGTGTCTGCCATGATCCTGGAACCAAACCTCAACCCTCCTCACCCCTCCCACCTGGTACAGAGGGCCAGCTGTACATTGTTGTCTTTTTTAATATATCTTTGCCTGCCACAAGGCCATGAAGATATTCTCCACTGTTTTCTTTTTAATAGACGATTCTTGTTCCTTTCCATGAGAGAAAAATGTTTTCCTCTAACAGGCTAAATTTTTACTGTGATAAATTCAGATATGGTTAGCTTTATTCCTGTTATGCTTTGCCTCTGGTAGCATTTTTCAGTCTGAGGACTTACATCTTTTTTGTGTGTGATAGGAAATTCTTAGTAGTCATCTCTTCAAATATTGCCTTGTTACCATTTCCTTTTTTCCTTCTGTTAGACTGACATAAAACGTCTGTATTATCTCCTGTGTCTCTTACTCTTCATCTATTTTTCCATTTATACTGCCTTTATATATATTTCTTTGGCCTTCATTTGTGTTGATTTGCTAATATATTCTGTAACAATGACTTTTACACTTTTCAACCTGTCCATTAAATTTTTCCCTTAAAATGGTATAAACTATGTTTATAAACATAGTAGAATATATAGAATGTATATACATAAACATATAATTATGACAATAATCTTTACATCTGCAGACTTACATGTGCAAGAGATTTGTTAGGAAATACACTTAGGAATACCATTGCGGGATCTTGGTGTACATGCTTACTCAACTTGGCAAGGTGATGCCAAACTGTTTTCCAAGTGATGTATTAGTTTATGTGGGAAGTACTTTTGTTCCACCATCTCTCCTTATGATAAGATATTTTCATTTTTTGATAATCTGATTGATGAGTATGAAATCTTATTTTATCATTTTAAATTAAATTTCCCTGGTCGTTATTGAAGATAATTACCTTTCCATACGTTTATTGGTCATTAGTGTCTCTTCTGTGTAATGTCATTTTGATCCCTTTTGTATTAGGCTAATTTGTCTTTTTCCTAAGATTTGTAGGAATTCCTTGTATAAATTCTAGATACTCATTTTTGGTCAATCACATGGTTTGTAGATATGTTTTCCAGTTTACATCTTTTTTATTCACTTTTGTTATGATATCTTTTGATGAATAGTAATTATTTGTGTTAATATTGTCAAATTGTATGTTTAATGGTTAAATTATATATTGCTTGTAAACATTTTTTTTTTTTTTTTTTTTTTTGAGACGGAGTCTCGCTCTGTTGCCCAGGCTGGAGTCCAGTGGCCGGATCTCAGCTCACTGCAAGCTCCGCCTCCCGGGTTTACGCCATTCTCCTGCCTCAGCCTCCCGAGTAGCTGGGACTACAGGCGCCCGCCATCTCGCCCGGCTAATTTTTTGTATTTTTTAATAGAGACGGGTTTTCACCGTGTTAGCCAGGATGGTCTCGATCTCCTGACCTCGTGATCCGCCCGCCTCAGCCTCCCAAAGTGCTGGGATTACAGGCTTGAGCCACCGCGCCCGGCCGCTTGTAAACATTTTTATCTTTTTCCTGTATGCTTTATACTTTTTGGATCCTCAGAAACCTTTCCTAGCCCAATTTGCTATTTTAATTCCTAGATTTTTTTTTTTTTTTTTTTTTTAGACAGAAAAAGTCAGACAGGCTAGAGTGCAGTGGAACAATCACAGCTCACTGCAGCTTCTACCTGCTAGGCTCAGGTGATCCTCTCACCTCAGCCTCCTGAGACTGCAGGCACGTGCTGTCACTCCTGGCTAACTTTTTATATTTTTTGTAGAGACAGGGTTTTGCCGTGTTGCCCATGCTGATCTCGAACTCCCAAGAATTTTTATGTTTTCGCTTTCTTATTAAAGCCCTATGAATGCAACTTTAATTGATTTTTATGAATAGTATGAGATGCAGATCAGTTATTTTTCCTGTATAGAAAACGAATTGGCTGGGTGTGGTAACTTATGCCTATAATCCCAGCACTTGGGGAGGTTAAGGCAGGAGGGTTGCTTGAGCCCAGGAATTCAAAACCAGCCTGGGTAACAGAGGGAAACACCATCTTCTAAAAAAAAAAATTATGTTTCCCTCTCAAATGAAAACTCCATCTATTCTTCACTGATCAACAATGCTCCTCTGTCATATATTCAGATTTCATATATGCACGGGTCTTTCTTGTTACTTTGAGCCTTGTTATCCCTGCCTAAATTACTCATGTTTATATACGAAGTCTTGATTTCTGGTAGGACATATCCCTCCACCTTTTCTTTAGGCGTGTGTTGGTTATACTTATCTCTGTGATCTTTCATATAGTATTAAAAATTACTTTATGTTTTATTTAAAATGTTGAGTTTTTAATATGTATAATTACATTGAATTTGGCCAGGTATGGTGGCTCACGCCTGTAATCTCAGCATTTTGGGAGGCCGAGGTGGGCAGATCAGTTGAGGCCAGGAGTTCGAGACCAGCCTGGCCAACATGGTAAAACCCTGGCTGTACTAAAAATACAAAAATTAGCCAGGCGTGGTAGCGCACAACTGTAATCCCAGCCACTCGGGAGGTAGAGGCACAAGAATTGCTTGAACCCAGAAGGTGGAGGTTGCAGTGAACCGAGATTGTGCCACTGCACTCCCGTCTGGGTGATGGAGTGAGACTCTGTCTCAAAAAAAAAAAAAAAAAAATCAACAAAAGCAAACACAAAAATTAGCCAGGTGTGGTGGCGCACACCTGTTGTCCCAGCTACTCGGGAGTCCGAGGCATGAGAATCACTTGAACCCAGGAGGCAGAGATTGCAGTGAGCCAAGATGGTACCACTGTACTGTAGCCTGGGCAACAGAGCGAGATTCTGTCTCAAAAAAAAAAAAAAAAATTACATTGAATTTTTATATCACTTTAGTAGTAACTGATATCTTTATTATATTAAATCATGTCTGCCATTATCACAGTACTTTTCTCCATTTATTTAGGCCTTCTTGATGGTATTTCAGTGTATTTTTATAAACTTATCCCAAAAAAGGGCTTATAGTTCATTTGATATTTTATTTCTAGGTATTTTCTGTATATTTTTGGCGGTCTACAAATGCAGTTGACTTGTTTATTGCATAGGGTATACACAGAGATAATTCCAGCTGGAGTGTAGTGGTGAACCCACAGCTCACTGCAGTCTGGACCTCCTGGGCTCAAGCGATCTTCCTACTTCCCCGAGTAGCTGAAACTGCAGATGTGTGCCCCCATGCCCAACTAATTTTTAAAATTGTGATAGAAACCAGGTCTCCCTGTGTTGTCTAGGCTGATTTTGAACTCCTGGGCTCAAGTAGTCCTCCCATCTTGGCCTCCCAAAGTGCTGGGATTACCGCACCTGGCCCAAGATAAGCCTTCTAGTTTTGGCAGAAGGCACAGGAAATGGGATTCTTTTTTTTGCGAGGGACAGAGTCTCGCTCTGCCACCTAGGCTGGAGTGCAGTGGCTCATTCTCGGCTCACTGCAACCTCCATCTCCTCGGTTCAAGCAATCCTCCTGCCTCAGCTTCCCGACTAGCTTGGATTACAGGCATGTGCCACCACACCCGGCTAATTTTTTGTATTTTTAGTAGAGATGGGGTTTCACCACAGTAGCCAGGATGGGAGGAAATGGGATTCTTAACACCAAGAGAGATTGGAGCAATCTCTTGCTTGTGTGTGTATTTACATACATGTGTACATACATACATATATGTATATATACACAAATATGTGTCTATATTCCCCCTGCCGGTTTTTGCACGTCCCAGCCTCCAGACAATCTCACAGCAGCAGCAGCAACAGTGGAAGCAGTGGGGGCCTGCAGGTATCTCAAACTACAAGGGGTAGGAATCTTCTTTTCCTATTAGAGTTGCTGTGGAGTGAGCCCCCATTACTTTTTTTCTCTGTTTCCTCCTGCCATACCCAGGCATAGCTATAGAAAGTATACAGCAGAGGGAGGTAACTAAAACCCCAGCATTATGACTGGAGAACTGAACAGGGGAGCTCCAGGGAACTAGAAAGTATCAAGAAGATCCCAGAAAGGAACAAGTTCAAAAAAGCAACCCATGTTCAAGTTCAAAAAACCCAAAGTTGGCCCCGGCATGGTGGCTCACGCCTGTAATCGCAGCACTTTTGTAGGCCGAGGTGGGTGGATCACCTGAGGTCGGGAGTTTGAGACCAGCTTGACCAACATGGAGAAACCCCGTCTCTACTAAAAATACAAAATCAGCTGGGCATGGTGACACATGCCTGTAATCTCAGCTACTCGGGAGGCTGAGGCAGGAGAATTGCTTGAACCCGGGAGGCGGAGGTTGGGGTGAGCCGAGATCATGCCATTGCACTCCAGCCTGGGCAACAAGAGCGAAACTCCATCTAAAACAAACAAACAAACAAAAAAGCCCAAAGTTCAAAAAAACTCAGTTTTTAGGAACTCTTAGGCTCATTTTTGCCTGAATATATGTGGATCTGTCCCTAAATAACATATCAAAGACTTTAAGAACTAAAGTGTAAGTTTCAGATTGGATTGGATGGTGCACACAGTGGACAAATCCAAATAACACTGCAAAGGCCTTGAAAACTGACACTGGAGTCACAGTCCACACAAGGCTTGTTGGAACTTGCAGCCTGAACCCAACACGGTCAATACCTATTAAAACAAAAGTATCAACCATCTCCATAGGATTTATTTTATGTTTTATTATTTTTTAATTTATTTATTTTTTCTGAGACAGAGTCTCGCTCTGTCGCCCAGGCTGGAGTGCAGTGGCGCGATCTTGGCTCACTGCAACCTCTCCCTCCTGGGTTCAAGGGATTCTCCTGCCTCAGCCTCCCCGAGTAGCTGGGACTGCACACATAGTGGCACACGTCTGTGGTTTCAGCTACTCGTGGGCTAAGGTAGGAGGATCACTTGAGCCCAGGAGGTCCAGACTGCAGTGAGCTGTGGGTTCACCACTACACTCCAGCTGGAATTATCTCTACCCTATGCAATAAACAAGTCAAATTAACCACTAAGCCTAGCTATTTTTTTTTTTATTGTTTTTTTATTTTTAGTAGAGACGAGGTTTTACTATGTTGGCCAGGCTGGTCTCGAACTCTTGACCTCAGGTGATCCGCCCGCCTCGGCCTCCCAGAGTGCTGGGATCACAGGCGTGAGCCACTGCGCCCAGCCAAGAATTTTAATTAGATGTATCTTGGTATAATTTCTGAAGTTCAAAGAAACAGAAAACTCCACTAAAGTAACAACCTAGTGACTCAGGGTGTATCCTATACATGTTTGTGTTTGGTGCTGCCCCTGCAGTTCTCTAAAGTTCTGAATTAGTTACCAGCCTCAAGCTATCAGGGGATTTAATATGGAAATCTGGATTTCTGGTTTTCTTTGGAGAGCTGGAAAGCAGCACTGGACCTTCATTCTTACATGACAGCTGTCTCCTGGATTTAACAAGCACTTAACCCCTTTGAGAAGGAGTGCAGGCTCTTTCACTAACCACTGTCCCCACTATTGCCTACTCCCACACAGACCCTGAGGGCACAGCCTGAGCTGCAACGTACATTTGCAATATTACTTTCCTTAATTTCACCTTCATTACTGAAGGATATTTTTGCTAGATATAAAATTCCGAGGCCGGGCGCGGTGGCTCAAGCCTGTAATCCCAGCACTTTGGGAGGCCGAGACGGGCGGATCACGAAGTCAGGAGATCGAGACCACCCTGGCTAATATGGTGAAACCCTGTCTCTACTTAAAAATACAAAAAAAAACTAGCCGGGCGACGAGGCGGGCGCCTGTAGTCCCAGCTACTCGGGAGGCTGAGGCAGGAGAATGGCGTAAACCCGGAGGCGGAGCTTGCAGTGAGCTGAGATCTGGCCACTGCACTCCAGCCTGGGTGGCAGAGCGAGACTCCGTCTCAAAAAAATAAAATAAAATAAAATAAAATAAAATAAAATTCCGGATTGACAGCTCTTTTTTTCAGCACAATAAATTATTGTTCCACTTTTTTCTGGCCTCCAGAGTTTATGAAGAGTAATCTAGTCATTCAAATCATTGTTTCACCTAAAAGAAATACATTATTTTTTTACAGTTCTTTCACGATTTCTTTTGTCTTTCATTTTCAGCAGTTTGATTATGATATATCTGACTATGGATTTCTTTGGTTTATCCTATTTCGGGTGGCTGAGCTTCTCAAAATGGCTTTGTTTGTTGTATCTTTCACCAAAATTAGTAAGTTTTCAGCCATTATTTCTTCAAATCTTTTTTGAGTCCTGTACTTTCTCTTCTTCTGAAACCCTGATGACTCAAATGTTAAATCTTTTCTTGTTTTACATTCCCAGAGGCTGTGTTCTTTTTACATTTTCCATCTTATTTTCACTGTTATTCATATTAGCTAATTTCTTTTGAACTATCTTCAAGTTTATTGACTTTATTACCTCCATTCTGCTTTTGAGTGGTTTTTATTTCGGCTCCTGCACTTTTCAGTTCTAAAATGTGTTTATTCTTCTTTATATCTTCTACTCTTTTGCTGAAACTTTCTATTTTTATATTGGTTTGCAGAGTGTGCATGATTCCTTGTTCAAGCATTTTTAAAATAGCTGCTTTAAAGTCATTATCTGATAATTCCAACATGAATCACCTTTATTTTGGTGTCTGTTGTCTTTTGCTATATGAGTTAACATTTTCTTCATTCTTCATATGTTGAGTGATTTTGGATGGTATCCTAAGGCATTCTGAATATTATTCTGTAAGACCCTCGATCTTCTTTTAATCCTATGGAAGCCAGGCACAGTGGCTTACGCCTGTAATCCCAGCACTTTGGGAGGTCGAGGTGGGCAGATCACTTGAGGTCAGGAGTTCGAGACCAGCCTGGCCAATGTGTTGAAACCTGTCTTTACTAAAAATATAAAAACATTAACTGGGTGTGATCTCAGCTACTTGAGAGGCTGAGGCAGGAGGATCTTTTGAACCCAGGAGGCGGAGGTTGCAGTGAGCTGAGATCACGCCCCTATACTCTCGCCTGGGCAACAGAGCAAGATTCCATCTCAAAAAAAAAAAAAATTTAATAGGCTGGGTGCGGTGGCTCACGCCTGTAATCCCAGCAGCTTGGGAGGCCAAGGTGGGTGGATCACAAGATCAGGAGTTCAAGACCAGCCTGGCCAAGATGGTGAAACCCCATCTCTACTAAAAATACAAAAGTTAGCCAGGCGTGGTGGTGCATGCCTGTAATCCTAGCTACTTGGGAGGCTGAGGCAAAAACAAAATGAAACAAAAACCACTTTCCTCATATATATTGCTCAGCAAAAAGGGAACCATCTGAGTACTAAGAGTTTTCATCAACCCTGGAAATTTGTTTTATTAGGGTTCTATATCATTGCCATATTTTCCTTCCAGAATTCATATTTTACATTCATTTTATTTCTTACGTCAATTTTTCTTCCCTGTGACTTACTGTTTTCTGTCATCATTTTCATCCTTCTCTGAAAGTTTTTTAGACGATTCATTCCAGCTTTTTCCCTAGCTTTATTGAGGTATATTTGGCAAATAGAAATTATATATATTGGCTGGGTGTGGTGGCTCAAGCCTGTAATCCCAGCACTTTTGGGGGGCCGAGGCAGGTGGATCACCTGAGGTCAGGATTGTGTGACCAGCCTGACCAATATGGCGAAACCCATCTCTACTAAAAATACAAAAATTAGCCTGGTGTGGTGGTGCATGCCTGTAGTCCCAGCTACTTGGGAGACTGAGGCAGGAGAATTGCTTGAACCCAGGAGGCAGAGGTTGCAGTGAGCCAAGATCGTGCCATTGCACTCCAGCCTGGGCAACAAGAGCGAAAACTTTCTCAAAAAAAAAAAAATATATATATATATATTTACAGTATACAATTAGGTGTTTTGATATATGTGTACGCATTGTGAAATGATTACCATAATCAAGCCAATTAATGTATCTGTCACATCACACAGTTACCAATTTGTATATATGTGTATATGGTAAGAACATTAAGATCTACTCCCATAATAAATTCCAAGTATATAATACAGTATTATAAACTATAGTTACCATGGTATACATTCTGTACTGGTATTACTATTAATGGTATGTACTTACATGGCAGTACATACTATTAATATATAATGCTGTATATTAGATCTCCAGAAATTTTTTATTCTGCATAACTGGAACTTTGTACCGTTTGACCAATATATTCTTTCCTCCATCCCCCAACCCCTGGCAACCTTCATTCTACGCTCTTCTTCTATGAGTTCAACGTTTTAGAGTTCATATATAAGTGAGATCACTGCAGTATCTGTCTTTCTGTGCCTGGCTTATTTCACATATGCCCTCCAGCTTTATCTATGTTGTTGAAAGTAACAGGATTTTCTTCATTTTTAAGGTTTAATAATATTCCAGTGTTTGTGTATTTGTATATATACACACACATTCCATTGTGTGTGTGTGTGTGTGTATACATATATACACCCACACATCACATTTTCTTTATCAATGTATCCATTGATTCCATATCTTGGCTATCATGAATGATGCTGCAATGAACATAAGAATGCAGATATTTTTTCCCCATACTGATTTGATTTCATTTGGATATATACCCAGAAGTGAGTTTGCTGGGTTATAGGGTAGTTTTGAGAAACCTCCATGCTGTTTTTGGTAATGGCTGTTTCAATTTATGCTAACAGTGTACAAGGATTCCCTTTTTGCCACATCCTTTCCAACACTTGTTATTTTTTTGTCCTTTTGATTATAGCAGTTCTGACAGGTGTGAGAGGATTTTGTTTGTTTGTTTGTTTGTTTGTTTGAGATGGAGTCTCACTCTTGTTGCCCAGGCTGGAGTGCAGTGGTGTAATCTCGGCTCACTGCAACCTCTGCCTCTCGGGTTCAAGTGATTCTCCCGCCTCAGCCTCCCAAGTAGCTGAGATTACAGGTGCCCGCCACTATGCCTGGATACTTTTTGTATTTTAGTAGAGATGGGGTTTCGTCATGTTGGTCAGGCTGGTGTCGAACTCCTGACCTCAAGTGATCCACCTGCCTTGGCCTCCCAAAGTGCTGGGATTATAGACCTGAGCCATGGTATCCGGCAATGAGGTGATATTTCATTGTGGTTTCAATTTCCATTTTCCTGATGATTAGTAATGTTGAGTGTTTTTTCATATACCTATTGGCTGTTTCTATGTCTTCTTTTGAGAAATGCCCACTTTTTAAATTGGGTTATTTGTTTTCTTGTTACTGAGTTGAGTTCCTTATATATGTTGGATATTAGCATCTTACCAGATACAAGGCTTGAAAATATTTTATCCCGCTCTGTGGATAGTCTCTTTACTCTGTTGTTTCCTTTGCTGTGCAGAAGCTTTTTAGTTTGATGTAATCACATTTTTCTATTTTTTGCTTTTCTTTTCTGTGTTTTGGGGTCATATGCAAAAAATCATTGCCTAGACTGATGTCATGGAACTTTCCCTCCTCTGTTTTCTTCTAGTAGTTTTATAGTTTTGTGTCTTATGTTTAAGTCTTTAATCCATTTTGAGTTCACTTTTGTATATGTATGTGATAGGAATTCTATTTTATTCTTTTGCATGTGGACATCCAGTTTCTCATCACCATTTATTGAACTGTCTTTTCTCCATTGTGTGTTCTTGGCATTTTTATTGAAAATCCAATGACCATAAATGCAAGGGTTCTGTATGGATTCTTGGTTCTGTATTCTGTTCCATTGGTTGATGGAACCAATAGACCATTGGTTGATGTGTCTATTTTTATGCCAGTGCCATGCTGTTTTGATTACTGCAGCTTTGTCATCTGTTTTGAAATCTATCTGATGTAGTGATGCCTCCAGCTTTGTTCTTCTTGTTCAAGATTACCTTGACTATTCAGGGTCTTTTATGGTTCCGTATGAATTTTAGGATTGTTTTTGCTGTTTCTGTGAAAAGTACCTTTGGAATTTTGTTAGGGATTCCACTGAATCTGTACATTGCTTTGGGTTGTATGGACATTTTAACAATATTAATTCTTCCCATTTATGAATACAGAATATATTTTCATTTATTTGTGGCTTCATTTTTTTTATTATACTTTAAGTTCTGGGATACATGTGCAGAATGTGCAGGTTTGTTACGTAGGTATACACATGCCATGGTGGTTTGCTGCACCCATCAACCCGTCATCTACATTAGGTATTTCTTCTAATCCTATCCCTCTCCTAGCTCCCCACCACACCCTTTTCTATTTAATGCAATTTTTTTTTAGACAAGAGTCTCACTCTGTTGCTCAGGCTGGAGTGCAGTGGTGTGATCTCAGCTCACTACAATCTATGCCTCCGGGTTCAAGCAATTCTTCTGCCTCAGCCTCCCGAGTGGCTGGGACTACAGGCACATGCTGCCACGCCCAGCTAATTTTTTTTTCTTTTATTTATTTATTTATTCTTTGAATTTTAGTAGAGATGGGGCTTCACTATGTTGCCCAGGCTAGTCTTGAACTCCTGAGCTCAGCCAATCCACCTGCCTTGGCTTTCCAAAGTGCTATGATTACAGGCGTTATCCACCACGCCTGGCGTGTCTTCATTTTTTTTTTTTTTTTTTTTTTTTTTTTTTTTGAGGCAGAGTCTGGCTCTGTCGCCCAGGCTGGAGTGCAGTGGCGCGATCTCGGCTCACTGCAAGCTCCGCCTCCCGGGTTCACGCCATTCTCCTGCCTCAGCCTCCTGAGTAGCTGGGACTACAGGCGCCCGCCACCGCGCCCGGCTAATTTTTTGTATTTTTGGTAGAGACGGGGTTTCACCATGGTCTCGATCTCCTGACCTTGTGATCCGCCCGCCTCGGCCTCCCAAAGTGCTGGGATTACAGGCGTGAGCCACCGCGCCCGGCCGTCTTCATTTTTTTTAATCAATGTTTTATAGTTTTATGTATACAGATTTCCTTTGTTAAATTTTTTCCCAAGTATTTTATTCTTTTTGATGTTATTATACACAGGATTGTTTTCTTGATTTCTTTTTCTGATAATTTGTTGCTAGTGTATCGAAACAACCGATTTTTGTATCTTACTGAATACACATACATTTATAACTCTTTTTTTTTTTTTTTTTTTTTGAGACGGAGTCTTGCTCTATCGCCCAGGCTGCAGTGCAGTGGCGCAATCTCGGCTCACTGCAAGCTCCGCCTCCCACGTTTATGCCATTCTCCTGCCTTAGCCTCTCTGTTAGCTGGGACTACAGGGGCCTGCCGCCACGCCCGGCTAATTTTTTGTATTTTTAGTAGGGGTTTCACCATGTTAGCCAGGATGGTCTCAATCTCCTGACCTCATGATCCACCCGCCTTGGCCTCCCAAAGTGCTGGAATTACTGGTATGAGCACACTGAGCTGTAAATAAATAACATTTATTACTTCTAACAGTTTTATGGTAGATCCTCTAGGGTTTTTTTGAATTTGGATGGCTTTTATTCCTTTTTATTGCCTTAAATGAATAAAAAGGACTTTTGGTACTATGTTGAGCAGAGTGTCAAGAGCAGACATCCTTGTCTTGTTTCTGATCTTAGTGGAAAAACCTTTATCTTTCCAATGTTGAGGATAATGTTAGCTGTAGGTTTGTCATATATGGCCTTTATTATGTTGAGGTAGATTCCTTGTACACCTAATTTGTTGAGAGAGTGTTGATTATGGAAGTATGTTCAATTTTGTAAGATTATTTTTCTGTGTCTACTGAAATGATCATATGGTTTTTGTCCTTCCCTCTGTTAATGTGATGTATCACATTGATTGATTTGCTTATGTTGAAACGTCCCTGTATCCTAGGAATAAATCTCCCTTGATCATGGCGTATGATCCTTATAATGTGCTGTTGAATTCCATTTGCTAGTATTTTGTTGAGGATTTCTGTATCTATGTTCATCAAGGATATTGGCCTGTTATTTTCTTGTAGATTTTTTGCCGGGCTTTGATATCAGGTGAATACTATCCTCATAAAATGAGTTTGGAAGTGTTCCGTCTTCAGCATTTTGGAAGCGTTTGAGAAGAATTGGAGTTAATTCTTCTTTAAGTGTTCGATAGAATTTACTTGTGAAGCCATCAAGTCTTTGTCTCTTCTTTATTAGGAGGTTTTGGATTACTGATTGAACTATCCTACTCATAATTGGTCTGTTCAGATTTTCTCTTTCTTCATGATTCAGGCTTGGTAGTTGTATGTTTCTAGGAATGTATCCTTTTTTTCCTAGTTTATCCAATTTGTTGGCATATAATTATTCATAGTAGTCGCTTATGATTCTTCATTTGTGGTGGTGGTGTTGTTTTAGAGATGAGGTCTCTCTCTGTTGCCCAGGCTAGAGTACAGTGGCATGATCATAACTCACTCTGGTTTTGAACTCCTGGGTTCAGGCAGTCTTCCTGCCTCAACCTCTCAAGTAACTGGGCCTATAGTTGTGCACCACTCTGCCGAGCTAATCCTGTCTGTTTTATGGTGTCTTTGTTCCTATCTCACTCTTTCTTTCTGATTTGATTTTTTATGGTGGTATGATTTGATGTCTCCTTGTCTTCAGTGTATCTACTAGAGAGTTTTTCTTTGTGGTTACCATAAGGCTTACATAAAACATCTCATAGTTATAACAGTCTATTGTAAGCTAATAATAACTTAAGTTTAGGCTGGGTGTGGTGGCTCCCACCTGTATTCCCAGCACTTTGGGAGGCTGAGGTGGAAGGATCGCTTGAGCCCAGAAATTTGAGACCAGCCTGGGCAACATAGTGAGACCCTGTCTCTACCAAAATGTTTAAGGATCTCTTGAGGTCAGGAGTTTGAAAGCAGTCTGGCCACCATGATGAAACTTTGTCTCTACTAAAAATACAAAAAATTAACCAGATGCGGTGGCAGGCACCTGTAATCCCAGCTACTTGGGAGGCTGAGGCAGGAGAATTGCTTGAACCTGGGAGGCGGAGGTTGCAGCAAACCGAGATTGCGCCACTGCACTCCAGCCTGGGAGACAGAGCAAGACTGTCTCAAAAAAAAGTTAACCAGGTGTGGTGGTACACATCTAGTTCCAGCTACTCAGGAGGTTGAGGTAGGAGGATCCTTTGAGCCCAGGAGGTTGAGGCTACAGTGAGAACTCTGGCCTGGGCTAC
The DNA here is from genome assembly GCF_009764315.1 of Trachypithecus francoisi. Classification (NCBI taxonomy): domain Eukaryota; kingdom Metazoa; phylum Chordata; class Mammalia; order Primates; family Cercopithecidae; genus Trachypithecus; species Trachypithecus francoisi. Next base: position 66,083,284 of record NW_022681457.1, read on the forward strand.
AGAGCAAGACCCTGTTTCTCAATAATAATAATAATAGTAATCATAATAGCTTAACTTTGACCACATACAAAAGTCTGCATTTTTCCACCTACATTACGTTATTGATGTTACAATGTACATCTTTTATATATTGTGCATCTATTAGCAAATGATTGTAGGTTTATTTTTAATACCTTTGTCTTTTAACTTTTTTTTTTTTTTTTTTTTGAGACAGAGTCTTTCTCTGTCACCCAGGCTGGAGTGCAGTGGCACGAATTCAGCTCACTGTACCTCTACCTCCCGGGTTCAAGCAATTCTCCTGCCTCAGCCTCCTGAGTAACTGGGATTACAGGCACACGCTACCTACCCAGCTAATTTTTATATTTTTAGTAGAGACGGGATTTCACCATATTGGTCAGGCTTGTGTCGAACTCCTGACCTTGTGATCGGCCCGCCCCAGCATCCCAAAGTGCTAGGATTACAGGTGTGAGCCACTGTGCCCAACCTTGTCTATTAACTTTTATACTAGAGTTAAAAGTGATTTATGCACTATTATTACATTATCAGAGTATTCTGAATATAACTATATTCATACCTTTACAATGAGTTTTATATTTTTATATTGTTAGTGTCCCTTTCTTTCTACTTGAAGAACTCTTTTTGGTGTTTCTTATAAGTTAAATCTAGTGGTAATTTCCTCTCATGTCTTTTGTTTGGGATTCAGTGATCAAATTAAATGCCTTATAGCTATCAGAGAAAGATTGTATGATGTCCTTTTTTTTTTTTTTTTGGTTTTTTGGTTTTTTTTTGAGGCGGAGTCTCACTCTGTCACCCAGGCTGGAGTGCAGTGGCGCGATCTTGGCTCACTGCAAGCCTCGCCTCTCGGGTTCAGGCCATTCTCCTGCCTCAGCCTCCGGAGTAGCTGGGACTACAGGCGCCCGCTACCTCGCCCAGCTAATTTTTTGTATTTTTAGTAGAGATGGGTTTTCACCGTGTTGGCCAAGATGGTCTCGATCTCCTGACCTCGTGATCCGCCCACCTCGACCTCCCGAAGTGCAGGGATTACAGGCTTGAGCCACTGCGCCCGGCATGATGTACATTTTTACCATATCATCTAGTATGATTTCAAACTATCTTCCTTACATAATTCAGAACGTTATTCCACAAAAAGATTGAGTACCTACTAGTGTCATACACTTGATGGTTTTACAGATGATAAAAACAGTGTTCATTGAGGTTTCATAATTTGTCTATGGCCCCTCAGCTAGTTAAAAAGTCCAGAATTGGCCGGGCGCGGTGGCTCAAGCCTGTAATCCCAGCACTTTGGGAGGCCGAGACGGGTGGATCACGAGGTCAGGAGATCGAGACCATCCTGGCTAACCGGGTGAAACCCCGTCTCTACTAAAAAATACAAAAAACTAGCCGGGCGAGGTGGTGGGCGCCTACAGTTCCAGCTACTCGGGAGGCTGAGGCAGGAGAATGGCATGAACCCGAAAGGTGGGGCTTGCAGTGAGCTGAGATCCGGCCACTGCACTCCAGTTTGGGCTACAGAACGAGACTCTGTCTAAAAAAAAAAAAAAGAAAGTCCAGAATTCAGACCTCTTTTACAACCCTAAAGCCTTCAGTTTTCTCAACCACCTTGCTATACTCATTTTTTCTTTTCATCATAGCTCATTTCATAGTCATTTCTTTCTCCATGGATAAGTGATAAGAATACTAGCTGAGATCCTGTCCCTCTGTAACCAGACCAAGCTATTTCTTTTAAAAATGTATTTGTGGCCGGGCGCGGTGGCTCAAGCCTGTAATCCCAGCACTTTGGGAGGCCGAGACGGGCGGATCACAAGATCAGGAGATCGAGACCATCCTGGCTAACACGGTGAAACCCCGTCTCTACTAAAAAAATACAAAAAACTAGCCGGGCGAGGTGGCAGGCGCCTGTAGTCCCAGCTACTCCAGAGGCTGAGGCAGGAGAATGGCGTAAACCCGCGAGGCGGAGCTTGCAGTGAGCTGAGATCCGGCCACTGCACTCCAGCCTGGGAGACAGAGCCAGACTCCGTCCCAAAAAATAAAAATAAAAATGTATTTGTATTACATGTATATTATAATAGTTTACAAAGCTGTACCTTCCTTACCCCTCCATTTCCTTGTCTAAGAGTCAGTGACTTTCAAGTCTTCTAGCTATTCTCCCTGACTTTATTTTTTTTAGGAGTCAAGGGGTCGGGCCTAATGTCCCCACTTTTGTATGGAAATTCTTTTTTTGTGTGTTGTCTGTTCGTTTGTTTGTTTGAGACGGAGTCTCGCTCTGTTCCCTAGGTTGGAGTGCAGTGGCGCTATCTTGGCTCACTGCAACCTCCGCCTCCTGGGTTCAAGCAATTCTCCTGCCTCAGCCTCCTGAGTAGCTGGGATTATAGGCGCGCGCTACCACACCCGGCTAATTTTTGTATTTTTAGTAGAGACGGGATTTCACCATTTGGGTCAGGCTGATCTCAAACTCCTGACCTCGTGATCCACCTGCCTGGGCCTCCCAAAGGGCTGGGATTACAGGCATAAGCCACCGTGCCTGGCGGAATTCTTCCGTGGTATTTACAAACATTAATCCCAATCCTCACAACAGTTGTAAGGGCTATAATTCCTATTGTATTAGACAGAAAACTGCAGGTTTGGAAAGTTGAACTGATTTGCCCAAGAAAACAAGGCTTATAATTATTCAAGTTTGAGTATAAAATGCATGTAACTGAATCTAGTATCTCTGATCTGTCAGTAGCATACAATGCCTTCCATTTTACTCTCTCTCCGTTTCTTGAACCTACAAATGTCTTTTCTACCCGTCAGTCATCACTACTATAGTGCTCATGTACTTATTAAGTCCTCTCTTCTCTTTAACAAAGGCCAGCATCTCAGAATTACAAGACAAACTCTATTTTCATCAAACCCCAAACGTATATCATATCTGTGCGCAAATGAGTCCTACCTACCACTCATACTATGTTCATTCCACTCTTGACTTTTCTTAAGCTAGACTTTCTTCTGGATGGCTACCCTCTAGTTCCTTATCATTTTTTAAAGAGCTCTGGACCTCCAGTTACAGAATCCAGACCAGGGCTATCCAAGAGAACATTCAGTGGTGTTGGAAATGTTTTATATTTGTGATGTTTAGTACAGACTTCCAGTACAAAAGCTACCAGCCAAGTTTGGCTGTTGAACATTGGAGATGTGAATAGTGTGACTGAGAAACTGAATTTTCAAGTTCGGCTGTTTATTTCAAAATAAAATGCACACTTCATTTAAATTATTTGAAATTTTGAAAACGACATGTAGCTAGCAGCTACCGTGTTAGACAATGCATATCTAACCAGGGGCTGGCAAACTTTTTCTTTTCTTTTTGAGACAGAGTCTCGCTCTGTCGCCCAGGCTGGAGTGCAGTGGCCGGATCTCAGCTCACTGCAAGCTCCTCCTGCCGGGTTTACGCCATTCTCCTGCCTCAGCCTCCCGAGTAGCTGGGACTACAGGCGCCCGCCACCTCGCCCGGCTAGTTTTTTGTATTTTTTAGTAGAGACAGGGTTTCACTGTGTTAGCCAGGATGGTCTCAATCTCCTGACCTCGTGATCCGCCTGTCTCGGCCTCCCAAAGTGCTGGGATTACAGGCTTGAGCCACCGCGCCCAGCCCAAACTTTTTCTTGAAAGGCAAATAGTAAGTATTTTAGGTTTGCAGTTCACACATTCTGTGTCATAACTACTCACTTCTGCCCTTTTAGCACAAAAGCATCCATAGACAATACGTAACAAGTATGGCTAATAAAACTTCAGTTATAAAAATCGGTGCAGGGCCATAGGCCATAGTTTACTGATGCCTGGGAATTTTCCATTAGGCGTATTCATTTCATCCTGACAATAGCCCTGTTAACGGTGTGATTGATTATTTATTTATTTATTTATTGAGACAGAGACTCACTCTGTTGCCCAGGCTGGAGTGCAGTGGCGCAATCTCAGCTCACTGCAACCTCTGCCTCCCGGGTTCAAGCAATTCTCGTGCCTTAGCCTCCCCAGTAGCTGGGATTACAGGCTCATGCCACCATGCCCAGCCAATTTTTATATTTTTAGTAGAGACAGGTTTCACCATGTTGGCCAGGCTGATCTCAAACTCCTGACCTCAAGTGTTCTGCCTGCCTCACCCACCCAAGGTGCTGGGAGTACAGGTGTGAGCCACCATGCCTGGCCATTTCCCTTATTTTACAATTAATACTGTGGGATCCTATTATATGTCCCGTGTGTGTATATGCAATGAGACATTTTGTGTGTATATGATTAGAGTCATCCTTTAACAAGGGAGATAGGACTAAGGCATGTGTGTATTTAGAAAGCTTCCCAAAGTAATCCTGATCTGTAGCAATGTTTGGGAAGCAGTGACTTATTTTGTTTTCCTAATCACTACCCTCATCTTATTAGGTAACCTGTCTTCTAACTCTCTTGTTTCCTCATTCATTTGTTTAAAAAAATCAGTGAAATTCTCCTATATTGATTGAAGTTTTGTTTCTCCCAAATAAGAAAAACATGAGTGAATTACTTTCATATTTTCTTTCAGTCCTAGAATCAAGATGTGAGACCAAGAAATTATTTCTGAAGAAAGAAATTTATGAAATAGAATCAACCCAATGGGAAATAATGGAAAAACTCACAAGACATGATTTTCAGTGCTGTAGTTTCAGAGATGCTTGGGATTGTAATATCCAGTTTGAGAAACAACTCGGCTCTCAGCGGGGATATTTCAATCCATTGGTATTCACTCATGAAGATCTGCCCACTTTGAGTCAGCATCCACCCTTTACATTACAGCAAATCATTAATAGTAAAAAGAAATTCTGTGCATCTAAAGAATATAGGAGAACCTTTAGACATGGCTCACAATTTGCTACACATGAGATAATTCATACCATTGAGAAGCCCTATGAATGTAAGGAATGTGGAAAGTCCTTTAGACATCCCTCAAGACTCGCTCATCATCAGAAAATTCATACTGGCAAGAAACCCTTTGAATGTAAGGAATGTGGGAAAACCTTTATCTGTGCCTCAGACCTTACTCGACATCACAGAATTCACACTGGTGAGAAACCCTATGAATGTAAGGAATGTGGGAAGGCCTTTAGTAGTGGTTCCAACTTCACTCGACATCAGAGAATTCACACGGGTGAGAAGCCTTATGAATGCAAAGAATGCGGGAAAGCCTTTAGTAGTGGCTCAAACTTTACTCAACATCAGAGAATTCATACTGGGGAAAAACCCTATGAATGTAAGGAATGTGGCAATGCCTTTAGTCAGAGCTCACAACTTATTAAACATCAAAGAATCCATACAGGTGAGAAACCTTATGAATGTAAGGAATGTGAAAAGGCTTTTCGTTCTGGCTCAGACCTTACTAGACATCAGAGAATTCATACTGGTGAGAAACCCTATGAATGTAAGATATGTGGGAAGGCTTATTCTCAGAGTTCACAGCTTATTAGTCATCATAGAATTCATACTAGTGAGAAACCCTATGAATATAGGGAATGTGGAAAGGACTTTAATTATAACCCACAACTTATTGAGCATCAAAATTTGTACTGGTGATGAGCCAGAATATATGAAATGTGTAGGGAGGCTTTTAATTATGGCTCAAAACAATTTATCTTGTTAATAATTTCCCTAGATGGAATAATGTAGAAACATTGTATTTGTGGACTACAGCTTATTCAGCCTGGGAAAAATAATGTTGGAGAAACACCCTATGATAGAATATATTTTGAAAACCTTAACTAAATGCTCACTTCTCTTGACATCAGATAGTTCAGTCTGTTGTACTGAAAATGACAGCACTTTTTTTTTTTTTTTTTTTTGAGACGGAGTCTCACTCTGTCGCCAGGCTGGAGTGCAGTGGCCGGATCTCAGCTCACTGCAAGCTCCGCCTGCCGGGTTTACACCATTCTCCTGCCTCAGCCTCCCGAGTAGCTGGGACTACAGGCACCCGCCATCTCGCCGGCTAGTTTTTTGTAGTTTTTCATAGAAATGGGGTTTCACCGTGTTAGCCAGGATGGTCTCGATCTCCTGACCTCGTGATCCACCCGTCTCGGCCTCCCAAAGTGCTGAGATTACAGGCTTGCGCCACCGCGCCCAGCATGACAGCACTTTTAACACCTTTCTAACCTTCTTAAACATCAGAGAATTTTTGTAGAAATGTAGTCCTGTGGTTTTCATTTTTTCCTGTAATTTGTCTAACTGTTACATTCTTAAAAATACCTTTAGTATCTGGGAGAAATGACCTCTTTATTTCTGAAGATGGCTTATTCCTTTCGTTCTTTATAACATTAAGGCTTTCTTACTGTAAAAATGTTCATGAACAACATTTTACGTAATAGAGATCCTTCAATATCTTCATGGTGTTTTGTTGTGTTACTGTAATATCACTTATGAAATCCTACTGGTGGATATCATAGTCTCCTCTAGATATTTTGCCATAATACATGCCAAAATACAAGTCCCTGATGGACATTCTCCCTAAGCGCATATTCGTATCATATCTTTTAACTGCAGAAATAGTGTGTGAATATATTTTCCTTATAAAAGATGCAAACATTACAAAAAGGCAAATGTACCCTTTGACCATTGTCTTGTGTCCATTCCCTTCCCAAAGTATAGTCTTTATCGGTTTATTGTTTATTGCTGATCATTTTTCTGTTGATATATACATGCGTGTCTCAGTAAACATTAGAAAATGGGGGATAATTCTAATACCTACCTCATAATGCTTTGTGAGGGTTAAATAAATTAAGACCCATAAAGTGCTTAGCAGTGTGCCTGACGTGATAAAGGCATACTCACTGAATGTTAGTCATCATTATTATATTCATTGTCATCAGTATTATTATTTGTAGAAAGGCTTTTTAACTTCTGCAGAACATAGTCACCATTAGGCAGGGTAATTGACTGAAGAAAGACCCTTTTTGAAGGTAACAAGTTAAGAAAATTTCCCATCATCATGTACTTCCTGTTGAACATGGAATAATCCTAGCTGTTGGTGGGGAAAGTACTGTGAATAATGTGTGTGAAGGACTTTATACCGGAATACTCTTTTTGCCACATTATATATGCAGTAAAAAAGAAAAGAGAACATAAACAAAATATTGGTGCACTGAGGAAAAAAAGTATGAAAAGAGAAACAGCATCATATTTAAAAAACGGACAGAGATAGAAACATAGTTACGGATTTAAAAGGTTATGTTAAATATAATGCTTTTTTCTGATATGTTTGAAAATTTAAACAAAATGTTTTTTAAGGCAAGTATACATCAATATTGACTCCAAGAAAATTAGGACTCTTAGAAGACTCTCATAAACACAGAGAATGGGAAAAATTAGCATGTGATCAATTAACTATTACTAATGAAGCACCAAATCCAGTTTCTTTCTAAGGAAAACTTGATCAAATGTTCAAGGAACTATTGCAGTTAGATAGAAGTACACATCTTGGCTCACACCTGTAATCCCAACACTTTGGGAGGCTTCAGTGTTAGGATTATTTGAGGCCAGGAGTTTGAGACCATCCTGGCCAACATGTTGAAACCCCATTTTTAGTAAAAAATACAAAACTTAGCCAGGTGTGGTGGCACATGCCTGTAATCCCAGCTACTGGGGAGGCTGAGGCAGGAGAATCACTTGAACGCAGGAGGCGGAGGTTGCAGTGAGCCAGATCACGCCACGGCACTTCAGCCTGAGACAGATTGAGACTGTGTCTCAAAAAACAAACAAAAAAATGTGCACAGTGTAGCTTTGTTTGGGGTTAAGTTAGTGTTTTGAAATGGGCCTTCCCTGTGCTCAAAGCATGCTTAGCAAGCAGCTCCCCACACTGGACAGATCGCATGTGTGGAAGGATGAAGTTTATGTCTGTAGAACTGTTATTTTATGCCCCACTTCCTTTTTTCTTAGATCCTGTGTAGACGGGTCTCTCTGAACGTTGTGTTACTTTACTGGCATAAGGAAGTAAAATATTTCATAATAAATTTGAGAAAGGTAGAGTGAGTAAAATATCTGCAAATGAGAGAATTACTGAAAATGGACTGTTGTAATATTTTGCATTATCAAAAAGAATTGCCCAATGAAATTTTTTTTACTTTCTTTTGTTGTGTGCTTATAAGTCTTTAAAGTTCCTCATCTAAAATTAGAGATAGTGCATTTGCACCCAAATTAATGAAGCAATACCATTAAAGAAAAAGAAAAGGGACTGGGTGTGGTGGCTCACGCCTGTAATCCCAGCACTTTGAGAAGCCAAGGCAGGTGGATCACGTGGTCAGGAGTTCAAGACCAGCCTGGCCAATATGGTGAAACCCCATCTCTACTAAAAATATAAAAATTAGCTGGGCGTGGTGGTACGTGCCTGTAGTCCCAGCTGCTCGTTATCCAGGTGTGGTGGCGCATACCTGTAACCCCAGCTACTTGGGAGGCTGAGGCAGGAGAATTGCTTGAACCCGGGAGGCGGAGGTTGCAGTGAGCCGAGATCCTGACCGCACTCCAGCCTGGGCGACAGAGTCTCAAAAAAAAAAAAGAAAAAATGATTATCTTTGCTCTTCTCCATTCCTCATTCCCTTCCCTCTGTCCATTTTCTTCTGAATAATGTTTAAAGGTTGTGTATGTTACCCATATATATCTTCATGCTAAAACATTAACACACAATTATTTATTTTATTATGTTTTTACAGAAAAATGGATAACTATATTTTCCCTGAAATTTGCTTTTTTACATTCAGCTGTACATCTTGGATTTTCCTTCAATAGATGATGATCTAACAGTCTTTCTGATGGTTGCAGTATGTTCCACAGTATTCTTTACCAATGCCTTTTCTTTTTTTTTTTTTTTTTTGAGGCGGAGTCTCGCTCTGTCGCCCAGGCTGGAGTGCAGTGGCCGGATCTCAGCTCACTGCAAGCTCCGCCTCCCAGGTTTACGCCATTCTCCTGCCTCAGCCTCCCGAGTAGCTGGGACTACAGGCGCCCGCCACGTCGCCCGGCTAGTTTTTGTATTTTTAGTAGAGACGGGGTTTCACCGTGTTCGCCAGGATGGTCTCGATCTCCTGACCTCGTGATCCGCCCGTCTCGGCCTCCCAAAGTGCTGGGATTACAGGCTTGAGCCACCGCGCCCGGCCTACCAATGCCTTTTCAACCACTTTCCCAATTGTGATATTATGGACTGTTTGTGCTTTTTTGCCATCTAAAAGTAATGCTGCAATAAACACTTTTGTATTCTGTCTTATTTCTGTAAAATAAGCTTCCCAAGTCATTTCCAGTGTATTTGTTTTGTTTTGTTTTGAGACAGAGTTTCACTCTTAATTGCCTAGGCTGGAGTGCAATGGCGCGATATTGGCTTACCACAACCTCCGCCTCCTGGGTTCAAGCGATTCTCCTGCCTCAGCCTCCCAAGTAGCTGGGGTTACAGGTATGCGCCACCACACCTGGATAATTTTGTATTTTCAGTAGAGACGGGGTTTTTCCATGTTGGTCAGGCTGGTCTCGAACCCCCGACCTCAGGTAATCCGCCCGCCTCGGTCTCCCAAAGTGCCGGCATTATAGCCGTGAGCCACCACGCCCAGCATCATTTCCAGTGTTTTCTATGTTTCCTAGGAAGGTTTTGCTTCTAGAAGATTTCAGAGGGCAAGAGAATAAAGGTACAGAGTGCAGTTTTTCACATGTGATTCTGAGTGTGTATACACAGATTTAATCTTTTAATACATCAGGAATTGATTATACAATATAATGCAGGATGTCAGACTTGTTTCTATCCAGGAATAAAACCAATTGTGCCAGAAGTAACTATTATTCACCTTTCTCCTACTGAATTAAAATATTATCAGTTGTATATTAAATGCTATACATCTATTTCTGTTCTCCATATTCTAGCAATCCTCGACACTTTTCAGTAGCTTTTATTACTTGGAAATAAATGTGTTAATATATAGTTTATTATTTGCAAATAAAGACATGTTTCTTCATGAGAATTTTTGACGTACTCATTTTCCAATGAAAAACACATTAGGATTATATTTTGAATTTCTTCAGTTTTAAATACAGAGTACAGAGTATCCTAACTGAATAAACGATTGACGCTGAGTGGATATTCATTAACACATCTTTGGTTTCTTTTATAACTCTTCATCCTCCTGACCCTCTAATATCTAATGATAACACTATCTACTGTAATGTCCCACAATACTTAAAATATGCTAGTAATATTTGAAAATTTATTAGGTTTCTGCTTATAAGGTGATAGATTCTTTTGGGCTCTATAGTTACATAATCTGCAGATAAAGGTGACATACCTATCACAATATTTTCATATCTAATTTTATTTTATTTATTTTATTTTATATTTATTTTGAGACTGAGTCTCCTCTGTCGCCAGGCTGGAGTGCTGTGGTGTGATCTCGGCTCACTGCAACCTCCGCCTCATGGGTTCAAGTGATTCTCCTGCCTCAGCCTCCCGAGTAGCTGGGACTACAGGGACCCGCCACCACGCCGAGCTAATTTTTGTACTTTTAATAGAGACGGGGTTTCACCATGTTGGCCAGGGTGGTTTTCATCTCTTGACTTTGTGATCCACCCGCCTCGGCTTCCCAAAGTGCTGAGATTACAGGCGTGAGCCACTGCGCCAGGCCCATCTTATTTTATTTTCTTATTGCATGTGCAGACCACAGACCTGGTGAGAGTGGGTATTGGGCAGCACTTTCTTTCTTTCTTTCTTTCTTTTTTTTTAAACCATACTTCACTCATTTTTTACAAAAGAGCCAGTTTTGTGATGTTTTTTTCTTCTTCGTATTTTCAGCCCTACTCCTGTTTGTGTTTTATAAGAGAAATGACTTATTGCCTTGGTAAAATGTGTTAAAACAGTGTGTATATTACCTCCCTTCATTGGACCCTTAATGTCTCCATGATCTCTAATACAGCCTATGATTTTCTATTCCTACTTTATAGAAAATAGATTTTCTATTCCTATTTTCATTCCTGTGCCCAGTTCTCCCCTGAAATACATCCCAATATCTAGAGTTCAAATGCAACTTTAGGATGTGCATTTTTACTCCAGATTCAAGATGCCTCCTTCAATAAGTCATTACCAACAAAGATGCTGTGTTTCTCAACTAGCCTAGAAATCAGGGGCAAGGTATGACTGACTACTATCCACAGAAAACGACACTGTTCCTACCACTGTCACCTGTAAACCTAGCATCACCTGTCACCCAGATGAAAGCCCCATCATTCCTGTTCTTTTATGTCATTGTCTTGCTGCACTGAGATGGGTGTGTTTGAGTGGTGGAGCCTCAGTTCCTTGCCTGTGCATTAGCTGCCAGGGAGGCTGGAATGTATTTTCAGTTTATCTAGTCAGAATCAGCCTCTGCTTCTTAAGGATGGATGTTTGCCATCATAGTAAATATTGGGCAGCCAGATAAATGAACAGTGTTCACAGGATGGCATTCCATCAATATGCATAATTCTTCTCATAACTGAAACTTAAACCTCATCTAAAATAATATAGCCATTCCTCATTCAACCAAAAATGTGATCTGTGAGGATTCTGTGTAGACATTCTGTAATCTTACTCTAAGTGTAAACTACAGAAATAAAAAACAGTTTCAATGCAATCCCTATAAAAATACCAATGACGGCCGGGCGCGGTGGCTCAAGCCTGTAATCCCAGCACTTTGGGAGGCCGAGACGGGCGGATCACGAGGTCAGGAGATCGAGACCATCCTGGCTAACATGGTGAAACCCCGTCTCTACTAAAAATACAAAAAACTAGCCGGGCGAGGTGGCGGGCGCCTGTAGTCCCAGCTACTTGGGAGGCTGAGGCAGGAGAATGGCGTGAACCCGGGAGGCGGAGCTTGCAGTGAGCCGAGATTGCGCCACTGCACTCCAGCCTGGGCGACAGAGTGAGACTCCACCTCAAAAAAAAAAAAAAATACCAATGACATTATTCACAGAAATAGAAAAAATAACCCTAAAATAGCCACAAAAGACCCAGAATATCCAAAGCCATCCTAAGCAAAAAGAACAAAACTGGAGAAATCACATTACCTGACTTCAAATTATACTACTGAGCTATAGTAACCAAAACAGCATGGTACTGGCATAAAAACAGACACATCAACTGATGGAACAGAATAGAGAACCTGGAAGCGGCCGGGCGCGGTGGCTCAAGCCTGTAATCCCAGCACTTTGGGAGGCCGAGACGGGCGGATCACGAGGTCAGGAGATCGAGACCATCCTGGCTAACACCGTGAAACCCCGTCTCTATTAAAAATACAAAAAACTAGCCGGGCGAGGTGGCGGGCGCCTGTAGTCCCAGCTACTCGGGAGGCTGAGGCAGGAGAATGGCGTGAACCCGGGAGGCGGAGCTTGCAGTGAGCTGAGATCCAGCCACTGCACTCCAGCCTGGGCGACAGAGCGAGACTCCGTCTCAAAAAAAAAAAAAAAAAAAAAAAAAGAGAACCTGGAAATACATCCATACATCTACAGTGAACTCACTTTCAACAAAGGTGCCAAGAACATACATTGGGGAAAGGACAGTCTCTTCAGTAAATGGTGCTGGGAAAACAATATCCACATACAGACTGGAACTAAACCCCTATGTCTCACCATATACAAAAATCAAATGAAAATGAGGCTGGACATGGTGTTCACGCCTATAATCCCAGCACTTTGGGAGGCCGAGGCAGGTGTATCAGCTGAGGTCCGGAGTTTGAGACCAGCCTGGCCAACACGGAGAAACCCCATCTCTACTAAAATACAAAAATTAGCTGGGTGTGATGGCATGTGCGTGTAATCCCAGAAACTCTGGAAGCTGAGGCAGGAGGATCGCTTGCACCTGGAAGACGGAGGCTGCAGTGAGCCAAGGTCACACCACTGCACTCCAGTCCGGGCAACAGAGCAAGACTCTCAAAAAACAAAACAAAACAAAACAAAAAAACCGCTGGGCACAGTGGCTCATGCCTGTAATCCCAGCACTTTCGGAGGTCAATGTGGGTGGATCACGAAGTCAAGAGATTGAGACCATCCTGGCCAACATGGTGAAACTCCGTCTCTACTAAAAATACGAAAATTAGCTGGGCGTGGTGGCGTGCACCTGTAGTCCCAGCTACTTTGGAGGCTGAGGGAGGCGGAGGTTGTAGTAAGCTGAGATCACGCCACTGCACTCCAGCCTGGAGAGACAGCAAGACTCTGTCTCAAAAAATAAAGAATAAAAAAATAGGCCGGGCGCGGTGGCTCAAGCCTGTAATCCCAGCACTTTGGGAGGCCGAAACGAGCGGATCGTGAGGTCAGGAGATCAAGACCATCCTGGCTAACACCGTGAAACCCCGTCTCTACTAAAAAATACAAAAAACTAGCTGGGCAAGGTGGCAGGCGCCTGTAGTCCCAGCTACTCGGGAGGCTGAGGCAGGAGAATGGCGTAAACCCGGGAGGCGGAGCTTGCAGTGAGCTGAGATCCAGCCACTGCACTCCAGCCTGGGCGACAGAGCGAGACTCCATCTCAAAAAAAAAAAAAAAAAAAAAAGTATAATTGGGATGTTTGTAACATAAATAGCAAATGCTTGACGTGACAGATACCCCATTTACCCTGGTGATGATTATGCACTGCATGCCTGTATCAGAATATCTCATGTACCCCATAAATATGTACACCTACTAGGTACCCACAAAAATTAAAAATTAAAAGAAAAAAGTTCTGTCAACATAAAAAGACATAGAGACAAATCGATAGGTAAAAGGTTTCATTTGGGAATAATATACAAGAAGTAGAATTGCAATTCAGGACATACATAGATGTGTGATTTCTGGTATGTCTAGAGAACATATGAAAAGGTTAGAGTTTATTGGGTAAAGAGGAGGTTATGTGAGTTGTTTTTAAATAAAATTTACTTGGCTGGGCAGAGTGGCTCATGCCTACAATCCCAGCACTTTGGAAGGTTGAGGCGGGCAGATCCTTTGAGCCCAGGAGTCTGAGACCAGCCTGGGCAACTTGGTGGAACCCTGTCTCTTCTAAAAATACAAAAAGTAGGCCAGGCGCAGTGGCTCACACCTGTAATCCCAGCACTTTGGGAGGCTGAGGTGGGTGGATCACAAGGTCAGGAGTTTGAAACCAGTCTGGTCAATATGGTGAAAGCCCGTCTCTACTAAAAATACAAACATTAGCCGGGCATGGTAGCAAGTGCCTGTAGAGGCAGGAGAATCACTTGAACCCAGAAAGCGGAGGTTGCAGTGAGCCGAGATCACACCACTGCACTCCAGCCTGGGTGACAGAGCAAGACTCCATCTCAAAAAACAAAACAAAACAAAACAAAAAATAGCTGAGTATGGTGGTGCACACCTGTAGTCTCAGCTACTTGGGAGGTTGAGGTGGGAGGATTGATTGAGCCTGGGAGGCAGAGGTCTCGCCACTGCACTCCAGCCTGGGTGACAGAGCCAGACTCTGTCTCTAAATAAATAAATAGACAAACAAACAAATACATAAAGTGTATTGGTGCTGGCAGCGTTTTACATGAGCTGGAGGGTTCTGATTGGTGTGTGTCATTAGTTGTCAGGTAGGATTTGTAATCTCAGAGTAATGGTTAGGTCCTTGTGGTTTTGGATTGGGTTGGTGAGCCGGTTTTTGAAACAGGCAAGTGTTTTTGTATAAGCAGGTAGCTGGGCTTGTGTGACTCACGAAGTAAGCTGCAGTCTGGAAAAATGTCTTGTGAAATGTTTGCCTGTTATCAGGCAGACTGTGTGTGAGAGCTCTCTCTTTATGGCCTTCCCCTGACTTCATGTGCCAGGGTTTGACACAAGTGACTCTATCTTAAATCTTACAGCTTTCACGGTTCACATCTTTATTCATTCCCATGACAACAGAAAGTACGTAGGCTACTCTTGCTACATTTATTCACCTACTTTCAATGTGGATTATTGTTCTCTTGTATTTTTATTATCTCTTTCTCAGCCGCATGCCACCGTGACCAGCTAATTTTTGTACGTTTTGTAGAGATGGGGTTCGTCATGTTGTCCAGGCTGGTCTTGAACTGCTGGGCTCAAGCAGTCCTCCTGCTTCAGCCTCTGAAAGTGCTACTACAGGTGTGAGCCACCGTGCCCAGTAAACATTATTGCTTTTTATAATCAATATTCATTTACATTTGCCCCCATAATTCCTATATTGCTTTCCATTCCTTCTTGCATAACAATATTTCCATTTGACATCTTTTTCCCTGTGTTCATTGATGAACTTCTACACTGGACTTTTTTTTTCCAGTACACTGAAGCTATCGTTTCATTCTTGACTTTCATTACTGCTATGAGAAGTCAGCTGTCAGTATAATGAGTACTTTGAAGGTAACTTATCCTTTTTACTTTTGCTGCTCTAAGATTTTCTCATTATCTTTGGTTTTTCTGCAGTTTCTCCATGATGGATCTAGGTTAAGGGATTAAAGTCAATGGTTTGGGGACTTTCATGATCTTTGAAAATTGTTCGGCTATTGTTTCTTCTTCTTTTTTTTTTTTTTTAGTCCGGAGTCTGGCTATGTCACCCAGGCTGGAGTGCAGTGGCGCAATCTCAGCTCACTGCATCCTCCACCTCCGAGGTTCAAGCAGTTCTCCTGCCTCAGCCTCCCGAGTAGCTGGAATTACAGGCATGCACCACCATGCCCAATTAATTTTTTTTTTTTTTTTTTTTTTTGAGACAGAGTCTCGCTTTATCGCCCAGGCTGGCGTGCAGGGGCCGGATCTCAGCTCACTGCAAGCTCTGCCTTCCGCGTTTATGCCATTCTCCT
This sequence comes from Trachypithecus francoisi, assembly GCF_009764315.1. NCBI lineage: Eukaryota > Metazoa > Chordata > Mammalia > Primates > Cercopithecidae > Trachypithecus > Trachypithecus francoisi. The sequence goes on from NW_022681457.1 coordinate 66,099,075, forward strand.
GCCTAAGCCTCCGAGTAGCTGGGTCTACAGGCGCCTGCCACCACGCCCGGCTATTTTTTTTTTTTTTTTAGTAGATATTGGGTTTCACCGTGTTAGCCAGGATGGTCTCGATCTCCTGACCTTGTGATCCGCCCGTCTCGGCCTCCCAAAGTGCTGGGATTACAGGCTTGAGCCACCATGCCCGGCCAATTTTTGTATTTTTAATAGAGACTAAAAATACACCATGTTGGCCAGGCTGGTCTCAAACTCTTGAAATCGTGATCCACCCACCTCGGCCTCCCAAAGTGCTGGGATTACAGGCGTGAGTCACCGTGCCCAGCCAGCTATTGTTTCTTCTAATATTAATGTTTAATTGGAACTCCAACTAAAAATATGTTTGACCTTCTCACTCTGTCATACATACCTTTTTTTTTCTTTTTTTTTTTGATAAGGGGTCTCACTCTGTCGCCAGGCCAGAGTGCAGTGGTGTGATCATAGCTCATTGCAGCCTCTACCTTCTGCCCCAGCCTTCTGAGTAGCAGGCATGTACCACCATGCCCAGCTAATTTTATTTTATTGTATTTTAGTTTAGTTCATTATATTTTATTTAGAGATGGAGTCTTGCCATGTTGCCCAGGATGGTCTCAAACTCCTGGGATCAAGCAATCCTCCCACCCAAAGTGCTGGCATTACAGGTGTAAGCCACTGCTTCTGGCCAGTATTTAGTTTTCATTATTGTACTTTTCACATATGAAGGTTTTATTTTATGTTTTTGAAAATCTATGTCATTTTTACAGTTCCCTATACATATTTTCTTCTTCTTCTTCTTCTTCTTCTTCTTTTTTTTTTTTTTTTTGAGATGGAGTCTCATTCTGTCACCCAGGCTGGAGTGCAGTGGCGCAATCTCGGCTCACTGCAACCTCTGCCTCCCGGATTCAAGTGATTCTCCTGCCTCAGCCTCCTGAGTAGCTGGGACAACAGGTGCCCACCACCACACCTGGCTAATTTTGGTAGTTTTAGTAGAGACAGGGTTTCACCATATTGGTCAGGCTGGTCTCAAACTCCAGACCTCATGTGATCCACTCGCCTCGGCCTCCCAAAGTACTGGGATTACAGGCATGAGCTACCATGCCCAGCCTCCCGATACATATTTTAAGACATATTTTAAGGGGTTAAATTCAGCACTGACTTTTATGCCTCTTCCTTTCCATGTTTCCATGTTTTGAGGGAGGTGAAAGGTGACAATTTCTTTTTTTTTTTTTTTTTTTTTTTTGAGACGGAGTCTTGCTCTGTCACCCAGGCTGGAGTGCAGTGGCCAGATCTCAGCTCACTGCGAGCTCCGCCTCCCGGGTTTACGCCATTCTCCTGCCTCAGCCTCCCAAGTAGCTGGGACTACAGGCGCCCGCCACCTTGCCCGGCTAGTTTTTTGTATTTTTCTTTTGTAGAGACGGGGTTTCACCGTGTTAGCCAGGATGGTCTCGATCTCCTGACCTCGTGATCCGCCCGTCTCGGCCTCCCAAAGTGCTGGGATTACAGGCTTGAGCCACCGCGCCTGGCCAAAGGTGACAATTTCTAAGATTCGGATTTTAAAACTTTTTAAATTATAAGAATAAAACATAGATATAGAAAAACAAAACTATAACATAAAAATATAGCCAAATGAATTGTTACAAGACAAACATCTGTGTAACCAGAACTCAGGTCAAGAAATAGAACTTTGCTAGATAATCTAGAAGTTCCTCTGTGTTCCCTGTCCTCAAAACTAACCAGTTCCACTCTCCTTTTTTTTATTTTTTATTTTTTTGAGACAGTCTCACTCTGTTGCCCATGCTGGAGTACAGTGGCACAATCATGGCTCACCGTAACTTCTGCCTCCTGGGTTCAAGTAATTCTCCTGCCTCAGCCTCCTGAGTAGCTGGGATTACAGGCGTGTGCCACCACACCTGGCTAATTTTTGTATTTTTATTAGAGACAGGATATCGCCATGTTGGCCAGGCTGGTCTCGAACTCCCAACCTCAGGTGATCCACTTGTCTTGGCCTCCCAAACTGCTGGGATTATAGGCGTGAGCCACCGAGCCCATCCCTCTCCTACTTTTTTTTTTTTTTTTTTTTGAGACGGAGTCTCGCTCTGTCGCCCAAGCTGGAGTGCAGTGGCCGGATCTCAGCTCACTGCAAGCTCCGCCTCCGGGTTTACGCCATTCTCCTGCTCAGCCTCCCAAGTAGCTGGGACTACAGGCGCCCGCCACCTTGCCCGGCTAGTTTTTTGTATTTTTCTTTTGTAGAGACGGGGTTTCACCGTGTTAGCCAGGATGGTCTCGATCTCCTGACCTCGTGATCCGCCCGTCTCGGCCTCCCAAAGTGCTGGGATTACAGGCTTGAGCCACCGCGCTGGCCAAAGGTGACAATTTCTAAGATTCGGATTTTAAAACTTTTTAAATTATAAGAATAAAACATAGATATAGAAAAACAAAACTATAACATAAAAATATAGCCAAATGAATTGTTACAAGACAAACATCTGTGTAACCAGAACTCAGGTCAAGAAATAGAACTTTGCTAGATAATCTAGAAGTTCCTCTGTGTTCCCTGTCCTCAAAACTAACCAGTTCCACTCTCCTTTTTTTTATTTTTTATTTTTTTGAGACAGTCTCACTCTGTTGCCCATGCTGGAGTACAGTGGCACAATCATGGCTCACCGTAACTTCTGCCTCCTGGGTTCAAGTAATTCTCCTGCCTCAGCCTCTGAGTAGCTGGGATTACAGGCGTGTGCCACCACACCTGGCTAATTTTTGTATTTTTATTAGAGACAGGATATCGCCATGTTGGCCAGGCTGGTCTCGAACTCCCAACCTCAGGTGATCCACTTGTCTTGGCCTCCCAAACTGCTGGGATTATAGGCGTGAGCCACCGAGCCCATCCCTCTCCTACTTTTTTTTTTTTTTTTTGAGACGGAGTCTCGCTCTGTCGCCCAAGCTGGAGTGCAGTGGCCGGATCTCAGCTCACTGCAAGCTCCGCCTCCCGGGTTCACGCCATTCTCCTGCCTCAGCCTCCCGAGTATATTTTTTTTTTTTTGAGACGGAGTCTCGCTCAGTCACTCAGGCTGGAGTGCAGTGGCATGATCTCGGCTCACTGCAAGCTCCGCCTCCTGGGTTCACACCATTCTCCTGCCTCCGCCTCCCAAGTAGCTGGGACTACAGGCGCCCGCCACCATGCCTGGCTAATTTTTGCATTTTTAGGTGAGACGGGGTTTCACCATGTTAGCCAAGATGGTCTCGATCTCTTGACCTCATGATCCACCTGCCTCGGCCTCCCAAAGTGCTGGGATTACAGGCGTGAGCCACCGCGCCCGGCCCTCTCCTACTTTTATAGTGATCACTTCCTTGTGTTCCTTTATAATATTATCATCCATTTGTACATCCCTAAATGCTTTTGCCTTCCCTTTTTTATTACTTGACATGTCTTTTAAGTCTTTTAACCTACAAGAGTCCCTGATATTCATATGTTGATAAAAATATTTGATTTTGCTATCCTGGATATAAAATATTTGCCATATCTTTTCTTGCACTGAGTATGTAAAATATGTTACTCCATTTTCTTTTCTTTCTGTTTTCTTTTTCTTTTTTTTTTTTTTTTTGAGATGGAGTCTTGCTCTGTCGCCCAGGCTAGAGTGCAGTGGCACGATCTCGGCTCACTGCAAGCTCTGCCTCCCGGGTTCTCGCCATTCTCCTGCCTCAGCCTCCTGAGTAGCTGGGACTACAGGCGCCCGCCACCGCGCCCGGCTAATTTTTTGTATTTTTAGTAGAGACGGGGTTTCACCATGGTCTCGATCTCCTGACCTTGTGATCCGCCCGCCTCGGCCTCCCAAAGTGCTGGGATTACAGGCGTGAGCCACCGCGCCCGGCCATCTTTCTGTTTTCTTTTTTTTTTTTTTTTTGAGACAGTCTTGCTCTGTTTCCCAGGCTGGAGTGCAGTGGCGTGATCTCGGCTCACTGTACCCTCTGTCTCCCGGGTTCAAGCGATTCTCCTGCCTCAGCCTCCTGAGTAGCTGGGATTACAGGTGCTCGCCACCATGCCCAAGTAATTTTAATTTTTTTATTTTTTTTTAGAGACAGGATTTCACCATGTTGGCCAGGCTGGTCTTGAACTCCTGACCTCAAGTGATCCACCCACCTCAGCCTCCAAAGTGAGCCACCGTGCCCGGCCTGTTACTCCGTTTTCTAATTACTATTACAACTGTGAGAAAGTAAATGACAACCTGGTTTTTGTTGCTTTTTTTTTTTTTTTTTTTTTTTTTTTTTGAGACAGAGTCTTGCTCTGTGGCCTGGGCTGGAGTGCAGTGGCCGGATCTCAGCTCACTGCAAGCTCCGCCTCCCGGGTTTACGCCATTCTCCTGCCTCAGCCTCCCGTGTAGCTGGGACTACAGACGCCTGCCACCTTGCCCAGCTAGTTTTTTGTAGTTTTTAGTAGAGACGGGGGTTTCACCATGTTAGCCAGGATGGCCTCGATCTCCTGACCTCGTGATCCGCTCGTCTCGGCCTCCCAAAGTGCTGGGATTACAGGCTTGAGCCACCGCGCCCGGCCTTTTGTTGCTTTTTAAGTCACTTATACCTCTCACTAGTGGTACACATATTTTTTCCCCTCTTTTTTATAGTAATTCTACGAATATTACTTGGAATTTATTATCCTAGATTGATATGCTGACGCATATCATGTACTTTTTCTATATTTAATTTTTAATCTTTTTTATTTCAGAAAATGTTTTATTATAATTATAACATTTTAGTATTTATTCTTTTCTTTTGCTTTGGCTTGGTTCTTTGGGAACTTCTATTTACGTATTTGATCTTCTTGAACTGTCTTCCATGTTTGTCTCTCAGGTCTTTTTTTTTTTTTTTGTCACTTTCTTCATTTCCATCCAATTTTAGAAATTATCCTCATTTTGGCTGGGCACGGTGGCTCACACCTGTAATCCCAGTACTTTGGGAGGCCGAGGCAGGAGGGTCACAGGTCAGCAGTTCGAGACCAGCCTGGCCAACATGGCAAAACCCCATCTCTACTAAAAATACAAAAATTAGCCAGGCATGATGGTGGGCACCTGTAATCCCAGTACTCAGGAGGCTGAAGCAGGAGAATCGCTTGAAACCAGAAAGCGGAGGTTGCAGTGAGCCGAGATCTGCCACTGCACTCCAGCCTGGGCAAAAAAGCAAAACTCCATCTCAAAAAAAAAAAAAAAAAAAGAAATTGTCCTCAGTTTTCAGTTAACGAGGTTGCTCCAAACAAAAGAAATTTTCCCATTTTTACCTTCAGTTTATCTTAAGCATTTGTTGTGTTTATTCTTTGTGGTGGTCCTTTTAGTTTAGTTTTCATTTCTGAAATGATTATTTTATTTTGAATTATTTTCTGAATTATTACCTCATTTCCCATATTTTCTGATTCTAATTGATTTTGTTCTTTCATGTCTTGTATCTTTTTGTTAATGAAATTTTAGCTCAATTTGAAATAGCAAGTTCTAGTTCTGCTCTCCTGTGGGCATGGCTTTCGGATATACTTTTATTGTCTGGAGGAATGTTATTGTGTTCCTTATTCTCTCTCTCTCTTTTAAATTGTAACTCTTAGGGAATTCATGCTTGATACTTTTCTGTTGCTTTTTAAAATTATTTATTTATTCATTTGTTTGTTTGTTTATTGAAATGGAGTGTTGCTCTGTCGCCCAGGCTGGAGTGCAGTGGCACGATCTTGGCTTACTGCAACCTCCGCCTCCCGGGTTCAAGCCATTCTTCTGCCTCAGCCTCCCAAGTAGCTGGGACTACAGGTGTGCACCACCACGCCTGTCTAATTTAGTAGAGACGGGGTTTCACCATGTTGTCCAGGCTGCTCGAACTCCAGACCTCATGATCCGCCCACCTCTGTCTCCCAAAGTGCTGGGATTCCATTTAATTTTATTGTTTAAGACAGAGTCTCGCTCTGTCACCCAGGCTAGAGTGCAGTGGTGGGAGCTCAGCTCATTGCAACCTCCACCTCCCAGCCTCAAATGATCCTCCTGCCTCAGCCTTCCGAGTAGCTGGGATTTAGTGTGCCCAGCTAATTTTTTTTGTGTTTGTAGTAGAAACGGGGTGTCACCATGTTGGCCAGGCTGGTCTTGAACTCCTGACCTCAAATGATCCACCCGCCTCAGCCTCCCAAAGTGCTGGGGTTACATGTGTGAGCCACCGTGCCCGGCCGGTGTTGCTTATTTATTTATGTATTTAGAGATGGAAAGGAATTTTGGCTGTCGGTTTTAAGAGTTGTCACAGAGAAGAGTTCACTGGCCCCTTCAGGTCTTCCCTCGTGGACCACTTGCATTCCCCTCCTGTTGATGTGGGCAAAACCTCAACCCCTCTCTGCTGCTGCTCTCAGCGTGGCCCTCTGTGTTTTCCGTTGTTTCGTTTTTTTGAGACGGAGTCTTGCTCTGTCACCCAGGTTGGAGTGCAGAGGCACAATCTTGGTTCACTGCAACCTCCACCTCCCGGGTTCAAGCGATTCTCCTGCCTCAGCCTCCCATGTAGCTGGGATTACAAGTGCCTGCCACCATGCCCAGCTAATTTTGTATTTTTAGTAGCAATGGAGTTTCGCCACGTTGGCCAGGCTGGTCTTGAACTCCTGACCTCATGATCCACCTGCCTCGGCCTCCCAAAGTGCTGGGATTACAGGCATGAGCCACCATGCCCAACGCCCTCTGTGTTTTAATATTCGTTTTGAGGCTCTTCCGTTTTCAGATGATTTCAGATGCTCCATCACTTCCCTCGGCTGCCTCCTTCACAGATGCTCAGGTCCACTATTGCAGGTATTGTGATGTTTATAATTGTTCTGATCTGCTTATATTTGGGGGCTCATGGGGACATTTCCTGTATTAGTTTGCTGGTACTCCTATAACAGATCACCACAGCTGGGTAGCTTAAACATAACTTTATTTTCTCACAGCTCTAGAGGCTTTTCGTCACAGATCAAGGTATTGGCAGGTCTGGTTTATCCTAAGGCCTCTCTCCTTGGCTTGCAGACAACTGCTTTCTTGCTGGATTTTCACACGGCATTTCCGCTGCGTGTGCACATCCCTAGTGTGCCTCAGCATATCCAAATTTCCTTTTTTAAAATGAGGACACCAGGCTGGGCGTGGTGGCTCACACCTGTAATCCCAAGACTTTGGGAGGCGGAGGCAGGCGGATCACCTGAAGTCAGGAGTTGGAGACCAGCCTGGGCAACATGGCGAAGCCCTGTCTCTACTAAAAATACAAAAATTAGCCAGGCATGGTGACACGTGCCTGCAGTCCCCACTACTCGGGAGGCTGAGGCAAAAGAATCGTTGAACCCAGGAGGTGGAGGTTACAGTGAGCCAAGATCAAGCCACTGCCCTCCAGCCTGTGTGACAGAGTGAGACTCTTGTCTCAAAAAAAAAAAAGATAAAATAAGGACAACAGTCACATAGGATTAGGACCCACCCCAAATACCTCATTTTAGCTTAATCATATCTTTGAAGACCGCACCTCCAAATACACTCACATTGTGAGGTACTGGGGATTACAGCTTAAACATACGAATTGTGGAAGTGTGCAATTCAGCCCATCACATTATCTTACGTGGTTTTATTTGAATGTTGTCAACAGGCTTTTGGTTTTGCTGTCTGATTGCTCTATTTTTATATGGGGATTTTGGAAGATTCAAAAACTACTGCTAGAGGCACAATTTTTCTAGAATCTTGGTGCTTCTGTTTTTGTTTTGCTTTAATCAGCTTTATTGAGGGAAAATTTGCATGCAACAAAATGTATCAATTTTAAGTGTACAATTTGATGAGTTTTGACACATATGCAATCATGTAATTATTACCATTGAACCTCAAAAATTTGAAAGAGGTCTCAGTTAATTTAGAAAGTTTATCTTGCCGCAGGGCACGGTGGCTCATACCTGCAACCTCAGCACTTTGGGAAGCCGAGGTGGGCAGATCACGAGGTCAGGAGTTTGAGACTAGTCTGGCCGACATGGTGAAACCCCATCTCTACTAAAAATAAATAAATAAATAAATAAAATAAAATTAGCCAAGCATGGTGGCGGGGGCACCTGTAGTCCCAGTTACTCAGAAGGCTGAGGCAGGAGAATCACTTGAACCTGAGAGGCAGAGGTTTCAGTGAGCCAAGATCTCGCCACTGCACTCCAGCCTGGGCGACAGAGTGAGACTCCGTCTCATAAAATAAAAAAAGAAAGCTTATTTTGCCAAGGTCGAGGACATGCGCCTGTGACACAGCCTCAGGAGTTCCTGATGACATGTGCCCAAGGTGGTCAGAGCACAGCTTGGTTTTACACATTTTAGGAAGATATGAGACATCAATCAATATATGTAAAATGAACATTGGTTTGGTCCAGAAAGGTAGGACAGGTCACAGGTAGGTGAGAGACAAACAGTTGCGTTCTTTTTATTTATGGCTTTTGTTTTTATTTTTATTTTTTGAGACGCAGTTTCGCTCTTGTCTCCCAGGCTGGAGTGCAGTGCTGTGATCTTGGCTCACTGCAACCTCCGCCTCCTGCGTTCAAGCGATTCTCCTGCCTCAGCTTCCCGAGCTGGGATTACAGGTGCCTACCACCACACCCGGCTAATTTTTTTGTATTGTTAGTAGAGACAGGGTTTGGCCATGTCTCTAACTCCTGACCGCAGGTGATCCGCCTGGCTCGGCCTCCCAAAGTGCTGGGATTACAGGCGTGAGCCACCGCGCCTGATCATGGCTGCATTCTTTTGAGTTTCTGATGATCCTCTCCAAAGAGGCCATCAGATGTGCATTTATCTCAGTGAGCAGAGGAATGACTTTGAATAGAACAGGAGGCAGGTTTGTCCCAAGCAGTTCCCAGTTTGACTTTTCTCTTTACCTTAGTGATTTTGGGGGCCCAAGATGTGTTCCTTTCACAACCACAATCATGATATACAGAACTTCCATCAACTCAGAAAGTTCCCTCATGTCCTTTTTTTTTTTTTTGAGACAGAGTCTCGCTGTGTTGCTCAGGCTGGAGTGCAGTGGCGTGATCTTGTCTCACTGCACCTTCTCTCCCCACCTCCAGAGTAGCTGAGACTACAGTGCCACTGCACCCGGCTAATTTTTGTGTTTTTAGCAGAGACAGGGTTTCACCATGTTGGCCAGGCTCCTCTCAAACTCCTGACCACAAGAGATCCGCTCACCTCGGGTTCCCAAAGTGCTGGGATTACAGGTGTAAACCACCACATCCAGCCCCTCATGTTGCCCAGGCTGTAGTGCAGTGGCACAATCCTGGCTCAATGCAACCTCCACCTCCCAGGTTCAAGCGATTCTCCTGCCTCAGCCTGCCAAGTAGCTGGGATTACAGGCATGCACAATCACGCCCAGCTAATTTTGTATTTTTAGTAGACATGGGGTTTCTCTATGTTGGCCAGGCAGGTCCGTGATCCGCCTGCCTCAGCCTCCCAAAGTGCTGGGATTACAGGCATGAGCCACAGCGCCCGGCCACTCATGCACTTTTGCAGTCCGTCTCCTCCCCAACCCCTGCCCTAGCCCCTGAGGGCCACTGTTCTGCTTCCTGTCCACAATAGTTGTACTTTTTCTAGAATTTCATATAAATAGAATCATACAGTATGTGATCTTTTATGTAAAGCTTCTTGTATTTAACATAGTGCTTTTGAGATTCATTCATGTGGTTGCATATATCAGTAAATTATTTTTTGTTTTCTGAGTAATATTGCATTGTGTGGACATCTTCCAATTTGTTTATCTGTTTACCAGTTGATAGAGAATGGGTAGCGTCCAGTGTTTGGCAGTGTGAATAAAGCTACTATGAACATTCAACGACAATTTTTTTTTTTTTTTGAGATGGAGTCTCACTCTGTCGCCCAGGCTGGAGTGCAGTGGCGAGATGTCGGCTCACTGCAACCTCTGTCTCCCAGGTTCAAGCGTTTCTGCTGCCCCGGCCTGCTGAGTAGCTGGGATTACAGGCGTGAGGCATCATGCTTACCTGATTTTTGTATTTTTAGTACAGACGGGGTTTTACCATGTTGGTCAGACTGGTCTCAAACTCCTGACCTTGTGATCTGCCCACTCAGCCTCCCAAAGTGTTGGGATTACAGGCATGAGCCACCACGTATGGCCAATAATTTTTTTTTTTTTTTTTTTTTTTTTTTTGTTGAGACGGAGTCTCGCTCTGTCGCCCAGGCTGGAGTGCAGTGGCCAGATCTCAGCTCACTGCAAGCTCCACCTCCCGGGTTTACGCCATTCTCCTGCCTCAGCCTCCCGAGTAGCTGGGACTACAGGCGCCCGCCACCTCGCCCGGCTAGTTTTTTTTTTTAGTAGAGACGGGGTTTCACCGTGTTAGCCAGGATGGTCTCGATCTCCTAACCTCGTGATCCGCCCGTCTCGGCCTCCCAAAGTGCTGGGATTACAGGCTTGAGCCACCGCGCCCGTTTTTTTTTTTTTTTTTAAAGGAAAATAAGTGCTAGTGAGAATGTAGCGAAATTGGAACTATCATACATTGTTTATGGAAATGTAAATGGTGTAGCTGCTGTGGAAAAAAGTTTGGGGGTTACTCAATAAACTGAACATAAATATGTGCTTTGTGTGTGTGTGTGTGTGCGTGTGTGTGTGTATATATATATATACATATATACATGCTATGCATATTTTTTTAGAGACTTTTTTTTAAGACAGAATCTTGCACTGTTGCCCAGGCTGGAGTGCAGTCTTGGCTTACTGCAACCTCCCATTCTTGAGTTTAAGTGATTCTCATGCCTCAGCCTCCCAAGTAGCTGGGATTACAGGTGCACACCACCACGCCCAGCTAATTTTTGTACTTTTAGTAGAGACAGAGTTTTACCATGTTGGCCAGGCTGGTCTTGAAATCCTGGCCTCAAGTGATCTGCCCACCTTGGCCTTCCAAAGGGCTGAGATTACAGGTGTGAGCCACCATGCCTGGCCCACTTGTATATATTGAGTATATACTTAAAAGAATTGAAAATGAGTGTTTAAACAAAAACTTGTACACAAAGTTTATGGCAGCAATATTCACAATAGCCAAAAGGTAGAAACAATGCAGTTCTATCTACTGATGGGTCAACAAAATGTGGTACATTCATACAATAGAATAGTATTCAGCTAGAAAAAGAAATAAAGTATTGATCTATGCTACAGCATGGATGAATATTCAAAACATTATGCTAAGTGAAAGGAGCCAGACATAAAAGGGCTCATATTGTATGGTTCTATTTATATAAAGTATCTATAACAGGCAAATCTATAGAGACAGAAAGCAGATTAGTAGTTGCCATGGCTGGAGGAAGTAAGGAATGGAAACCAACTTAGAAGTTATGGGGGTATATCAGTTCGTTTTCACACTGCTATAAAGAACTGCCCGAGACTGTGTAACTTATAAAGAAAGGAGGTTTAATTGACTCACAGTTCTGCATGGCTCAGGAGGCCTCATGAAACTTGCAATCATGACGGAAGAGGAAGCAAGCACGTCCTACACGGCAGCAGGCGAGAGAGAGAGCGTGTGAAGGAGGAACTGTCAAACACTTATAAAACCATCAGATCTGGTGAGAACTCACTCACTATCACAAAAACAGCATGGGGGAAACTGCCCCTATGGTCCAATCACTTCCCATCAAGTCCCTCCTTCAACACGTGGGGATTATGGGGATTACAATTTGAGATGAGATTTAGGTGGGGACACAGAGCCAAACCATATCAATGGCTTTTATTTTTATTATTATTTTTTTGGGAGGTGGTGATTAAATGTTCTGGAACTGGATAGTGGTGATGAAAGAACACCATGAATTCAGCTGGGCACGGTGGCTCACGCCTGTATTCCCAGCATTTTGGGAGGCCGAGGCAGGCAAATCACGAGGTCGGGAGTTTGAAACTAACCTGGCCAACATGGTGAAACCCCGTCTCTACTAAAATAAAAAAATTATCTGGGCGTGGTGGTGGGCACCTATAATCCCAGCTACTCAGGAGGCTGAGGCAGGAGAATGGCTGCCTCTAGAGGGTATTTAAACCCCAGAAAATTCCATAACCGGGAGGCAGAGGCGGAGGTTGCAGTGAGCTGAGATTGTGCTGCTGCACTCCAGACTCCAGCCTGGGCGACAGTGTGAGACTCTGTCTCAAAAACAAAAACAAAAACAAAATCAAAAACCACTGTGAATTCACTAGGTGCCTCTAAATGTTATGCTTTAAAAGTGGTTAAAATGGTGACTTTTTATATTATGTATATTTTGCCACAATAAAAACATTTTTATTGCCTTTCTGGTGTTATGACATGGAACTTTTAACTCCAACTCACCCATCCTTTATCCAGTTCTACCTGAGCAGCAGAGCCCTCTTCCATCTTATATCCCTGCTGACTTGGCTCTGTCTTATTTGCCCCATGGCTAAAGCTCTCATCCTGCTGGTCACCAACTCTCCTTCATTACCTTCTCACAATAGACATTTCTCATATCTTCAGGCTATCCGCAATTGTGACCCCACTTGTAATCAAATCCACAAAGGTACAAAAGATACAAAAGGGAATCTGGCATACAAGAACTATAGATAAGACCAGCTGGAATTGAAAAAGAGATTACTGGCCGGGCGCGGTGGCTCAAGCCTGTAATCCCAGCACTTTGGGAGGCCGAGACGGGCGGATCACGAGGTCAGGAGATCGAGACCATCCTGGCTAACACGGTGAAACCCCGTCTCTACTAAAAAATAGAAAAAACTAGCCGGGCGAGGTGGCAGGCGCCTGTAGTCCCAGCTACTCGGAGGCTGAGGCAGGAGAATGACGTAAACCCGGGAGGCGGAGCTTGCAGTGAGCTGAGATCCGGCCACTGCACTCCAGCCCGGGAGACAGAGCGAGACTCCGTCTCAAAAAAAAAAAAAAAAAAAAAAAAAAGAAAAAGAGATTACTGTTCCCTGAACTCATTGTTGTTCACTGAAGGGTGGAAGGTGGCCTTTTCCTTGGCTTCAGGGAGACGTTTATTGTGTGTTACACTGAGTAGACCATGAACTAAGATACCTAGTGTGTGGCTTTTTTGGCACAGAAGTTTTTGAAATGACTATCAGCAAATAGCATCCCAGAAAGAGAATTTCAGTTCCAAATGATTTAATTGAAAATTTCTACCAACCCATTCAGGTTAAGAACAATTCCAACCTTACATAAACCTTCCCAGAGAATAAAAAGGCAGAAACAGTGACTTATTTAATGAAAATAGGATCACCGGCTGGGCGTGGTGGCTCACACCTGTAATCCCAGCACTTTAGGAGGCAGAAAGGGGTGGATCACGAGGTCAGGAGTTCAAGACCTGCCTGGCCAACATAGTAACCCCGTCTCTACTAAAAACACAAAAATTAGCTGGGCATGGTGGCGTGTGCCTGTATGCCCAGCTACTTGGGAGGCTGAGGCAGGAGAATCTCTTGAACCCAGGAGTTGGAAGTTGCAGTAGGCTGAGATCATGCCACTGCACTCCAGCTTGAGCAACAGAGAGAGACTTTTTCTCAAAAAAATAAAAAAAAAGGAAAATATGATCACCTTGATTTCAAAATCTCTCAAAGACAGTATGAGAAAAGAAAATTATGGAGTAGTTGTATTCATGAAGGTAGATACAAAGTTCTTATCTAAATCATTAAGGGAACTAGATTTTTAGCCAACTAGATTATGACCAACTTGAGATATTTATTCCAGAAATGCAAGTTCGACTTATTATTTAAAAATCAGTTAATATGATTCCTCACATTAATGTATTAATTTTGAAAGAACCCCAGGATCATCTCAAAAGATATAGAAAAGATGATAGAATTTCAAATTCAGTTATCATCAAGCCTCTTGGAAAAATGGAAATACAAGGAAACTTCTTTTTTTTTTTTTTTTTGAGACGGAGTCTTGCTCTGCCACCCAGGCTGGAGTGCAGTGGCTGGATCTCAGCTCACTGCAAGCTCCGCCTCCCGGGTTTATGCCATTCTCCTGCCTCAGCCTCCCGAGTAGCTGGGACTACAGGCGCCCGCCTCGTCGCCCGGCTAGTTTTTTGTATTTTTAAGTAGAGACAGGGTTTCACCGTATTAGCCAGGATGGTCTCGATCTCCTGACCTCGTGATCCGCCCGTCTTGGCCTCCCAAAGTGCTGGGATTACAGGCTTGAGCCACCGCGCCCGGCCGGAAACTTCTAAGAAAGGATATCCAAGGAGAACTTTAAGCACATTTTTTGATGGGCATGGTGCCTCACACCTGTAATCCCAGCATTTTGGGAAGCTGAGGCAGGAGGATTACTTGAGCCCAGGAGTTTGAGACCAGCCTGGGCAATATAGTGAGACCTCATCTCTACAAAAAAATTTAAAAATTAGCTGGGTGTGCTGGTGCTTGTCTGTAGTCCCAGCTACTCAGGAGGCTGAGTCAGGAGAACTACTTGAGCCTAGGAGGTAGAGGCTGCAGTGAGCCCTGATGGCACCATTGCACTCCAACCTAGGCGACAGAGGGAGACCCTGTTTCAAAAAAACAACAACAACATATTTTTTACTTAATGATGAAATACTGAAATCTTTCCCTTTAAGATCAGGACCAAGGCAAGAAGACCTGCTACTGTCACTGCTAGTCAATAGTGTACTGGCTGCATCACTTGGTGACCAAAAAAGGCTCTATCATCTGCAATGCTTCTCCTTCTGTGCTAATGATAAAATGTTACTCCAGCTTCGTACTAATAAAGTCATTCCAGTGTGAAGACACTGATTGAGTCTGACATATTAGTGTCATATGTGTCTTTCTGGAGAGTCATGTATTGTGAACTCTTCAGTGATAAATGGAGGTGAGACAAGAGAATAGGTCTGGAGGCAGGGAACCTAAGGCCATTCCTGCTGACTTCCTAGAACTGAATCAAAAGGAAAATCCTGTCTCTCCACACCCAAGTAACAAAAGGATCAGAAGCTACTACCCAGAGGTAGTAGTACCCCGGGTGCACTGTGGCGCAGAAATCAATCAGACACTTGCATAGGGCGTAACTTTGTAACTACCTTTTAGTCTCTGATTGGTCCTGCCTTCCACAACCAATCAGACTGGTTGTGGGCCATTCTTTCATTTACATAGAGTGTAACCAAGCAACCAATGGGAAACCTCTAGAGGGTATTTAAACCCCAGAAAATTCCGTAACCAGCATTCTTTGCGCTTAAGCCTGCTCCCCCTCTGCAGAGTGTACTTTTGTTTCAATAAATCTGTGCTTCGGGAGGCTGAGGCAGGAGAATGGCGTAAACCCGGGAGGCGGAGCTTGCAGTGAGCTGAGATCCGGCCACTGCACTCCAGCTGGGCGACAGAGCGAGACTCCGTCTCAACAAAAAAAAAAAAAAAAAAAAAAAAAAAAAAAAATAAATCTGTGCTTCCGTTGCTTCATTATTTTGTTGCTTTGTGCATTTTGTCCAATTCTTTGTTCAAAACATCAAGAACCTGGATGACTACCATGAGACAAGAACTTAGCTTAAATCCCTACTACAATAATAACAGTTATCAGATTTCTCTATCTCTGTAAAGATTTCAGTTGCTATCAAAACATTTACATTTCTAATATACAGCTTTTCTCTTATGGAGACGCTTTGGTGAGTGTAAAGATTTGACTTTCAATGGAAACATTTACCACACAGTAATATGTGTATGGCTTCATTTTTTCGATACTCTGCGTTTATTTGGTTCCATCCCTTGAAGACTTTTTGAGTATCAGGAAGCATTGAGTGAAAGCCAAACACGTCAATAACATTTATCACATTAACTTAGTTTTTTTCTCATCTTGAATGGATGAGAGCTAAGCTGTTTAAATTTATTACATATAAAACATGTATTAGGTTTCAGACAGATGTGAACACTCTATCAAGGCTTGACATTGATAAATACATTTCTAAAATGTCATTTAATTTCCAATTGCAAACGTCCCTAGTGTTATATCTCTTAGATATCTCCGCTGTGGCCTCTCCAGGTGGCTACCTTGTGTTTTGAGGAGATTGCTGTGCTAGATAGAGGCTGTAACTAAACAACTTCTCTTCACCTATATCTATGGGAAAATTAAGTTACATGTATGATTCTCGTTCAGAGATTTCTAGTTTACTGATTTTTTTTCTTTTTCTTTTTTTTTTGAGACAGAATCTTGCTCTTGTCTTCCAGGATGGAGTGCAATGGCATGATCTTGGCTCACTGCAACCTCCGCCTCCTGGGTTCAAGTGATTCTCCTGCCTCAGCCTACCGAGTAGCTGGGATCATAGGTGCCTGCCACCACTCCTGGCTGATTTTTGTATTTTTAGTAGAGATGGGGTTTCGCCATGTTGGCCAGGCTGGTCTCGAACTCCTGACCTTGTGATCCACCCACCTCCGCCTCCCAAAGTGCTGGGATTACAGGCGTGAGCTACCGCGCCCGGCCAAATTTTTTTTTTTTTTTTTAATGACAAAGACATGGCTTTAATGTTATCCAGGAGACAGCTGATTCACATAGGGTTATTGAACACTAGAATCTGATCTTGAATCTGTCATGTCAACAGACAAAGGCATTACAATTTAGGAAAAGCTGTTTTCTGGGTACCTCCCACATGTTTGCAGAAGGCGGCTAGAATTTGCTTCCAGGCATCTACCTGGGCCTTAGAATGAGCCCTGGCTCCCCAATCCACATCACATGTTTGTTCAGTAATTTGTGAAGGGAAGCTGGGCACAGAGGGAAGTAAGGAGGCTCAATGTAAAACCCAGTCCCAGGGTAACAAGACGATCTGGGCTTTTTCCTTTCCATGGGCCTGTAACCGTTCAGAGACTGGGCATACAACTCACTCCTCCGGTTATGGTCATCCTGACCAACAATGAAAAGGATGGGGCCCTGGGCCTTCTCTGTTGACATCATGCTGGGGTTCTCATACCCTCCTACAAGATCATTCCTTATATCCACGATGTCCACGAGGCCTGAGAAAGCTACCTTGGTTCTCCTCAGGTCATAGTCCAATCGTGGACTACTATTCTGCTTCTAGTTTATGCCTCTGTTCCCACTGATCCCGGATCCATTGATGGAAACTGGCTGAGACATTCTTCAAGAATGAGGCCATTGAGAGACAAATATCAGTTCCTAGAGAAATGCCCCAAAGCCCAATGCCTGGACCTTTTACCTGGGGATATTGAAACATGTAGCATAGGGCTTCTTCGAAGTATTCCAGGGGTATGTTGTCCACGTTCTTGGGGAGATCTTCAAAGTTATAATAAGCTAGAGCCAACGTGACAAAGTCACGGCTAGCAAGGAGGCTGGCTCGATATTCCAACAGGCTCCCTCCAATAACAAAAGATGCCAATGATCCCTAGGAAGGGTCCAGGTCCTGGGGACAGGAAGGGCGTGGCGCGCACCCGGCCCGCGTGCACTGACTCCCGCCGCACCCCCAGCGGGAAGAAGCCGCGCTCGTGCCGCGCGTGGCATAGCAGCCGTCCAGGCTCGGGGTTGTGGCGGTCCAGCACCTCCAGCTCCACGACAAAGGGAATCTGTACGTCCCGCTTCATAAAGCGCGAAAAAGACTTCTTGGATTCCAGGGCCCAGAGCAGCCCCATGGGCTCGAGCCTCCGACGCTGCCGCCCCGCACGGGCGCGCGCTCCAGGTCCAGCTCGCCGCGGGCGTCGCCTCAGTAGCGCGCGTGGGCCCGGAAGAGCGCGCCCTTCTCGTAGCGCAGGGACGCGCGAGCAGCGCGACCAGCTGCTCCGGGGCCAGGCCGCGCACGGCGATGCGCACCGCTCGTCCCAGCAGCCGCGGCCCGTGGGCTCCAGGATCAGCGTTGCTGACATCTTGGAGCCGGAGCGGGGAATCCTAAGGTCGATGACCGAGGCCCGTCCAAGATCGTGGCAAGTGCGCCGATTGTCCAGAGGGCGTCCGGCGTCCCCTGGTGCCGGGAGCGGCCGGTGGCTGAGCAGTCCCAGAGAGCGCCTGGGACTTTAGACCAGTTAACCCGGCGCCCTGGACTCGTCTGAGGCAAAAGGAGCCAGACTCCTCTCCTGGGTCCTCTCCTCGGAACCCGGGGAGCGCAGACTTTTTTTTTTTTTTTTTTTTGAGACAGGTTCTCGCTCTGTCGCCCAGGCCGGAGTGCAGTGGCCGATCATAGCTCACTGTAATCTGGATCTCACAGGCTCAAGCTATCCTCGGCCTTCTGAGTATGTGGCATGAGCCATCATGAGTATAGGCATGAGTCTTCACGCCTGGCCTAAGCCATCACGCCTAGCCTGATTTTTTTTTTTTTTTACTTGGAAAAAATATATACTTCACTCCCACAAAGTATATTTTAGACTCCTGCACCATTATTCCTAGAGAATTATAATTTCCAAGTAAAGTAAAAACAAAAAAAGTGGTGAAGACAGAAGAGTATTTAACCATATCCCTGTAGAAAATTTTATTGAATATTCTAAGGAATGTGCTTGTCCTTTTTGTGTCTGTTGGTAGAAAAAGAATAAACATTAAACTCAGCTTAGTATTTCCAAAGTAATAAGAAACACTCTTGCACATAAGGATACTTTGGGAAACCTCGTTTCCACCACTGTCTTTATTTACACTGAGTGAGTGACAAGGCTCTGTAAAGATGCAGGGGAATTGGTTACTAGCAGGCAAAGCAGACATCAAGTACTGTAAGAAATCAGAGACTGACTTCAAAGAAAACTCAGCGTTTACTGATAAATTGGGTTATATTACCCCACCAATGGCTAGCCTTCATGCCATGAAAATGCATCCATGTTAATGATGTCACTGTCTTACCTAACTGCAGGTGATGGCTGCCACGACATAGAAATGACATTGAACTTAAGGAAAATACTATACTGTGCAAAATCCTTGTTAAAACCAAACATCATAAATGCATTTGAAGCAGAGTGTCTAAGCCACGTAAAATCAAATACTTGATAGTTATTAGCTGGCCTTCTTCTATAAAGAAAGCTTTCTTTTTTCTTTTTGCTTATTTAATGGGGTACAATCAATTATACACATAATTGATGGCACAGGGAAAATAATTATTTCAAGTAGTTTTTAAACACTAGCTGTATAACTAAGAGGGACATATAAAAACAGGGATTGGCAAACTTTTTCTTTACAGGGCCTGATGGTAAATACAGTCGATCTTCATGCACAGGTTCTGTATTTGTGAATTCATCTACTTCCTGAAACTTTTTTTGTATAAACCCAGAGTCAATATTTGCAGCACCTTTGTGGTTATTTGTGGACATCTGAAGAGCGGTGAACATTTTTGAGTCCCTTAACAGGCATGTTCTCAGCCAAAGTCAAACAAAGTGACTCTCTGTCTTCTTATTTCAGTTCTCATACTGTAAACATGGGCCCTTTTTTTTTTTTTTTTTTTTTTTTTTTTTTTTTTTTTTTTGAGACGGAGTCTCGCTCTGTCGCCCAGGCTGGAGTGCAGTGGCCGGATCTCAGCTCACTACAAGCTCCGCCTCCCGGGTTCACGCCATTCTCCTGCCTCAGCCTCCCGAGTAGCTGGGACTACAGGCGCCCGCCACCTCGCCCGGCTAGTTTTTTTGTATTTTTTAGTAGAGACGGGGTTTCACCGTGTTAGCCAGGATGGTCTCGATCTCCTGACCTCGTGATCCGCCCGTCTCGGCCTCCCAAAGTGCTGGGATTACAGGCTTGAGCCACCGCGCCCGGCCAACATGGGCCCTTTTTACCGTCCATTTAGTACCTTGGGTTCTCATATTTTTGTGATTGCTGGTGATTTTGCTGTTTCAAAGGGACCCCAAATGGAGTAGTGCTAAAGTGCTGTTGAATGTTCCTATGAATGAGAAAGCGGTCTTGTGTCTTATAGAAAAAATATATGTGTTAGATAAGCTTCATTCAGGCATGAGTTATGGAGCTGTTGGCCATGAGTTCAAGTGTTAATGAATCAATAATATATATTAAGGTGTTTAAATAGAAACACAATAAGGCCGGGCACAGTGGCTCATGCCTGTAATCTCAGCACTTTTGGGAGGCCCAGGCGGGTGGATCACCTGAGGTCAGGAGTTCGAGACCAACATGGTCAACATGGTGAAACTCTGTCTCTACAAAATACAAAAATCAGCTGGGCATGGTGACATGCATCTGTATTCCCAGCTACTCTGGGGGCTGAGGCAGGAGAATTCTGGAACCTGAGAGGTGGAGGTTGCAGTGAGCCAAGATCCCACCACTGCACTCCAGCCTGGGTGACACAGCAAGACCCTATCTCAAAAAAAAAAAAAAAAGAAAAAAAAAGAAAGAAAGAAAAAAGAAAGAAGGAAAAGAAACACAACAAAATAAGCTTATGCATTCATCAGTTGACTAAAATGTGACCAGATGCTTACAGGAAGCTAACCCTGTATTTCCCCTAGAAGCAGTGGAATGGTATGCACTAATTCCATGTTTGCAGCAAATTTATAGACCATAACTACTGTGAATAGTGAGAACTGACTGTATTTTAGGATGCATGGGCCATCCGGTCTGTGTAACTACTTGAGTCTGTCCTTGTAGCTCAAATATAGCCATAGACAGTACACAACCAAGTACGGCTATGTTCCAATAAAACTTTTATTTATGGACACTGAAATTTGACATGTATGATTTTCATACTTCACAAAATATTCTCCTTTTCATTTTTTTATTATTTAAAAATATAGAAATGGAAAATATAGGAACGGGCCGGGCGCGGTGGCTCACACTTGTAATCCCAGCACTTTGGGAGGCAGAGGTGGGCGGATCACTTGAGACCAGGAGTTTGAGACCAGCCTGGCCAACATGGTGAAACCCCATCTCTACTAAAAATACAAAAACTAGCCAGGCATGGTGGCGGGCACCTGTAATTCTAGCTACTCAGGAGGCCGAGGCAGGAGAATCGCTGGAACCTGGAAGATGGAGGCTGCAGTGAGTCGAGATCATGCCACTGCACTCTAGCCTGGGCAACAGAGTCTTGCTCTGTCTCAAAAGAAAAAAAAAAAAAATATATATATATATATATACACACACACACACACACATACACACCCACACATATATACCATTCCTATTTCCTTAGCTATACAACAACTGGCAGCAGGACAGATTTGGCCTGCAGGATAGAGCTGCTCTAAAAGAACTGCAATCTGATATTTCAATTACTAGCTTTGTTGTTAGCAATAATATTGGTGTTGCAATTTTAAACTTTTTATAGCGATTTAGTCTAAAACTAATAAATATGTTAATATTGCTAGGAACCAAGATTTGTTAAAGAAAATAAACAGGAATATAAAAGGCAAGAATAAAACCCTGTGATGTTAAATTAGTAATGTGAGTATGAACTCACGCTTTGGATATCAAGTTTCTTGCCCTGCTTTAATAAAGGGAAAACAGCGCCTGATCTAGAACCCAAGATATCTGACTCCATAATCCTGGGCTGTATGATTTAGCCATACTGCTGCTTTTATTTTTTCTTAGTCTAGGTCTTCTCAAATCTTCCCTCACTTCCCCCTCAAAATCCCTAAGAAAGAAGGAATCTGGCCGGGCGCGGTGGCTCAAGCCTGTAATCCCAGCACTTTGGGAGGCCGAGACGGGCGGATCACAAGGTCAGGAGATCGAGACCATCCTGGCTAATACGGTGAAACCCTGTCTCTACTTAAAAATACAAAAACTAGCCGGGCGACGAGGCGGGCGCCTGTAGTCCCAGCTACTCGGGAGGCTGAGGCAGGAGAATGGCGTGAACCCGGGAGGCGGAGCTTGCAGTGAGCTGAGATCCGGCCACTGCACTCCAGCCTGGGTGGAAGAGCGAGACTCCGTCTCAAAAAAAAAAAAAAGAAAGAAGGAATCTGGGGCAGAAGCAAATAAACTACTCTATGCCAGGAATCTCCTTTAAAATCTTAATGTAAAAGTTATGCTCATTTGCATTCTCCCCCATAATAAGCCTGTGATTAAATGCAAAATAAATAATTTTTAAAAATCCACTTTTCACCAAATCCTGCAGTCAAGCTGATGCTCTTGAGGATGTACATTCCCCTCTCTGTTTCAGAGTTGAGGAGAGCGAGGCCCTGGGTCACAATCAATTATCCAGTCACTTCGTCACAGCCCCGCGGGCACACACCCACCACACAATCGGGGCGTCGTTTCTCAGACACACACTGACTCACACGATCTCCAGGAAAGGTCCGAAGAGGAAAACAAACATCAAAAAAACCGCGCCACATTAAAGTTTATCGTGGGTTATATACGCGCTCACAGAAACGCAAGCGCACGCACTCAGTCAACCGGGTGATCTCACAGTCGCCCACGGTACTCTCAGTCCTACGGAGCTCGACTCAGTTCCAGTCACACAATCTCTGTCACAAACCTCATCCCGGTCATCCACGAGTCTCCCGAGTCACATCGTCTAAAATCCCAACCAGCCACACCCAGTGAAAGAATCCCACTCAGGACTGCGCCAGGGACAGATCCGCAGCGCCGTCCTCGCTCACAGAGCTCCCTACTCGGCCCTATGGAGAGGCGGTCGCGGGCGCCCTTTTTTAACGCGCCAGCCATCTGTCCCCGCTCCCTTCCAGGCCCTGCCGCCCTGTCCCCAAGCGCTAAGGGACTCGAAGCGCAGCCTGGCTGGGACAGGCCCAGCTCCGGCTTCCGATTCACAGATCGTGGGGCTGCACCAGTGAGCCGACCCTTGAGACTGGCCGCGCCTGCGCACTCCTTGAGCGCGCCCGGCCCTCCCAGCAGTCCCCGCGCGCAGCCCGTTAGGCCCCGGGGATTGTGGCCAGACCCGGCCGCGGCTCCCTCCGTTCCAGCATCGCTGTGCCTCGGGTTCGCGCCCCCAGTGAGCAGTCCTGTCCCGAAGCGTCGGTCCTGGCAATCCGTAGGAAAAGCACTGCGGCACAGGGGTAAGGAGAGGGAAGCGGGACCACTGCAGTATCGCAGAGCGGCGGGAGCCTGCGCCTCAGGCCCGGGTGTGTGTGTCGTGGGCGTGACGGGGCCGGGGCTGGGACGTGACGGTGTCTGTGCGGCTGACTTGGGTGCAGAGCCTATTGTATGGGCGAAGGTTGTTGTGGCCGTGGAGTGCGTGACTGACCCCAGCATCCTCTGCCCACACTGGGCCCAGCTGCAGAGAAATGGCCCTTGATTAGTTTCTGCGCGCCAGAAGAAAGACTCCCAGCAGAAAGGCACAGACTAGGCCGGGCCAGGTGGCTCACATCTGTAATCCCAGCGCTCTGGGAGAGCGAGGCGGGAGGATCGCTGGAAGCCAGGAGTTCGAGACCAGCCTGGGCAGCAAAGCGAAACTCCCATCTGTACCCGAAATTTAAAAAATGAGCCGGGTGTGGTGGCGTTCTCCTGTGGTCCCAGCTACTGGAGAGGCTGAGGCGGGAGGATGGCTTGAGCCTAGGAGGAGGTCGAGGCTGCAGTGAGCTATGATAGTACCACTGCACTCTAGCCTGGGCAACAGCGGAACAAGGCTCAGACCCGACCTTGGGATAGGAATGTTAGAACTGAACGAGCCCCCGCTCCCGCCCGTGCTTACTCCTGGAGGGACTCTCACGCCACCTCCCCGCGGACCTGGACCTATGCACGTACACTCACAGCTCTGAAGAGTCCAGCTGCAGGTTTCAGAACCACAGCATTGCTTCCAGGAAGCTATTGTGAACTCCATTTCCAGCCCCGGGCATCCATGACCCTGATCTTTCTTTGATACTGGACAGAGTTAACAACGCCCTCTCTCTTATGTTACTCTGGTTATGTGTGGGTGGGCGGTGGTGGCATTGTGCCCTAATTTAACTATGCAAGGCTGGGCTGCAAGAAAAGCCAGGTTCCCTTAGCCAGTCCTGCCCAACTCTTTAAGAAAAGGGGTCTGGGCCGGGCGCGGTGGCTCAAACCTGTAATCCCAGCACTTTGGGAGGCCGAGACGGGCGGATCACGAGGTCAGGAGATCGAGACCATCCTGGCTAACATGGTGAAACCCCGTCTCTACTAAAAAATACAAAAATCTAGCCTGGCGAGGTGGCGGGCGCCTGTAGTCCCAGCTACTCGGGAGGCTGAGGCAGGAGAATGGCGTAAACCCGGAGGCGGAGCTTGCAGAGTGAGCTGAGATCCGGCCACTGCACTCCAGCCCCGGACTCCGTCTCAAAAAAAAAAAAAAAAGGGGGGTCTGAGGGGGAGGAGGAATGAATTGCTGTTGCCTGTTTAAGTCAAGGTCGAGGCGAGTGGGTGTTTCTGCTTTCTTCTGTGAAATACATTCTTATTTCTTAGGACGTGAGAATATTTGTTTCATTCTTCATAAATGTCCTGTCCATTGAGTTGATACCTAGGTCCGCTCCGGAGAGCCTGTTTACACATACCCATTTGGTAGATTTTTTTTTTTTTTTTTTTTTTTTTTTTTTTTTTGAGACGGAGTCTTGCTCTGTCACCCAGGCTGGAGTGCAGTGGCCACCTTGCCCGGCTAGTTTTTGTATTTTTTTAGTAGAGACGGGGTTTCACCGTATTCACCAGGATGGTCTCGAACTCCTGACCTCGTGATCCACCCGTCTCGGCCTCCCAAAGTGCTGGGATTACAGGCTTGAGCCACCGCGCCCGGCCAAGGTAGATGTTTTTCATTACTTCTGTGGGCCTTCTTTTAATTACTATGTGTAAAGCTCTTAGAACAGAGAGTAATAAAACATTTTGCAAGGATTATACATAATATAAAACTAGTTTCTTAGTAGAGAAAAAGAGATAAACAGTTGTTTACCACACTGTTCTGTCTGCTTTGGTATACTTTTACTGAATTTAGGAATGTTACTTGATTGTGTTCATTCATAGAAGAATCTTGATAGTGAAAATAGCCCATCGTTTTGATGAAGAACAGTTAAAGAACCGATGGGTGTTACTTATTTGTGCCACGCTGTTGTTTATTTTCTCAAAACCCACTCATGTCACAGGCTTATAGAGTCACAATTTTCTTAACAACTAAAAGATATTCCCTCTTCACAACTCTGTTTTTAATTTTATTTGCATGAAAATAGTTTAATTGGGTGGGCGCAGTGGCTCATGCCTGTAATCTCAGCACTTTGGGAGGCTGAGGTGGGCAGATCACCTGAGGTGAGGAGTTTGAGACTAGCCTGGTCAATATGGTGAAACCCCGTCTCTACTAAAAATACAAAAATTAGCTGGGCATGGTGGCGCATGCCTGTAATCCTAGCTACTAGGGAGGCTGAGGCAGAAGAATTGCTTGAACCCGTGATGCAGAGGTTGCGGTGAGCCGAGATCCTGCTATTACACTCCAGCCTGGGTGACAGAGTGAGATTCTGGCCCCGAAAAAAAAAAAAAGAAAGTCCTGGTTTAAGCTGCCAACTATTTTTAGTACTATTCAGAACAGATTTTCTCCATCCCCTACCACCCAGTCATCTTCACTCTATAATAATAAAATTTAAGTTGCCCCTAGTCTCACTATGCAGAATAAATATTACTATTCTAATGTTTGTTTTTCCATTTTTTTCTGTGCACTTGTGCACATGTGTTTGTTTTCCAAAATAGAATCACAATTGATCATTTAAGGAGACAAAGACTCTCCAACACTTAGTTTGAAAAACGAAAAAG
This sequence comes from Trachypithecus francoisi, assembly GCF_009764315.1. Lineage (NCBI taxonomy): Eukaryota > Metazoa > Chordata > Mammalia > Primates > Cercopithecidae > Trachypithecus > Trachypithecus francoisi. The sequence continues at coordinate 66,124,588 of NW_022681457.1, forward strand.
AGGTTGGGCGTGGTGGCTCACGCCTGTAATCCCAGCACTTTGGGAGGCCAAGGCGGGTGGATCACCTGAGGTCGGGAGTTCGAGACCAGCCTGACCAACATGGTGAAACCCTGTCTCTACTAAAAATACAAAATTATGCAGGGCGCGGTGACTCACGCCTGTAATTCCAGCACTTTGGAAGGCTGAGGCGGGTGGGTCACGAGGTCAGGAGGTCGAGACCATCCTGACTAACACAGTGAAACCCTGCCTCTACTAAAAAAATACAAAAAATTAGCCGGGCGTGGTGGCGGGCACCTGTAGTTCCAGCTACTGGGGAGGCTGAGGCAGGAGAATGGTGTGAACCCAGTAGGCAGAGTTGCAGTGAGCCCAGATTGCACCACTGCTCTCCAGCCTGGGTGACAGAGCGAGACTCCGTCTCAAAAAAACAAAAAACAAACAAACAAACAAAAAATTATTAAAGATAATTTATCAGCAAGTACCAAATTTTTGAAGATAATTTTAAAATAATGGAATGAGGGGTATGTAATGTTTTTTCACTGAATTTAGTGCTTACAGTAAGCCATTTTAAGTGCTTTATGTATTATGTTCTTAACCTTCACAACAACCCTATAAGGTAGGTACTGTTGATTCCTTAATTTATCTCTGAGGAAACTGAGACACTGAAAATTAATGTGTCCAAATTCTCACAGTTAATAATTCCCAGAGCTCTGTTCATATCCTGAATCTTGACAACAAAGCCTGTATTTTTAATAAATGAGAATCTGCCACCTCCCAACATTGTACATATTCTTTTAGTCTGACTCCCATAGCTAGTAATTTATCATGAATATCTTCCTTCTTTAATTAATATGGGCCAATGCCATCAATCATAATTGCATAATATGCTATAATATAGTGGAACATCATTTATTCAACTTGTTGCCTACTGTTAGATATTTGATTTCAGGTTGTTGTAAATTATTCTTTTTTTTTTTTTTTTTGAGACGGAATCTCTCTCTGTTGCCCAGGCTGAAGTGCAATGGTGCAATCTCGGCTCACTGCAACTTCCAGTGAGCCTCCCAGGTTCAAGTGATTCTCCTGCCTCAGCCTCCCAAGTAGCTGGGATTACAGGTGTCCGCCACCATGCCCAGCTAATTTTTGTATTATTAGTAGAGATGGAGTTTCATCATGTTGGCCAGGCTAGTCTCAAACTGCTGACCTCAAGTGACCTGCCTGCCTCGGCCTCCCAAAGTGTTGGTTACAGGTGTGAGCCACTGCGCCCAGCCAGTAAATTATTCTTTGATGAACTCTTTTGCAATACATCTTTATATACTTTTACAAATATTTCCTAATGATAAATTCCTAAAAGTGGAATTTCTGGGTTGAATTATGAGACATTTATAAAGTACTCACAATATGCCAGATCCTGCGCCAGTCCTCAGGGGAAATACAGTGATCAAAATGACATGGTTGGTATCCTTAGATTGTTTGTTATCTTTCAAGTTAGATAAGCCTATGCAAGAATAAGACTGAGATAGGTGAGGTAAAGGTCATTGAAGAAGTCAGATGGCATGGCTTGAGAGGTCATGGGAAGGAGACAGCTGATTATGGCAAGCATTGTCAGGTCATGGCCAAATAATACCAAACTCATGGGGTTCCTATGGGGTAATGGATTTTATGTAATAAACATATGCCTTATAGTTTTTACTCTCATGATGTTGATGCAAATGAACAGGACAAGAAGATTCAGCAACTCCTAGGAGGGCCTCATGGCTAAAACAACTCTTCGAGAAGCAAAACAAAAGCTTGGTCAAGAAGTCATGAGAAGTAGCAGCAGTGAAACAAGGCATTAATTGAAGATGTGTAGCCATGTTTATATAAGCAGAACTCCAACATACATGAACACACTTAGAAATCGTGGAGTCGGTTCAGATTTTGGGAGCTGAAATCAACAAAACCAGTAAAAACATAGCAGCGTTTTTTAGGATATTGAGTTTTTTCTCCAACTTCAAGGGATGACTACGCTAAAAAGTATCTCTTTAATCTATTTAAAGAATGTTTTCCACTATGCAAAGTTAAAATCCATATTTCAAATATATATATAATCATGTAGAATCATGAAATAAATGTAAGCAAAAAGAAAATCAAGATCATTATCTATTGATGCCTCTCAGTGTTTCTTTGTGCTGATTTGTATGTATACTTTACAGATGTCCTCATAATGTTCATTTTATTTTTCTAAGAGATTATATATCTTTAATATTTTATATGTCCTTGTGTATTTTCTAAAACTTAGCATTTAGAGATTCATACACACACACACACACACACACACACACACACATACACATACACACATACACACATGCTCTCTCTCTCTCTCTCTCTCATCTGTTTTTGCTGTACCTTAACAGGATCATACCACTCACAACTGTTACTGCATTCTTCACTCAACAAACTGTACTGAACATATTTCCATCTTTCCAGTTAAAGAGCTACATCATCATTTTTTTAAATGGCAGCAGTTTGTTTTACTCTATGGATGCTTTATGATTTATTTAACCTGTTTTCTATTGAAGGACATTTAGGTTCTTTCCAGCTTTTTTCCATTATGAACAATAGCCACATACTCTTACACATACCTTTGATCATATGTACAATTATTTTTTTAATCCCCAAAGTAGAATTTCTGAATCAAAGAGTGTGTATGGTTTAAATGCTGCTCGTACATACTTTAAAATCTACACAGTCTGCAGTATACTGGTTATAATGTTCATTTGCTCTCATGCTTACTAATATGGGCATCAGTACCAGATACCTGTTGGCAAGTTGATGTGTTATTTTTATTTTATTTTATTTTATTTTTAGTGAATCATGCATGCCAGTTTTCTCTCACTGGAATAGAAATTCTGGGTTTCAGAGAAAAGAGCTAGAGCTGAAGGAAAGCTGACTCTGTGGTTAGACAAATGATTCCAAATGCAGCTTTGCTACTCATAAACTGCATTTCTACAAGTGATTTTATTTCCTTTTTTTTTTTTTTCTCAAGACGGAGTCTCACTCTGTCTCCCAGGCTGGAGTGCAATGGCACAATCTCGGCTCACTGCAACCTCCGCCCCCACCAAGTCCAAGCAATTCTCCTGCCTTACCCTCCTCGGTAACTGGGATTACAGGTGTCTGCCACCACACCCAGCTAATTTTTGTATTTTTAGTAGAGACAGGGTTTTACCACGTTGGTCAGGCTGGTCTCGAACTCCTGACCTCAGGTGATTCACCTGCCTCGGCCTCCCAAAGTGCTGGGATTATAGGCATGAGCCACCACACCCAGCCCAAGTGGTTTTCTCTTCATGTGAATTTCTGATCCATTGCATGGATAGAATAATTACTGTGCTAAAGAGCCATCCTGAGTATAGAGTTAATATATATAAAACAGGCCAGGTACGGTGGCTCACATCTGTAATCCCAGCACTTTGGGAGGCCAAAGCGGGCAGATCACGAGTTCGAGACCAGCCTGGTCAATATGGTGAAACCCCGTCTCTACTAAAAATACAAAAATTAGCCGGGTGTGGTGGCGCATGCCTGTAGTCCTAGCTACTCGGGTGGCTGAGGCAGAAGATTCGCTTGAACCCAGGAGCTGGAGGTTGCAGTTAGCCAAGATTGTGCCACTGCACTCCAGCCTGGGCAATAAGAGAGAGACTCCGTCTCAAAAAGAAAAATTATATATATATATATATTTATATATGTATGTATATATACATACACACATACACACACACATATAACACCCAACATATGGGAATTCTTGATAAATAGACATTTGTTATTGTCAAATGACCAAGAGCATGAGTCCATGCCTGTTCAGCCTAGGTTGTAAGAAAGAGAATGGCAAATGAATTCATTCTAGAAGACAACGTGGATGATTCTGATTCTGACTGGAAAGAGAGAGTGATGAGCCTGGAGGATTGTGAAAGTTGTTCTGACTGCAAGCAGGGTTGCCAGTGCAGCAATTTTGTGGTGGTAATGGCTGCCAGGCTTGGTCTTTATGAATTTTTCTCTTTGTGTCTGGTGAATCTAAACAGACCTATGAAACTTTGAAGGAGGAAGATTGTGGTTTAGATGATATGGCCCCTTATCAGCCCTGGAATTAGCAACGGATTAGACTCGTCCAGGCTCCCTCAAATTTCTCTCTGCCTATGTGTGTGTGCACGCGTGTGCGTTGAGGGGGCTGTGGTGGAGAGATCAGAAGAGGGGAAAGGTCATAGTAACTCAAGTCATTTGGGGATTTCTGAGGTCCATCTGATCTCATGGCCTTGTTTTTCTCCCCCTAGATCAGCCTCTGTGAACTCGGTGCTTCTCCTGGCAAGTAAACCCCAAGGAGGACTGACCAGTTCTTGAATTTCTATACCATGGCCCTTGTAAGTTTTTTTCTCCTTCTGGGAATACTATCATGTTAAGGTCCTGTCACCATTTTTTTATCCTGAAACTTCCTAACTGGAAGAACCTTCTTCCAGTTCTTCCACATCCAGTGGCCGGTGAACCACAATGCTTGTCCTATGAATACTCTTTATTCTAGTCATTGTTCTTGTATTTGTTGAACTAATCATTCAGCGTCTCCTATATGTGCTCAGTCTTCTGCTAAAAGCTGCGATGGAGGAAAAATGAAATCTCTTAAATATTTGACCAGTCTTTGTGAGTTGATAAGAGAGGATGGGCCCATTTAGCCATCTATAGGAAAACTGAACTTTTCCAGACTTGAGTTTTCCAAGTACGTAAGATAAGGGTTGTGGCTGGGCATGGTGGCTTGCACCTGTAATCCCACCCATTCAGGAGGCTGACATGGGAGGGTTGCTTGAGCCCAGGAGTTTGAGGCCGCAGTGAAGCTATGGCTGTGCCACTGTACTCCATCCTGGGTGACAGAGAAAGACCCTGTCTCTTAAAAAAAAAGAAAAAGTTAAAAAGCAAAAAGGTAAGAGTTGCTGTTAGTTGGCCTCAGCCTCAGTATATCATAAGATCTCATGCTCTGTGAGGCTTTTAGGACTGATTAGGGGTGTGGCTAGGTCTTACATACAGAGAGATCTGAGATCTTCTCTTGGAATTCCTGAGTTACATAGGAACAAGATTCCATTTTTGGTTGAACAGGATGTGCTGGTCTAGAATGACATCTTTGTGATTCTGGATTATGCTGTATCAGTATCCTTTAACTCAGGAATCAGGAAGGCATAAGGTGAGGGATGGAAAGTGATAACATGTGAGAAGGTAATCCAGGTACATAAGTAGTCATGTTGACTCCCAGAATTGAGGAGGATCTTAAGGTTTTGTCCAACCAAAATATCTAAGTATAGAAGAATGATTAAATCTCACATATGCATTGTATAGACTATTATACAACCAATTTTTTTTTTTTTTTTTTGAGACGGAGTTTTGCTTTTGTTGGCCGGGCTGGAGTGCAATGGTGCCATCTTGGCTCACCAAAAACTCTGCTTCCTGGGTTCAAGCGATTCTCCTGCCTTAGCCTCCCGAGTAGCTAGGATTAGAGGTGTGCGCCACCAGGCCCAACTAATTTTGTATTTTTAGTAGAGACAGGGTTTCTCCCTTTGGTCAGGCTGGTCCTGAACTCCCGACCTCAGGTGATCCTCCCACCTCGGCCTCTCAAAGTGCTGGGATTACAGGCGTGAGCCACAGTGCCCAGCCTATACAACCAATTTTTAACAGTCATAATTAGAAAAATGCTTATGATATGATCTGCTTCTAGGACAAACTTAGAAGACATTCTCTAATTGCATTTAGATCCTTTTCTAAAATAAAGATATTATGTGGAGGGAGACTTTAAAAAACAATCGGTTATTTAAGGAGAAAGGGGTAGAAGAACTCACCTTCCTTGGGAATTTATGAGGGAGACATAGTAGGCAAAGGCTTATATACAGTATTTCATTTAATTGGAAAACTGATTTTTTTTTCTTTCCCAGGCATGTCTAGATTAAGATTTGCCAGAGTATAAGAGACTGTGTCTGTAGCAACAGGATCCTTCAGGAACCCAGGCACTTTGCTTCAGGCACACTCATTTCCTGACTCTCTGTGTTGCAGGCTTCCAGCCCGAGCCTGTTTTCTTACCATATGGTCCACTTCCTGCAATATCTCTTCCCTCTTTTCTCCTTCTATCTTAAAATACATTTTCTTCCATTTCATTTATAATGTGTGGTTTGTCATTTCAGCGATCAGTGATGTTCAGTGATGTATCCATAGACTTCTCTCCGGAAGAGTGGGAATACCTGGACTTGGAACAGAAGGACTTGTACAGAGATGTGATGTTGGAGAACTACAGCAACTTGGTCTCACTGGGTAAGGTCAACTGCTTCTAGGAATTTAGACTCTGTTCTCTGTAACATCAACTTTTTCCTCTGGAAATTTCAAGAGTATCTTTTAGGAAACTATCTAAATTTTTGCTCCACTTTCTAAAGGGAACACTTTGAGCTTTATTTCACTGGAAGTGAGCACCTTCATTAAGCACATCCACCCTCCCCATCCTTAAGTAGCCCTTGGTCCTTCCTTAATAACGAAGGGGCTGAGTTTGAGATCTTTGTGATTTGTAGCCTCACCAGTGTCAAAGAAAACAAGTTTCACTTTGTGTTTGGATTCAGAATTACTTTAGATGTTTTGTTGCTTGTTGGTATATTTGTAAGGGAAATAGCTAGATCCTGTTTATTGAGTTTGCTCTATAGAAAGAATACATATGATTTATGTAGTGGTAAAATGGATCAACAGCATTTATTTACAATTCAAGAGAACTCATACCTTTCATTAATAAACAAACATATTCAGTTTTACCTACTTTTATGATTGAAAATTAAAAACGTAAGAATTTTGTTCATGTGTTTTATTGCACAGCAAGATGAGTATAGTTAATAATAATGTATATTGTATATTTCAAAATGGCCACAAGAGGGTGTTTTTAATGTCCTCACTACAAAGAAAAGAAATAATAAATATTTGAGGTGATGGATATGCAAATTGCCGTGATTTGCTAATTCCACAATAACATGTATCAAAACATCACATTGTAGCCTATAAATATATACAATTATTAGTCAAAAGACAAAATAATTATTAGTGAGTATATGGAAAAACTGGAACCCTCATACATTACAGTGGGAATGTAAGATGTTAAAGATACGACCCTGTAATTCTTCTCCTAAATGTTTACTCAAGAGAAATAAAAACATGTCTATACAAAGATGTATAAGTATTCACAGCAGCATTATTCACAATGTCTAAATAAATGGATAAATAAAATATGGCACAGTCATACAACAGACTATTCATTGAAGGACCAAACTACTGATACATGTTATAGCATGTAAGAATATCAAAAACACAATGCTAAGTGAAAGAAGCCAGATGCAAAAGATTACATATTATATGATTCTGTTTATATAAAATGTCCAGAAAAAGCAAATCTGTAGAGACAAAAAGAAGATCAATGGATGGCCTGGGGCTGGGAGTAGGAATGAGGATTGACTGCCAGTGACCAGCAGGGATGTTTGGGGGATGATAGAAATATTCTAAGTGTTGGTTGTGGTGATGTTTGCACAACTCTGTAAATTTACTAAAAATCATTGAATTGTACACTTAAAACAGGTAGATTTTATGTTACATAAATTATATTGCAGTAAAGCTGTTAAAATCCAAGAACTTTACATTTAATTTAACATTGTTTGAATATCCAAGAAATAATAATACATCTCCTAGGAAGCTTATTTTTCCTTTCAGCAAAAGAAGAATAACCAATAGCTAATGAAATATGAATAGTAGGCCGGGCGCAGTGGCTCAAGCCTGTGATCCCAGCACTTTGGGAGGCCGAGGCGGGCGGATCACGAGGTCAGGAGATCGAGACCATCCTGGCTAACATGGTGAAACCCCGTCTCTACTAAAAAATACAAAAAACTAGCCAGGCGAGGTGGCGGGCGCCTGTAGTCCCAGCTACTTGGGAGGCTGAGGCAGGAGAATGGTGTGAACCCAGGAGGCGGAGCTTGCAGTGAGCTGAGATCCGGCCACTGCACTCCAGCCCGGGCCACAGAGCAAGACTCCATCTCAAAAAAAAAAAAGAAATATGAATAGTGTTTGGTATATACTCTAGACAATGTTTAGATACAGACATATATTAATATAGTATTAACAATAATCATAGAAGATAGGTACTATGATTATCCCTATTTTATAGGGAAGGAAAAGGTAGCATAGAAGTAACTTGCCCAAGGCGACACAACTGGGATGTGGCTCAGGCAGGATTTGCACCCAGCAGTCTGTGATCTCAGCCACTATTGCCTCTGAAGAGGAAACACTTATATGAATATAGATTTTGAAAAGATTTTTTCATTCTTTCTCTAATCTCTATTTATTGTGTAACTTTAATGTACATGTTTTTAAAACATCTTTCACTTCTTTGTTTTGCCTTATCAATTACTGTTTTGACATATAATTTAACCAAGATTGAATCAAAGTAATTTTGATTTATTTTTTATTTTCATGTACCTTATATTCCTTTTCTTCTAAGCAGGATGCTTCATTTCTAAACCAGATGTGATTTCCTTATTGGAGCAAGGAAAAGAGCCTTGGAAAGTTGTGAGGAAAGGAAGAAGACAATATCCAGGTGAGGGCCAGTTGGGCAGGAAGAAGCCATCACCACAGGGAGCCCCAGATGGTTGGGGAAGAGGCACGTCCTTATGTTGTTTAGAAAGCCCTCTTGAGGCCGGGCGCGGTGGCTCAAGCCTGTAATCCCAGCACTTTGGGAGGCCGAGACGGGTGAATCACGAGGTCAGCAGATCGAGACCATCCTGGCTAACACGGTGAAACCCCGTCTCTACTAAAAAAATGCAAAAAATCTAGCCGGGCGAGGTGGCGGGCGCCTGTAGTCCCAGCTACTCCGGAGGCTGAGGCAGGAGAGTGGCGTAAACTCGGGAGGCGGAGCTTGCAGTGAGCCGAGATCCGGCCACTGCACTCCAGCCTGGGCGACAGAGCGAGACTCCGTCTCAAAAAAAAAAAAAAACAAAAAACAAAAGAAAGTCCTCTTGAAAGGTCTGTGGCCCAAGGAGGAAAGGTCTGCAACCTGGGGAGCAAATTAAGGTCTTAGCTGGGGAGTACTAAAATAACCACTTATTTGTCCCATTTACCACTCTTCTTTTTTATTATTGTTCTCTCTAGTTTTCCTCCTCTTTGATGGAACTGAGGGGTGGGGTGGTGCTCTCTTTGGCTCACTGTTGACAACCATTGTATATTTTGATTCAGTTGCTTTCCTCTTTTGCATTTTTTTTTTTTTTCCAGAGATGGAATTTCGCTCTTGTTGCCAGGCTGGAGTGCAATGGCATGATCTCGGCTCACTGCAGCCTCCGCCTTCTGGGTTCAGCGATTCTCCTGCCTCAGCCTCCTGAGTAGCTGGGTTTATAGGCACATGCCACCGCGCCTGGCTGATTTTTATATTTTTAGTAGAGACAGGGTTTTGCCATGTTAGTAGAGACAGGGTTTTGCCATGTTGGCGAGGCTGGTCTTGAACTCCTGACCTCAGGTGATCCGCCCGCCTCAGCCTCCCAAAGTGCTGAGATTACAGATGTGAGCCACCGTGCCTGGCCCCTCTTTTGCATTTATAGTGTCAGCTGAAGAATGACAAAGTTCATACATTTGGAAAGGAGAGCTTTATTTTGCATAAAGGGTTGCAGCTTGCAAGGTGGTTATTCTGACAGACTGGGAAGTGTAGCCTAGGCTTCTGCCCAGAGGCAGGCACTTCAAGGGAGGTAGAGGGTAAGACAGAAACATGTGCTGAATGTTAGCCAAGTATACATGTTCAACACGCTACAGGAGGAGCTATGAATACTCAGGAAGGAGACTGTACACATGCATATTAGGTTAACATAAGTCCTATGATCACTTTAGGGTAGAGATTTAACATTTAAATGCATTATAAGTAGGACCTATACATTAAAAGGGTAAATGTAGGACAGAAGTCCATGATCTGTGTATCCTTGGGAGACCAGTCAAAACCAGTCCAAGGCTGTAAGTTGTTTATCAAGAAGAAGCTGTGGACTGGAATAGCTGTCATGTTGGAACCATAAAAACAGGAGTGTGGAGTGGTGGGGGAGTGTTCTGATGAAGTAAACGAAAGAGTCTTTCAGCCTTTGATTTTCTCAAGCTGACTTTTGAGAAAATCTAATGATCAGAAAGGTGAAAGGGATTGGAAGCAAATGGGTCATGACCAGCCTTCTGTTCTGCCATGTGCCATGACTAGGAACTTAAAGTTTGGGGGTCTTTAGCCAAAAAAGGGTCCTTCAGTCTGTTGGGGTTTAGGACTTTTACTTCGGTCTTTAATAAATAGATAGGTGGCCTCAGAGCTGGGCAGTGTCGTAGGCACTATCAGTGCAGTGGTCAACAACCAATCAAGTTTCTATCCCACTGAATTTACGTTGTAATAAGAAAAACGTAATACCTGTAAATAAATAGGAAATACAATGTCAGGTAATGAGAGTGCTATAACAAAAAGTAAGCAGAGTAAGGGGATGGAGATGTGTGATGGGAAGACTATTTTAGTTATCAGAGAAGCCTTTTTTCCCCATCTTTTCTCAGCTCACTGCAAGCTCCGCCTCCTGGGTTGATGCCATTCTCCTGCCACAGCCTCCCTAGTAGCTGGGACTACAGGCGCCCGCAACCTCGCCCGGCTAGTTTTTTGTATTTTTTTAGTAGAGACGGGGTTTCACCGTGTTAGCCAGGATGGTCTCAATCTCCTGACCTCGTGATCCGCCCGTCTCGGCCTCCCAAAGTGCTGGGATTACAGGCTTGAGCCACCGCGCCCAGCCAGCCAGAATATCATTCTTACTTGCTTTTTCCATCGATGTATCCATCTATCTTCACATTAAGAAGAAATATGGATATAGTAGACTCTAGAGAGAATGATCTCATTATCTTTCATTGACCTTGTCTAGGTGCTGTTTTCATCTCTCTTTGCAGCTCTTGTTTCAAATTTTTTTTTTTTTTTTTTGAGACGGAGTCTTGCTCTGTTGCCCAGGCTGTAGTGCAGTGGCGCGATCTCGGCTCACTGCAAGTTCCACCTCCCGGTTTCTCGCCATTCCTCCTGCCTCAGCCTCCCGAGAAGCTGGGACTACGGGCGCCCGCCACCATGCCCGGCTAAGTTTTTGTATTTTTTTTTTAGTAGAGTCAGGGTTTCACCACGTTAGCCAGGTTGGTCTCGATCTCCTGACCTTGTGTTCTGCCCGGCTCGGCCTCCCAAAGTGCTGGGATTCCAGGCGTGAGCCACGGCACCCGGCTATGCCTGGCTAATTTTTATAGTAGAGGTGGGGTTTAACCATGTTGGTCAGGCTGGTTTCGAACTCCTGACCTCATGATCCACCCATCTTGGCCTCCCAAAGTGCTGGAATTACAGGCGAGAGCCACCACACCCGGCCACAAAAGCCTTTAAAAATGTTTTTATACAGAGACATATGTTGTAATTTTGTATGTTCTCTGTATATTCAGGTCTGGATGAGGACACTTATTTTAGGGTATTAGTTCTTATTTTATAACCGTAGGGCCATTTCAGTGCCTACACTGTTTGTAGTGTTCTATCTTCTGACTTAACCTTCTACCAAAAGAAAGAAAAACATGCTTTTTCCCTCTAATCTCTAATCTTTTTTTTTAATTTAAATTTTATTTTATTTTATTTATTTTTTTTGAGATGGAGTCTCGCTCTTTCGCCCAGGCTGGAGTGCAGTGGCATGATCTTGGCTCACTGCAAGCTCAGCCTCCCGGGTTCATGCCATTCTCCTGCCTCAGCCTCCCGAGTAGCTGGGACTACAGGCGCCTGCCACCACACCCGGCTAAATTTTTTGTGTTTTTAGTAGAGACAAGGTTTCACCATGTTAGCCAGGATGGTGTCTATCTCCTGACCCTGTGATCCGCCTGCCTCGGCCTCCCAAAGTGCTGGGATTACAGGCGTGAACCACCGTGCCCGGCCTCCTAATCTATTTTAAAATTCACATTCAGGTAATTAAGTGACCTCTACAATTATTAATACTCAAAATGTAACGCAGAGGTTCCAAGTGAATAAGATAATATCCATTTAGTCAGGAAGCATTTCACCAAAATAATAACTGTTGGCTCAGAGTTAGAGATCTTAAACAAGACTATGTATTTTTTTTTCTTTCTTTTCTATTCTTCCTTTAAGAAAGTTTGATTAAACTATAAATAACGTGCCTTCAGAAAAGTGGACAAGGCCGGGCGCGGTGGCTCAAGCCTGTAATCCCAGCACTTTGGGAGGCCGAGACGGGCGGATCACGAGGTCAGGAGATCGAGACCATCCTGGCTAATACACTGAAACCCCGTCTCTACTAAAAATACAAAAACTAGCCGGGCGAGGTGGCTGGCGCCTGTAGTCCCAGCTACTCGGGAGGCTGAGGCAGGAGAATGGCGTAAACCCGGGAGGCGGAGCTTGCAGTGAGCTGAGATCTGGCCACTGCACTCCAGTCCGGGCGACAGAGCGAGACTCTGCCTCAAAAAAAAAAAAAAAAAGAAAAGTGGACAAATGACTTTCTTTTTTTTTTTTTTTTTTTTTTTTGAGACGGAGTCTCGCTCTGCCGCCCAGGCTGGAGTGCAGTGGCCGGGTCTCAGCTCACTGCAAGCTCCGCCTCCTGGGTTTACGCCATTCTCCTGCCTCAGCCTCCCAAGCAGCTGGGACTACAGGCGCCCGCCATGTCGCCCGGCTAGTTTTTTGTATTTTTTAGTAGAGACGGGGTTTCACCATGTTAGCCAGGATGGTCTCGATCTCCTGACCTCGTGATCCGCCCGTCTCGGCCTCCCAAAGTGCTGGGATTACAGGCTTGAGCCACCGCGCCCGACCACAAATGACTTTCTTGAGGTGATATTTGAAAAGAGACATGAAGTAAGGGCTCAAGACATGTCATTTTCTGGGAAAAGGGCATTATGAGCTGATAGAAAAGATCTGAGTGGGGCGTTAGCCTTGCTTGTCTGAGGAATAACAAAGACGGCCATTATGGTCAGAGCAGGGAAAGGGAAAGTAACAAGATGAGATCAGAGTTAGGCAAGGACCTGGTAATGTAATCACTAAGAGAAACTGAAAGCCACAGGCTGCTTGTATTCTAAAATGATTTCTCTAGTTGAGTGCAAAAGCAGGAAGCACCAATATGGAGGCAGTTTCAGTTTTTGAGTTAGACAGGGTGGTGGTTTGGATAAGAATAGTATTGTTAGGAAGTAGTAGGAAGCTGTTAGGCTCATGATGTGTTTGAAGGCACTGTCAAAAGAACATGCTGATAGGATTATAAGTGAACTAAGTGGGAAGGAGTGATATAAAAGGAGAAGAAATGGGTGTTGGCTTAAACAACTGGGTTAATAGAAGCAGAATTTACTGAAGTGGGAAGATAGGAAGAGCAAGTTGGAAAGTTGACACTAAGAGTTTCTGTTTAAGATATTTTAAGTTTGATATGATTATTATCTGTCCACTTTGAGATGTTGCGTAGGCAGTTGAATATGTATACCCGGAACTCGGAGAGATTACAGCCTGGTTTATGTTTGGCTGTCTTGATGGTTGGAATTTACATTCATGGGTCTGGATGTGACCAACTAGGGAAGGCAGGCAGGTAAAATAAAGCAGATAAGGAGAAGTGGCCTGAGAACTGACTCATGGGTCACTCTACCATGTAGACCTTTGAAAGAGGGAAAGAGGGACAACAAAAGAGAAAGAAGGAGCAGCCATTGAGATAAAATAAAAATAAAACAAATGTTTCACCATGGAGGGAGTAGAGAATGAGGACTGAGAATTGACCCCAGGTTCTAGCAAGATGGAGAATCCTGGTGAGCTTGTCAAGAAAGATTTCAGTGGAGTCAGGATGAAAGCCCGAGTGGAGTGACTTGATGAGAGAAGGGTTGGTGAGGCAGTAATGAGAATGAATATAAGACAACTCTTTGGAGGAATTATGTGTGAAGGGAAGCTGGGAAATAGGGTTGGCAGTTACACTGGGGTATGGGTTAAAAAGCAGTGTATTTTATGACATTAGGGCATCTTTGTGTGCTCATGGGAATGATTCTATGGGTGGAGGAAATCAATACAGTAGAGAAAGGGCATAATTGTAGGAGCAGTGTCCTCCAGTGGGACAGGATCCAGTGGGACAGGAGTGGGAAAGGATCCAATGAGTAAGGGGGAATAAAAGGGAAAACAGTGTAGTTATGTGTGCAGGTAGGTTGGTGAGGATGGTGGAGAGAAGACAGCTTATTCTGTTGCTGTTTTCTCAGTGAAATAAGAAAGATCAATAGAATGTGAGAGCGTCAATGGAATATCATTAGCATTCAGTATGGGCTTATTCAGGATGTGATTAAAATTGATTCTCCGAAGTACAGTTCCTTAGATGTCAGGTTTTATTATTTTCAGATCTTTGTACATTGTCCCTGTGTTGAAATGCAAATAGGACTTCCTTGGAACCAAATCTTATGTATCCCAGACTTCTTGTTTCAACAAAGTAAGATGGTCCATACAGTGCCCAAATAGAGTAAGTCTAAGTGATTTATGTGACATTTTCTGTTTAATTAAAGGTGGTTCTCTGCAAAGAGGAATCACATTTATGATTTTTTATATTTATATATTTTTACCTGATCAAAAAAAGGACTTTTCTACATTCTCATCAGAAGTGTTTAATAGACTAGAAATCCTTTGATCCAACAGATTTGGGACTGGTAATAGGTCTGTTAGTCATAAAAAAAAATGGGTCATATATTTTATGTACATACCATGAAAGTATTATTTTAACTTAGAACATTCAAATGTATGTCTGTTTGCCAGTATTTTTGATAGTGTCCAAGTCTTCCTTTCCATTGTCTCATTGTATTCCATTTTTCATCTAAATCACACACATAATACAAAGTCTATTATTTCCAGTTTTATTTATTTATTTATTTATTTTTATTTTTATTTTTATTTTTTTTTTTGAGACGGAGTCTCGCTGTGTGGCCTGGGCTGGAGTGCAGTGGCCGGGTCTCAGCTCACTGCAAGCTCCGCTGCCTCCCGGGTTCACGCCATTCTCTCGCCTCAGCCTCCCAAGTAGCTGGGACTACAGGTGCCCACCACCTCGCCCGGCTAGTTTTTTGTATTTTTTAGTAGAGATGGGGTTTCACCCTGTTAGCCAGGATGGTCTCGATCTCCTGACCTCGTGATCCGCCCGTCTCGGCCTCCCAAAGTGCTGGGATTACAGGCTTGAGCCACCGTGCCTGGCCTAGTTTTATTTATTTTTAAAGTAGAATAGGAATCAAACTTGCAGTATGAGTACAGAATACTTCTTGATTGTTATTTTTTTTTCATTTTTTACTATTGTGTTTCCTACACTTAATTTTCAACAGCTGAAATTTTTAGCAATCTGTATTTATCACCAGTTTTCCAAAGTGTTCAATTTTGTTTTCATAGAATCAGTTGTTTCCTCATTGGTTTTTTTTTTTTTTTTTGAGTCGGAGTCTTGCTCTGTTGCCCAAACTGGAGTGCAGTGGCCGGATCTCAGCTCACTGCAAATTCCGCCTTTTGGGTTCACACCATTCTTCTGCCTCAGCTTCCCGAGTAGCTGGGACTACAGGCGCCCGCCACCTCGCCCAGCTAGTTTTTTTTGTGTTTTTTAGTAGAGAGGGGGTTTCACCAGGTTAGTCAGGATGGTCTCGATCTCCTGACCTTGTGATCCGCCCGTCTCGGCCTCCCAAAGTGCTGGGATTACAGGCTTGAGCCACCGCGCCCGGCCTCAGCAACTTCTTAATATGACCACCCTTGGTGGGACACCTTTAGCTTCTGTGCAGGAATCTCTTTCTTGTGATTTGGTGTATGATTTCTTCAATATACCCAATGCTAAATACTTCGTGAGTGTTTCAAAGTTTTCCTCATAAAAGTTATCCATATATTTTAAATTTTTGTAAGTATTATGAATGAGATCTTTCCCCTCATATTTTATTGTTAAATGTATATTCAAAGGTTATTGTTGTTTGTATTTTGATTTTGATATAAAATCAAATTTTTTTGACTTTATAAATTTTCTTTCTAAATTTTGTTGCCATTTATAATATTTAAACCTTTGAGTTTTCCAATGAGACAGGCATATCCTTTGGAAATAGAGTTTTACCTGTAATTCTTCTACCTCTGGTTTTTTTTCCTGATTTTTTAATTGTGTTGACTAATAACTCTAATACTACATCATTAATAGTAGTGGTAATGTTAGGCAAATTGCCTTTTTGGTAAGATAATATATACTTTATCATTTAGGGAAGTATCATTACTGATCCATTGAGCTTTTTTAAAAAAAATCAGGAATCGGGCCGGGCGCGGTGGCTCAAGTCTGTAATCCCAGCACTTTGGGAGGCTGAGACGGGCGGATCACGAGGTCAGGAGATCGAGACCATCCTGGCTAACACGGTGAAATCCCGTCTCTACTAAAAAAAAAACACAAAAAACTAGCCGGACGTGGTGGCGGGCGCCTGTAGTCCCAGCTACTCAGGAGGCTGAGGCAGGAGAATGGCGTAAACCCAGGAGGCGGAGCTTGCAGTGAGCTGAGATCTGGCCACTGCACTCCAGCGTGGGCGACAGAGCGGGACTCCGTCTCAAAAAAAAAAAAAAAAAAAAAAAAAAAAGTCAGGAACATGAGGCAGGAGGATTGCTTGAGCCCACGAGTTAGAGGCAGCAGTGAGCCGTGATTGCACCACTGCACTCCAACCTGGGTGACAGCGGGAGACGCTGTTTCTTGGGAAAACAAATTCAGGAACAGTTCTGGTCTTTTTTTAGTTACCTTTTCAGCATCTATGGAATTGATTGTGTGATTTTTTTTTTTTCTCCTTCACTGTGTTGGTATGTTAAATTGTCTTAATAGATTTCCCCATATTGAACCATTAAAACATTCTTCTTCTCCTTTTTTTTTTTTTTTTTTTTGAGATGGAGTTTCACTTTTGTTGCCCAGGCTGGAGTGCAGTGGCACGATCTTGGCTCACTGCAACCTCTGCCTCCTAGGTTGAAGCGATTCTTCTCCCAAGTAGCTCCGGGTAGCTGGGACTCAGCTCTTCCCAAGTAGCTGGGACTACAAGTGTGCGCCACCACACACTGCTAACTTTTGTATTTTTAATAGAGACAGGGTTTCACCATATTGGCCAGGCAGGTCTCGAACTCCTGACCTCACGATCTACCCACCTTGGCCTCCCAAAGTGTTGGGATTACAGGTGTGAGCCACTGCGCCCGGCCTAAAACATTCTTGTAATAAACACCCCTTGGGTTTTTCAGTGTGCTGTTTTATTAGATATTTAGAATTTTTTCCTCAGTGTTCAGAAAATTGGTATGTAGTTTTCTTTTTGGGAGCGATCTTTATTTCAGTATCACGTTATGAAAACAGTTTGGACGTCCTGATTCTTCTTAGTTGAAAAAGAATTTTGATAGCCTGTCTTTAAGCTTAAGTAAGTTTTGTAAAGCTTTATTTTTGGGAAAAGGGATAGTAAGTCTGACCACATTCTCTATTTGCTCTATGGGAATTGATCTATATAAACATTTTATTAATATCTCTCTCTTCTATGGTCAGTTTTGATAAATTATATTTTTCTAAACAATTACACATTTTAGGCTGGGCACGGTGGCTCATGCCTGTAATCCCAGTACTTTGGGAGGCTGAGGTGGGTAGATCATGAAGTCAGGAGTTCAAGACCAGCCTGGCTAAGATGGTGAAACCCCGTTTCTACTAAAAATACAAAACTTAGCCGGGTGCAGTGGCATGCGGTTGTAATCGCAGCTACTTGGGAGGCTGAGGCAGGAGAATTGCTTGAAGGCAGTGGGGCGGGGTGGGGGTCGGCAGGCAGAGGTGAAGGTTGTAGTGAACAGAGATCACGCCACTGAACTCTAGCCTGGGTGACAGACTGAGACTCCGTTCAAAAACCAAAATCCAAAAACCAAAAAAAAAAAACCAACAAATCATCCATTTTAGCTATGTTTTCAAATTTATTAGCATAGTCATCTGTCCTCTGTATTCATGATCATTTTCACTTTGTTCTTATTTCTATGTCTGTACTTTCTTGCTGTTTTCAATATCTTAACCATGGTTTATATTTTGTTGATTAAAAAACTGGTTTATGAGGCCAGGCGCGGTGGCTCATGCCTGTAATCCCTGCCCTTTCGGAGGCCAAGGCGGGTGGATTACCTGAGGTCTGGAGTTTTTGACCAGACTGGCCAACATGATGAAACCCGTCTCTACTAATAATACAAAAAATTAGCTGGGCGTGGCGGCATGTGCCTGTAATCCCAGCTACTCGGAAGACTGAGGCCGGAGAATCGCTCGAACCGGGAGGTGGAGGTTGCAGCGATCCAAGATCACGCCACTGCACCCCAGTCTGGGCAACAAGAGCAAAACTCCATCTCAAAAAAAAAAAAAATGTTTATGCTTTATTACTTCTTTTTTTTTTTTTTTTTTTGAGACGGAGTCTCCCTTTGTCGCCCAGGCTGGAGTGCAGTGGCCGGATCTCAGCTCACTGCAAGCTCCGCCTCCCGGGTTTACGCCATTCTCCTGCCTCAGCCTCCCGAGTAGCTGGGACTACAGCGCCCGCCACCTCGCCCGGCTAGTTTTTTGTATTTTTAGTAGAGACGGGGTTTCACCGTGTTAGTCAGGATGGTCTCGATCTCCTGACCTCGTGATCCGCCCGTCTCGGCCTTCTGTATTCTGATTCTGCTTTTATATCGGTTAATATTTTTCTTCTGCTTTGCTTCAGCTTAATTTTATTTTCTTTTTTGAATGAGACTTTTAATGATGTTTTTCACTTTTGCTGTGTTTTGGTTTTTAAATTTTCTTATAAGCACTATGGTTATATTTTATAGATACTTATATGGAAGTTTTCAAAATGTAGCTTTATTATTATTATTATTATTATTTTTAAAGAAACAAGAGTCTTGCTCTGTCACCCAACCTAGAGTGCAGTGGCATAGACAGAGCTCACTGCAGCCTTGACCTCTGGGGCTCAAGCACTTCTCCTACCTTAGTCTCCCAAGTAGCTGGGACTATAGCACACCACCACGCCCAGCTAATTTTTTAATTTTTTTTTTTTAGAGATGAGGTCTTGCCATGTTGCCTTGACTGGTCTCCAACTCCTGGGCTGAAGAAATCCTCCTGCCTTAGCCTCCTAAAGTACTGAGATTACAGGTGTGAGCCACTGCACCTGGCCTCCCATTATTTTCAAAAAAACAAAAATACAGCCAGGTGCCCTGGCTCATGCCTGTAATCCCAGCACTTTGGGAGGCGGAGGCGGGAGGATCACTTGAGGTCAGGAGTTTGAGACCAGCCTGGTCAACATGGTGAAACCCTGTCTCTACTAAAATACAAAAAAAAAAAAAAAAAAAAGCCAGGTGTGGTGGTACATACACACCTGTAATCCCAGCTACTCGGGAGGCTGAGGCAGGAGAATCACTTGAACCCAGGAAGTAGAGGCTGTGAGCCGAGGTCACACCACTGCATTCCAGCCTGGTGACAGGGTGAGAGTCCGTCTCAAAAAACAAACAAACAAAAACAAAAATACTGTTTCAGATCTTATTTTCCTATGGACCTAAGAGTTATTTAATATAGACTTTTGAATTTTCAGGTAGATTTTACTTTTAATTTTTTAAATTTTGTTATTAATTTCTAGTTTTAGTAGAAAATGTCTTTATGATTTCAACTTTTTTTTTTTTTTGCTAACTCCTAGTTGTGTGTCTAGATTTCAACTTTTTTTTTTTTTTTTTTTTTTTTTGAGACAGAGTCTCGCTCTGCTGCCCAGGCTGGAGTACAGTGGCCGGATCTCAGCTCACTGCAAGCTCCGCCTCCCGGTTTACGCCATTCTCCTGCCTCAGCCTCCCGAGTAGCTGGGACTACAGGCGCCCGCCACCTCGCCGGCTAGTTTTTTGTATTTTTTAGTAGAGACGGGGTTTCACCGTGTTAGTCAGGATGGTCTCGATCTCCTGACCTCGTGATCCGCCCGTCTCGGCCTTCTGTATTCTGATTCTGCTTTTATATCGGTTAATATTTTTCTTCTGCTTTGCTTCAGCTTAATTTTATTTTCTTTTTTTGAATGAGACTTTTAATGATGTTTTTCACTTTTGCTGTGTTTTGGTTTTTAAATTTTCTTATAAGCACTATGGTTATATTTTATAGATACTTATATGGAAGTTTTCAAAATGTAGACTTTATTATTATTATTATTATTATTTTTAAAGAAACAAGAGTCTTGCTCTGTCACCCAACCTAGAGTGCAGTGGCATAGACAGAGCTCACTGCAGCCTTGACCTCTGGGGCTCAAGCACTTCTCCTACCTTAGTCTCCCAAGTAGCTGGGACTATAGCACACCACCACGCCCAGCTAATTTTTTAATTTTTTTTTTTTAGAGATGAGGTCTTGCCATGTTGCCTTGACTGGTCTCCAACTCCTGGGCTGAAGAAATCCTCCTGCCTTAGCCTCCTAAAGTACTGAGATTACAGGTGTGAGCCACTGCACCTGGCCTCCCATTATTTTCAAAAAAACAAAAATACAGCCAGGTGCCCTGGCTCATGCCTGTAATCCCAGCACTTGGGAGGCGGAGGCGGGAGGATCACTTGAGGTCAGGAGTTTGAGACCAGCCTGGTCAACATGGTGAAACCCTGTCTCTACTAAAATACAAAAAAAAAAAAAAAAAAAAAAAGCCAGGTGTGGTGGTACATACACACCTGTAATCCCAGCTACTCGGGAGGCTGAGGCAGGAGAATCACTTGAACCCAGGAAGTAGAGGCTGTGAGCCGAGGTCACACCACTGCATTCCAGCCTGGGTGACAGGGTGAGAGTCCGTCTCAAAAAACAAACAAACAAAAACAAAAATACTGTTTCAGATCTTATTTTCCTATGGACCTAAGAGTTATTTAATATAGACTTTTGAATTTTCAGGTAGATTTTACTTTTAATTTTTTAAATTTTGTTATTATTTCTAGTTTTAGTAGAAAATGTCTTTATGATTTCAACTTTTTTTTTTTTTGCTAACTCCTAGTTGTGTGTCTAGATTTCAACTTTTTTTTTTTTTTTTTTTTTTTTTGAGACAGAGTCTCGCTCTGCTGCCCAGGCTGGAGTACAGTGGCCGGATCTCAGCTCACTGCAAGCTCCGCCTCCCGGGTTTACGCCATTCTCCTGCCTCAGCCTCCCGAGTAGCTGGGACTACAGGTGCCCGCCACCTCGCCCGGCTAGTTTTTGCATTTTTTAGTAGAGACGGGGTTTCACCGTGTTTGCCAGGATGGTCTCGATCTCCTGACCTCGTGATCCGCCCGTCTCGGCCTCCCAAAGTGCTGGGATTACAGGCTTGAGCCACCGTGCCCGGCCGATTTCAACTTTTTAATAGAGACCACATTGTCATAATTGAAAACCTCATCCTGTTTCTTTCTCATACACAACTCATTCAGCACGTAGATTTTCCTCTGGCTGTTCCTGTTGCTGGCTTGCTATCTTCTGGCCTACATCTAATGTGATGTTTCTTAGCAAGTCCTTCACATTCAGATGACTGCAGCATTTGAACATGCACGTCACTTTTGTCCACATTACTGAGTTACAAGCATATCCTATCTTTTTGTGCCATGAATTTCAAAAGAACTTCAATAAGATACAGATGTGTTTTCCTGTCTAAAAAATCACTGATACACATTTCCTAAAAATACAGGAATGGCCTTGACTATGAGGGAATGGAAAGAAGAAAATTTGAGCAATGGGAGGAAAGAACAAAACCAGTTGAACATTTGTCAAAGGAATGAGTAATAGAATAAGTTGAAGGGGAGATTGAGTAGGTAGAACTCCTCAATACTTTTGCTATGGTGTAGAAACAAAGAAAAAGTTACCCATAGCTATGTGAAGGAGCAAATGGGCAGTGCACTGCATACGTAAGGGCCTAAGTGGTGGCGGATGCATAGGAATATATAGCCACCTATTTCCATTCTTGTATTTAGCTGGGCTACCTTGGATGAATAAAGAGAATATTTAATCATTGTAGTAAGGCATGAGAGACTAGAGGCAGAGAGATACATTTAGAACAAGTATGTAGCTATGGGAATTCAATGAGTAAAACCTATTATATGCTTAGCATTTATTACTTTTTTTTTTTGAGACGGAGTCTCGCTCTGTCGCCCAGGCTGGAGTGCAGTGGCCGGATCTCAGCTCAGTACAAGCTCCGCCTCCCGGGTTCAGGCCATTCTGCCTCAGTCTCCGGAGTAGCTGGGACTACAGGCGCCCGCCACCTCGCCCGGCTAGTTTTTTTGTATTTTTTAGTAGAGACGGGGTTTCACCGTATTAGCCAGGATGATCTCGATCTCCTGACCTCGTGATCCGCCCATCTCGGCCTCCCAAAGTGCTGGGATTACAGGCTTGAGCCACCGCGCCCGGCCATGCATTTATTACTTAATGTAGAGTTAACTAGGGATTGTTTCTGTCCTTGAGGAGGTTTATAGGTAAGAATAAACAGTATGACAATTGGAGAAGTTAATAAATATATAATTTTTAAATTGAGAGCTATTATAAAGGCAAGGAATAGAGAATAGCAACATGGATCTAGGTACTATCGATAGGGTCAACCTTAAAGGAAATGACTTTTAATCTAAGATCTCAGGATGAAAGGAGCCAGCCATGCAAAAAGCCCAGTCAGGAGATTTGTGGGAGATAGAACAGACTGTGAAGAGTCCTAAGAGATGGAAGTAAGTTAGGACATGTGAGGTCTGCAAGGAGACTTCTCCAGGGAGCAGTAAAGGGGATACTGGTTTGAGATCATATGATGTAAGTAAGCCTTCTTAACCACAGTGAGCTTGACTGGATTCTAAGAATGATGAAAGATGAAAAAAATTTAAGTATAGATTCTCAACCTCTCATCTTCATCAGAATTATCGTGTAGAGAATATTAAATATCCTTCCAGGACTGCAGAGTCTGATCCAGGTGGTTTGGGTGGTGTCTAAACCTCAGTGTTAGTAACAAGCTACATGGTGATTCTGATCCACAGCTCAATATGAGAACCACTGACTTAAAATGTTTACTTAATCACCAATCTTGCTATATTGTATGAACTCTCATTTTTCCTGATGTTCCCTTTGGCTTTTTGTTTTTCTTTCCAAATTGTATAACCAATTTTAGAGTTTGGTTGAGGATTATTTTTGTTGTCTTTTATTTCTACATTAGAAATGTTGCTTCTTTTAGTAAAAGAAAACAGCATGTGTTTGCTTTCTTGTTTCATTTTAGATTTGGAGACCAAGTATGAAACCAAGAAGTTATCTTTAGAAAATGACATTTATGAAATAAATTTATCCCCGTGGAAGATAATGGAAAGAATTAAAAACCATGGCCTTAAGGGTCTCATTTTAAAACATGATTGGGAATCCACAGGAAAAATGGAAGGACAGGAGAGACCTCAAGAAGGATACTTCAGTAGCGTGAAAATGCCATCTGAAAAGGTGTCCTCTTACCAGAAACGCACATCTGTTACTTCACATCAGAGACTTCATTTTGTCAATAAACCCTATGAATGTAAGGAATGTGGGAAGGCATTCAGAGTGCGCCAACAGCTTACTTTTCATCACAGAATTCATACTGGTGAAAAACCCTATGAATGTAAGGAGTGTGGGATGGCCTTCAGACAGACCGCACACCTTACTCGACATCAGAGACTTCATTCTGGTGAAAAACTCTATGAATGTAAGGAATGTGGGGAAGCTTTCATATGTGGTGCAGATCTTAGAGTACATCAGAAAATGCATATTGGTGAGAAGCCCTATGAATGTAAAGAATGTGGGAAGGCTTTTAGGGTACGAGGACAACTTACTCTGCATCAGAGGATTCATACTGGTGAGAAACCCTATGTGTGTAAAGAGTGTGGAAAGGCCTTTAGACAGTACGCACACCTGACTCGGCATCAGAAGCTTAATAGTGCTGACAGGCTCTATGAGTGCAAAGAATGTGGGAAGGCCTTTTTGTGTGGCTCTGGTCTTAGAGTACATCACAAACTTCATACTGGTGAGAAACCCTATGAATGTAAGGAATGTGGAAAGGCCTTTAGAGTGCGGCAACAACTAACACTGCATCAGAGAATTCACACTGGTGAGAAGCCCTATGAATGTAAGGAATGTGGGAAGACCTTCAGCCGTGGTTATCATCTTATTCTCCATCACAGAATTCATACCGGTGAAAAACCTTATGAATGTAAGGAATGCTGGAAAGCCTTTAGTCGCTACTCACAACTTATTTCACATCAGAGTATTCATATTGGTGTTAAGCCCTATGACTGTAAGGAATGCGGGAAGGCCTTTAGACTACTTTCACAACTCACACAGCATCAGAGTATTCATATTGGTGAGAAACCCTATAAATGTAAGGAATGTGGCAAGGCCTTTAGATTGCGCCAAAAACTTACTCTACATCAGAGCATTCATACTGGTGAAAAGCCCTTTGAGTGTAAGGAATGTAGGAAGGCCTTTAGGCTTAATTCATCCCTTATTCAACATCTGAGAATTCATTCTGGTGAGAAACCCTATGAATGCAAGGAATGTAAGAAGGCCTTTAGGCAACATTCACACCTTACTCATCATCTGAAAATTCATAATGTAAAAATCTAAGAAAGTCTTTTCAACTTCTGTGTAATAGAACATTCTATGAATGTAGTAATTAATCTTTTTTGCTCCATACATGCAACTGACTTGGCATTAGAGATTTTATACCATTAAAAGAGTGTGATAATGTATTGTATTCCATCATCACTCAAACCTGAAACTTCAGCACATTTGTTCTAAAAACTAATCCTGTTATAAGAATGAGAAAGATACTTATCGTCATCCCTATCCCATCACTTTGTGTCATACTGGACAAGACGCTTAACTGCTCTGTGCTTTAATTTTTTTATTTATGAAATGGTCATATAAGAGTGCAGCAATTTGACACTCTTTCAATCAAGAGGTGGGATTTACATCCCTCTGTTGTATATAGGCAGACTCTGTGACTACTTCGCCCCGTAGAATATGGTAGATGTATTGCTGTGCTGGTTTCTTGACTCAGACTTTACTGGTAGAGTTACTTCATCTCATGAAATGAGAGAACTGTCATGTTACAGAGTCTGGCTACTTTGCTGAAGAGACCACATGAAGAGACCCTGAAACTACGTAGAGAGGGAGAGGCACCTGCTGAACCCTGTCTTCTTGACATCCGCCAAGATACCAGACATTTGAGTGAAATTTGGATCCACCAGACCAGCCACCAGCTAAATGCCACTGAGTGACTTGGTAACATCAACTGATGCCACGTAGAATGGAAGAATTGACTAGCTGAGCCCCTGCCCAAATTTCTGACCCACAAAAACATGAGAGATAATAAAATGGTTGTCATTTTAAGACAGTAAACTTTCTTTTATTATCATATTTAATATTTCTTTTTAGATAAATCATACTAAAGGCTATGGGCATAATGAATATAGAAATGCCTTCCACCAACATTTATCCTTCATTGAACTTGAGATATCTTATTCTCATTAAAATATTGAAAGTAAGGAATTCCTTTCCAATTTGTTAATTAAAAAACAGATATCCTAGACCAGGTGAGGTGGCCCATGCCTGTAAATCCAGCACTTTGGGAGGCCAACTAAGGAGGATTGCTTGAGGCCAGAAGTTCGAGACCAGTCTCAGCAACATCATGAGACCCTGTCTCTACCAAAAAAACTTTAAAAATTAGCTGGGCATGGTGGTGCATGCCTGTAGTCCTAGCTACTTGGGAGGCTGAGGTGGGAGGATCACTTGAACCCAAGAGTTGAGGCTTCAGTGAGCTGTGATTGTACCACTGCACTCAACTTGAGTGACACAGGAAGACCCTGTCTCAAAAAAAAAAGGCCGGGTGCGGTGGCTCAAGCCTGTAATCCCAGCACTTTGGGAGGCCGAGACGGGCGGATCACGAGGTCAGGAGTTCGAGACCATCCTGGCTAACACGGTGAAACCCCGTCTCTACTAAAAAATACAAAAAAAAAAGCTAGCCGGGCGAGGTGGCGGGCGCCTGTAGTCCCAGCTACTTGGGAGGCTGAGGCAGGAGAATGGCCTGAACCCGGGAGGCGGAGCTTGTAGTGAGCTGAGATCCGGCCACTGCACTCCAGCCTGGGTGACAGAGCGAGACTCCGTCTCAAAAAAAAAAAAAAAAAAATCTACAATCAGCATTCTCTGGCCCCAGTCAATATTAAAAATTGACAAAGGGTAACATGAAACTTTGGAAATCAAAAATCACCTTATAAAGCTCCATTAATTTTTTTTAAATTACTTCATTGTAGTTTTTTTAAATGCTAAATTGTCCTATATTTGGCCAATGGCAATCCCCTCAAATTGGCTCCTGTGTCGTTTTATCATGAGCACTCCAACCTTTCAGCTTTTTTTTTCTTTCTGAACCAAATGCATTGATGAGTTATGGAGTATACTAGAGCATTATTAACAAAGGAAAAGAATAGAATATTTACCTTGCCTATCCTTTACGAACCATATTTCAAGACAACCAAAAGTTGGTGAAGGAAAGTTGTTTATTATTAGAGAATTCCAACTGGTTAAAAGGTCAAAGGAGGCGGGTCACGGTGGCTCACGCCTGTAATCCCAGCACTTTGGGAGGCCGAGGCAGGCCGATCACGAGGTCAGGAGATGGAGACCATCCTGGCTAAGATGGTGAAACCCCGTCTCTACTAAAAATACAAAAAATTAGCTGGGCATGGTAGTGAGCGCCTGTAGTCCCAGTACTTAGGAGGCTGAGGCAGGAGAATGGCCTGAACCTGGGAGGCGGAGCTTGCAGTGAGCCGAGATTGGGGTGCTGCACTCCAGCCTGGGCGACAGAGCAAGACTCTGTCTCAAACAAAAAACAAAAAAGGCCGGGTGCGGTGGCTCAAGCCTGTAATCCCAGCACTTTGGGAGGCCGAGACGGGCGGATCACGAGGTCAGGAGATCGAGACCATCCTGGCTAACACGGTGAAACCCCGTCTCTACTAAAAATACAAAAAACTAGCGGGGCAAGGTGGCCGGCGCCTGTAGTCCCAGCTACTCGGGAGGCTGAGGCAGGAGAATGGCGTAAACCCGGGAGGCGGAGCGTGCAGTGAGCTGAGATCCGGCCACTGCACTCCAGCCCGGGGACAGAGCAAGACTCAGTCTCAAAAAAAAAAAAAAAAAAAAAAAAAGGTCAAATGAATGATAGACTTTGAAAATGACACTCTTTAATTTTACAAAATCATGGATTTTCGTAGTGATAGCAATGGATGTGAAGACGATTAGGTGAAAAATGGATAGGAAGCTTATAATGCGTGGAGCAGAATGACAGGACACTATATTAACATCTAAATGAGATCAGCCAGATGCACTTGATATGATGAAATGGATGCACACTGTGGACACCTGTGAAGTTTTCTTGGCCCCCCCAAAACTGAGAAGTACAAGTTAGTCTCCAAACCTAATAACCAGTTTACAGGAAACATGGGGAATAAAAGAACAAATTAACAACACAAAGAAGCAAACAACCAATGCAAAATTTGGAAAATTCTGCAGAAGTAATGGCCTATTTTTTTAACGAATACATGTCAAAAAAAAAAAAAAAAAGACAAAAATGGAATCCTACACATTAAAGGAGACTTAAGAAACGTATCCTTCAAATACAGTGTATGGAGCATTTTAGGATCCTTGTATTAAAATGCTGCGCTTGGGATTTGTTTTAATCAATCATGGTGAGACAGGCAGACATGGAAATGATTGTCACGAAGGAAGAAGTTTATACACAGATCCCAGAAACTCAGGAGGCGTGGCATGGCATGCAGGGTCACCTAAAGAAGCACCTGGGTGTAGGCCGGGCGCGGAGGCTCACGCCTGTAATCCCAGCACTTTGGGAGGCCTAGACGGGCGGATCACGAGGTCAGGAGATTGAGACCATCCTGGCTAACACGGTGAAACCCCGTCTCTACTAAAAATACAAAAAACTAGCGGGGCGAGGTGGCGGGCGCCTGTAGTCCCAGCTCCTAGGGAGGCTGAGGCAGGAGAATGGCGTGAACCCGGGAGGTAGAACTTGCAGTGAGCTAATATCGCGCCACTACACTCCAGCCTGGGTGACAGAATGAGACACCGTCTCAAAAAAAAAAAAAAAAGGGAAGTACCCAGGTGTATCAGGAGGCAGAGGGGGTGAGGGCAGAGCATGGCCCAGAGCTTTTACTGGGGGTTTTCATGGGAAGGAATGGACAAGGCAGGGGTAGGCACACTGGTAAGCTTAGGATTGGATAGTTTGAGTAATTTTGTTGGTCTCTGGGCTCTGGGGGTGATTCCTAGTTGTTTAGTTAGGGCAGGGGAATATTGAATTGGTGTATGAGAGTTTGATGAAGGAGATAGTTGGGCGTATGGGCTCTGGATTTGTTGGTCTATATATGAAAGGCATGCTTGCAAGTGGAATTTATCATCTGTGCATTAGCTTGCCCTGGGAGGGGCAGTCTTTCCAGGATTAAGGCCCCAAGTGGCCAGAGCATCAAGAATACAGAAAATAAAGAAAACATAGTCAATACAAGATTTGAAGAAATAAAGTGTCTCTAGATATTGTACAAATGTAAACATGGATTGGATACTAAATGATAGTAACTAATTTATTGTTCATATGTTAGGCATGACTATGGCATTGTGGGTATATGTGTGTGAGTCCTTAAGTGTTAGAGATTCATACTGAGGTATTTGAGGCTGAAATGTCATGCCTATGATTTACTTTTAAATACTTAAGAAAAACAAAAGGTGGGAGGGATACATGAAACAAGATTAGCAAAAAGTTGGTAAATGTTTAATCTGGATCATTTGGTACACAGGGTTCATTGTGCTGTTCTTACTATCTTTACATATATTTTAAATTTCCATCATAAAGTTTTTTTTTTTTTTTTTTGAGACGGAGTCTCGCTGTCACCCAGGCTGGAGTACAGTGGCCGGATCTCAGCTCACTGCAAGCTCCGCCTCCCGGGTTCACGCCATTCTCCTGCCTCAGCCTCCCGAGTAGCTGGGACTACAGGTGCCGGCCACCACGCCCGGCTAGTTTTTGTATTTTTTAGTAGAGACGGGGTTTCACCGTGTTAGCCAGGATGGTCTCGATCTCCTGACCTCGTGATCCACCCGTCTCGGCCTCCCAAAGTGCTGGGATTACAGGCTTGAGCCACCGCGCCCGGCCATAAAGTTTTTTTTTTTTTTTTGAGGCGGAGTCTCGCTCTGTCGCCCAGGCTGGAGTACAGTGGCCGGATCTCAACTCACTGCAAGCTCCACCTCCCGGGTTTACGCCATTCTCCTGCCTCAGCCTCCCGAGTAGCTGGGACTACAGGCGCCCGCCACCTCGCCCGGCTAGTTTTTGTATTTTTAGTAGAGACGGGGTTTCACCGTGTTAGCCAGGATGGTCTCGATCTCCTGACCTCGTGATCTGCCCGTCTCGGCCTCCCAAAGTGCTGGGATTACAGGCTTGAGCCACCGCGCCCGGCCTAAAGTTTTTTAAGGTAGAAAATCAAGTTTGGGTCAGGCGTGGTGGCTCATGCCTGTAATCGCAGTACTATGGGAGGCCAAGGTGGGTGGATCATTTGAGGTCAGGAAATGGAGACCATCCTGGCCAACATAGTGAAACTCCATCTCTCGTAAAAATTAGCTGGACATGTGGCACGCGCCTGTAGTCCCAGCTACTTGGGAGGCTGAGGCAGGAGAATCGCTTGAACCTGGGAGGTGGAGGTTGCAGTGAGCTGAGATTCCACCACTGTACTCCAGCCTGGTGACAGAGCAAGACTCCATCTCAAAAAAGAAAAAAGAATATCAAATCTGAAATTGTAGACTGTTTAGTGATGAATGATCACATGTTGCCTACAGATATCTTGGGGGAAATCGCCAACCAAAGCTCTACTTGGTAGAAAATGTAAAGCAATGCATTTAGAAAATCTGGATTGAGAAATAAGTATTTGTCTTGTTCACCACTCTGTTCACATACCTATGGTACCTATCACATAATAGGCAATTTATAAATGTGGTGGGAAAAAATAAGGATTAACTTAAGCCAGAAATTTTTTAAAACTAAGGTGAATAATGGCAAGTTGTTTATATGATCAAATAAATTAATGGAATAGTTAATAAAATAATAGACTAAGGATATTCTCTTTGAAAAGAACATTAATATAAAATTGGCATTTATTGAGGGAAAAACATGACTCAACTTTATGTATGGAAAAGGTGAAATAGCTACATAATGAGATTTTTAAAAGTTACATATTACTATATACATATATTTATACATATATTTCAATGTTTCTGTATTACTATATACATATATTTCAATATGTTGCAATCTAGAGAAATCAAAATGATTACAGTTGACTCCAGATACCAAAAAAACCCTGAACTAATCCATAAATAAAGGGGGAAAAGTACAGTTATGATCTTGTTTTTTGAAAACTAGAATCTATAGATTTACAGGCAGTAAAAAGCTTTAAAAAATATATAACCTGGCTGGGCGTGGTGGCTCACGCCTGTAATCCCACCACTTTGGGAGGCCGAGCGGGCGGATCACGAGGTCAGGAGATCGAGACCATCCTGGCTAACACGGTGAAACCCCGTCTCTACTAAAAATACAAAAAATTAGCCAGGCGTAGTGGCAGGCGCCTGTAGTCCCAGCTACTGGGGAGGCTGAGGCAGGAGAGTGGCGTGAACCCAGGAGGCGGAGCTTGCAGTGAGCTGAGACTGTGCCACTGCACTCCAACCTGAGCACTGAGCGAGACTCTGTCTCAAAAAAAAAAAAAAAGGAATATATAACCCATAACAAAATCTTACTAGATCATTCTATAAGGCAAATATCCCAATGTAAAATTAGCTGAGGATAAATACCTCCTAAAAAGCAAAATGTGGGCCAGTTTTACTTAAGATACAGGCAAACATTGGCAAAACAGTATCAGTAAATTGAACTCAATAGTCTATTAAAACAATTATAAAACATAAAATGATTTACTAGGAATACCCTGGGACCTGGCCTGTTCTCATTTAAATATGTATCCAGATTGTAGGTTTCCTGACTTGAACAACGCAACAGTGTTATAAAAAATGACATGATTCAGTCACAGTATCTTTTAGATGGTTTCTATTCTCATTTATCTTAGTTTCATTGACTTTACAAAAGGAATGAACAATACATATAAAAATAGGAATTCAACACAAAAATTATTACCTTTTCTCTCTTTTTTTTTTTTTTTTTTTTTTTTTTTTTTTTTTTTTTGAGACGGAGTCTCGCTCTGTCGCCCAAGCTGGAGTGCAGTGGCCAGATCTCAGCTCACTGCAAGCTCCGCCTCCGGGTTCACGCCATTCTCGTGCCTCAGCCTCCCGAGTAGCTGGGACTACAGGCGCCCGCCACCTCGCCCGGCTAGTTTTTTGTACTTTTTAGTAGAGACGGGGTTTCACTGTGTTAGCCAGGATGGTCTCGATCTCCTGACCTCGTGATCCGCCCGTCTCGGCCTCCCAAAGTGCTGGGATTACAGGCTTGAGCCACCGCGCCCGGCCTTTTACCTTTTCTCTTAGTCTGTTTTGTGTTTCTATAAAAGAATACTGGCTGGGCATGATGGCTCATGCCTGTAATCCCAGCACTTTGGGTGGCTGAGGCTGGTGGATCACTTGAAGTTAGGAGTTTGAGATCCGTCTGGCCAACATGGCGAAACCCCATCTCTACTAAAGATACAAAATTAGCCAGGCATGGTGGCGCATGCCTGTAATCCCAGCTACTCGGGAGGCTGAGACAGGAAACTTGCTTGAACCTGGGAGGTGGAGGTTGCAGTGAGCTGAGATTGCACCACTGCACTCCAGCCTGGGCAACAGGAGCGAAACTGCATCTCGAGAAGAGGAAAAAAAAAAAAAGAATACCACAGACTGGGTAATTTACAATGGACAGAAATTGACTAACAGTTCTGCAGGGTAGGAATTCCAAGATTAAAAGGCTGGCAGCTGATAAGGACCTTCTTGCTGCATCATCTTATGGCAGAAGGGCAGAGAGGGAGAGAGGGAGAGAGAGGCAAGAGGGAGCCCAACTCATCTTTTGATAAGGAACCCACTCCTGTGATAATGGCATTAATCCATTCATGAAAGCAGAGTCCTCATGGCCCAGTCACTTCTTAAAGGTCCCACCTCTTAATACTATTGCATTGGGGATCAAGTTTCTCCCTAAAACTTGGGAGTGAACACTGGGGGACACATTCAAATATAACGTGCCTTCTCTGGCCTCCCAAATTCATGTTCTTCTCACATGCAAAATACATACACCCCATTCTGATTGCCCCAAAGTCTTAACTCTTTCCAGCACAAACTCAAAAGTTCAGTCTCAGCTAGATCAGATATGATGAGACAAGGCATGACTTATCCTCAGGCAAATTTTCCTCCAGCTGTTAGTCTATGAAATCAAGCAAGATATTTACTCCCAGAACACAACAGTGGGACAGGCATAGCCTAGACATTCCTATTCTGAAAGAAATAGGGAAGAAAAAGGGGATAACTGGTCCCAAGTAAGTCCAAAACCCAACAGTGCAAACAACTGATTCCTTTTTTGAGACATCTCACTCTGTCACCCAGGCTAGAGTGTAATGCCATGATCTCGGCCCACTGCAACCTCTGTCTCCATGTTCAAGCGATTCTCCTGCCTCAGCCTCCCGAGTAGTAGGGATTACAGGCATCTGCCACCATGCCCAGCTAATTTTTGTATTTTTAGTAGAGGTGGGATTTCGCCGTGTTGGCCAGGCTGGTCTTGAACTCCTGACCTCAGGTGATCCGCCTGCGTTGGCCTTCCAAAGTGCTGGGATTACAGGCATGAGCCACTGCGCTGGGCCAACCAACATTAACTCTTAAGGCTCCGGAAGACTCTTCCTTAACTCTATGACTTACTTGGACACACTGGGGTGGGTCCTTGCCCCCATGGCTTTGCTGGGCTCATGCCACATAGCATCTGTCACAGGTTGGAGTTTCACACTGGCAGGTCTTCAGTTCTGGGATCTTGGGGATGGCCTCACTCCATTAGGCACTGTCCTAGTGGGGACTCTGCAGTGGTTCTGCTCATGGACAAGTCTGACTGGGCCCCTACGCTACCCAAGGCATCCTTTGAAATCGAAGTGAAGGAAGCCATGCCCCCATGACTCTTGCATTCTGCACTCCTGCCAAATTAGCACCACATGGATGCTGCCACCACAAGCTTACAGTTTATGCCCAGTGGCAGGATGAGCCACACCTGAGCCAGCAGGAACCAATGGCTGGGGCAGCCAAGGGGCACGCTACTGGCATGTGGGAAGCAGAGTCATGAGACAGCGTGAGCCAGTGAATGCTGTCTGTGATGGAAGGGGCAGCCTCAAAGAGTGCCAGAATGCCTTCAGGGTCATTCTCCCACCGTCTTGATAGCTCCTGGGTTCCTTCTATTTATAATAATCTTTTCAGCAGTCTCTGGAGATACAACCTTGGTTTGCTCCCCTAAACACACCTTTTCACTTCATAAATGGGCAGCCTGCAAATTCCATATCTTTTTGTTCTGCCTTTTAATTATGTTTTATCTTTAAATCATTTCTACCTCTCACATCTTACTATATGCAGTTAAAAGAAAACATGTAACTCTTTCAGTATTCTGCTTAGAAATTTCTTCCACCAGATATTCAGTTCATTGGTCTTAAATTCTGCCTTCCAATAAAGCCCAAGGCATGGTCACAAATTCAACCAAATTCTTTGTTAATTTCTAGTAAGGATGGCCTTTATTCCCGTTTCCAATACCTTGTTTCTCATTTCCGGCTGAGACCTCATCAGAATTGCCTTTGCCATCCCTATATTTATCAGCGTTCTGATCACAACCACTGAAGTAATCTCTAAAAAGTTTCAGACTTTCCATACAGCTCTTCTGAGCCCTCACCAGAATCACCCTTTAACATTCCACCCACAGCAATAGTCTTTTTTTTTTTTTTTTGAGGCGGAGTCTCGCTCTGTCGCCCGGACTGGAGTGCAGTGGCCGGATCTCAGCTCACTGCAAGCTCCGCCTCCCGGGTTCACGCCATTCTCCTGCCTCAGCCTCCCGAGTAGCTGGGACTACAGGCGCTGCCACCTCGCCCGGCTAGTTTTTGTATTTTTAGTAGAGACGGGGTTTCACTGTGTTAGCCAGGATGGTCTTGATCTCCTGACCTCGTGATCCGCCCATCTCGGCCTCCCAAAGTGCTGGGATTACAGGCTTGAGCCACCGCACCCGGCCGCAATAGTCTTTTTCTAACATTCACTTCACAACTTTTTCAGCTCTTCCCCATTACCTAGTTCCAAAGCCACTTCCAGGTATTCGTTATAGCAACTCCTCACTTTTCCAGTACCAATTTTCTGTCGTAGTCTGTTTTGTGTTGCTATAACAGAGTACTACAGACTCAGTAATTCACAGCAAACAGAAAAATATTGACTCATGGTTCTGGAGGCTGAGAAGCCCAAGATTGACAGGCTGACATCTTATGAGTGCCCTCTTGCTGTGTCATCTCATGGCAGAAGGGCAGAGAGGGGGTGAGAGAGACAGCAAGACAGCAAAAAGGGCCAAACTCACCCTTTATAAGAAACCCACTCATGTGATAACAAACCCATTCCTGTGGTAACAGCATTAATCCATTCATGAGGGCAGAACCCTCATGGCCTAATCACCTCTTAACAGTCCCACCTCTTAATACTGTTGCATTAGGGATCAAGTTTCTCCCAAAAACTTGGAAATGAACTTTGGGGGATACAGTCAAACCACGGCGCCTTCCACAAAATAAAAGTAAGTATTACCATAACTCCTTATTTTTTCTTTTCTTTTTTTTTTTTTTTTTTTTTTTGAGGCGGAGTCTTGCTCTGTCGCCCGGGCTGGAGTGCAGTGGCCAGATCTCAGCTCACTGCAAGCTCCGCCTCCCGGATTTACGCCATTCTCCTGCCTCAGCCTCCCGAGTAGCTGGGACTACAGGCGCCCGCCACCTCGCCCGGCTAGTTTTTGTATTTTTAGTAGAGACGGGGTTTCACCGTGTTAGCCAGGATGGTCTCGATCTCCTGACCTCGTGATCCGCCCGCCTCGGCCTCCCAAAGTGCTGGGATTACAGGCTTGAGCCACCGCGCCCGGCCAACTCCTTATTTTTAACCAATTCTCTGTAATGTCACTCTGTTCATAGATTAAGATTTGTACCTCGAAGTCCAGTTTGCTCAGATTGGGCAGATGTCATTGATTAGTCATTAATCATCTAGAATAATAAATCTTTCCCACCCAAGATTTCAAATTGCTTTTAATTTGTAAACAGTAAACTGTAACATGAAGAAGACTATTTTAAGTGCTATAGTAAAATTAGGTTTTGCTAATAGGACAGTGTGTTTCTCCTCTTAGGTAACATTTTCACATTAACAGAGGTCTTCTGGAGACAGTACATTTACTCAGAATTTCTGAAAATATGTTCCACAGAACACTAGTACTCAATCCTACTTGAAGGAAATGATTTTGTGAAACATGTATGAGAGCTCTGTATACTATATTTCTTGGGGGAAAAAGTCACATTAAGTGCCTATCAAAATGAAAGAAAAGGGAGTTTTATTTTATCTAACTCAGTGTAATTCAGACTTCACCATAGAACTCCCATTCCCAATACCTATTGCAGATGTGATTCTATTTTGGCAGATGCTGCCATAACCAAAGGACTTCAAAGATGAAAATGTCAGCATTATGGCATATGTATGGTTACTTGTATGGTGAGGAAAGCAACTCCCATCATGCTTTGTAACCAACTGCTTGCTTTTTTTGAATGATACTTTTCAATAGAATAGAAAGTCCACTGGCCCTATGTTTTATATTTATACTATATGTATTTCAACTTTCTTATGGATCAATATTTAGGTGAGAAGCAATTTCTTGCTGTGAAAAATACCTTATTCAACAGGTCTGTGTTTATTACTGTACATAAGCAAGAGTTTCTCTAAGGTATTTATCAAAAGTAGGATTGCTTGGTCATAGTTAATATTTACTTTCAACCTCACTAGATACTGTCATAGAAGTAGAGAGCATCAGTATGCTCCCAGTTCACAATCCCATCAACCAGTGAAATATGTTTTCCTTATATCCTTACTTCTGGTATGCATAGTAATATTTTCCTGGTTAATAGTGAGTTGGGCATCTTTTCACATCTGCACATTGGCTCAACACTGTAACTTGCCAATTCATGTCTTTGCCTGTTCCTTTAAAAAAGCTTTTAAAATATAAGAATTATAGGATTCTTATAAAATTCTAGATAGTAGTCCTTTATTATAAATGGACTTACCTTCTCCCATATTGTATTTATGTTGATATTGTCATATGAATACGTTAAATGTGGATACAATCATAGCTTTCATTATTACCTAATAATCTTTTAAATTTTATTTTTTACTAGACTGCTGGTTTTCTAGGCAATCAGGTGTGTCAAGTGCAAATAGATATAATTTTGGTTTTATCCTATTTTACTGATTTTTAAAAAATTATTGTTATTGTAATAGAGTCTCCAGAACAAGGTTTAGTATTCGTGGTGATAGCAGGCATCTGTTCATTTTCTCCAATTTAATGAAAATTACTTGGTGTAATGTTTACTCTAGGTCTGAGATAAATAGATTTTGTTGTGGCTCAGTTGTCTCAGTTCTGTTTAACTTTTTTTTTTTTTTTTTTTAGAAATGTCTGCTAAATATAGTCAGATGCCTTTTTGGCTCACTGATACTATGTTTTTCTCCTTGAGTTTGTTAATGTGACAAGTTGTACTGTAGTCATTAAGGCAGGTATGTTAGAATGAACAAGAATGTTCATTCATGTATGTTAGAATGAGCAAGAATGAACAAATAGACCAATGGAACAAAATGAAGAGCCCTGAAATATCTCTCTCTGTATATATATGTGGTTGTCTAGTTTGTGATAAAGTTTCCTCGGCCATGTGGTTTGGAAATGGTGGTCTTTTCAATAAAAAGCACTGGATCAGTGGTGTATCTGTTCTGATAAAAAATTCATCTTGACCCTTACCTCACACTATACATAAATCAATTCCAGATGCATGAGTGATCTAATAGTAAAAGGTAAAGCAAGAAGGGCTTCAGGAGAAAATGTAGAATATCTTTCTAGCATTGGAGAAGCAACACAATTTTTTTTCTTTTTATTTGAGAAATTTTGAGAAAAAAGCCAAATTTTAAATGATGATATTAAATTGTTTAAAAAACCGGCCGGGTGCGGTGGCTCATGGCTGTAATCCTAGCACTTTGGGAGGCCAAGGTGGGTGGATCACCTGAGGTCAGGAGTTCAAGACCAGACTGGCTAACATGGTGAAACCCCGTCTCTACTAAAATACAAAAAAAAAAGAAAAAAAAAATTAGCCAGGCATGGTGGCACGCACCTGTAGTAATCCCAGCTACTTGGGAAGCTGAGGCAGGAGAATTGCTTGAACCTAGGAGGCAGAGGTTGCAGTGAGTTGAGATCACACCATTACACACCAGCCTGGGCGAAAAGAGTGAAACTTCGTCTCCAAAAATAAAAATAAAAAATTGTTTTTAAAAAACCAAGTGTGTTGGGTATCATTTGTTGTTGTTGTTTTGTTATAAGTATTCTACTGTGTCCCAGGCTCTTTTTTGTGCTACAGAGGCTAGAAGCCTCAGCACTACAGTTTTTAGACCCTCATGCCTCTAGAATTCCAGATGTGATCTATGTTCTTCCAGTGAGATAAACTCATGCAAGATTAGGAAGACAGAAGAAAGCAGAAAGCAACAGCTTTCTCCTTCATCAGTGCTGATGGTATGAGGTTTTGCAGCAGCTTCTGATAGTGCCTTTGTCATGAAGGTATTTAACAAAAGTTGAGGTCATAAATTATACGATATTACCACAAATGATTAAAACACAAGGTTTGGTACATGTTGGGCCACTTTCAAAATATGCAAATTTAATGTAAAGTACATCCACAAGATATAGTTTTGGAATAAATGAAGGCTCCAGAAATATGTTGAGAAATAACATAGATTTAATTCCTGCTGAGGCACCTTTAGTTTTTATGATTTCAAAGTTAGTAAAATCATATATATATATGTATGTGTGTGTGTGTGTGTATATATATATACACAAATATAAATATGAAAAAAATTGAGTAGTTGGAATTACAGATGTGCCTCACCATGCCTGGCTAATTTTTGTACTTTTTTGTAGAGTCGGCTGTTACCCAGGCTGGTCTTAAACTCCTGGGCTCAAGCCATTCACCTGCCTCATCCTCCCAAAGTTCTGGGATTACAGGCTTGAGCCATCGTGCCTGTCCATGACCTGTTAATGAGAACAACAAAAAGGTTAGAATGACAGGTTTTAGATGTACAATGGAAGGGTTTTTGGAAAGGACACTGCTCTGTGTCAAATGATGGAGCATTTGACACGTGGGTTTTTTTTTTTTCTACTGAGAGAAACTGCAGGTGTCTGAGAGGCGACTGAAAATATTAATAGTAGAGATTTATTTATTTATTTATTTATTTATTTTGAGACGGAGTCTGGCTCTGTCTCCCAGGCTGGAGGGCAGTGGCCGGATCTCAGCTCACTGCAAGCTCCGCCTCCCGGGTTTACACCATTCTCCTGCCTCAGCCTCCGGAGTAGCTGGGACTACAGGCGCCCGCCACCTCGCCCGGCTAGTTTTTTGTATTTTTAGTAGAGACGGGGTTTCACCGTGTTAGCCAGGATGGTCTCGATCTCCTGACCTCGTGATCCGCCCGTCTCGGCCTCCCAAAGTGCTGGGATTACAGGCTTGAGCCACCGCGCCTGGCCTATTTATTTATTTTTATTTATTTTTTATTTTTGAGACAGAGTCTCGCTCTGTCGCCCGGGATGGAGTGCAGTGGCCGGTTCTCAGCTCACTGCAAGCTCTGCCTCCCGGGTTTACGCCATTCTCCTGCCTCAGCCTCCCCAGTAGCTGGGACTACAGGCAGGCGCCCGCCACCTCGCCCGGCTAGTTTTTTGTATTTTTAGTAGAGACGGGGTTTCACCGTGTTAGCCAGGATGGTCTCGATCTCCTGACCTCGTGATCCGCCCTTCTCGGCCTCCCAAAGTGCTGGGATTACAGGCTTGAGCCACCGCGCCTGGCCTAATAGTACAGATTTAGATAATGAGAAATGAAACTCTCTGAAAGAAACGCTCTTATTCTGCATGATTCTGATGATTGAAGATTCAAACCGCTTTTTTCAAACTGAACAATACGAGAAAAGAAACAATCTGAAGAAAATTCTATTTCAGAAGGTCAATGAGCATGATATTGGACTAAGCGCACCATCATTTGACACAGTGCAGGGCCCTTTCCAAAAATCCCTCCATTATACCTCAGGGAGGTCAGGCGTTAATTCTCTGGTGCTGTTGGACAAGGAAAATGACCTACAGTTAGTTATGTTCACCAGCAGTCTCCTCACCAGAGAGAGTGTGAAGAATTTAGCCCCTAGTGTCAGAAGGCCTCAAAACTTAGTCAAAACAAGCCCAGGTGCAGTGGCTCAAGCCTGTAATCCCAGCACTTTGGGAGGCCGAGGCAGGCGGATCACTTGAGGCCAGGAGTTTGAGACCAGCCTGGCCAACGTGGTGAAACCCTGTCTCCACTAAAAATACAAAAAATTAGCCGGGCGTGGTGGTGGGCACCTGTAATCTCAGATACTCAGGAGGCTGAGGCAGGAGAATCCCTTGAACTTGGGAGGCTGAGGTTGCAGTGAGACAGTATTGTGCCACCACACTCCAGGCAGGGTGACAGAGTGAGACTTTGTTTCAAAAAAAAAAGTCAGAAAGAGAATATGGAAGAGATATTTTAATAATTCTTTATTGCTTTTTTTAATGGAGTATTGATTTCCTTACATAAATTTAATTGTAAACATGTACATAGGACTGTGGTTTTGAATTTAAAAAATACTTTGGGACTTCAGCCTTCTTAGTAGTTTTGTTTGTTTGTTTGTTTTTGATACAAAGTCTTGCTCTGTCACCCAGGCTGGAGTTCAGTGACACGATCTTGGCTCACTGCAACCTCCGTCTCCCAGGTTCAAGCGATTTTCCTGCCTCAGCCTCCGAGTAGCTGGGACTACAGGTGTGCGTCACCATGCCCGGCTAAATTTTTTTGTATTTTCAGTAGAGACAAGGTTTCACCATGTTGGCCAGGCTGGTCTCGAACGCCTGACCTCAGGTGATCCACCTGCCTCGGCCTCTCACAGTGATGGGATTACAGGCGTGAGGCACCGCGCCTGGCCGCCTTCTTTGGGTTATTTAGTAGCTCAGATTTTTCATTTATCTCCTATTTCATGCATATCCTATTCTTTGCAAAATGAAACAAGATTGCCTAGGCATTTTCAAATACCTTCTAAAGTTTTATATTCTTAAGGAAAGAACAAATTATTTCATGTATTAACTAATATATCAAATAATTTGGGATACAGAAGATGCCTCAGGGTGGTCCCTGGTGGGCTTATCCCATTTCTTTCCTGAAGGAACGCAGGGCAGGACAAATTCAATCTTATCTGAGACCTCTCCAGTTAGTCTTTTTCTTTTGGAACGGAGTTCTGCTCTTGTTGCCCAAGCTTGGGTGCAATGGCGGATCTCAGCTTAATGCAACCTCCGCTACCCGGGTTCAAGCGATTCTCCTGCCTCAGCCTCCCCAGTAGCTGGGATTACAGGCGCGCGCGACCACGCTCGGCTAATTTTTTGTAATTCTAGTAGAACGATACATTCACAATTGCAGGAGATACGAGATAGAGAGAGAGAGAGAGAGAAAGAGAGAAAGGGAGAGCGCAGTGAGCACGAGCGACCTTTCTAGGTCTAGGTCCTGCTCCAGGTTCTGGTGGGCTTTGAGAGTATTTTCATTGCATGCCTGATGTGTGCCCACACCTCGCTTGGGTGTATGCAGTGAGTAACTGCTAGGTGTTTAGTACACGTATTAGGCACCTGCTGGTGCCAAAACTTCTTTCTAAATCCTCCGCAGCTGAGCCTGGTGCCTCACGCCTGTAGTCCCAGCACTTTGGGAGGCTCAGGCGGGAGGATCTTTTAAGCCCAGGAGTTCGACACCGGCTTGAGTAACATCGGGAGCTCTGGTCTCTATAAAAATTTAAAAAATTAGTTGGGCGTGGTGGCGCGCGCCTGCAGTCCCAGCTACTCTGGAGTCTCAGGTGGGAGGGTAGCTTGAGCCGGGGAGGTCGAGGCTGCAGTGAGCTGTAACTAATCACGCCACTGCACTCTACCCTGGGCGACAGAGCGAGACCCTGCCTCAAGAAAAAAATAAATAAATAAGTATTCCTCAGCGACAAAAACAAACGCAAGCCCGAGCTCGCCTCAGCCCCAGGAAGCCTGGAAAGCCCTCCCGCCCAGAACTTCCAAAGTTCCAGCGCCCGCGCATGCGCACTCCGCGCAGCCTGTTGTGGCTGGAACCAGTCCCTCCCATCGGCGGACTACATTTCCCACAGGCCTCCGCGCGCAGTTCTTTCCGGCTTCCCTGCTGGTGTCGGCTCCAAGAGGTGAGTTGGTCGCGTGCACCCAGGCAATGGGCGCGGGGGCGGCGCGGGGGCGGCGCGGACCTCTGTGTGAGCCAGGAGGCCGTAGCTGTGGAGTTTGTGGCGCTGACTGGGCGCCGGGTGCCGTGTTGCGTCCTCTGCCTTACCGCTTCAGAGCCGCGCAGGTCCAGCGGCCCGGAATGGCTCCGAGTTAGATGCAGGAACCCCGGAGTGAATGAAGGCCCCCAAACAAAAAGACGCAGTCTGAAGAAGGAGTGCAGATTGCACAGCTTTTCCCGAGCTCCCTCCCATGGAAACTGCGGGGAACTCGGAGACAGATTCCAGCCCCTTCTTCGTGTACCTGGCCTTTCTCTCTGATACGGGAAAGGGTCAGCTTTATTCCAGGCTCCCTGTTATTTCCATCGGGTTTTGCGCGCAGTAGACGGAGGGAGCAAGTGAGCTAGCGGGGGTGTGTCCTGATCATCCAAGGCCGGCTGCAGGAAAGGCCTGGGGTCTCAAGATTCCCGTCTCCTTTCCCAGTCCTGCTGTTCTTTAGGAAGGCAGCGGGGAGAGGAGGAAATGATTACTGTTGCATATACACAAGTCAACATCCAGATGAGTTTGTGTTTCCTTTTTGTTCCATGAAGTGTAATTTTTATTTTTCTGGGCGTGGGGACGTTTGCTTTCCTCTTCTGTGAAGGGGTGAAAATCAGCTCGGACTGAACAATGAAGCAGCTCTGTCATTAATCAGGCTAGGAAGGAAGAGACAGATAAAGCCAGCTGCAAAATTAATAGAAAACATGATTTCTTCCCAGATGGTGCAGTAGTTGTAAAATGGCATAATGACTCCCTCTTTGAGAGATTACAGTTTTCTTACCAGTGATGTTCTAGACTTGCTTTGCTGTTTTCGTTCTATTACTGGGGATACCCTCCTGATTACACTCATGATTGCATTCAATATCTCATTAATTCCTGCCTCTCATAATCTCACCTTGGAAACAACAGCTATTCCAGATCGCAGCTGTCATTAGATCCTCCTTAGAATCCTTCAGCTGGAACTCAACCGTTTACAAAAAGAGCTTTTCTCCTCTCTCTCGTCCATCCTATTCCAACCCTTCCTGTGGAATTTTCTCCCTTTCTACCAGTCAATAGATATGATTTTGTCGGGCTATGCGGGCTTGTTCCCATTAATCTTCAGCTGGTTAGGCTTTAACTCCTGAAATGTCCTGTCCACTGCCTGGTGCTTTGGCCTTCCTTCCCAGTGAATGATGGGTTGATCAGGGTAGATTCCAACTTCCTACCCCTTTCCAGTAGGTTTTTGTTTTGTTTTGTTTTGTTTTTGAGATGGACTCTGGGTCTTTTTTTTTTTTTTTTTTTGAGACGGAGTCTTGCTCTGTCGCCCGGGCTGGAGTGGAGTGCAGTGGCCGGATCTCAGCTCACTGCAAGCTCCGCCTCCCGGGTTTACGCCATTCTCCTGCCTCAGCCTCCGGAGTAGCTGGGACTACAGGCGCCCGCCACCTCGCCCGGCTAGTTTTTTGTATTTTTAGTAGAGACGGGGTTTCACCGTGTTAGCCAGGATGGTCTCGATCTCCTGACCTCGTGATCCGCCCGTCTCGGCCTCCCAAAGTGCTGGGATTACAGGCTTGAGCCACCGCGCCCGGCCTGGGTCTTTTTTTTGAGACGGAGCCTGGGTGTGTTACTCAGGCTGGAGTGCAGTGACAGGATGGGCTCACTGCAACTTCCGCCTCCTGGGTTCAAGGGATTCTCCTGCCTCAGCCTCTCCAGTAGCTAGGATTACAGGGATGAGTCACCGCGCCCGACTTCCAGTAGGTATTGACGTGAGCATTTGGCAGTTATTTAGTTTCTCTTATGAGCTGCCTCTTTCTAATCATTGGATGGTCTGGAAGTAAACCTCCTGAAGAGAAGCTAACTGCAGAGCTTTATTTTATTACTTAATTTTTTTTTTTTTTTTTTTTTTGGTGGGGGACAGAGTCTCACTCTGTCCCTCAGGCTGGAGTGCAGTGAGGTGATCTCGCTCCCTGCAGCCTGGACCTCCCTGGCTCAAGTGATCCTCCCACCTCAGCCTCCTGAGTAGCTGAGACCACAGGTAGGTGGCCCCACGCCCAATTTTTAAAATTTTTTGTAGAAATGAGGTCTCCCTGTGTTGCACAGGCTGACCTCAAACTCCTGGACTCAAGGAATTCTTCCACCTCAGCCTCCCAAAGTGTTGAGATTACAGGCATGAGCCACCATGCAGAACTTTCATTCGATGGTGATTAGTTGAGGAGTTTACAGTTTAGATGGAATTACACACTAGGTCTCTTTGATCCCCACCGCCCTAAGTTCAAAAGCAGGGAAAGGTAAGGAGGTGGTTTGGCGACAGGATCTTTTCTGCTTTTGAGGCTTTTAAGGAGTGATAATATGATAGGGTTTTTAGTGGCGAGGTCTGTGTTAACAAGGGAAGGG
Source organism: Trachypithecus francoisi (assembly GCF_009764315.1). Lineage (NCBI taxonomy): Eukaryota > Metazoa > Chordata > Mammalia > Primates > Cercopithecidae > Trachypithecus > Trachypithecus francoisi. Next base: position 66,168,528 of record NW_022681457.1, read on the forward strand.
GTTATTAGAAGGGAAGGGAAGACAGTAGAAATTCGGAAAGTGGTTTGAAGTTTTTGACAGGGTGAGTTTGTTTCAGGCCACGTATTTATCAGGTCTCATGAGATGCAGTTTACTATAGTGACAGTCGTATGGGTTATGGAGCTAAAGTAGCAGGGTTCTAGTCCTCAACCTGCCACTTAGAGCTGCCTGAGCTTGGGACAATTTATTTCATCTCTCTGTGCCATAGTTTCATCATCTGCAAAATGAGGATAATGATAGAGCCTACTATATAGGATGGCTCTGAGTAGAGGAATTAATATATGCAAAACCCTTAGCTAATGCTTGGTACATAATAAATGCTCAGTAGATTTGTTGTTTGTTTTTTTTTTTTTTTTGAGATGGAGTCTCGCTCTGTCACCCAGGCTGGAGTGCAGTGGCCGGATCTCAGCTCACTGCAAGCTCCGCCTCCCGGGTTCACGCCATTCTCTTGCCTCAGCCTTCAAGTAGCTGGGACTACAGGTGCGCACCACCACGCCCAGATAATTTTTTGTATTTTTAGTAGAGACGGGGTTTCACCATGTTAGCCAGGATGGTCTTGATCTCCTGACCTCATGATCCGCCCGCCTCAGCCTCCCAAAGTGCTGGGATTACAGGCGTGAGCCACTGCGCCCGGCCAATGCTCAGTAGATTTGTTACCGTTAGGTTGTAATTTAATATTTTTCCTCATCACCCGTATCCAAAAATTAGTATCCTGCCACATTTGTCTTATCTATGTATCCTCCTTTCGTAAACTGTTGATCATCAAGAAGGATTGCCTATCAAGAGCAGGGCTGTGAAGAATGTTTTTTAAAAGTTTGTTTGTTTTTTGAGACAGTTTTGCTCTGTCATCCAGGCTGTAGTGCATTGGCACTATCTTGGCTGACTGCAACCACCACCCCCCAGGTTCAAGCCATTCTCGTGCCTCAGCCTCCCAAGTAGCTGGGATTACAGGTATGCATCACCGTGCCTGGCTAATTTTTGTATTTTTAGTAGAGACAGGGTTTCACCATGTTGACCAGGCTGGTCTTGAACTCCTGACGTAAGTGATCCGCCTGCGTTGGCCTCCCAAAGTGCTGGGAAGAATTCTAAAAATAATTGTGGGAAGAAGCATATGTAGTATTCTTCATCTTTAGTAATATAGCTGACTTATGAAATGCTTATTTACTATTCTAAGTGCCTTATATGTAGTATCTTATTTATTTCTCATAACAATTCTTTCAGGTAGGAACTGTAGTTCTCACCATTTCATATGGGGGAACTGGAAAGTAACCTAATATCATGCAGTTAAAAAAAAAAAGCGCGGCCGGGCGCGGTGGCTCAAGCCTGTAATCCCAGCACTTTGGGAGGCCGAGGCGGGCGGATCACGAGGTCAGGAGATCGAGTCCATCCTGGCTAACATGGTGAAACCCCGTCTCTACTAAAAAATACAAAAAACTAGCCGGGCGATGTGGCGGGCACCTGTAGTCCCAGCTACGTGGGAGGCTGAGGCAGGAGAATGGCGTGAACCCAGGAGGCGGAGCTTGCAGTGAGCTGAGATCCGGCCACTGCACTCCAGCCTGGGCGACAGAGCGAGACTCCGTCTCAAAAAAAAAAAAGCGCATATATTGGTAATTACAAGAGTATACCAAATATCATCATTATACATACTTAAAAAAAAAAATCTGTCTGGGCATGGTGTCTCATGCCTGTAATCCCAGCACTTTGGGAGGCCAAGGCAGGTGCATTACCCGAGGTCAGGAGTTTGAGACCAGCCTGGCCAAAATGGTGAAACCCCATCTCTACTGAAAATACAAAAATGAGCTGGGCATGGTGGCACACGCCTGTGGTCCCAACTACTCGGGAGGCTGAGAATCGCTTGAACCCAGGAGGTGGAAGTTGCAGTGAGCTGAGATCGTGCCACTGCACTCCAGCCTGGGTGACAAAGCGAGACCTTGTCTCAAAAAAAAAAAAAAATTCCTTCCTGCTTTATTCAGCAATCTCATAATGAAGGGAAGAGATATCAATCTAATAGATATCGATCTGATGATGGCACGCACTGTCAAGTTTTGTCCAGATTATACTGAAGCTATAGGGTCTTTATGGAGGTAACTGGATTTCATACAGATGTATACCTTACAGTTTTTATTTTAATGATGTTATATGCAAAGTGAGACCAGTTGGTCAAGGAGACCCAACATCTGCTGGAGGGCTTCATAGGCATCTTAGCCAAAAGAACTGGTTCAGACGGGAAATAAACCTGTTTGTCTGGAAGATGTAAAAGGAAGCAGCATGGGGCTGCCTTCAGTGCTTAGAAGACATCAGTCAGGGACTTTTTGCCATTCTTTTCTAGGCCATACTCCAACACACATGGGCAAATTAAATCATAGAGTTGGTTCATGAATGGGAAGCTGAAGTGAAAAAAAAAGCCACTCAGGAAAAACAGCATCTGTTTTTACAGTATCCTTAGCTTTTTTTCTCAGTTAAAGGGAAGACTGAAAGAAAAACTTGAGCCGGGAAAGTCTTATTTGGAGTATTTGGGTATTTCAGGCTCACACTGTATTTAATGTGGTGATGCGTGTTGCTGGCTGTGACTGTAAACATTTTAACTGGTCCTGCTAGGGAAACATGATTTTTTTTTTTTCTGTCAAAATAGTTTCACACTACACATGCTGGTATTTTCTTTTTTTAACACACTGGCTTAACCCATTCAAAATTAAGGCAACATCATTTTTAATAGTTGCATCCTTTTCAATGGTATGGATAAGCAACAGGTTATTGAATCATTCTGAAATTAGGTTCCTTTCAGCTTTAATTCATTATAAACCATGCCGTCAGCATAGCTCTGCATACATTTTTTTTTCTTTTTTTCTTTTTTTGAGACGGAGTCTCCCTCTGTCAGCCAGGCTGCAGTGCAATGGCACAATCTCAGCTCACTGCAACCTCTGTCTCCTGGGTTCAAGCAATTCTTCTGCCCTAACCTCCCAAGTAGCTGGGATTACAGGCACCTGCCATCATGCCCGGCTAATTTTTGTATTTTTGTAGAGACAGGGTTTCACCATGTTGGCCAGGCTGGTCTTGAACTCCTGACCTCAGGTGATCCGCCCACCTCAGCCTTCCAAAGTGCTGGGATTACAGGCATGAGCCAGTGCCTCTGGCCATAGCTCTGCATAATCTTTATGTACAGATACAAACAGTCCCTTTAGTGTCGGAAGTGGAGCTTCTGATTCAGAGTTTACAGGGTTGAAATGCTGCTTCACATAGCTCTAAATGTGGACTGACCTAGTGTCGGCGTCCCCATGACCTTGCTAATATAGGGCATCATCCGTCTTTGAGGTCTCCCAATGCAGTCCTTGTAAAAAGGTACATTTTGTTTGCTTTAACACTCATTTTTTTCTTTTCTTTTCTTTTTTCTTTTCTTTTCTTTTCCTTTCCTTTCTTTTCCTTTCTCTCTTTCTCTCTTTCTTTCTTTCTTTCACAGGCTCTTACTCTGTTGCCCAGGCTTGAGTGCAGTGGCATGATCTCAGCTCACTGCAACCTCTGCTTCCCAGGCTCAAGCCATCCTCCTGCCTCAACCTCCTGAGTAACTGAGACTACAGGTGTATACGCTACCATGCCTGGCTAATTTTTAAATTTTTTTTTGTAGAGACGAGGTCTCGTCATGTTGCCCAGATTCTGATAACTACCATTCTACTCTCTACCTCTATGAGATCAAGTTTGTTTGTTTGTTTGTTTGTTTATTTATTTTGAGACAGAGTTTTGCTCTTGTTGCCCAGACTGGAGTGCAGTGGTGTTATCTCAGCTCACTACAACCTCCTCCACCTCCCGGGTTTAAGTGATTCTCCTGCCTTAGCCTCCCAAGTAACTGGATTACAGGTGTACACCACCATGCTCGGCTAATTTTGTATTTTTAGTAGAGATGGGGTTTCTCCATGTTGGTAAGGCTGGTCTTGAACTGCCAACCTCAGGTGATCCGCCCACCTCGGCCTCCCAAAGTGCTGGGATTACAGGCGTGAGCTACCACCCCTGGCCGAGATCAACTTTTTAAGATTCCATTTATGAGTGAGATCATGTGGTGTTTATCTTTCTGTTTCTGGCTTATTTCTCTTAACATAATGTCCTTCCAGGTTCATCCATGTTGTCACAAATGACAGGTTTTGTTTCTTCATCATAGCTAAATAGTATTACATTTTATATACATAGCACATTTTCTTTGTCTTTTATCCATTGATGGACACTTAGGTTGATTCCATGTGTTGGCCATTGTAATAATGCTATAATAAATGTGAGAGTGCAGAGATCTCTTTGACATTCTAATTTCATTTCCTTTGGATATATATAGTAGCGTGATTGCTAGATCATATGGTAGTTCTATTTTTAATTTTTTGAGGCCTTTCCATACTGTTTGTCATAATGACTGGCTTCCCAAAGTGTTGGGGTTACAGGCATGAGCCACCATGCCCAGCCTGTTCAGATTTTTTATTTCTTCATAATTCAATCTTGGTAGGTTGTATGTGTCAGGGAATTAATCATTATTCTAGGTTATCCAATTTCCTGGTGTATATTTGTTCGTAATAGTCTCTTGTATTTTTGTTGTATCAGTTGTAATGTCTCCTTTTTCATTTCTGGTTTTATTTGAATATTTTCTTTTCTTTTTTTTTGAATATTTTCTTTTTTTTTTTTTTCGAGACGGAGTTTCGCTCTGTCGCCCAGGCTGGAGTGCAGTGGCCGGATCTCAGCTCACTGCAAGCTCCGCCTCCCGGGTTTACGCCATTCTCCTGCCTCAGCCTCCCGAGTAGCTGGGACTACAGGCGCCCGCCACCTCGCCCGGCTAGTTTTTTGTATTTTTTAGTAGAGACGGGGTTTCACCATGTTAGCCAGGATGGTCTCGATCTCCTGACCTTGTGATCCGCCCGTCTCGGCCTCCCAAAGTGCTGGGATTACAGGCTTGAGCCACCGCACCCGGTCTGAATATTTTCAATATTTTCTGTTTTCTCTTGGTTAGTATAGCTTAGTTAGGTTTGTCAATTTTGTGGGGTTTTTTTTTCTTTTTTCAAAAAGAAAAAAAAACCTTTATTTTATTGATGCTTTCTAATGGCTTTCTAGTCTGTGTCATTTATTTCTGCCCTAATCTTTATTATTTTCTTCCTTCTAACTTGGGGCTATACCCGGATATTTACCTTTCGTCAGGTTTGGAAAGTTTTTTTGCTACTCTTTTTTTCTCTTTCCTTTCTTTTTTTTCCTTCCTTCCTTCCTTCCTTCCTTCCTTCCTTCCCTCCTTCCCTCCTTCCCTCCTTCCCTCCTTCCCTCCTTCCCTCCCAACCTCCCTCCCTCCCTCCCTCCTTCCTTCTTATCTCCCTTCCTTTCCTTTCATCTCACTCTGTTGCCCAGGCTGGAGTGTAGTGGCATGATCATAGCTCACTGCAACCTTGAACTTCTGGGCCCAAGTGATCCTCCTGCCTCAGCCTCCTGAGTAGCTGGGACTACAGGCACCCACCACGACGCCACCTATTTTTTTTGTATTTTCTAGTAGAGACGGGGTTTCACCACGTTAGCCAGGATGGTCTCGATCTCCTGACCTCGTGATCCACCTGCCTCGGCCTCCCAAAGTGCCGGGATTACAAGCGTGAGCTACCGCGCCTGGCCTATTTGAATTCTTTATCAGGCAGTTCAGACACCTCCATTTTTTTAGAGTCAATCAGTGGCACTTTATGTTGTCCTATTGGTGATGTCACGTTTCCCTGATTGTTGTTGATCCTTGTGACCGTGCGTTGATGTCTGCACACTTGAAAGGACTGTGTACTTATTCCAGTCTTTGCAGAATGAGTTTCATCTAGGATAGCCCATCAGTAGTCAGCCCATCCAGTGATTCTGGGGAGCCTGTCTGGTTTGGTTCTTAAGGCCGGGGCTGCTATGGTGGGTATAGTGCTGGGATGCTCCAAAAGGCTGGAACCACATTCTCTGATGTTGCACATAGCATGCCCCAAGGCCAGGGCCAATCTGGCCAGTGCAGTGCTGGGGCACGCTCAAAGCCTGAGACCACTGTGACTGGTGCCATACTGTTATGTGCCTGATTGCAGAGGCCACTGAGGCTTGCCTGTTGCTGAGGGCTGTTGGAGCCCAGGGCCTCTGATGTCAGCCTGATGGTGGTGGCAGCCTGGAGGTGGAGTTCATCATGATAGCCTGAAGCCTGGGCGGCATGATCTTTCCTGATGCCAGAGCAGGTCTAGAGGGTTAGTCTGTGGCTACTGGCCTGGAGTCTGGGGTTGGAAGTCTCCCTGTTGCTGGGCGGGTCGGGCCTGGTGTTAGGGAACAGGCAAAAGTTCTGTGTTCACTTCCCTGACTTTCCCAAATGGGCAATACCTTTGTCTACACTGTGCTGCCTTGAGTTGGGGAGGCGTGACATGGGTAATGTTGAACTGTCCTTCCTGCATTCTTCAGTGCTTCTTTTCTTATTATTGTGCTACAACCCAGTACTGCAATCTCTCACCTGGTTGCCTTAGCTATTGTGAAGGCATTTTTGCTCATGGATAATTGCTCAAACTGATGTTTCTGCAGGTGGACCATAGATGGAGAGAACTATTTTGCTATCTTCTGAGATTTAATATTTTTTGAAAGATTATTAGCTGGGCATGGTGGTGCCCACCTATAGTCCCAGTTACTTGGGAATCTGAGGTGGGAGGCTGCTATGAGCCAAGATCATGCCTCTGCAGTCCAGCCTGGGTAACAGAGTGAGACCCTGTTTCTGAAAAACAAAACAAAATCTACTGTTAGTTATTCCTCTTTTTTTTTAGTGAATTGCTGATGGTCAGATTTCTCCTGGTGAAGTAGAAATCCTTGCTTCAGAAACAAATACCTGAGTTGAAAGAGAAACTGGCTTTTAGGCTGGGTGTGGTGGCTCACGCCTGTAATCCCAGCATTTTAGGAGGCTGAGGCGGGCGGATCAGTTGAGATCAGGAGTTCGAGACCAGCCTGGGCAACATGGTGAAACCCTGTCTTTACTATAAATACAAAAATTAGCCGAGCATAGTGGCAGGCGCCTATAATCCCAGCTACTCGGGAGACTGAGGCAGGAGAATTGCTTGAACCCTGGAGGCAGAGGTTACAGTGAGCCATGGTCATGCCACTGCAGTTCAGCCTGGGTGACAGAACAAGACTCCGTCTGCAACTTAACTGATTTTACCCTTGAGCATTAGTTTCCTGAGCTATTAAAAGGAGAGCAGTACATTGCAGAGCAGTGCTGAGGACAACTGACAGTGTGTATAAAGTACCTAACACATAGAGGTTCTCAGTGAATGTTGTTGACCAACTGCAGGAATCATGAATCCCTTCCGTCCCCAGCTTGGATACTAAAAGGAAAGTGGGACCATGCGCGGTGGCTCACGCCTGTAATCCCAGCCCTTTGGGAGGCTGAGGCAGGAGGATCACCTGAGGTCAGGAGTTCAAGACAAGCCTGGTCAACATGGCGAAACTCCGTCTCTACTAAAAATATAAAAATTAGCTGGGCGTGGTGGCATGTACCTGTAATCCCAGCTACTCAGGAGACTAAGGCAGGAGAATCACTTGAACCCGGGAGCTGGAGGTTGCAGTGAGCTGAGATCATGCCATTGCCCTCCAGCCTGGGTGACAGAGTGAAATTCCATCTTAAAAAAAAAAAATCAATAAAAGAGAAGGAGTGGTGAAGGATGTCATGGTATGGGAGGCCCTGATTGGAAAACTGGAGTGGTGAGCTTCCTGGCTGGAGAAGGCAAGGGTAGCCTCACATTGGTGGAAGCTGCCAGGTTCAATCTGTGTGGTCTTTTAGGTGTTGTGTTTAGGCAGTTCAGGCAGGATTCTAGGGGCAGGATTCAGGGCCCATCTCAGTCCTGAAAAGTTGTCTTACCGTGAGGAGGAGCTGCTTAGAACAAATCTGAGTAATCCAGTGCCTGGACCAGATCCACATTGCCAGAGGGCGACATGGTCAGAAATCCTCTTGCAGAAGTAGCTAGCCTTCTACACCAAGTTCATCATTTGTCACCTATTTCTTTTTTTTTTTTTTTTTTTTTTTTTGAGACGGAGTCTTGCTCTGCCACCCAGGCTGGAGTGCAGTGGCCGGATCTCAGCTCACTGCAAGCTCCGCCTCCCGGGTTTATGCCATTCTCCTGCCTCAGCCTCCCGAGTAGCTGGGACTACAGGCGCCCGCCTCGTCGCCCAGCTAGTTTTTTGTATTTTTAAGTAGAGACAGGGTTTCACCGTATTAGCCAGGATGGTCTCGATCTCCTGACCTCGTGATCCGCCCGTCTCGGCCTCCCAAAGTGCTGGGATTACAGGCTTGAGCCACCACGCCCGGCCTTTGTCACCTATTTCTTCAGAGCTTTTCTTTCTCTTTTCTCCCGTTCCCCTTCCCCTTCCCCTTCCCCTTCCCCTTCCCCTTCCCCTTCCCCTTCCCCTCCTGCTCTTGTTGCCCAGGCTGGAGTACAATGGCATAATCTCGGCTCACTGCAACCTCTGCCTCCTGGGTTCAAGCAATTCTCCTGCCTCAGCCTCCCGAGTAGCTGGAATTACAAGCATGTGCCACCACGCCCGGCTAATTTTGTATTTTTAGTAGAGGTGGGGTTTCTCCATGTTCGTCAGGCTGGTGTCGAACTCCTGACCTCAGGTGATCCGGCTGCCTCGGCCTCCCAAAGTGCTGAGATTACAGGCGAGAGCCACTGCACCTGGCGAGAGCTTATATTTCTTTAGACTCCCTATACTTTTCCCCAGTTTATGTGGGTATAGCATAGGATGGGCATAGTAGTAGGTAGTAGTTTGGAAGAGCCAATGGAAGTAGTTTGGGAGAAGGAATGGAAGAGAAAAAAGTTTTCATATTTATGATGTACATCATTTTGGGAGCTCTGTGGCGCAGCTTATTTCATGGTTTCTTTTTTTTCTTTCAGCTCTGGCTTATCAGGATTCCGTAGTTCTCCAACAGAGAAATCTTGAAAAGGACTGACCAGTTTTTGCACTTCTAAAACCATGGCCCATGTAAGTTAACGTTTCTCTGTCCTTTTCGAAATACTGTCAATTTCTGTATCATGTACATAGATTCTTTTTTTATTCTGAAACTTCCTGCTTACCAGAGCTTCATCCAAGAACCTGCTCCATGGCTAGGCATGGTGACTCACGCCTGTAATCCCAGCACTTTGGGAGGCCGAGGTGGGCGGATCACTTGAGGTCAGGAGTTCGAGACTAGCCTGGCCAAGATGGCGAAACCCCGTCTCTACTAAAAATACAAAAATTAGCCGGTGTGGTGGCAGGCGCCCAGGAGGCTGAGGCAGGAGAATCGCTGGAACCTGGGAGGTAGTTGCTGCAGTGAGCTGAGATCACGCCACCGCACTCCAGCTGGGGCGACAGAACCTGCTCCAGTCCTTTTCCCTCCTGGGAGGACTGGGGACAGATAGCCCAGTGTTCCCATAGCCCAGTGTTCTATGTGGCTATGCCTTCTCCCACTAGTGTTGAGCATCTCCTACCTACAAAATCTTCTGTCAATAGCTGTGAGAGAGCGGAAATGAGATGTCTTGAGAAAACTGAAGGCATTCTCTGCAGAATGTCCTCCTGTTAACATCTTCCAGTGGAACCGCTTTTCATTTTAAAACTTAAACTCCAGAAAAAAAATATTTTTCTCAGTACAGTGATTTTTGGCTTAGTTTTACATAGGAAAAATGGGTGTCCCCAATACATAATATGACTTTTTTTTTTTGAGACAGAGTTTCACTCTTATCGCCTAGGCTGGAGTGCAGTGGCATGATCTTGGCTCACTGCAACCTCCACCTTCCAGGTTCAAGCAATTCTCCTGCCTCAGCCTGCCAAGTAGCTGGGATTACAGGTGCCCACCACCAAGCCTGGCTAATTTTTGTATTTTTAGTAGAGATGGGGTTTCACCATGTTGGCCAGACTCGTCTTGAACTCCTCACCTCAGGTGATCCACCTGCCTCGGCCTCCCAAAGGGCTGAGATTACAGGTGTGAGCCACTGCGCCCGGCCACAAGATGATATTTTTAAAACGTTTTTCAAATTTTTTGTGGATATATGACATATATACAAAAAAATACACAAACCATAAGTATATGGCTGAATGAATTTTCATAAATTGAGTACATCTATGCTATCAGGTCAAGAAAGGAAAGCACCTCAGATGCTTTCAGTCACTCCCCACCCACCCACTGCCCAGGGTAACCACTATCCTGATGTCAAACACTATAATGTAATTTTGCTTATTTTTGGAACCTTGTTCAAGTGTGGCAAGTGTGTTAGTTCATGCCTATAATCCCAGCACTTGGGGAGGCTGAGGTGGGTGGATTGCTTAAGCTCAGGAGTTCCAGACCATCCTGAGCAACAAAGCAAATCCATATCTCTACAAACAATACAAAACCTAGCTGGGCATGGTGGCACACCTGTAGACACAGCTACTCAGGAGGCTGAGGTGGGAGAATAACTAGAGCTCGGGAGGTGGAGGTTACAGTGAACCGAGATCGTAGCATTGCACTCCAGCCTGGATGAAAGAGCCAATCTCGGGCCGGGCGCGGTGGCTCAAGCCTGTAATCCCAGCACTTTGGGAGGCCGAGACGGGCGGATCACGAAGTCAGGAGATCAAGACCATCCTGGCTAACACGGTGAAACCCCGTCTCTACTAAAAAAATACAAAAATCTAGCCGGGCGAGGTGGCGGGCGCCTGTAGTCCCAGCTACTCAGGAGGCTGAGGCAGGAGAATGGCGTAACCCGGGAGGCGGAGCTTGCAGTGAGCTGAGATCCGGCCACTGCACTCCAGCCTGGGCGATAGAGTGAGACTCCGTCTCAAAAAAAAAAAAAAAAAAAGGCCGGGCGCGGTGGCTCAAGCCTGTAATCCCAGCACTTTGGGAGGCCGAGACGGCGGATCACGAGGTCAGGAGATCGAGACCATCCTGGCTAACATGGTGAAACCCCGTCTCTACTAAAAAAATACAAAAAACTAGCCGGGCGACATGGCGGGCGCCTGTAGTCCCAGCTGCTTGGGAGGCTGAGGCAGGAGAATGGCGTGAACCCAGGAGGCGGAGCTTGCAGTGAGCTGAGACCCGGCCACTGCACTCCAGCCTGGGCGGCAGAGCGAGACTCCGTCTCAAAAAAAAAAAAAAAAAAAAAAAAAAAAAAAAAAAAAGAAAGAGCCTATCTCAAAAAGTCAAAACAAAACAAGAACTTTGTTCAAGTGGAATCATCATATAGTTCAATATAATTTCTTTTTTTTTTTTTTTTTGAGATGGAGTCTGGCTCTGTCACCCAGGCTGGAGTGCAGTGGTGTGATCTCACTGCAATCTCTACCCCCCAGGTTCAAGCGATTCTTGTGCCTCAGCTTCCCAAGTAGCTGGGATTACAGGTGGCCGCCACCATGCCCAGCTAATTTTTTTTTTTTTTTTTTTTTTTGTAGAGATGGGGTTTTACCATGTTGGCCAGGCTAGTCTCGAACTCCTGACTTCAAGTGATCCACCTGCCTTGACCTCCCAAAGTGCTGGGATTACAGGCATGAGACACCATCCACCATGACACCCAGCCTTTTTTTTTTTTCTTTTCTTTTTTTTTTTTTTTGACACAAGGTCTCACTTGGTCACCCAGGCTGGAATGCAGTGGCATGATCCCAACTAACTGCAGCCCCAACCTCCCAGGCTCAGGTGATCCTCCCACCTCAGCCTCCTGAGTACTGGGGACTACAGGCACATGCCGCCACTCCTGGCTAATTTCTAAAATTTGTTGTAGAGATGGGGTCCCACTATGTTGCCTGCTGAACTTGAACTCCTGGGCTCAAGTGATTCTCCCACTTCAGCCCCCCAAAATATTGGCATTATAGGTGTGATCCACCGTCCTGATCCAATGCTTTTTTTTTTTGTTTAAACAAAAATAACATCCAGGAAGAATCTTGTTATATCCCAAATACAGTTGTTAGACCAATGGAACCATCTGCAGATGTTTTGAAATGTGTGTAACTGTCATTCAAGGGCATATGTGTACCTTGTGCTGCTAGTGACTGAGGAGGTAACAGAGCACCATCCTGAGTGTCAGCTGTTCCTGCTGTTACGTTCTTGTTGGAAACAATTTTCCACACTGTGCTTCATATGTAGCCCTCGTTTTTGTCTAGTGTAAAATGAGTTCCTAAAAGGTTGGAAAAGTATTGAAGAAAATTGTGGAGAAAGAAACAAAGCAAGTGAGAAAAATGAATTTAGTAAAAGAGATGATTAAAATACTAAAAGCAGGCTGGGCATGGTGGCTCATGCCTGTAATCCCAGCACTTTGGGAGGCTGAGGTGAGCGGATCACAAGGTCAGGAGATCGAGACCATCCTGGCTAACATGGTGAAACCCCGTCTCTACTTAAAAAATAAAAAAAATTAGCCGGGCGTGGTGGCGGGTGCCTGTAGTCCCAGCTACTTGGGAGGCTGAGGCAGGAGAATGACGTGAACCCGGGAGGTGGAGCTTGCAGTGAGCTGAGATCCTGCCACTGCACTCCAGCCTGGGTGACAGAGCGAGACTCCATCTCAAAAAAAAAAAAAAATACTAAAAGCAAAGATGTTGTGTGTGCACTGACCCACTGTGTCCCATAGTTCTATATTGGCGGAAAATGTGCGAAGCTAGTTGGAGGGATGGAATTGACATACAACACATTATAATGCTCTGATTTAGCATAATGGGAGGCCATGTGTAGTGGCTCACGCCTGTAATCCCTTCTTTGGGAGGCCATTGCTTGAGGCCAGGAATTCAAGGTTGCAGTGAGCTGTGATCACACTACTGCACTCCAGCCTAGGCAACAGCCTGGGCAGCAGAGTGAGACCTTGTCAAAAAAAAAAAAAAGAAAAGAAAAGAAAGAAAAGGGAAGGAAGGAAGAAAAGAAAGAAAATAGAAAATACATTATGGAAAAATAGGTACCTGGTTAATCATTAAAATGTCTGATTTTCAGGAATTGATTACTGATATTAAGTGGGAGGTCCCTATTTTGAGCTTTCCTTAAGATCTGTGATTTGATGACAAAGAGAATTTGGTCTTATCTGATTGCTTATGGGGAAAACTCTAAACTTCTCCACGGATCTGAGTTTTTCAAGTATATAAGATAGGATTTAGTGTTGACTGACCTTAGTTTTTATGTGTGTTGAGACCCTGTGCTATGTAAGGCTTTTAGGGTTAGCTGGATTGGGTAGGGATGTAATTGGGCCTTATAAGGTAAGGCCTAAACTTTCATGTGTGTCTTGACAGCTTTGTCAAGACCCTAAAGGCCTAACCATGAGTTTCCCTGCTCTTACCCGACATGCCCACACCCAGCGGGAAAGGCTTCCTACTCAGCTAGTTCCCCTATGAGCTGGACAAGTTACACCCCTCGGGGTCCTCAACCTGATGGGTTTCACCTCCCTCCTAGCCTATGGAATTATTCAAACAAGCCAATCACATACCACTACAGGAACCAGGGAACACCTCACCTTGTTATTACTGTAAAGCCTGCCTCCCACACCCCTGCTTGTTCATGCTGTTCTTGAATGCAACCCCTTTGTGCCCCTGCGTGATGTATGATGTCCTCTCTCAGGCTCTGAATATATGCATCTAACAAATTGCTGTCAATCTCATCTGTTGGGCGTGGGCTATTTGATTGTCTTGTACTTTTTAGGGCAGGGATCCCTCCTTCACCAATAGGGTGAATAGGATGTGATCAGAATAGGACTGCAAATAGATACATCAATCAATGGAGATTTCCTCCTGTGGAGAAGAATGCCAGGAACGAGGTCCATTGTGTATTTTTACAGGATGTGCTGGTCTAAAGCAGGATTTCTCAACCTTGGAACTATTGACTTTTTTTTTTTTTTTTGAGACCAAGTCTTACTCTGTTGCCTAGGCTGGAGTGCAGTGGTCTCAGCTCACTGCAACCTCCGTCTCCTGGGTTCAAGTGATTCTACTGCGTCAGCCTCCTGTAGCTGAGATTACAGGCTCCCACCATCACACCCAGCTGATTTTTGTATCTTTAGTAGAGACAGGGCTTCACCATGTTGACTAGGTTGGTCTCAAACTCCTGACCTCAAGTGATCTGCCCACCTTGGCCTCCCAAAGTGTTGGGATTACAGGCATGAGTCACTGCACCTAGCCTGAACTATTAACATTTTGCTGGAGAGTCTTGTATTGTAGGAGGCTGTTCTGTGCATTGTAGGATGTCTAACAGTGTCCTTGGCCTCTACCCATTAGATGCCTATAACACTCACACCCTTTCCTCCAATTGTGACAACCAAAGTTGTCTCCAGATATGGCCAGATAGCTTTTGGGGAGCAAAATGACTCTTCATGAAAATGACTGATACAGGGGGCCAGGCGTGGTAGCTCACGTCTGTAATCCCAGCACTTTGGGAAGCCGAGGCGGGTGCATCACGAGGTCAGGAGATTGAGACCATCCTGACTAACATGGTAAAACCCTGTCTCTACTAAAAATACAAAAAAATTTAGCCGGGCATGGGAGTGGGCGCCTGTAGTCCCAGCTACTCGGGAGACTGAGGCAGGAGAATGGTGTGAACCTGGGAGGCGGAGCTTGCAGTGAGCTGAGATCAAGCCACTGCACTTCTGCCTGGGCGACAGAGCGAGACTCTGTCTCAAAAAAAAAAAAAGAAAGAAAGAAAATGATTGATACTGGTGTCCGGATGATATCTTTATAATATCTTCATGATTCAGTATCCTGTAACTCAGCAACAAAAAAACGATGTTCGAGAGATGATAGATGGTGACAAGCAAGATGATTCACATCCGTAAGGATTAGATATTGTAGACATTGAGAATTGGGGAAGACTTTCAAGATTTTATTGAATTAAAATATCTATAGAAAAAAGAATCTAATATATTAAAAACGTAGACTGCCATCGAACAAATTTTTGAAAGTTTGCTAAAGAATTGGTTATAAAAGGGAAAGTGTTTATAATAAAACCCGAGTTTGTGATGAATTTGAATCTATCTTCTTAGAGATTTTGTAGCACATGTGAGATAATTTTTATCAATGTTTTTAAATGATCATTAAAGGGAAAAAGAGAGCCCAAGACCTCATATTTCTTTTTTTAAAATTTTTAAATTTTTAAATTTCTTTTTTTGTAGAGACAGGGTCTTGCTAATGTTGATCAAGCTGGTCTTGAACTTCTGGGCTCAAGTGATTCTCTCATCTGGGCCTCCCAGAGTGCTAGGATTATAGGCATGAGTCTCTGTACTTTGCCTCAAGACCTCATATTTTTAAAGAATTTATGGTGGAGGCACATAGTATTCAAAAGGCTTGTGTGCGATATTTCATTTAATTAGGATTTTTTGGGTTACGTACTCATTTCTAGATATGTTTGGATGAAAATGTCATCATATCTGTAGCCACAGGACTATTTAAGAACATGTAGGCTCAATGCTTCAGAAAAACTGATTTTCTTACTGGCCCCTCCTTGTGTCACAAGTTTTCAGCCCAGTGCTGTTTGCATGCCATATTACCCCTCTCTGCAATGCAATCCTCAATCTCCCCTCTTTCCATTGTAAAAGTATTTAATTTATTTTCACAAATAATAACTGAGTTTGTTTTTTCAGGGTTCAGTGACATTCAGGGATGTGGCCATAGACTTTTCACAGGAAGAATGGGAATTCCTGGATCCTGCTCAGAGGGACTTATATAGGGATGTAATGTGGGAGAACTACAACAACTTCATTTCACTAGGTAAGGTTATTTATCCCAAATGATGTTAGCTTTCTCTGCTGTCAATTTCAGGGCTATATTTAGAAAAACGATCTAAAACTTCTACTTTCTGTTCCCAAAGGAATGATTTAAGCTTTGTTAGGTTGGAACTAAGCCTCTCCATTTCATCATGTCCAGTCAGCTATGCCCTTCAGGCTTCCTTCAGACTCTGTAATTCCTGATTTCCTTAGTATCCAAGGGGATGGATTTGAATATGAAAAAAGCATTGTTCAAGAAACCAGACTTCACCATATATTGGAGCTCGGAATTGACATAAATGCTTCACACCACTTTCTAGTCCATCTGCAAGTAGAATACCTAGACTTAGGGGTTCTGAGTTTCTCTAAAAATCAAAGGAGTCTGTAGAACATAAAGAGTGTGAGATGGATCCAGAAAGGTTGTTTAGAACTCATAGCCGGGAATGGCGCCTGTAATCCCAGCTACTTGGGAGGCTGAGGTAGGAGAATCACTTAAACCCAGGAGGCGGAGGTTGCAGTGAGCTGAGATCATGCCACTGCATTCCAGCCTGGGTGACAGAGCAAGACTCCATTCCAAAAACAACCCCTCAAGGCCAGGCATGGTGGCTCATGCCTGTAATCCCAGCACTTTGTGACTTGAGGTCAGGAGCTCGAGACCAGCCTGGCCAATGTGGTGAAACCCCATCTCTACTAAAAATACAAAAATTAGCCAGGCATGGTGGTGTGTGCCTGTAATCCCAGCTACTTGGGAGGTTGAGGCAGGGAGAATTGCTTGAAGCTGGGAGGCTGAGGTTGCAGTGAGTTGAGATCGCGCCACTGCACTCCAGCCTGGGTGACAGAGCGAGACTCCGTCTCAAACAGAAAAAACCCTGAAACACATTCTGTTTCCTATAACAGACGTATTCAGTTCTATCTACTTCATAATTGAAAATTGAAATCTAAAAGCCTGGCATTTAACATTGAATAAATATCCTAGAAAAGATTGAGAATGTCTTAGTATACCTTTTATTATGCACTCATCAAAATGATAACAGTAAATAGCTAATAGCTAATACATATATTATGTGTATATGTTAATAAACATCACCATATATTTGGGCTTAAACATTATTCTAAGCATTGTTCATTATTAATTAATCCTCACAACTCTATGAAAAGATACTATTATCTTCATTTTATTTGAGGAAACATAGACACAAAAGGTTAATAATTTGCTAGGTAACACAGAAACAAAGGCAGGATGTAAAGCCAGACAGTCTGGACCCAGTCTGTGTTCTTCCTTCTATACAATACTGCCTTTCAGCAGAGCCTGTGTGAGGTTAAATTATATTAAGGCCTGTTCTTGACCAGATGGCTAATATAATAGCCTTAGTATAATTAATTTAACCTCACATAGGCTATTCCTTGTGACCCTCAAGTTACCTTAATATGAGCATTCTTCAACTGCCTTGCAATTCTTTGCTCTTAGGCTTTATAAAGTGTCATATTGAGTTATAGTTAATTATAAATTTAACCAAATCTGAATCTAAAGATTTTCGGGTGTATAATTTCATGTCACATTTTTCTTTTAAGCAGGACCTTCCATTTCTAAACCAGATGTGATTACCTTATTGGATGAAGAAGGGAAGGAACCCGGGATGGTTGTAAGGGAAGGGACAAGAAGATGCTGCCCTGGTGAGTGAGGGCTGAGCAGGCATTGAGAAATCATTACTGCAGGTAATAGCTAAACTGACTAGGGTGGAGGCACACCCTTGAGATGTTGGGATCTCTCTTCAAAAAGTCCCTGGCCTATGGAGGAAGGGCTTGGGACTTGAAGCAAATTAAGATCTTTTAAGCCTGGACTAGCAAAGGAACTTTCTATTGACCTTGATTGCAACACTGTTTCTCATCTTTCATACTTCTGTCTCACTTTAAAGAGAAGAACTATTCCTGATAGAAGAAAAAAATAATTAAATATAAGAGCAGAAATCAGCAAAATAGAAAAGAAATAAAATTAATAAAGCCAAAAATTGATTTCTTGAAAAGATCAACAAAGATGGTTAACACCTAGTAATTTATGTTCTCTCTTTTTAAAGAACATAAATTACTAATATCAGGAATGAAAGAGGGATTTTCACTTTAGAACCAATAGCCATTAAAAGAATAATAAGAGGCCGGGTGTGGTGGCTCATACCTGTAATCCCAGCATTTTGGGAGGCTGAGGCAGGCTGGACACTTGAGGTCAGGGGTTCCAAACCAGTCTGGCCAACACAGCAAAACACTGTCTCTACTAAAAATACAAAAATTAGCTGGGCATGGTGACAGGCGCCTGTAGTCCCAGCTACTCTGGAAGTTGAGACACAAGAGTCGCTTGAACCTGGGAGGCAGAGGTTGCAGTGAGCCAAGATCGCGCCATTGCACTCCAGCCTGAGTGACAGAGTGAGACTCTACCCCTACTCCAAAAAAAAGAATAATTTAAGAGAATGCCGTGAATTACTTTATGCCAGTAAATTTGATAACTTAAATTTTAAAATTTCTGGAAAAATACAACTTACCGGAACTGACACAAGATATAAAAGAAATTGAATACCCTTATGCTATTAAAGTAATTGAATTCATTATCAGAAATCTCCACAAAGAAAATGCCAGCCCCAGATGGTTTCACTGGTGAATTCCATTAAATATCTAAGGAAGAAGTAGCAGCAGTATTGTACAAACTCCTTCAGAAAAGGAATGCATTTTATGAGGCCGACATAACTCATACCATAACCCGAAAAAGAAATTACAAAAAAAGCATAAACCCATATCTTTTCCATACATAGATAAAAAAATTTTAACCAAATATTAACAAATCAGGCCGGGCGCGGTGGCTCAAGCCTGTAATCCCAGCACTTTGGGAGGCCGAGATGGGCGGATCACGAGGTCAGGAGATCGAGACCATCCTGGCTAACACGGTGAAACCCCGTCTCTACTAAAAATACAAAAACTAGCCGGGCGAGGTGGCGGGCGCCTGTAGTCCCAGCTACTCAGGAGGCTGAGGCAGGAGAATGGCGTAAACCTGGGAGACAGAGCTTGCAGTGAGCTGAGATCCGGCCACTGCACTCCAGTCCAGGCGACAGAGCGAGACTCCACCTCAAAAAAAAAAAAAAAAAAAAAAAAAACAAATCAAATATAATGATATACAAAATGATGATTAAGTAGGATTTCTTTCTACCTGTTAATTCACCATATTAACAGAAAAAGTGAAAAAACATATGATCATTATCTTAGTTCATTTTCTGTTGCTTATAACAGAATACCTTGAAATTCAGTAATGTATAAGGAAAAGGAATTTATTTCTTACAGTTTTGGAGGCTGAGAAGTCCAGCATCAAGGGGCTGTGTCTAGTGAGGGCCTTCTTGCTGTTGGGGACTCTGCTGAGTTCCGAGGCTTTGCAGGGCATCACATGGCAAGGGGGCTGAACATGCAGATGTGCTAGTTCAGGCCTCCCTTCTTGTACAGTCATCAGTCCCAATCCTGTGATAACCCATTAATCGATTAACTCACCAATCCATGAATAGGTTCATCCATTCATGAGAGCAGAGCCCTCATGGCCCAGTCACCTCTTAAAAACCCCACTCTCAATAAAAAACCTAATATTGCCATTAGGAATTAATTTTCAACATGAGTTTTGGAGGCAACAAACATTCAAACCATAGCAGTCATCTTCATATATGTAAAAATAGCATATGACAAAATCCACCATCCATTCATGATAAAAAGCTCTCAGCAAACAAGAAATTGAAGGGAACGCTGGGCGCGGTGGCTCAAGCCTGTAATCCCAGCACTTTGGGAGGCCGAGACGGGCGGATCACGAGGTCAGGAGATCGAGACCATCCTGGCTAACACGGTGAAACCCCGTCTCTACTAAAAAATACAAAAAATGGCCGGGCGCGGTGGCTCAAGCCTGTAATCCCAGCACTTTGGGAGGCCGAGACGGGTGGATCACGAGGTCAGGAGATCGAGACCATCCTGGCTAACACGGTGAAACCCCGTCTCTACTAAAAAATACAAAAAAATTAGCCGGGCGAGATGGCGGGCGCCTGTAGTCCCAGCTACTCGGGAGGCTGAGGCAGGAGAATGGCGTCAACCCGGGAGGCGGAGCTTGCAGTGAGCCGAGATCGCGCCACTGCACTCCAGCCTGGGTGACAGAGCGAGACTCCGTCTCAAAAAAAAAAAAAAAAAAAACAAAAAAACAAAAAAAAAACTAGCTGGGCGCGGTGGCGGGCGCCTGTAGTCCCAGCTACTCCGGAGGCGGAGGCAGGAGAATGGCGTAAACCCGGGAGGCGGAGCTTGCAGTGAGCTGAGATCCAGCCACTGCACTCCAGCCT
Organism: Trachypithecus francoisi; assembly: GCF_009764315.1. Classification (NCBI taxonomy): domain Eukaryota; kingdom Metazoa; phylum Chordata; class Mammalia; order Primates; family Cercopithecidae; genus Trachypithecus; species Trachypithecus francoisi. The sequence continues at coordinate 66,188,557 of NW_022681457.1, forward strand.
GGGCCACAGAGCAAGACTCCGTCTCAAAAAAAAAAAAAAAAAAAATACACTATAAACTATAAAAATCCATTATCAATAAGAAAAAGAAATGAGACATAAAGATCAAAAAAGGAAGACGTCAGTCTGCATTTGGAGATGACATGATTGTATACATAGAAAGTCCTAAGGAATCAAGACAACAACTATTCGAAATAATAATTGAAAAATCACAATAAGGCCACAGGCTGTAAGGTTAATGTTAAAAAATCAGGCCGGGTGCAGTGGCTCACACATATAATCCCAGCACTTTCGGAGGTCAAGGCAGGCAGATCACTTGAGGTCAGGAGTTCAAGACCAGCCTGACCAACATGGTGAAACCCCATCTCTACTAAAAATACAAAAATTAACTGGATATAGTGGCGCATGCCTGTAATCCCAGCTACTCAGGAGCTGAGGTGGGAGAATTGGTTGAACTCGGGAGGCAGAGTTTGCAGTGAGCCAAGATCATGCCACTGCACTTCAGCTCAGACGATAGAGCAAGACTCCATCTCCAAAAATAAAATAGATAGATAGATAGATAGATAGATAGATCGATCGATCGATCAGGGCTGGGCATGATGGCTCATGCCTGGAATTCCTGCACTGTGGGAGGCCGAGGTGGGTGGATCACCTGAGGTCAGGAGTTCAAGACCTGCCTGGTCAGCATGGTGAAACCCCATCTCTACTAAAAATATAAAAATTAGCCAGGCATAGTGGTACGAGCCTGTAGTCCCAGCTACTGGGGAGGGTGAGGCATGAGAATCGCTTGAACCTGGGAAGTGGAGGTTGCAGTGAGCTAAGATCACACCACTGCACTCTACCCTAGGTGACAGAGTGAGTGAGACTCTGAGTCATAAATAAATAAATAACAAAATCAATTGTGTTTTTATATACTAGAAGCAAAAAAAAAAAAAAAAAACAGAAAAGTAAATAACAATTTATGGGAGTGTCAAAAAACATAAAATACTAAGAAATGAGTTTGATAAAACATATGCAAGACATCTACGCTAAAAACCATAGACCATTGCTGAGAGAAATTAAATAAGGCCTAAATAAATAGAAATAATCATTTTTGGAATGGGAAGACTCAGTATTATTAAAATTTCAATTTTATTAATTCAAAATAATTCCAGTCATAATCCTAGCAGGATTTTTTTTTTTTTGGTAGAAATTAGCAAGCAGATTCTAAGATTTATACAAAATAACAAATGACTTAGCATATCCCAAGCAACTTGAAAACATAAGAGCATATTATAGGACTTAGATGACATGACATCAAGATATTTCAGGATTTAAAATTACCCGGGTGTTGGCGTGGCACATGCCTGTAGTCCCAGTTACTCAAGAGGCCGAGGAAGGAGAATTGCGTGAATCTGGGAGGCGGAGGTTGCAGGGAGCCAAGATCGCGCCACTGCACTCCAGCCTGGGTGACAGAGTGAGACTCTATCTCAAAAAAAAAAAAAAAAAAAAAAAAAACTTCAGGATTTATTAAAACTACAATGATCAAGACGGTATGTTATTGGCAAAGATCACCGAACAAAACAGAACAGAGGTCCTAGAAACATACCCTGCCACACACACACTTAAAGGGTCATTTGTTGTTTGACAAAGATGCCAAAACATTCCAATGGGGAGAAGAAAGTCTTTTCAACAAATAGTACTGGAATAACTGGGGAAACAAATAAACCTCTCAACCTTTACCTCATACCAAAATTAATTTGAGATGGTTTTTAGACCTACATATAAACGCTAAAATCATAAAGTTTTTCGAGGGAAACAGGACAGTGATGAGTATCCCAACTTATGACTTGGGAGTAAGCAAAGGTTTCTTGAGTGAAAACAATAACCATAAAAATAAAAAAATCAGGCCGGGCGAGGTGGCTTACACCTGTAATCGTAGTACTTTGGGAGGCCAAGGCGGACAGATTGCCTGATATTGGGAGTTTGAGACCAGCCTGGCCAACATGGCGAAACCTGATCTCTACTGAAAATATAAAAATTAGCAGGGCGTGGTGGCATGCCTGTAATCCCAGCTACTTGGGAGGCAGGACAGTCACTTGAACCCAGGAGGTGGAGGTTCCAGTGAGCCAAGATTGCACCACTGCACACCAGCTTGGGTGACAGAGCGGGACTCTGTCTCAAAATAAATAAAAAATCAATACATTAGACTTTATCCAAATTGAAAACTTTGTCTCATCAGAATATACCAATAAGCAGATGAATGGGTAAGTCATAGACTGGGAGAGTAATAGTGGTAAAACATATCTGACAAGGGACCAGTCTCTAGTGTATATACAACTCAGTGCTAAAATGATAAGTAGCCCAGTTAAAACTGAGTGAAAGGCACACCAATACCATGAATAGACTGATCAACAGCAAGGAATAAACTCTTGATACATGCAACAACTTGGGTGAATTTCAAGGAAATTATGCTGAGTGACAAAATCAATCACAAATGGTTATGCACCACATGACTTTACATATGTAATATTTGCAAAATAACATAGAGATGGAAAAACAAATTAGTGGTTTCCAAGGATAGGGATGTAGGGAGGAGAGGATGGTTTGGGTTAGAAAGGGGTAATACAAGGTAGTCTTGCAGTCATGGTACGGGTGAGTATCTTGATTGTGGTGGTGGTTTTGCCAGGCTACCTGTGATAAAATTGCATAGAGCTATGCACGTAAACACACATGAGTGCACACAGAACTGGTGAAGTCTAAGTAAGCCTTATGGAATATACCAACATTAATTTCTTTCTTTATCTTTATTTTTTTGAGACACAGTCTCACTCTGTCGCCCAGGCTAAAGTACAGTGGTGGGATCTCTGCTCACTGCAACCTCCACCTCCCGGGTTTATGTGATTCTCCCACCTCAGCCTCTCAAGTAGCTGGGATTACAGGCATGTGCCACCGCACCTGGCTAATTTTGTATTTTTAGTGGAAAAGGAGTTTAACCATGTTGGCCAGTCTGGTTTCGAACTCCTGACCTCAGGTGATCCACCCGTCTTGGCCTCCCAAAGTGCTGGGATTAGAGGCATGAGCCACCGCGCCCGGCCCCATGAATTTCTTGATTTGAATATTGTACTATACTTGCCTAAGATGTTAACACTGGGAGGGGCTGGGTGAAGTCTACACAAGACTTTTCTGTACATTTCTGTGCAACTTCCATTTGCTCTGTAATTATTTTAAAATAAAAAAGTTTTTTTTTAAGGATGTTGTTGAGGGGAAAGGGGAAAAGATTTGACAAAGAGAGGGGCTACTCTTTTTTTGGATCGGTGACTACAGTTTCATCTCTATCTAAATCTGTATTAGTCATCTTGAGCTGCCATAACAGAATACCGTAGTCTGGGTGGCTTAAACACCAGATATGTATTTTCTCACAATTCTAGAGGCTGGAAGTCCGAAATCAGGGTGCCAGGTTCTGGTGAAGTCTCTTTTCCTGGCTTGCAGGCAGCTGCCTTCTTGCTGTGTGGCACAGAGAGAGAAAGAGGCCACTCTCTTCCTTTTTTTTTTTCCTTTTTTTTTTTTTTTTTTGAGACAAGGCTTCACTCTGTTGCCCAGGCTGGAGTGCAATGGTACCATCACAGCTCACTGCAGTCTCGAACTCCTGGGCCCAAGCAATCCTCCTGTCTCAGCCTTCTGAGTAGCTAGGTTTACTGGCACATACCTCCACACTTAGCTATTTTTAAAAAACATTTTTTGTAGAGACAGAGATCTCACTGTATTCCCTAGGCTGGTCTTGAACTCCTGGGCTCAAGTGATGCTCCCACCTCAGCCTCCCAAGATGCTGGGATGACAGGTGTGGGCCACTGCACCTGGCCTTCTTCCTCTCCTTAAAGGCCAGTAATTCTAGTGGATTAGGACCCCACCTTTAGGCCTCATTTAACCTCAATTACCTCCTAAAAGCCCCATCTCCAAATACAGTTAGGGCTTCAACATTCAAATTTTGGGGAACACAGCTCAGTCCATATTTAGGACCCAGTTTCTTCCCAGCTTCTATTATGATTAGGTTGATATGTCTTTCATTGGCTATAAATATATTCCTTCATTTATTTGGCAAGTACTTGAGTGCCTAGTGGGAACTAAGTGTTGTGCTGGAAGCTAGTGAATGAGACCAATGAATGTGATTGATGTGAATGAGACCAATGGGTCCCAGCAATCATGTTGTTTCCATCTTAATAGGAGTAAGGACATTAAGTAAACAAGTACACCAATACGTAACACTAGGTAGCAACAAGGATTAAGAAAAGTAAGAAGGGCCAGGCGCAGTGGCTCACACCTGTAATCCCAGCACTTTGAGAGGCTGAGACGGGAGGATCACTTGAGGCCAGGAGTTCGAGACCAGCCTGGCCAACATTGTGAAACCTGTCTCTACTGAAAATACGAAAATTAGCTGGGTGTGGTGGCACACGCCTGTAGTCCCAACTACTCAGCAGGCTGAGGCAGAAGTATCGCTTGAACCTGGGAGGTGGAGGTTGCAGTGAGCCGAGATCACGCTGCTGCATTCCAGCCTGGGCAAGAATGGAAGTCGGCAAGTAGAGAGGGATATTTTAAATAGGGTGGTCAGGACATTTTGAGGAGGTGATACTTGAGTAGTGACATGAAAAAAGAGCCCAGGCCATATGAATATCTAAAGCAACGACATTCCTGGCAGAGAATAGCAAATACAAAGGCTTTGGGTGGGGAGAGGGGAGCTTTGTATGTTTGAGGAACTGCAAGAAGCCCAAGATGATTAAGATGCTTATTCAAAAGGTAAGTGAAAGGTGTAGAAACAAGATAATGTTAGGCAAGAGCAAGATCATGTAATGGTTTGTATATCATAGGAGAAGGCATTTGACTTTTTTTTTTTTTTGTGATGGAATCTCGCTCTGTTGCCCAGGCTGGAGTGCAGTTGCGCGATCTTGGCTCATTGCAACCTCCACCTCCCGGGTTCAAGCGATTCTCCCACCTCAGCCTCCAGAGTAGCTGGGATTTTAGGTGCCCGCCACCGCGCCTGGCTAATTTTTGTATTTTTAGTAGAGACAGGGTTTCACCAGGTTGGCCAGGCTGGTCTTGAACTCCTGACCTTGTGATCCACCCACCTTGGCCTCAGCCTCCCAAGTAGCTGGGACTACAGGCGCATGTGCATGCCACCACCCATGGAAAATTTTTGCATTTTTTTGTAGAGACGGCGGTTTTGCTATGTTGCCCAGACTGGTCTTGAACTCCTAAGCTCAAGTGATTCTCCCACCTTAGTCTCCCAAAGTGCTGGGATTACAGGCATGAGCCACTGCACTCAGCTGCATCTGACATTTTTTATTTTAAGTGTGGTAGAAAGCTGCTGGAGATTTTTGAGCAGGGGAGTAACATGAGCTGTTTTTGTTTGTTTGTTTGTTTGTTTTCTTTTTTTTGAGATGGAGTCTTGCTCTGTCATCCAGGCTGTAGTGCAGTGGAGTGAGCTCGACTCACTGCTGAGCTGGGTTCAAGTAATTCTCCTGCTTCAGCCTCCCGAGTAGCTAGGATTACAGGCACACACTACCACACTCAGCTAATTTTTGTATTTTTAGTAGAGATGGGGTTTCACCATGTTGGTCAGGCTGGTCTTGAACGCCTGATCTCGTGATCCACCTTCCTCAGCCTCCCAAAGTGCTGGAATTACAGTCATGAGCCACCACACCCGGCCTACATGAGCTGATTTTTAAATATCACTCTACAAGCTGGGCGCGGTGGCTCAAGCCTGTAATCCCAGTACTTTGGGAGGCCGAGACGGGCAGATCGTGAGGTCAGGAGATCGAGACCATCCTGGCTAACACGGTGAAACCCCATCTCTACTAAAAAGTACAAAAAACTAGCCGGGCGTGGTGGCGGGTGCCTGTAGTCCCAGCTACTTGGGAGGCTGAGGCAGGAGAATGGCGTGAACCTGGGAGGTGGAGCTTGCAGTGAGCTGAGATCCGGCCACTGCACTCCAGCCTGGGCAACAGAGCAAGACTCCGTCTTTAAAAAAAAAAAAATCACTCTACAGAAAATAGATTGAATAAGGGCATGATGGATCATTGGAAGACCCACTAGGAGGCTATTTCATTTGTTCAAATTGAAGATGATAGTGGTTTTGCTGAGAATGGTACTAGTGGGAGGTTGAGAGAAAATGTTAGATTCCTGATAGGTTTGCCTGGTACATGCTGGGCTGCTCTTCTCTGAATACTTCCCTTACCACGCTTGGACTGCAACAGCCTGCACCAGGCTGCCCCCATCAATGGAAACAGCATCCTATCCGCAGTGTTGGTAAGGAAGATCTTTTTCTTTTTCTTTTTCTTTTTTTTTTTGGGGAGATAGGGTCTTCTCTGTTGCCTCAGGCTGGAGGGCAGTTACATGAACATGTCTCACTGCAGCCTTAACTTCCTGGGCTCAAGTGATCCTCCCACCTCAGCCTCCTGAGTAGCTGGGACTACAGGTGCACACCACCACACATGGCTGATTTTTAAGCAGTTTTTGTAGACACAGTGTCTCACTGTGTTGCTAGGTTGGTCTAAACCTCCTGGCCTCAAGGGATGCTCCCACCTTGGCCTCCCAAAGTGCTGGTATTACAGGTGTGAGCCACTGTGCCCAGCCATTTTTGTCTATTAATTGATGTATTTTATCCATCTACATTTCATTAATTTTCTTATGTATTTGGATTTAAATCTGCTGTCTTCCCAGTATTTTTCTGTTTGCTCAATATGTTCTTCCTTTTTTCATTCTCCTGCCTTTTTTGGATTAATCAAGCATTTTTATTCTAGTTTTTCCTTTTATAACATGATCGTTATACATACATTTAGTTCTCTTCCTGTGGTTGCCTTAGAGATTAACAAATACATTATTTACTTATTGTATTGAACCTGCAATTAGCTTCTTTATATCTTTCTCAAACTTGTAGGGATCTTAATAGATTTTTTTTTTTTTTTTTTTGAGACAGAGTCTGGCTCTGTTGCCCTGACTGGAGTGCAGTGGCACGATTCAGCTCACTGCAAGCTCCACCTCCCGGGTTCATGCCATTCTCCTGCCTCAGCCTCCTGAGTAGCTGGGACTATAGGCGCCCACCACTATAGGCGCCCACCACCATGCCCAGCTTTTTTTTTTTTTTTTGTATTTTTAGTAGAGACGGTATTTCACCGTGTTGGCCAGGATGGTCTCGATATCCTGACCTTGTGATCCAGCAGCCTTGGCCTCCCAAAGTGCTGGGATTACAGGCATGAGCCACTGCACCTGGCCGGATCTTAATAGAATTTAAAAAAATTTATTCATTTATTTATAGAGACAGGGTCTCACTCCATCACCGAGGCTGGAGTGCAGTAGTGTGATCATAGCTCACTGCAACCTCAAACTCGTGGGCTCAAGCAATTTACCCACTTCAGCCTCTTGGGTAGGTAGGACTACGGGTACACACCACCATGCCTGGCTAATTTGTTTTATTTTGGAGATGGGGGTCTCACTGTGTTGGCCAGGCTGGTCTTGAACTCTTGGGCTCAAATGATCCTCCTGTCTCGGCCTCCCAAAGTACTGTGATTACAGGCATGAGCCACTGTACCCAACCCTTAATAGTAGTTTAATTCCTTTTATGTGTCCTCAGTTTTTTGTGCATTTGTTGTCATATATCTTTGTGTGTGTGTGTGTGATATACAGTCTCACTCTATTGCCTAGGCTGGAGTGAAGTGGTGGGATTCTGGCTCACTGCAACCTCTGCCAACTGGGTTCAAGTGATTCTCCCACCTCAGCCTCTTGAGTAGCAGGGACTACAGGCATGCACCACCATGCCGGCTAATTTTTGTATTTTTTAGTAGAGACAAGGGTTTCGCCATGTTGGCCAGGCTGGTCTTGAACTCCTGATCCCAGGTGATCCCCCCCACCTCAGCCTCCCAAAGTGCTGGGATTACAGGCGTGAGCCACTGTACCCAGCCACGTTGTCATGTATCTTAATTCCACATTTTAATCCCCACAGGGCATTAATTTCTAATTGTAATATGTAGTGAATGTTTGTTTACATTTGCCCACATATTTACCTTTTACAGTGCGCCTTATTATTTTCTGCATTGCATTGCTTTTGTCTGGAACCATTTTCTGTGTACCCAAATAACTTACTTAGTATTTATTTTATTGTGCCCACTGGCAATACATTCTCTTAGGTTTTATTAGAAAATATATTTATTTCGTCTTAATTTTTTTTTTTGAGACAGAGTCTTGTGCTCTGTCCCCCAGGCTGGAGTGCAATGGCACTATCTTGGCTCACTGCAAGCTCTGCCTCCCGGGTTCACGCCATTCTCCTGCCTCAGCCTCCTGAGTAGCTAGGACTACAGGCGCCCGCCACCACGCCCGGCTAAATTTTTTGTATTTTTAGTAGAGATGGGGTTTTACCACGTTAGCCAGGATGGTCTTGATCTCCTGACCTCACGATCCGCCTGCCTCAGCCTCCCAAAGTGCTGGGATTACAGGCGTGAGCCACCGTGCCTGGCCGTTCATCTTAATTTTTGCAGGGTACAAAATTTTGTCTTTATTTTTGTGGAGAATAGAATTCTGAGTTGGCAGTTATTTTCTCTTAGCGAATATCTTCTCCTTGTCTTCTGTCTTTTATTTCCATTGAGTAGTAGTTTGTCACTTACATTGTAACTCCTTCAGAGATAATTGTTTTAGAGGTATTTTTTCCCTTTAGCTGCTTTTAGGATTTTTTTTTTTAACAGATTGGTGTGCCTACTTTTATATTGCAGTGAAATGTAAAAATCCCAATTATATTGTGGTGTAGTTTTATAGTGTGGTGGATATTGTGGTGTTATCTGCTGGAAGTATTTAGGAAGTTTTTTTTCTGTTTGTTTGTTTGTTTTAAAGACAGGGTCGGCCGGGCGCGGTGGCTCAAGCCTGTAATCCCAGCACTTTGGGAGGCCGAGACGGGCGGATCATGAGGTCAGGAGATCGAGACCATCCTGGCTAACACGGTGAAACCCCGTCTCTACTAAAAAAAAAAATACAAAAACTAGCCGGGCGTGGTGGCGACGCCTGTAGTCCCAGCTACTCGGGAGGCTGAGGCAGGAGAATGGCGTAAACCCGGGAGGCAGAGCTTGCAGTGAGCTGAGATCTGGCCACTGCACTCCAGTCCGGGCGACAGAGCGAGACTCCGCCTCAAAAAAAAAAAAAAAAAAAAAATAAAGACAGGGTCTTGCTTGGATGCCCAGGTTGGAGTGCAGTGATATGATTTTAGCTCACAGCAGCCTCACCCTCTTGGGCTCAAGTGATCCTCCTACCTCAGTCTCCCAAGTAGCTTGGACCACAGGTGTACACCACCACACCCAGTGAACTTTTGTATTTTTTTAGAGATGGGGTCTCCCTATGTTGCCCAGGATGGTCTCAAACTCCTAACCTCAAGTAGTTTTCCCTCCTTGGCTTCTCAAATTGTTGAGATTACAGGCCTGAGTCACTAGGCTCAGCTAGGAATTTTTTTAAATCTTGGGTTTGATGTCTTTTGTCAGTTTGGGAAGATTCTGGTTACTATATCTTCAGATAGTGTTTGTTTCTCATTTTTGTTCTTTTCTCTGTGTGAGTTACACATATGTTAGACACTTTAATGTTGTTCCATGTATCTTTTGCGTTCTTTTCTGTTTTTTTTGTGTGTGCTTTTTTTTGTTTGTTAAGATGGAGTCTCGCTCTGTCGCCCAGGCTGGAGTGCAGTGGCTGGATCTCAGCTCACTGCAAGCTCCGCCTCCCGGGTTCACGCCATTCTCCTGCCTCAGCCTCCCGAGTAGCTGGGACTACAGGCGCCTGCCACCGCGCCCGGCTAGTTTTTTGTATTTTTTAGTAGAGACGGGGTTTCACCGTGTTAGCCAGGATGGTCTTGATCTTGTGACCTTGTGATCCTCCCGTCTCGGCCTCCCAAAGTGCTGGGATTACAGGCTTGAGCCACCGCGCCCGGCCCTGTTTTTTTTTTTTTTTTTGAGACAGGGTGTGACTCTGTTGTCCAGACTGGGGTACAGTGGCACAATCTCAGCTCACTGCAGCCTCCACTTCCCCGGCTCAAGCACCACCAAACCCAGCTACTTTTTTTTTTTTTTTTTTTGTATTTTTAGTAGAGGCAGGGTTTCACCATGTTGCCATGTTGGCCATGCTGGTCTCAAGCTTGTGGAGTTTGAGTTCAAAGCAGTCTGCCCGCCTTGGCCTCCTAAAGTGCTGGGATTACAGGTGTGAGCCACTGCGCTCAGCCTATCTGTTGTTCTTTTTTATTCCTTTCAACCTTGATATTTTCTTCAAATCCATGCCTCTATTCACTAGTCTTCTCGTGTGCTAAGTCTAACCTGTTGTTAAAGCTACCTGTTAGATTTTTAATTTTCATTTCAACATTTGTATTTATATATAATATATAATATAAAAATCATATATTTTATATATATATATATATTTTTTGAGACAGAGTCTTGCTCTGCCACCCAGATTGGAGTGCAATCATGTCATCTTGGCTCACTGCAACCTCTGCCTCCTGAGGTTCAAGTGATCCTCCTGCCTCAGCCTTCCGAGTAGCTGGGATTACAGGTGCACACCACCATGCCTGGCTAATGTTTAGTAGAGATGGGGTTTTGCCATGTTGCTCAGGCTGGTCTCAAACTCCTGAGCTGAGGTGATCTACCTGCCTCGGCCTCCCAAAGTGCTGGGATTACAGGCGTGAGCCACTGTGCCTAGTCTGTAAGTTCACATTTTCAAAGAGCATTAAAGAAATTAATTAAACTGGTATATTATTCTGATAAAATACAACTTTTTTTAGTTCTAGAGGAGAATAAATTATGTTCTTCCTCTTTTTTTTTTGAAACAGAGTTCCCCTCTTATAGCCCAGGCTGGAATGCAATGGCGTAATCTTGGCTCACTGCAACCACTGCCTCCTGGGTTCAAGTGATTCTCCTGCCTCAGCCTCCCAAGTAGCTGGAACTACAGGCACGTGGCACCACACCCGGCTAATTTTTTGTATTTTTAGTAGAGATGGGATTTCACCGTGTTGCCCAGGCTGGTGTTGAACTACTGACCTCAGGTGATCCACCCACCTCGGCCTCCCAAAGTGCTGGGATTACAGGTGTGAGCCACCATGCCCGACCCTCTTCTTGTTGAATAGAATTTTCCACTGAGATACAGAGTCAGAGCATTGATAAAAAAAAAAAAAATACAAGCCAGCTTAAGTTCCACCTCTTGTTTCTGGGATATCCTGGGGAGGAACCAGTTGCTGTTATTTCCTCTGAGGCTGCTTCTTCCAAAGCAGGTACAGCACTTCCTACGGGAGGTCCCAGAAGGTTGCAGCACAGGTGGGGTCAAATCCTGACTCTGGAGTTCAAGACCAGCCTGGCTAACATGATGAAACCCTGTCTCTACTAAAAATACAAAAATTAGCAGGGCATGGTGGTGCATACCTCTAATCCCAGCTACTTGGGAGGCTGACGAAGGAGAATCACTTGAACCCAGGAGGCGGAGGTTGCAGTGAGCCGAGATTGCACCACTGCACTCCAGCCTGGGTGACAGAGTGAGACTTCATCTCCAAACAAACAAACAAATAAAGAAACAAACAAAAAATCCTAACCTCCCTGACTGTCCTGATAAGACATTCTCCAGAACCTACATATCAGGGAGTCAGCTGGTGTTACCCTGATAATTAGGAGCTGGGCATTCTGATCTCATGAAGGCCAACTTGGACTAAAGGGGTCAGCTTCCCAGGTTTATCAGTGACAGCTATATATTTGTGTATTTGTGGCTTGAACATGGCAAACAGAAGTATCGACTCAAGTACCTACCCAGTCCTTTAAAAATGTACTTAAAAGCCAGTTACACAATTTCATTTAAAATGACATGTCGATCCTTAATTCCAATCCCTGTAGTATTATTGCATGGCACCCAACTACTTATATTTCTGTTCTGTAGGCTTTGCCTATTCTAGGTGACTGGTGACCAAAGAAAGCCATTAGAAATTGACTTTTCGAAGGGAATATGTGTGGGCAAAGAGAAAGAAGACTTTTTTTTTTTTTTTTTTTAATCACTCTGTTGCCCAGGCTGGAGTGCAGTGACACAATATTGGCTCACCTCAACCTCCACCTCCGGGTTCAAGTGATTCTCCTGCCTCAGCCTCCCGAATAGCTGGGGTTACAGGTGCATGCCACCACACCCAGCTAATTTTTGTATTTTTAGTATGACAGAGTTTCACCATGTTGGCCGACCTCAGGTGATCTGCCCACCTCAGCCTCCCAAAGTGCTGGGATGACAGGCGTGAGCCACTGCGCACAGCCTGATTTCATTTTTATACTCAAAGATAATTTGGAGTTTTAGGTTTTATAAAATGTTCTGGGCCACTTTAAATATAATTGAGTGCTTTCTCAAATTTTGATAATCTTCAAAATAATTTTTGGAGTGAGTCTTTCTTTTTCTTTTTCTTTCTTTCTTTTTTTCTTTTTTTGTGAGATGGAGCCTCGCTCTGTTGCCCAGGCTGGAGTGCAGTAGCACAATCTCGGCTCATTGCAACCTCTGCCTCCCAGTTTCAAGTGATTTCCTGCTCCAGCCTCCCAAGTAACTGGGACTATAGGCACCTGCTATCACACCTGGCTAATTTTTGTACTTTTAGTAGAGACAGGGTTTCACCATGTTGGCCAGGCTGGTCTTGAACTCCTGACCTCAAGCAGTCTACCCGCCTCGGCCTCCCAAAGTGTTGGGATTACAGGCGTGAGCCATTGTGCCCAGCCTTGATTACTTTTTCTATACTTTGTTAGTAATCAGCCTTGGTTGTCATAGTAGTCCGTTATGATTTTCAAAATATTCTGTTTTGTTATTTACTGGTGTCCAGAACTATATTATTTCTTTTTTTTTTTTTTGAGGTGGAGTCTCGCTCTGTCGCCCAGGCTGGAGTGCAGTGGCCAGATCTCGGCTCACTGCAAACTCCGCCTCCTGGGTTCACGCCATTCTCCTGCCTCAGCCTCCCGAGTAGCTGGGACTACAGGCGCTCGCCACCTCGTCCGGCTAGTTTTTTTGTATTTTTTTAGTAGAGACGGGGTTTCACTGTGTTAGCCAGGATGGTCTCGATCTGCTGACCTCGTGATCCGCCCGTCTCAGCCTCCCAAAGTGCTGGGATTACAGGCTTGAGCCACCGCGCCCGGCCAGAACTATATTATTTCTACAACTTCACCCTACTTGCAAGCTGACAAGTTAGCTTGCCATAGTGTCATGGATGCTGGCAGGAAACACACACTGTCAGTCAAAGACAAAGGATTTGATTGTTGTCAGCACAGCCAGCAGTTCCTCCTTGCTTGCAAGTCACATGAGGCTGATACGGATGGGTCTAGATAGTTCCTGAGCATGCAGTGAGCTGCCTTATAGAAAAGGAACACTGAGCTTAGAGAACCCAAATCATTCATCATGGGCAATAAGTGTACGTAGCCTTAGCTTGGAAGGAGACATTACCTTTATTATCCTGAACAAGCAAGCAAACCTGCCTATTGATCCAGAGAGAGACATTATCTCTACCTTGCAAGGCTGTTTGTTATAGTATAGAAATATTCTTGAAAAGATATCCCAGAACAAAGGTAGGTAGTGCTTCTGCCAACAAGATGTACAAAAAACGTGAGAGTGGCTGGGCGCAGTGGCTCATGCCTGTAATCCCAGCACTTTGGGAGGCTGAGGCAGGTGGATCACGAGGTCAAGAGATCAAGACCATCCTGGCCAACATGGTGAAACCCCATTTCTACTAAAAATACAATAAAATTAGCTGGGCATGGTAGCCTGCGCCTGTAGTCCCACCTACTCGGGAGGCTGAGGCAGGAGGATCGCTTGAACCTGGGAGGCAGAGGTTGCAGTGAGCCGAGACTGTGCCACTGCACTCCAGCCTGGTGACAGAGCGAGACTGTCTTAAAAAAAAAAAAAAAGAGCTCTATGGTGAGTTGTCACTGAACAGCTAGTGGCCATTTTTTATTTTGTTTGAATGCTTTCCTTTTTCTCTTGTTATCTTAGCTAATGGTTGTGTTCCACTGATTGTTTTTGTTTTTGTTTTCCAAACAACCTGGGTTTTTTGTTTGTTTGTTTTGAGATAGGTTGTCGCTCTGTCACCCAGGCTGGAGTGCAGTGGCATAATCATGGCTCGTTGCAATGTCTGCCTGCTGGGCTCAGATGATCCTCTTTTTCTGAGCCTTCCGAGTAGCTGGGACTATAAGCAAGCACCACCATGCCTGGCTAATTTTTTGTAGAGATAGGGTTTTACCATGTTGCCCAGACTGGTCTTGAACTCCTGGGCTCAAGCAATCCTCCGGCCTCAGCCTCCCAAAGTACTGGGTTTACAGGCATAAGTCATCATGCCTGGCCAACCTGGATTTTTTTATATGTGACTTTCATTTCTGTTATCTAATTAATGAAATTCTGCTTTCATTTTAATCTATTTCTTCATTCTTTGTTCCTCAGTATACTTTGTTGTTCTTTTTGTAACTTTTGAGTGGGATACTCATATTTTCCTTCATTTCTATTACTCTAAGAATTTAAAAGTATCTATGAATGTTCTTCTAAGATCTGTAGCTATTTTCATAGGTTCTCTATAATGTAGTATTTTTCAGTATTACTGTTCTATATTTAGGAAAGAGTTTTAAAATCTGAAGTGAAGATGTCTTTTGGTTTCATCATTTTGTTTTTTCCTATTTTGTTTCACAGTGACCACAAACTATTCTTTGGGTCATTTCACCAGTTTTACACATTTATACTATAGTCACAGAAAAAAATTCTCCTCTCCTATACCATCTCAACCCATGTCTTTGCTTACTTCATTCAGCATTTTAGATTTTCTTCGTGAAAGTACCCCATCTGGATCATGATCTTCGAGCCCACATCCAACATAGCCTTTATTTTTACTCTCACGCATTCAGGTGACCCCAGACGTCCTTCCATTTTTGATAGTCATTCTGCTGTACTTGATGTTTACCATGACTTTTTGCTCAGGATTTCATAAGCCTTTCAATGTTAGCATGATTGAAAAAAAAAAAACCTTAACTTGCGTTGGCTACATGGGAATGGATAGCACCACACAAGGGAAGGATGTGAAGGAACAAAAATTTTGTTTTGTTTTGTTTTGTTTTGTTTGAGATGGAGTTTCACTCTTACTGCCCATACTGGAGTGCAATGGCACGATCTTGGTTTACCTCAACCTCCGCCTCCTGGGTTCAAGCGATTCTCCTGCCTCAGCCTCCCGAGTAGCTGAGATTACAGGCATTTGCCACCACGCTTGGCTAATTTTGTATTTTTAGTAGAGACGGGCTTTCTCCAAGTTGGTCAGGCTGGTCTCGAACTCCCAACCTCAGGTGATCTGCCCCCCTCAGCCTCCCAAAGTGTTGGGATTATAGGTGTGAGCCACTGTACCTGGTCAACAGAAGTTTGAGTAAGTGTAGAATTGATAAGTAATAGTATAAATTCTAGCGGAGGTAAGTAAATCATTATAATATGGTATAAAGCAGCAGTCCCTACCTTTTTCACATCAGGGACCGGTTTTATGGAAGACAATGTTTCCATGGACTGGGGTGGGAGAAAATGGTAGGTGGTTTTGGGATGAAACTGTTCCACCTTAGATAATCAGGCATTAGATTCTCATACGGAGTGTGCAACCTAGATCCCTCGCATACACAGTTCACAATAAGGTTCACGCTCCTATGACAATCTAAAGTCACTGCTGATCTGACAGGAGGTGGAGCTCAGGCGGTCATACTCGCTCACTGGCTGCTCACCTTCTGCTGTGCAGCCTGGTTCCCAACAGACCATGGACTGGTCTGTGGCCCAGGGGTTGGGGACCTCTGGTATTAAGATTAGAGGCAGATAAATATATTAATGACTATATAATTATGAGAATTAAACTGGTAATATGTATTTGGGATTTGTTAATTAATGGTGATAATAGAGATTGTTTCTGCCCCAGGGGTAACTCAAGGATAACACTTAACAGACTAACTAGGCTAACAGAATAATATGAGAAAATTAATAAACATATTCAAAAATTGGAGAAAGAGTTATAAATATGAAAAAGAATGTGCATGGCCGGGTACAGTGTCTCACACTGTAATCCCAGCACTTTGGGAGGCCGAGGCGGGCAGATCATCTGAGGTCAGGAGTTCGAGACCAGTCTGGCCAACATGGTGAAACCCTGTCTCTACTAAAAATACAGAAAAATTAGCCAAGCCTGGTGGTGGGTGCCTATAATCCCAGCTACTGGGGAGGTTGAGGCAGGAGAATTACTTGAACCTGGGAGGCAGAAGTTGCAGTGAGCTGAGATTGTACCATCGCACTCCAGCCTGGGCAACAAGAAAGAAACTCCATCTCAAAAAAAACAAGAAAAGAAAAGAGAGTTTGCTGAGAGTGTTGCTATGGTTTGAATGTTTGTCTCCTCCAAAACTCATGTTGAAACTTAATCCCCATGGGTGGGACCTATAAGGGGTGAATGGGTCACAGGGCTTTCATGGCTTAATGGATTAATGAGTTATTATGGCAGTGGGACACATGGCTTCGTAAGAAGCAAAAGAGACACCTGAACTAGCACACTCAGCCCCCATTACCCATTGATGGTCTGTGCACTGCGTTGGGACTCTTCCGGGTCCTCACCAGCAAGAAGGCCCTCACCAGATGCAGTCCCTCAACTTTGGAGTTCTCAGCCCCCATAATTGTTAATAAATAAACTTCTTAATCTGTCAGAGTAGAGTAGAAATAATAATAATACATTCCTTTTCTTTATAAATTACCCATTTTCAGATACTTCGTTATAAGCAACAGAAAATGGACTAAGACAAGCATAAAGTGCATAGACTTAAATAGGGCCAGCAGGACTAGCCTTTGTGAAGAAGTGATTTTGATTTGAGGCTGAGAATGAAAACCAGCTAACCATGCAGTGTCAGAGGATTCCTCAAAGAAGGAGCAGCCTGTGAAGAGTCCTATTTATTTGGAACAGTTGTGGGGCATTTTGTGCGTTGAAAGAGGCCCAGTATGCTATGGACAGAGAGAATAAATGGGAGAAGAGATTTGTTGACAAGCAGCAGCTTTATTATTTATGCTCAGGTATTTATATTTTATTCTAATGGTAAAGAGATAGCATTGAAAACATTTAAATAGAAAGACTCAAATATTGATCAGCATCCCAATGATTTCTTGAAGAATGTAAACAAGAACAAAACAATTACTTGCCCAGGACTTTGTCCTATAGATGGTTTCAGTCAGTGAAAAACACATCTGCATAGTTTAAACAAATCTCTAGGTGATTCTTATCCACACTTAAATCAGGGCTTCACTGATTTGACTTGCTTTCCTAATCACTAGCGCTACCTGCACTCCTGGACTCTATTTGCTATGTTTGCCTTGCCCTTTTTCAAAATGATGAGAGTGCAATCTGTCCCATGGTACACATTAGCAGAATAGTGACAAAAGAATTGTGTATAATGTAGAAGATGATTAGCTCATGAGTAATTGTCCTAGTCCAGTGGAGCTAGCTTAGTAGAGGTATATTTATAATGTTCAGTAGGAAAAACAAAGGCCTTCCATATGATGCTTTATTATCAGGAGCCATTTCACCTCTGTTTTAAGAAAATTAATAATAAATGTCTGCACCCAGGGCTCCCTCCCCAGAGGAATGTACCATCAACCTTGCATGGCCTCTTATCTAAAGACAGGCTTCAATTTACCTTACTCCCACCTTAATGACGTCCTCACTGGCTCTGGCCTTTATTTTCAAGTGCAGTGTCTCAGGACCTGAAGTCTAGCATTGCTTCTTTATTTTTGTGCATTTTAATACACATGAAGTGGATTGTAGCCATGCTGAGCTGCCTTTTAGTTTATCCCTTTAGATGTCAACTAGTGTTCTACTGATTAAAGATGCATAGAATTGGCTGGGCATGGTGG
Organism: Trachypithecus francoisi; assembly: GCF_009764315.1. NCBI lineage: Eukaryota > Metazoa > Chordata > Mammalia > Primates > Cercopithecidae > Trachypithecus > Trachypithecus francoisi. The sequence continues at coordinate 66,206,449 of NW_022681457.1, forward strand.
CTCACACCTGTAATCCCAGTACTTTGGAAGGCTGAGGCAGGCGGATCACCTGAGATCAGTAGTTCGAGACCAGCCTAGCTAACATGGTGAAACCCCATCTCTGCTAAAAATACACACAGAAAAATTAGCCTGGCTTGGTGGTGTGTGCCTGTAATCCCAGCTACTAGGAAGGCTGAGGCAGGATAATTGCTTGAACCTGGGAGTCGGAGGTTGTAGTGAGCCGATTGTGCCACTGCACTCTAGCCTAGGTGACAGAGCAAGAGTCCGTCTCAAAAAAAAAAAAAAAGATGCATAGAATTAAGTGTTCCTGCTCCGGGCCTATTTTTCCTCTGAACACAGTAATTTTTTAGTGTATACTTTTGTAGAAGATAAAGTTTTTTAGGTACACATATGTAAGATTGTGGCAGAAATGTGTATGTTTGAGATCTGTCTCATCCATTCAGCTTGTAACAGGCATTATTTTAGTGCCTTTTATTTCTTTACAGAAGTTTTTTTGTTTGTTTGTTCTTTGTTTTTTCTTTTCTGGAACAGGAAAACAGTATGTATTTGCTTTCTTGTTTTCTTTCAGATTTGGAGTCCAGATACAAGACCAATACTTTATCTCCAGAAAAGGACATTTATGAAATATATTCATTTCAATGGGATATAATGGAAAGAATTAAAAGCTATAGCCTTCAGGGTTCTGTTTTTAGGAATGATTGGGAATGCAAAAGCAAGATTGAGGGGGAAAAGCAACAACAAGAGGAATATTTTGGGCAAGTGAAAATTACCTCTGAAAAAATGACCACTTACAAAAGGCACAATTTTCTTACGGAGTATCAGATTGTTCATAATGGAGAAAAGGTGTATGAGTGTAAGGAGTGTAGGAAGACCTTTATTCGTCGCTCAACACTCAGTCAACACCTGAGAATTCATACTGGTGAGAAACCTTATAAGTGTAAGGAATGTGGGCAGGCCTTTAGACAGCGTGCACATCTTATTCGACATCACAAACTTCACACCGGTGAGAAACCCTATGAATGTAAGGAGTGTGGGAAGGCCTTTACAGTGCTCCAAGAACTTACTCAACATCAGAGACTTCATACGGGTGAAAAGCCCTATGAATGTAAGGAATGTGGAAAGGCCTTTAGAGTACATCAGCAACTGGCTCGACATCAGAGAATTCACACTGGTGAGAAACCCTACGAATGTAAGGACTGTGGAAAGACCTTTAGACAGTGTACACACCTTACACGCCATCAGAGACTTCATACTGCTGAAAAGCTCTATGAATGTAAGGAATGTGGGAAAGCCTTCGTATGTGGTCCAGACCTTAGAGTACATCAGAAAATTCATTTTGGTGAGAAACCCTATGAATGTAAGGAATGTGGGAAGGCTTTTAGAATATGCCAACAACTTACTGTTCATCAGAGTATTCATACTGGTGAGAAACCCTACGAATGTAAGGAATGTGGGAAGACTTTTAGATTAAGACAACAACTTGTTCGCCATCAGAGAATACATACTCGTGAGAAACCCTATGAATGTATGGAATGTTGGAAGACCTTTAGTAGTTACTCACAGCTAATTTCACACCAGAGCATTCATATTGGTGAGAGACCCTATGAATGTGAAGAGTGTGGAAAGGCCTTTAGATTGCTCTCACAACTTACTCAGCATCAAAGTATTCACACTGGTGAGAAACCTTATGAATGTAAGGAATGTAGAAAACCTTTTAGACTGCTCTCACAACTTACCCAACATCAGAGTATTCACACTGGTGAGAAACCTTATGAATGTAAGGAATGTGGTAAGGCTTTTAGACTTTATTCATTTCTTACTCAACACCAGAGAATTCATACTGGTGAGAAACCCTACAAGTGTAAGGAGTGTAAGAAGGCCTTTAGACAGCATTCACACCTTACTCAACATCAGAAGATTCATAATGGAATTTAATAGAAGAAAGCCTTCAAATGTATATGATGTTACAGAACATCAGAAAATTCATTTTTGAGAAAATGTGTTCCATGCTCAATTCCAAACATAATAAATTTTATATTAGAGAAAGAATATGTTGATTTAAAAGCCTTCCAACACCATTTAAACATGGTTTATCTTCAGCAAATTCCTATGAGAATAATGTAATGAATGTAGGAAAATCTTTAGCCTTATCTGTCATTATCTTCCTTTCTCCACTTTATTACCAGTGTGATTTATTGGACAAGATACTAAGCTTCTGTGCCTCATTTTGCTGACTTGTAAAATGGTAATAATAGTACTTATATGTATTAGTTATTTATTGCTGTGTAATACATTACCACAAATGTAGTAGCTTAAAATAACATACATTTATATCTTACAATTTGGATCACAAGTATAGGCATGACTTAATTGGGTCCTCTGCTTCAGGGTCTCTTGCAAGGCTACAGATTTCAGCCAGGGCTGAGGTCTCATCTGAAGGCTCAACTGGGGAAGGATCCACACCCATACTAACATCGTTGTTACCTAAATGTATTTCCATGAGGCCTGTTGCATTGAGATTCTTAGTTTCTAGCTGGCTGTTGGCTGAACACTGACTGCAGTTCCTGGCCACAATAGTCTTATCAACATGGCTGCTTGCTTCATCAAGGCATGCAAGCCAAAAGCGGGGAGAGTCTGCTGGCAAGATGGAAGTTACAATCATGTGTTATCTAATCGTGGAAGTAACATTCCCTAACCTTCTACTGGTAGAAGTAAGTTACTAGGATAGCCCACACTCAAGAGAAGGGGATGATACAAGAGTGTGAACAGGTCCTGGAGACAGGACCATTGGGGGGCCTTTTTAGAGTCAGCCTGTCACACTGTGGAATAGGATTGTTGCAAGGAGTAAGTAGTTAATACTTGGAGGAATCACAGTCATATAGCATGTATTCTGTAAATATTATCTATAATTGTTGTCATTAATATTAGTGAATTCACATAAAAGGAAGATCTATAGATATAATAAATGTAGATATGCCTCCTGTCACCTCTCAGAAATTATTAAACATAATTTATTCTAGGTAAAATCTAGATTGTAGTGAATGTAGGAAGTTCTTCAGCACTTGAGCTGCATTAGAAATTTCATGCCAAAAAGAAACCCTGTGAATTTCGTGAATGTGAGGTCATTAGTAGTACAGCTGTTGAATTAGAGAGAAACAGGAAATGATTTTCCCATAATTCCAAAAAGCAAAAGGCTTACAATCCCTCTTGTCTGACCACAGTTCAAAATTAATTAGAAACTATCAAAAACGTGGCTTAAAAGAAATGAACCACCTAGGAATTTCATATTATTGTGTATATTTATGTGTGTGTATAAAACTGCTGTGGAAAAGAAAGAAAACATCATTCTATAAGTATCTTCAACCAGTAGGAGTTGTTTCAAGTTGAGTTTTTGATGTGATCCCACCAGTAATTTGATAGTTTACTTGATTGTGGCTGCATAATTTGGTCACCTATGAAAGATGCTAGAGCACCAATTTATATATATATTTTTTGAGATAGGGTGTCACTTTGTCCCCCAGGCTGGAGTGCAGTGGCACAAGCATAGTTCACTATACCCTGTTCCTCCTGAGCCCACCTCAACCTCCTGAGTAGCTAGGACTACAGGTGTGCACCACTGTGCCTGGCTAATTAATTCATTTTTTTTTTCTTTTTTTTTTTTTTAGAGAAAGGATCTCACTGTGTTGCCCAGGCTGGTCTTGAACTTCTGGGCTCAAGTGATCCTCCCTCCTTGGCCTCCAAGGGTGCTGGGGTTACAGGCACGAGCCACCACACCCAGCCCAATTCATTATTCTTGAAATCAGTAAATCAGAGGAAAAATTGTCATTTCGTTTCCTTTTTCCACGTGAACCAAATTTCAGGGTCACCAGAAGTTCATCAGATTCAAATGGATTTGGCCTGGCACAGGGGCTCATGCCTGTAATCCCAGCTCTTTGGGAGGACAAGGTGGGTGGATCACTTGAGGCCAGGAGTTCAAGACCAACCTGGTCAACATGGTGAAACCCTGTCTGTACTAAAAATACAAAAATTGGCCGGGCGCGGTGGCTCAAGCCTGTAATCCCAGCACTTTGGGAGGCCGAGACGGGTGGATCACGAGGTCAGGAGATCGAGACCATCCTGGCTAACACGGTGAAACCCCATCTCTACTAAAAAATACAAAAAACTAGCCGGGCGAGGTGGCGGGCGCCTGTGGTCCCAGCTACTTGGGAGGCTGAGGCAGGAGAATGGCATAAACCCGGGAGGCGGAGCTTGCAGTGAGCTGAGATCCGGCCACTGCACTCTAGCCTGGGCGACTGAGCGAGACTCAGCCTCAAAAAAAATAAATAAATAAATAAAAAATAAAAAATAAAAAATAAAAATACAAAAATTAGCCAGGCATGGTGGCACGCGCCTGTAGTCCCAGCTACTTGGGAGGCTGAGGTGGGAGGATCGCTTGAACCCAAGAGGCAGAGTTTGCAGTGAGCTGAGATCGTGCCACTGCACTCCAGCCTAGGTGACAGAGTGAGACCCTGTCTCAAAAAAAAAAAAAAAAAATTGAATGGGTTTTTCTTTTTTAAAGAAGTCTAATAAGTCCAGAAGGAATTATAGGATTAGAAAAATCACCATTTTCTAGACCTTAATGGAATAATGGATCCAGAAGACACAATCTTCAATGGGTACTACAACTAATAGGTGAAACTTCTTTTTTTTTTTTTTTTTGAAACGGAGTGTCGCTCTGTCGCCCAGGCTGGAGTGCAGTGGCCGGATCTCAGCTCACTGCAAGCTCCGCCTCCCGGGTTTACGCCCTTCTCCTGCCTCAGCCTCCGGAGTAGCTGGGACTACAGGCGCCCGCCACCTCGCCTGGCTAGTTTTTTTGCATTTTTTAGTAGAGACGGGTTTTCACCGTGTTAGCCAGGATGGTCTCGATCTCCTGACCTCGTGATCCGCCTGTCTCGGCCTCCCAAAGTGCTGGGATTACAGGCTTGAGCCACCACGCCCGGCCAGGTGAAACATTTTATAGCGAGATTTTTATGGTGGATTTATCAAGCTGGCCACCTCTAAACCCTTTGATCTATTTTAACCTTAATAAAAATAGGTCTATCAGACAACACACACACTTCCTGACATAGTGCAATAAGAAGTCTACACCACCATCTACAAAGCCTTATTGCTGGAATAATGAACTGAAAGAAGGGGACTAGATAGAACAGTGTATGGTCATCCCTTGGTATCCATGGGGAATTGGTTCCAGGATCCTCCAGTGATGGTAAAATCTGAGGATGCTCAAGTCCGTTGTATAAAATGGCATCGTATGTATTTGCATATTACCTACTCACATCCTCCTGTATACTTTAAATAATCTTTGGATGACTTATACCTAACACAATGTAAATACGATGTAAATAGTTGTTATACTGTATTTTGTTTGCAATTTGTATTATTTTTATTGGTTTTTTTTTTTTTTTTTTTGAGTATTTTCTATTTGAGGTTGGTTGAATCTGCACATATAGAGGGCTGGCTATAAAGGGCACCACAAGGAAGAAGCCAAACAGATCCAGAATGTGTGAAATTCTACAGAGCAAATTACCTGATTTCTTCAACTAATACGTGGCATGAAAATACAAGGGGAAGGGCAACCATTAACAGATTAAAAGAGACTTAAAGAGACATGTCAACTAAATTCAGTATGTTGGCATTACTTGCAGCCGGTTTGAACAAAACATAAAAAGCCATTTTGGAGACAGTGGGGGAAGTGTGGACATGGATTAATATTAAATGATATTTACATATATTAATTTGGTTAGGGATGATGTCAATGTGATTATAAAAAATAAAAGATCCTATGTGTTAGAGATACATACTATGAAATGACGATTGACACATTTGGATTAAAATATTCCAGCAAAAGAAAAATAATTGGCAAAGAGAGCTGGGAACTAAATTGGCAACATGTTGATAATTTAAGTGGAGTGGTTTGTTCATGGAGATTTATTGCTCTAATATTTCTACTTTTGTATGTGTTTGAAATTTCAATAATAAAATGTTTAAAATGAAAACCAAAATTATAGACTATGTAGAAATGAATGACAGTGAGATGCCTGCACATCTAACCTTATCAGATATCATCAAAGTTCTGTTCAGTGAGAAATTAATACCCTGTAATGTGGTAAGGAAATCTTATTTGTGGATACAGTCTTCGTCTTCTTCACTTACCCACAGCAGCAACACCAGGCCTGTCACACAGATGAATGTGTTGAGGGAATGAATAAGCATTTCCGTCAAGAAAAAGGAAACAACAAAATAAAACCAACCCAAGTAAAGAACAGCCAAGTGGCCAGGCACGATGGCTCATGCCTGTAATCCCAGCACTTTGGGAAGCCACAGTGGGCGGATTACCTGAGGTCGGGAGTTTGAGACCAGCGTGACCAACATTGAGAAACCCCGTCTCTACTAAAAATACAAAATTAGCCAGGCGTGGTGGCACATACCTGTAATTCCAGCTACTTGGGAGGCTGAGGCAGGAGAATCACTTGAACCCGGGAGGCGGAGGTTGCGGTGAGCTGAGATCGTGCCACCGCACTCCAGCCTGGGTAACAGAGCAGGAGTCTGTTTAAAAAAAAAAAAAAAAAAAAAAAAGGAACCGTCAAGTACAGTAGAAAGTAGAAATTAAGAGAATAGAGGCCGGGCGCGGTGGCTCAAGCCTGTAATCCCAGCACTTTGGGAGGCCGAGACGGGCGGATCACGAGGTCAGGAGATCGAGACCATCCTGGCTAACACGGTGAAACCCCGTCTCTACTAAGAAATACAAAAACCTAGCCGGGCGACGAGGCGGGCGCCTGTAGTCCCAGCTACTCGGGAGGCTGAGACAGGAGAATGGCGTGAACCCGGGAGGCGGAGCTTGCAGTGAGCTGAGAGCCGGCCATTGCACTCCAGCCTGGGCGACAGAGCGAGACTCCGTCTCAAAAAAAAAAAAAAGAGAATAGAGAATATTAGACTTGATTCAATGTTAATAGTGATTAGATTTTGGCATTATAATCAAGGAAGAGAAAATGAAAATACATGAATATTGATGATAAAAGAGACACAATTCTAGATTATATCAGGGAGATGTTTTAAATTATAAGGCAAAACTAGGCTGGGCACAGTGTCTTACGCCTGTAATCCCAGCACTTTAGGAGGCCGAGGTGGGTGTATCACTTGAAGTCAGGAGTTCGAGACCAGCCTGGCCAACATAGCAAAACCCCATCTCTACTAAAAATACAAAAATTAGCCTGTCATGGTGGCGGGCACCTGTAATCTAAGCTACTGGGGAGGCTGAGGCAGGAGAATCGCTTGAACTCAGGAGGCACAGGTTGCAGTGAGCCAAGATCGCACCCCTGTACTCCAGCCTGGGTGACAAAGTGAGACCCAGTCTCAAAAATAAATAAACATAATATGGTAAAACTATACATGCACACATGCACAAACATGTATATTCATTCCAATACAAGTAAAAATGTAGAAGGATTACATTTTTCCCCCAAAGGAATATGTTATTATAATTAACTGACTGTAGAACCCAAATAGATTAACAAAAAATGTGTGTGTGTGTGAACTCCCTGTTTAAGTAAAAAATCTGATACTTATAAAAACTTTAAGGAATATCCTAAAAATTTTACCAATTAATTCTGCACAGCTAAAATAATCCTAATAAAAATTAGATGAAGATAGCTTCTGAAAGCAAAATCTAGACCACCTTCATTATGAAGATTCTGTTTTTCACAATTCTAAATAAAGTTTATTTAGAATTTATTACAAAATCTATCTTTGCTAATAGGTCAGTGTTTCTTTTCCCAAGCACCAAATACCTCCAGAAGGCCTGTGTTTGACCCCTAAATTCAACATTCTCCAGAAGTTTGCTTCAAGGAATACTAATTCTTGATGGTATTTGAAAAAAAGATTTCTTGGGAAAATAGGCAAATGAAGCAAAATATAAAATATCTACTTTTGGCCAGGCGTGGTGGCTCACGCCTGTAATCCCAACACTTTGGGAGGCCAAGGCAAGCAGATCACCTGAGGTCAGCAGTTCGAGACCAGCCTGACCAGCATAGTGAAACCCCATCTCTACTAAAAGTACATAATTAGCTGGGCATGGTGGCGGGTGCCTGTAATCCCAGCTACTCAGGAGGCTGAGGCAGGAGAATTGTTTGAACCCAGGAAACGGAGGTTGCAGTGAGCTGAGATGGTGCCACTGCACAATTGCCTGGGCAACAAGAGTGAAACTCAGTCTCAAAAAAAAAAAAGAAAAAGAAAAAAAAAGAAAAAAAATCTACTTTTGAGGAATTCAAAGTATATATGCTCAGTTTGTCAAAGATTTAGTAAAGACATTTTTATTTAACTAAGTGTATCTCAAATTTATTGTGGAATTCTCAGTCCCAATATCTGGAATAGGAACTGCTTTGGTAGATGCTGCCATCACCATAATAAATGTCTTCAAGGGTATAATTTTAGACATTATGGTGAGTGGTTGTATTGGGGGGTAGTAAGTCAGGGCAACTTTTTGCCGCTCACATCATGCTCTGAAAGTAGCTACCTGCTTTAATGGATGGTTAGTGCTTTTCTATAGAATGGAAAAGATTCCAGCCTGATCCTTGATGTTTGTATTAAACATGCTTATATATAATATTAAACAATGATTAAGGACATAAACGAGTTTCTGTGGTAATAAAGATGCTATATTGAATATCATTTTGTGTATTTTCTGATTTCCCTAAAGAGTAAAGAATCTAAGGTGTTACCTAGAAATGAAATTGTTCGTTATAGGCTGTATACACGTTCAGCTTCACTGCTTATTGCCAAATTGTGGCTCCACCATTGTTCCAGTTTTGAATCCCTTTGATCATTGAATATGAGTGTTCATATTTCCCTGCCTCTGCTATAAGTTTCAATATTTATTACACTGAGCCAGGCACGTTGGCTCACACCTGTAATCCCAGCACTTTGGAAGGCCAAGGCAAGAGGATTGCTTGAGCCCAGAAGTAGGAGACCAGGCTGGGCAACATGGCAAAACCCCGTATCTACAAAAAATATAAACATTAGCTGGGTGACATGCGCCTGCGGTCTCAGCTACTTGGGAGGCTGAGGTGGATGGATCACTTGAGTCTGGAAAATCGGGACTGCAGTAAGCCGTGATTATGCCACTGCACTCCAGCCTGAGTGTTGGAGTGAGACCCTCTTTCAAAAAAAAAAAAAAAATTATTACCTTGATTACAAGTGAGTCAAGCATCTTTTCGTATGTGTTTATTGGCCAATTGTGTTTTCTTTACTGTGCTTTTTAATGATGCCTTTGCTGTATTTTTTTTTTTTTTTTGCATTCTCATTTATTGATTTTCAGGATTCTTAAAATATTTCAGGTATTGGCCGGGTGTGGTGGCTCACGCCTGTAATCCCAGCACTTTGGGAAACCGAGGTGGACGGATAATCTGAGGTCAGGAGTTCGAGACCAGCCTGGCCAACATGGTGAAACCCCGTTTGTACTAAAAATACAAAAATTAGCCGGGCGTAGTGACGGGCGCCCGTAATTCCAGCTACTGGAAGGCTGAAGCATGAGAATCACTTGAATCTGGGAGGGGGAGGTTGTAGTGAGCCGAGATCGCGCCATTGGGCTCCAGCCTGGAGAACAGAGTGAGACTCCGTCTGAAAACATAAACAAAAACAAAACAAAGCAAAAGTAAGCCTATTCCAAAACAAAAATAATGAAAGTATTTATTCGGATGTTTTTAAATAAATTTTTTAATCTTATGTATTCGTGTCCAAAGGTGAAGAACATAATGTACTGAAGAATGTGATGGGACTTAAGTCACTTCTGTAGGACGTGAGTCCATTTACCTAACATTTTTCTTTTACCTGGGTCAGGTTCCACCCAGACTCGCCTCCTCCTGGCCCTGAGAATGCACTGACTCCATCCTCCGCATCAAGTCAGGTGCCCCAGCATTTGGCCGATCTGCTCATGCGTACTCCTAGGTCAGGAGGCCACTCCCAGAAGTCTCCGGGGCTCGGGCGGTGGGCGGAGCGCGCGGTACTCGTGGTCACTGCTGTATTTCTTGTTCGTTTTAGGACTCCACTAAAACCACAGGCACTCCACTTTTCAGGGGTGCCTGCGGTCCTGACTGTTCCGTCTTGCAGTACAGATTCCACGGGCGACAGAGAAATCTCGGACCTCTGGCTCCGTTTCCCTGACCTCTGCGCTGCGGGTGACCTGGTCCCATCTGAGGAAGAAGGCGGTCGCTGAGGAAGAAGGCCGGTCGCTGCCGGAGCCTCTGCAGCCTCAGCTCGCCTCCCGCAGCCCGCGTGGGACCCTATGTGGCGGTGAGAGTCGAGCTGCAGGAGGCGCTCAGAGCGAGGACGCCTCGGTCGCGGGCAGGGCTTGTCTCCCGCCTCCTGAGGCCCGGGGGTGCTGGAACTGCGGAGGAGGGGGCTCATCTCTAGGGAGACAGTTGGGGAACGTCTCCTTTGTGACGTACGGACTGAGAAGGGTGCGTGAAAGTCTTTGTGAGTGGGACAAAGAGTGAGTGTCCTTTGCAAAGCGTGCTTTGCTGTAGCTTTCTGGTGTCACTGACCCGTGGGTCCAGGGTCTCGGTTTCCCGGTCTCCTCTCAGTCTAGTATGACTGCCACAGAGATAAGATGCAAGCGGGAAATCAGATACTGAGCCTTAGATGAAGGTTTCCAGGGAGAAGAAACAGGATGGGAAGCTTAGAGCAGGAATTGCCCTTAAGACAGTGTGATAGACTCTGTTAGAGAAAACAAATATTCAGTCAAACTTCTTAAAGCATGCAAAGGAAGACTTTATTCAGGATCATCGTGATAGGTATTGGAAGTACAGCAGTGAGATTTTGCAGTGGGTGAAAGAGATTGGGTTCAACTCCAAATTCAGCATGAACGAGTGGGACTTTATAATCAAGGAGCAGGTTAGGGATCACTGGATGACAAAATACTAAAAGGAAATGTCTGGGATAAGTAGGATTCTGGCTAAACACACCTGTTGGGATTCTTTCTGAAGAGAGAGACCCGGGTGATGACATCATCACCTGGGGGATGGTGGAGGGTGAAGATACGGGGGCAGAGGGTTCCTGCTAAACTGACTTAGAAGGGGTCTTTGCTATTATTGGATTTTATAATGAAGTGTACTGATGGGCCCATTAGAAGGAGTAAGAGCCTGAGTAAAGTTTGATCAGGCATAGTTCGTGTAGGATTCCTTCCTGGAAGGGTTATACACTCCGTCTCCATCTCCCGGTTCTTGGAGTTTCATTTACATGTTTAAGAAACCGGCCTTCTTGAATTCTGACCCTAAGAACCTTCAGTGAAGGATAATTGGAGAGTCCACCCACCATACTTCTTTCTGGTTATGTGTATGAAATTATGCACCTATAGCCTTGGAGGGGGAAACAGAAACACTATTTTGAGGCGTTTTTGGATTGTTCCGTTTTGGACTTCTGTAGATCGAAAGCAACAGGAATATGAACTCAGTTGTGATGTGTCCTTGCAAATGAAGAAAGTGAGCCAGAATGTAAGTGTCCCAAAATAGGAATTCCTAGTCATTGGGTCCATTGTCTGTTTTTTGGGGCATACAGGGCACCACAATCCCCCTAAAACTCTATATACATGTTTGTTAATTTGCATTTTTCCAGGGTTCTATCATCCAAATTATTTAGACTTGAGCTTTAGATCTGGAATCAGAGTGTTATACCTTTGAATGGTTTTGCAGAAAACTAATGATCAGGATTATGAGAATGGTTAAGAAAATCATACAACATTCATGAGATTGGACATTATACTGATAATAAAATTTATGCTTATAAAGAATTTGTGAATAGCTGCATACTAGGTATCAGGAAAACAAAACATAGTAAGAATTTGTCATTTACGGAAAAATGACTATGATCTAACCTTAAATAGGATTTATAGTTACAGGTCGCAGTTCTCATATATGGTTATATATGCAGGCCATTTTTAAAAAATGGAAGTTTGCAAAATCTTTTGAAAGGATTGTATCTAATATGACCATTCAATTGGTTTTTCAGAAAAGAATAGAAGGGGAGAGGCCACATTTATTGAACATCTAATATGTACCCAAAATCATGTGGTCTGTTTTCTGTGTCTTTGTCATTAAATGTGCAAAGGCCATTTCCCTGTTCATTAAGGGAAGAATCTTTATAGTGAAATGTTTCTAATTATATAGAAGTGGCACAGCTAAAGGCTATTCAAGAAGACACAATGTTACATGGTTCTGTCACGCTGATATTTTTTAATTCTAGGCCTACTATTTAGGTTTCTTATAATGACAGAAATGTACCCTTTTGCCATAATGATCATTTAAAGTTTAATACTTTGAAATGTATTGATGTTCTATTTGTAATGATGAAATTAAGACAGGTTCATTGCAAAAATTTCATTACTTAAGGAAGTTATGAAGAAGAAAGAATAACCCCAAATGCCCCCTGCCCAGAGAAAATCACTAACATTTTTGGTGTATGTGTTTCTAATTTTCATGTGTGAACATTTGTTTGTAGTTTTGTCATTGCAGAAGTAAACCTTTTAACTAAAGTTTAGACAGAAGCAGATATCCAGATTAAACAAATAAAAATGGATAAGTTATTGACTTTCATAGCCTTTTGGCATATTTCTTTCCTTTTGGTTTTATTTTATTTTTATTTTTATTTTTATTTTTTTTTGAGATGGAGTCTCGCTCTGTCGCCCCGGCTGGAGTGCAGTGGCCGGATCTCAGCTCACTGCAAGCTCCGCCTCCCGGGTTTACGCCATTCTCCTGCCTCAGCCTCCGAGTAGCTGGGACTACAGGCGCCCGCCACCTCGCCCGGCTAGTTTTTTGTATTTTTTAGTAGAGACGGGGTTTCACCGTGTTAGCCAGGATGGTCTCGATCTCCTGACCTCGTGATCCGCCCGTCTCGGTCTCCCAAAGTGCTGGGATTACAGGCTTGAGCCACCGCGCCCGGGCCCCTTTTGGTTTTAAAAATACTAAAGACTAATTGGATTTGTCTTTCGAGTTTGTAATTCTGAAATTAATATTTTATTTTCACTATAGTCTTCAAGTCTAACACTTCAATTTTTAGTTTTTATAATTCTGATTTATGTTCTATCACATCTCAAAGTACTTTATTGTAGCGTATTTTTGAGTAGTGTGGTATCGTGTTTTTCTGGCTTGTGGCATTTGTTTGATGTGTATTTAAATTGTCTCTATGTCTGTCATTCACTATTTCTTTTATACTCTTTTGGATGGGGTTTGAACTTGAGTCTCCTTTTTGGACATTTATATCTCAGATAAGTTTTTCTTAACGTTGGGCAAGGTATCGTAGTTCTGGGTATTCTAAGTTTGTGATTTTAGTGTGCCCTACTCTCTTATTTTATTGTGTTCAAATTATCATGGTTGAGAGGTGAATGTAGGTATAGAGCACAGTTTTCTGTAGTATTGTAATTGAATTGGTAGGTGATAGAGCCTACTTGAGGATATTTAGGTGACCTATCTGGTGATGTCACATAGCAGATTATACTGAGTCTATGGGATCTGTATGGTGATAAACAGGTTTTATACTCTATTTTTTATACGTTGTAGTTGTCACTCTAATGATATTGGATGGAAAACTAAATTAATTGCAGGAGGAAATTCAACTGCTGTCTGGAGGGTATCCTGACCAACCAGCCAGGTTTAGAAACAAAATAAACCGGTCTGTCAAGATCTGAAATAAAACTATATTGAGACCATCATTAATTCATAGAGGAAATTACTCAGGGCCAATTTGCCGTATTGTTGAAGACACAATTCCAGCATCCCTGAGAACAAGTGATAAAGTGAGTTGAGGTTTTGGGATCCAAAGGAACTCACAAAAGATAAGCCATTCAGTAAAATGAGTTTAAATTTAGAGAAAAAAGAGTTTTATTGAAATCCTCACATGAAGTAACTTGAAACAAACACACATATTTCAAGTTACTATGTGCATGGTTACAAAATTACGAAAGAAATGTTAAGAAAAGTCAACATCCAATTAAAAATCTAGGAAATGCTGATTATCAGCCTCTGATTTTGGAGAAGCTGCTAATCAAAGGCTTATTTTACTTCTCCTTTAGCTTTATTTAGTTGTTTCATTTGTTTCATGTATTGACCAAAAACTGAATATACAGCAATTTATGTATTTACTTATTTAAATTTTTTTTTAAATTTACAGACGTGATGTCACTATGTTGCTTAGGATGGTCTTGAACTCCTAGATTCAAGCAGTCCTCCTACTTTGGCCTCTCAAAGTGCTGGGATTACAGGTATGAGCCACTGTGCCTGGCTGACAGTGATAGATGTATAATCAGCAAAACTAAAACCAAACAAAAACTGTAAACACTGTTATAACATGGTCATATACTTTCCAGACTTTTTCTGTCTCCTGTTTGATGATTTTCTGTTTGTCATCCTCTGTGTATGAATGTATGTACATTTATATATCTTACAAAAATAAATGTATTGGTCAGTCTGATTTTTCCATTGAATTTATTTTAGAATATTGTCCATATCCTTATATATTTTTCTCAACTTCACATTTAATGACTCCTTTGCATTCTATGACAGTGATAGTCTATTCTACATTTACCTAGGAATTTGCATGAGGAAATTCAGCAGCTGTCTGGAGGATATCCTGACCAATCTGCCAGGTTTAGAAACAAAATAAACCCTTCTGTCAAGATCTGAAATGAAACTATACTGAAAAAAAATAGGAATCTTTGCTAGAGTCACAATGTTGAGCACTTGCCATCCATCTCCTCTATCTTGACCAATTTCACCCAGTCTCAAGACTAAAAAGAGGTTTTGGTGTGGGTGATGTGCTCCGTCTTTGGCCTTGAAGGTGGGAAGGGAAGTAGGTGCCTCTGCTCAGTGCAGGACAGAGCTCCCTTGTCTTAGGTCCACATCTGCCTCACCAGAATAGTGTATTGGCCAGATCATTTCCTACTGAATTCTCTGGGTCTGGCTTCAGTGATGATAAGTTTCTGTTCTGTGACTCTCTGTAGGTGAGACCCCTGGGAGTTTGGGGAAAAAATGAGCTTTTCCAGAATTCTAACTTTCCCAAATTGTGTGTAATGGGAGGCGGTTTGGAACCTAGAATGGCAGCGCAGGACAGTACTGTTACCCTGAGTCCTTTGGGGAACACTGAAGTCCTGCAGGGAACACTAAAGATCTCAAGATCTTCTCTTCTTTCAGGTCAGGATTCTCCCAAATCTGCTTCTCTGGTCGAAAAAACCCTGAGCACTGATTGGCTCTTGCTTGTCTAAAACCATGGCCTGTGTAAGTCAGTATTTCTCTCCGTGTTGATGTGTATATGTGATTTTTTAGGTCATGCAAGTCTTGTCATCATCTTCCCTGAAGTTGTTTACGGTGAGAGAGTGCTCAGTTAACCTATTCCTCAGTTCTTGCTCTTCCTGTCAAATGTGTGCCATATCACCTGGCATCTTCCCTATGTGGGCTACTGTAAATTCACCAGCATTCCTGTCATTATTGACCAAATTACTCAATGTCCTCTAGGTGCCCATTTTTCTACTTTGGGCAGTGATACAGAGGAAAGGATCAAGTTCTTTGAAGTACAGATATGTGCATTTCAGGTCAGTTTTGTCATTTGTTGAGGCCGAGGCAGTGGTTCCATTTGACCATTCATGAGAAGTCTTTGAAATGTTCCAGATACCTGAGTGTTTCAGCTAGGTAAGGTGGAAATTGGCATTGAAGGATCTCAGTCTTCATGTAGGGTAAAATCACATGCTTTGTGGGAATTAGTCTATTGGATTGGAACATATAAATACAGAGGTCATGGATTTGGATAGAAAGCCCTGAAAAATAAATACCAGAAAATAATGATGTTATGTGCCCAAGAATCCTTCTGTTTTGTCAAAATAAATAAAATGCTTATGGTAAGATCTGACATAATATTTGATCCTTGAAGACATTATTAATTTTATGGGTAGTTTTCTATTGAGACTGGATACTATATTTTGGATAAAATATGACTAAAGTTTTAAATTCCTTTCCAAGTGAAAATATTCTCAATTAGCACATATTGATTGAGAATTTATGAGGCAGATACCTTTTGGGTATTATGTATTTAATAATGATTTAACAGAAGAACTTATATTTTGTCATTTTCAAAAGGGTCAGATATTTAAGAGGTGTCCCAAAGCACAGGCAGAAAGTTTTTTCTGTGTTGTGGTCTTCTTCAAAAATATGTAGGCATTCTGCTGAATTCCCCTCCCCGATAGCGAGGATTTCTAGTGTATGTGCTGGTTATATTGCTCTTCTGCTGCAATGTAGTTCTTCATTTTCTAAGTCTTTTCTTTAATTTCCCCAGTAATATGTGTGTTTGCTGTTTCAGGAATTTGTAACATTCAGGGACATGGCTATAGACTTCTCCCATCAGGAATGGGAATACCTTAACCTGGTTCAGAAGACCTTGAACCAGGAGGTGATGGAAAAGAACTATGGTAACTTGGTCTCATTGCATGTGTTTATCATCTGTAGGAAGTATACTTTTTCCATTGTGATTTTCAGGACTGCCTTTTAAGAAGGTAGTTAGCTTTCTTCCTTTTTTTTTTTTTTTTTTTTTTACGAGAGGGTGTCTCACTATGTTTCCCAGGCTGGTCTCAAATTCCTGGGCTCAAGCAATCCGCCCACCTCAGCCTCTGAGAGTGCTGAGATTACAGGTGTGAGCCACCACACCAGGCCTAAATTTGTTTTCCTTGTATTTATTGAAGTGGTTTGAGCTTTATTGAGTCAGGAATGGCAGCAGCATTAAACACTTTCTCTTTTTTTTTTGAGACGGAGTCTTGCTCTGTCGCCCAGGCTGGAGTGCCGTGGCCGGATCTCAGCTCACTGCAAGCTCCGCCTCCCGGGTTCACGCTATTCTCCTGCCTCAGCCTCCGGAGTAGCTGGGACTACAGGCGCCCGCCACCTCGCCCGGCTAGTTTTTTTGTGTTTTTTAGTAGAGACAGGGTTTCACCGTGTTAGCCAGGATGGTCTCGATCTCCTGACCTCGTGATCCGCCCGTCTCGGCCTCCCAAAGTGCTGGGATTACAGGCTTGAGCCACCGCGCCCGGCCTCAAACACTTTCATTGGTCACAAAGTTCCCTTCTCAGCAAGGAGGCTTGTGATGTGGAGAAGAAATGGGTATCTCAGCATGAGACAGCCAGTGAACTGTGTGTTTCCTTCGGTACCTACTCACCATGTTATTTTTCTTTTATTTCCCTCCCAAGGACAAGCACTGTCCTTCCAGGATGCAGTCATTTTATGTGGATTTTGGATTCAAATCCACATATTACAATCCATAATTGCACATTAATTCATATATATGGCTCAATTCCCTAAAATACGCTTGTTTTTTTAATATGGCAAATACTTGAATACCCTGAGCCTGGCGGCATGCTTGGCACAATCAGTGTGGCAATACTGAGTAATGTTACTGTCTTTATGAGATTAGAGTATGTTAAGGAAGACATAAAATTCACATGAAAAATAAACAGATAAATCACATCAGGCATGAAATACAAAGGTCAGTAAACAAGATTAGGGCACCTTCACACAGTGTAGGGTGTTCAGGGATTCTTTTCCGTGTGGATAACATTTGTCCAGAGACATAAAGGCCTTAGGTCATTGGAGTATTTGAGGAAGGGCATTCCAACAAGAGTGAACAACACGTGCAAGGGTCCTAAATGGGGAACAAGGTTTGTGTGTTTGAGGAGCAGCTGGTACAGCAGAGCAGAGTTAGTGAGGGGTGATTTATAGGCTATGAAGTCAGTATGTTAGGAAGGATCAAGTCCTATAAGATTTTTTGTTTCATTATTAAGAATTAGGATTGTCTGTGAAATGTAATTAGTTGCCATTAACTGATGATACAGAATTTTCATTAATTTTTAAAAGATGTAAACCTTTTAACTAAAGTTTAGACAGAAGCAGATATCCAGATTAAACAAATAAAAATGGATAAGTTATTGACTTTCATAGCCTTTTGGCATATTTCTTTCCTTTTGGTTTTAAAAATACTAAAGACTAATTGGATTTGTCTTTCTTTCGAGTTTGTAATTCTGAAATTAATATTTTTATTTTCACTATAGTCTTCAAGTCTAACACTTCAATTTTTAGTTTTTATAGTTCTGATTTATGTTCTATCACATCTCAAAGTACTTTATTGTAGCGTATTTTTGAGTAGTGTGGTATCGTGTTTTTCTAGCTTGTGGCATTTGTTTGATGTGTATTTATTTATTTATTTATTTATTTTTTTTTTTTTTTTGAGACGGAGTCTCGCTCTGTCACCCAGGCTGGAGTGCAGTGGCGCGATCTCGGCTCACTGCAAGCTCTGCCTCCCGGGTTCACGCCATTCTCCTGCCTCAGCCTCCGAGTAGCTGGGACTACAGGCGCCCGCCACCTCGCCTGGCTGGTTTTTTGTATTTTTTAGTAGAGACAGGGTTTCACCGCGTTAGCCAGGATGGTCTAGATCTCCTGACCTCGTGATCCGCCCGCCTTGGCCTCCCAAAGTGCTGGGATTACAGGCTTGAGCCACCGCGCCCGGCCTGATGTGTATTTAAATTGTCTCTATGTCTGTCATTCACTGTTTCTTTTATACTCTTTTGGATGGGGTTTGAACTTGAGTCTCCTTTTTGGACATTTATATCTCAGATAAGTTTTTCTTAACGTTGGGCAAGGTATCATAGTTCTGGGTATTCTAAGTTTGTGATTTTAGTGTGCCCTACTCTCTTATTTTGTTGTGTTCAAATTATCATGGTTGAGAGGTGAATGTAGGTATAGAGCACAGTTTTCTGTAGTATTGTAAATGAATTGGTATTAATCCAGTTTAAAATTGTTACAAATTAAGATGTTAATCCCCAGGGAATCCATTAACACAATAACTGAAAAAAATACATTGCAGAAAAAACAACAAGGGAATTAAAAAGCTACCCTGGAAAATATCTATTTAACAGCAAATTATGCAGTAATAGAAGAATAGAGGAATAACGGAGATGTTTTTATTTTTTATTTTTTATTTTTTTTTAATTTTTATTTTTGGAGACGGAGTCTCGCTCTGTCGCCCGGCTGGAGTGCAGTGGCCAGATCTCAGCTCACTGCAAGCTCCGCCTCCCGGTTTATGTGCCATTCTCCTGCCTCAGCCTCCGAGTAGCTGGGACTACAGGCGCCCGCCACCTCGCCCGGCTAGTTTTTGTATTTTTTAGTAGAGACGGGGTTTCACCATGTTAGCCAGGATGGTCTCGATCTCCTGACCTCGTGATCCGCCCGTCTCGGCCTCCCAAAGTGCTGGGATTACAGGCTTGAGCCACCGCGCCCGGCCGGAATAACGGAGATGTAAGACATGTAGAAAATAGCAGAATGTCAGACATACTGTGCTATATGATTGCATGTATAGAGGTAGCTAGGGCAGTCAGATTCATAGACAGAAAGTACAGTGGTGATTGCAGGTGGCTGGGTGGAAGGGAAATGGGGAGGCACTATTCAATGAGCACAAGGTTTCTTTAATCAAGATTAATAAGCTCTCGAGACCTGTTGTACCATGTCTTACCTACAGTCAAAAATGTATTGTATGCTTAAAAATTTAAATGGCTAGATACCATCTTAAAGGTTTCCTACTGTAATTTAAAAAAATGAACTCACTAGAAAAAATGTTGAATAAGTAGAAATGTTAAAAGGTGTTGTTCTTCCCAGGGATTACCTCATGTCTCTCCGTTTTCTTATTACATTTTCTATAAATCACAATTTGTCTGAACCTCAAAAACTGTTACTGTAAAGTGTTCCATGAAATAACAAAAGTAAAGGGATTCTTTTAATCCTTAAAAACAATAACAGTGGATGGGCACGGTGGCTCAGGACTGTAATCCCAGCACTTTGGAAGGCCGAGCCAGGCAGATCACCTGAGGTCAGGAGGCTGAGACCAGCCTGGCCAACATGGTTAAAACTCTGTCTGTACTAAAAATACAAAAAATTAGCTAGGCATGGTGGCACATGCCTGTAATCCCAGCTGCTCGGGAGGTTGAGGCAGGAGAATCACTTGAACCTGGGAGGCGGAGGTTGCAGTGAGCCGAGATCACGCCATTGCACTCCAGCCTGGGTGACGAGTGAAACTCCATCTCAAAAAAAAACCAAAAACCAAAAAACAAAAACAGTAACAGAAATTCGGGAAATTTTATAATAGGTAGAAAGTAAACAACACAAGCCTAAACATTCAAATGGACAGAGAAGAAATGAAAAGGAAAACTAGAGAATACTTTGCGTTGGATAAAAAAACAAAACATACTGAAATTTATGGCATATAGCTAAAACAGTGCTAAGACAGAATTTATAGCCATAAATGCCCACATTGAGAAAGAGTAAAGATCTCAAATCAGTAACCTAACTTTCTAAAACCCAACTTTTCTTAAAAACAAGGAAAGAGCAAATGAAACCCAAAATAACTAGAACTAAGGAAATGGTAAACATTAGAACAGAGGTAAATGAAATAGAGAATAAAAGGAGAATAGAGAAAATCAACAAGTCAAAAGGTTGTTCTTTGAAAAATACAGAAAATTGATAAACTTTAGATACACTGACCAAAATGAAAGAAGATCCAAATTAGTAAAATCATGAATGAAAAGGGAAGCATATCTATTGAATTTAGATAAATAAAAAGAATTATGAGGGAAAGTTAAGAATAATTGAATGCCAACAAATTAGAAAACTTAGATGAATGTTGAACTTCAAACAAAAATACAAACTACCAAATTTTACTTAAGAAGAAATAGAAAATCTGAAAAAGAAAAAAAAAAATCTTGGTCGAGCGCAGTGGCTCACGCCTGTAATCCTAGCACTTTGGGAGGCCAAGGCATGTGAATCATGAGATCAGGAGTTCAAAACCAGCCTGACCAACATGGTGAAACCCTGTGTCTATTAAAAATACAAAAATTAGCTGGGCATTGTGGCATGCACCTGTAGTCCCAGCTAGTCAGGAGACTGAGGAGGACAATCGCTTGAACCTGGGAGGTGGAGGTTGCAGTGAGCCGAGATTGCACCACTGCACTCCAGCCTGGGTGACAGAGCAAGACTCCGTCCCATACCCCCTGTCCCCCACCCCCCTAAAAAACACAAACAAGGTCTGGATGCTAAAAAAAAAAAAAAAAAGAAAGAGAAAATCTGTCTTCCTTTCTTTCTGTCTCCCAGCACTTACTCACCTCCCCTCTCTTTACTTATAAAGAGATTAAATCAGTAACCCAAAAACCTCCTATAAAAATAGGTGGAGGCTGGCTGGGTGCGGTGGCTCACGCCTGTAATCCCAGCACTTTGGGAGGCCGAGGCGAGTGGATCACGAGGTCAGGAGATCGAGACCATCCTGGCTAACACAATGAAACCCCGTCTCTACAAAAAATACGAAATTAGCCAGGCATGGTGGCAGGAGCCTGTAGTCCCAGCTACTCTGGAGGCTGAGGCAGGAGAATGGCATGAACCCGGGAGGCAGAGCTTGCAGTGAGCTGAGATCGCGCCACTGCGCTCCAGCCTGGGGGAAAAAGTGAGACTCCATCTCGAAAAAAAAAAAAAAAATAGGTGGAGGCCAGGTGCAGTGGCTCATGCCTGTCATCCCAGTGCTTTAGGAGACCAAGGCAGGAGGATTGCCTGAGGTCAGGAGTTCAAGACCAGCTTGGCCAACATAGCAAGACCCCTTCTTTACAAAAAATTTTTTAGAAAATTTGCCAGGCATGGTAGTGTGCAGTCAACTATGATCACACCACTGCACTCTAGCCTGGGTGACAGAGAGAACCTGTCTCAAATAAAACAAAACAAAAAGCGCCGGGCGCAGTGGCTCATGTCTGTAATCCCAGCACTTTGGGAGGCTGAGGTGGGCGGATCACAAGGTCAGGAGATCGAGACCATCTTGGCTAACACGGTGAAACCCCATCTCTGCTAAAAATACAAAAAATATTAGCCGGGCGCGGTGGCAGACGCCTGTAGTCCCAGCTACTAGGGAGGCTGAGACGGGAGAATGGCATGAACCCAGAAGGCGGAGCTTGCAGTGAGCTGAGATCGTGCCACTGCACTCCAGCCTGGGCGATGAACAAGACTCCATCTCAAAAACAAAAACAAAAACAAAACAAAAAGGTTGGGCCTAGATGGTTTTCCTGGTTGATTCTACCAAACATTTGTCTAAGAATTGACAGAGGTTCACAAACTTTTCCAAAAATAGCTGATGAGGGAACACTTCTGAAGATACTCTTTAAGAGCAGTATTTCAATGATAGCAATATGAGACCAACTCAAAAAATTATAGACGAATGTTTCTTGTGCACATAGGTGCAGAAACAACTAGAAAACCAAATGCAGCAACATATAAAAGGGATTATACATTGTAACCAAGAGGCACTTATCTCTGGAGTGCAAGGTTAGCTCAATAAAGGAAAATCAAGGGAGTGCATTCTGTCCCTAGAATAAAGGACAACTACTTCATGATCATCCTAATAGATGCAGAAAAACGTTTCCTGAAAATGCAACAGCCTTTCATGATGAGAACAATAAAATAGGAATAGAAAAAGTAGGAGTAGAAAGCAGTTTTCTTAACCTGACCAGCCCATCTACAAAAGCCCAGAGGTAACATAGTTAATGGGGAAAGGCTTAAAGCCTTTATTTATTGATTGATTTTTTTTTGAGACGGAGTCTTGCTCTGTTGCCCAGGCTGGAGTGCAGTGGCCGGATCTCAGCTCACTGCAAGCTCCGCCTCCCGGGTTCATGCCATTCTCCTGCCTCAGCCTTCTGAGTAGCTGGGACTACAGGCGCCCGCCACCATGCCCGGCTAGTTTTTTGTATTTTTTAGTAGAGACGGGGTTTCACGGTGTTAGCCAGGATGGTCTCGATATCCTGACCTCATGATCCGCCCATCTCGGCCTCCAAGTGCTGGGATTACAGGCTTGAGCCACCGCGCCCGGCCAAAGCCTTTATTTTTAAATTTATTTTATTTATTTTATTTTTTTGAGACAGAGTTTTGCTCTTATTTCCCAGGCTGGAGTGCAGTGGCGCAATCTTGGCTCACTGCAAGCTCTGCCTCCCAGGTTCCCACCATTCTCCTGCCTCAGCCTCCCAAGTCGCTGGGATTACAGTCACCCACCACCATGCCCAGCTAAGTTTTTTGTATTTTTACTAGAGACGGGGTTTCACCACCTTGGTCAGGCTGGTCTTGAACTGCTGACCTCATGATTCACCCTCCTTGGCCTCCCAAGGTGCTGGGATTATAGGCATGAGCCACCGCACCCTGCCTGGCTTAAAGCTTTTCTCCAAAGATGAGAAACAAGATGTCCACTCTTTACATCTCTATTTAGCTTTGTAGTGGAGGCTGTTCCCCAATCATTTAAGCAAGAAAATGAAATAAAAGGCACGCCGACTGGAACGGAAGAACAAACAGTACCTCTGTTAGGCAATGACAGGATCTTGACTATAGAAAATACTCAGGGCTGAGTGCAGTGGCTCATGCCTTTAATCTTAGCAATTTGGAAAGTGAGGTAGAACGATTTGAGCCTAGGAATTCAAGACCAGCCTGGGCAACATAGTGAGGCCCAGTCTCTACCTAACAAGGAAAAAAAAAAAAAATAGCTGGGAGTGGTGGCATGAGTCTGTGGTCCCACCTACTCAGGAGGTGGGAGGATGGCTTGAACCTGGGTGGTCTGGGCTGCAGTGAGCTGTGTTTGTACCACTGTGCTCCAGCCTGGGCAATGGATTGAGACTGTCTTAGGAAAAAAAAAAAATGGCTGAGCATGGTGGCTCACACCTGTAATCCTAGCGCTTTGGGAGGCCGAGATGGGTGGATCACTTGAGGCCAGGAATTTGAGACCAGCCTGAGCAACATGGCAAAAACTTTGTCTCTACCAAAAATATAAAAATTAGCTGGGCATGGTGGCATGCACCTGTGGTCCCAGCTACCCAGGAGGCTGAGCACTTGAGCCCAGGAGGTGGAAGTTGCAGTGAGCTGAGATTGTACCACTGTGCTGCAGCCTGGGCAACAGAATGAGAACCCGTCTCAAAAAAAAAAAAAAAAAAGAAAATACCAAGAACACACACACACACATACACAGTACACTGTATTACGGTGAATAAATTTGTTCACCAATATAGAATTAGTGATCATGGTAAAAAAAAATGTATTTATGTAGGTATGCAATCAACACAGAATCAAAATTAAGGAAATCAATTTACAATAGTATCAATAAAAATAATATTAATGAGGCTGGGCACGGTGGCTAACTCCTGTAATCCCTGCGCCCAGCGCTTCAGGAGCTCCCAGTCACTTCATTGACCCAATTGCTGTCAATGAGAGTGCATAGGCCGGGCGCGGTGGCTCAAGCCTGTAATCCCAGCACTTTGGGAGGCCGAGACGGGCGGATCACGAGGTCAGGAGATCGAGACCATCCCGGCTAACGCGGTGAAACCCCGTCTCTACTAAAAAATACAAAAATCTAGCCGGGCGAGGTGGCGGACGCCTGTAGTCCCAGCTACTCGGGAGGCTGAGGCAGGAGAATGGCGTAAACCCGGGGGGCGGAGCTTGCAGTGAGCTGAGATCCGGCCACTGCACTCCAGCCTGGGCGACAGAGCGAGACTCTGTCTCAAAAAAAAAAAAAAAAAAAAAAAAAAAAGAGAGTGCATTTCTGTTTATGATTTCCATACACGAATTTAATGCCTTTTTCATCTTAACTAAGCACTTATCACACACATGGCTGTACTTTTTAGAGCTTGGGGTGCAACAAACAAGACTAACAAATTTCTTTTTCCTTCTTACACTTTCACCTCTAGAGGATTTGTTCTTACCATAAATTTTAGCAACCTGAGCACAGGACTTTCTTTTCTTTTCCTTTCTTTTCCTTTCTTTTCTTTCTTTTCTTTCTTTCCTTTTTTGAGACGGAGTCTCGCTCTGTCGCCCGGGCTGGAGTGCAGTGGCCGGATCTCAGCTCACTGCAAGCTCCGCCTCCCGGGTTTACGCCATTCTCCTGCCTCAGCCTCCCGAGTAGCTGGGACTACAGGCGCCAGCCACCTCGCCCGGCTAGCTTTTTGTATTTTTTAGTAGAGACGGGATTTCACCGTGTTAGCCAGGATGGTCTCGAACTCCTGACCTTGTGATCCGCCCGTCTCAGCCTCCCAAAGTGCTGGGATTACAGGCTTGAGCCACCGCGCCCAGCCCCTCCCTCCCTCCCTACTTCCTCCCTCTTCCCTCCCTCCCTCTCTCCCTCCCTCTCTCCTTCCTTTCTTTCTCTCTCTTTTTTTTTCCTCTTTCTTTCTCTTTATTTTATTTATTTACTTATTTATTGAGATGGAATCTAACTCTGCCACCCAGGTGGGAGTGCAGTAATGTGATATCGGCTCACTGCACCTTCGCCTCCCGGGTTCAAGCGATTCTCGTGCCTCTGCCTCCCAAGTAGCTGGGATTAAGGCGCCTGCCACCACACCCAAATAATTTTTGTATTTTTTGTAGCGATGGGATTTCACTATGTGGGCCAGGCTAGTCTTGAACTCCTGACCTCAAATGATCCACCCGTTTCAGTCTCCCAAAATGCTGGGATTACAGGTGTGAGCCACCGCGCCTGGCCTGTATATGCAGTTGTATGCTTGCAAATATTTATATGAATCTTGGAGAACATCATGGAAAGATGTTCGTCATCTTGTTAACTGGTTATTTCAAGAGTGGAACTGGAGGGGAAATACTGCCTTTCCTGTATATTTATTTCTAATGTTTCATTTTCATTATGAACATGTATTATTTTAATATGTTTAAATATTTAAAAAGGCCGGGCGCGGTGTCTCAAGCCTGTAATCCCAGCACTTTGGGAGGCCGAGATGGGCGGATCACGAGGTCAGGAGATCGAGACCATCCTGGCTAACGCAGTTAAACCCTGTCTCTACTAAAAAATACAAAAAAACTAGCTGGGCGAGGTGGCGGGCGCCTGTAGTCCCAGCTACTCGGGAGGCTGAGGCAGGAGAATGGCGTCAACCCGGGAGGTGGAGCTTGCAATGAGCCGAGATCGTGCCACTGCACTCCAGCCTGGGCGACAGAGCAAGACTCCGTCTCAAAAAAAAAAAAAAAAAAAAAAAGCTATTATTCGATCAGACTTTAGGGTCTGAGAAGACCCAGGCGGGGTCTTAACGGGTTTGTTTTCGCATTCTATCCTTGATACTCAGGCACCAGTTTCTCCATTTCTTTGACGTTTAACTTATGCATTCATCAAAATTACAGTCAAGGGTTAGTGGAAACTGTTCTGGTTGCTAAAGGAAACCTGGCCTGCTACACTGCGACCAGAACTAAAGCCCACTATAGAACACTGAAAATACCTGCAAACACTGACTTTACTGACAAGTCAATTAAATTACAGAAAATCAAATTCATGCTTCCTCCCAGCTCTGTCCTCCGGTATTGCTAGTTAGAAACCTGCACATTGTCCTAGGTTCAGTTTTGCAAAGACGGAGCCCGTCAGCGAAAGCATTTGTTTGATTTCATGCATTAATGTTTCCTTTGTCCATTTCCATTTAATTAATTTATTTATTTGAGATGGAGTTTCGATCCTCTCGCCCAGGCTGGAGAGCAATGTCGCGGTCTTGGCTAACTGCAACCTCCGCCTCCCGGGTTCAAACGATTCTCCTGCCTCAGCCTCCCAAGTAGTTAGGATTACAGGCATGCGCCACCACGCCCGGCTGACTTTTGTAGTTTTCGTAGAGACCGGGTTTCACCATGTTGCCCAGGATGGTCTCGAACTCCTGAGCTCAGGCAATCCACCCACCTCGGTCTCCCTAAGTATTGGGATTACAGGCGTGAGCCACTGCGCACGGCCTATTTTATTTATTTTATTTTATTTTATTTTTATTTATTTATTTATTTATTTTTTTTTGAGACGGAGTCTTGCTCTTTCGCCCGGGCTGGAGTGCAGTGGCCGGATCTCAGCTCACTGCAAGCTCCGCCTCCCGGGTTTTACGCCATTCTCCTGCCTCAGCCTTCGGAGTAGCTGGGACTGTATACAGGCGCCCGCCACCTCGCCCGGCTAGTTTTTTTTTGTATTTTTAGTAGAGACGGGGTTTCACCATGTTAGCCAGGATGGTCTCGATCTCCTGACCTCGTGATCCGCCCGTCTCGGCCTCCAAAGTGCTGGGATTACAGGCTTGAGCCGCCGCGCCCGGCATTTATTTTATTTTTATTTATTTATTTATTTTATTTTTTTTTGAGACGGAGTCTTGCTCTTTCGCCCGGGCTGGAGTGCAGTGGCCGGATCTCAGCTCACTGCAAGCTCCGCCTCCCGGGTTTTACGCCATTCTCCTGCCTCAGCCTTCGGAGTAGCTGGGACTGTATACAGGCGCCCGCCACCTCGCCCGGCTAGTTTTTTTTTGTATTTTTAGTAGAGACGGGGTTTCACCATGTTAGCCAGGATGGTCTCGATCTCCTGACCTCGTGATCCGCCCGTCTCGGCCTCCCAAAGTGCTGGGATTACAGGCTTGAGCCGCCGCGCCCGGCATTTATTTTATTTTATTTTAAGACGGAGTCTCACTCTGTCGCCCAGGCTGGAGCGCAGAGTAGCGATCTCGGCTCACTGCAACCTCCGCCTCCCGGTGCAAACGATTCTTGTGCCTATTCCTCCTGAGTAGCTGGGATTACAGGCGCCCGCCACCACGCCTGGCTAATTTTAGTATTTTTAGTACAGACGGGGGTTTCATCATGTTGGCGGCCGGACTAGTCTCGAACTCCTAACCTCAAGTGATCCGCCCGCCTCAGCCTCCCAAAGTGCTGGAACTACACGCGTGAGCCACCGCGCCTGGCCCCATTTCCTTTCTTTTATTTTACTGTTTTCAGACAGAGTTTCGCTGTTGCCGCCCAGGCTGGAGGGCAGTGGTGCGGTCTCGGCTCACTGCAACCTCCACCTCCTGGGTTCAAGCGATTCTCCTGCATCAGCCTCCGGAGTAGCTGGGATTACAGGCACATGCCACCACGCCCGGCTACATTTCCTTTAGTTTATTTTTTATAATGTTCTAGCCTGTTTGTTGATAACAAGACTGGTGGTGCACAAGATTGGGTCTTGGTGTTCACCGGGCGGCGGGCATGGGCCAGGTGGGAGGGTCTCCACCACCTGGTGCAAATCTCCAAGAAAATGCAGGAAACAGCATCAAGGGTGATTGTAGAGTTCTGGTTTGGCGCGGCGGGTAGGCGTTCCAGCGCAGAAATGAGCACGAAAGCTTTTGCTGTGGTTGTAGGCAGGTCGGCCCCAAGCGCTTCTTATTGGCTAATGTGGAGGGAACTTGCACACCCATTGGCTGAAATCACCGTCTAATTGAGGCTGACTGAGAGCTTCTCTTCCTACTGTGTTGCCTGGAAGCGGACTGTCCGCCTAGTAACATCTGATCGCGTTTCCAATTGGTCACCGTTTACGGAAGCCCGCCCTCCCTTTTCCTGAAGCCGGGTGGACGCTGGGTCTTCCGGTTGGAGTCCAGGTGCACAGTGGGCAGTGTGATTCCGCAGTGTTGGGTTGTTCGGCCACGCGCCCGCCGGACAAGGGACCCTGGAGGGTTAGTGGCGTGAAGTCCTCGCCTTCGGCGTCCGTGGCTGGGAAATGGGCTATCGCCACGGCGGGAACTGGGACTCTGGCTGCGTCCCGGCCCTTCCTCATAGTCCACCGGACTCGTGGGCGCGCGCACTGGCGCTGATGTAGTTTCCTGACCTCTGACCCGTACTGTCTGGAGATTAAAGGTAAAAACGGGGCTTTTTTAGCTCACTGGGGTAAAACGCCCTTTTATTTCTAGGCAGGTGTTTTGTTGCAGAACGCCTCGAGGGGAGGGAGTGACGGGCAGGTTGAGGTTTATTAAATAAAATACATGCCTGGTTTATATTATGTTTATAATAAAGCACCCCAACCTTTAACAAATCTTACTTTTTGCTGTTTGTATTCTTTAGTGGACTGTCTCTGATAAGGACAGCCAGTTAAAATGGCATTTTGTTGTTGTTGCTAATTAAACCAATTTTTAGTTTTGGTGGTTGTCCTAACAGCAGCAACTTGTCAGGCTTTATAAAATCATATTTCTTGTTTTTTTTTTTTTTTTTTTTTTTTTTTTTTGAGACGGAGTCTCGCTCTGCTGCTCAGGCTGGAGTGCAGTGGCCGGATCTCAGCTCACTGCAAGCTCCGCCTCCCGGGTTTACGCCATTCTCCTGCCTCAGCCTCCCGAGTGGCTGGGACTACAGACGCCCGCCACCTCGCCCAGCTAGTTTTTTTGTATTTTTTAGTAGAGACGGGGTTTCACCGCGTTAGCCAAGATGGTCTCGATCTCCTGACCTCGTGATCCACCCATCTCGGCCTCCCAAAGTGCTGGGATTACAGGCTTGAGCCACCGCGCCCGGCCTTATAAAATCATATTTCTTGTGGGAAATTTCTGTGAAAGTCACAGCGAGTTACTTTGGAATTGTTTCAAAGGAAGTAAGTTCCTGGTTTTGATATCTTAGTAGTAGTATTTTCCTCAGTGTCTTTGAAATCTTATTTTTGGGGCACGTATGTAGAGTAACTTTTATGAAAGAAACAACCAGTTAAGCAAGTTTTCGGATTTCCTTTTTGAACTATAATACTGATTTTGATTATTTATTTATTTATTTTGAGACGGAGTTTTGCTCTTGTTGCCCAGACTGGAAGGCAATGGTGCAATCTCGGCTCACTGCAACCTCCGCCTCCCCAGTTCAAGTGATTCTCCTGCCTCAGCCTCGTGAGTAGCTGGGGTTATAGGCATGCGCCACCACGCCCGGCTAATTTTGTATTTTTAGTAGAGATGAGGTTTCTTCATGTTGGCCAGGCTGGTCTCAAACTCCCGACCTCAGGTGATCTGCCCGCCTCGGCCTCCCAAAGTGCTAGGATTACAGGTGTGAGCCACCGCACCTGGCCGATTTATATATATATAAATCACATTCCTCTAACCAAAATGTAGTGTTTCCTTCCATCTTGAATATAGGCCGTAGACCCCTCGTGTATGCGGCATTGTTAGCAGTGAGACCACAGCAGTTTTTATGTCATCTGACAGCATCTCCAAATAGCTTTCATGGTTGTCACTGCTTCCGAAGACAATTCCAAGGAACAGTTGCCAGTGATGACTTGCTATTTGCTATTGTTACTTAATGTGTTAAGGTGACTGTTACAGGCACTATTACTATGTCAGAAATTACACCAGAATTTAGTGGCTCAATCATTTTATTATGTTTGTGGATTCTCATGCTTATGGTCAGGATTTCAGACAGGGCACAAGGGTAGCCCCCTTGTCTCTATTGGGTGATGTCTGGCCTCAGCACGGAAGACTCAACAGCTGGGGTCTGGAACCATGTGGAGGCTTTTCCCTCACAGCTGATACCTGGCTTGGGATGTTGGAAGAGGGCTCAGCTGGGACTGAGTGCCTGCATGTAGTGTCTCCATATGGCCTTGACTTCCTTACAGCCTGGCAGCCTCAGGGTAGTCAGAATTCTGAGGCGGCACAGGGCTCCAGGGCGGATGCTGAGGGGTCTTTTATGAGGTAGCACAGCAAATCCACCCAGGATCAGGGAGACAGGACATCGATTCTGCCTCTCAAAGGGAGGAGTGGCAAGAAATGTTCAGCCATTTTTTAAAACTACCACAGCATAATATGTCAGAAAAAATTAAAGTATCCTGATAGCTGCATTTCTAAGTAATTAGTCTCCTTTGAAATTCTATGAGTTGTGTATTTTGTAGTTTATGGCATAATTCTGAGAAGGGGTCAAAGACTCTCCCATATGTTAGAAGGGTCCTGCACAGAACAGGTTCACCCCCACCCACTTCCCCCAGTGTTTGAAATGCACAGTGTTTGCTCTGGTTTGATTGGGGCAGGACTTTCTCATTTGTTTTAGATCTCACAGCGGTTTAGAAATTGGCCCATAACTTTTTTTTTTTTGGCCTGATTTCCTTCTGTTTGTGCTGATATTGTTCTCACTTCAGTAGGAATCAGGAGCTTTTTTTGCTATTCTTGTTTTGGATGCATTGGAAGGTAAGTTTCCTTGTGAACCGTATTTTGGACTCACTTTGTAGGCTTTGCCAAATGGCCTTTTTACACTCCTATCTTGCATTTTCTTTGGATATTCTCATAGATTCTCAGAGATATTTCCACATTTTACTATTCATGAGTTTAGAAGTGTGTTTACTTTCCTGAGTTTTCATTTTCTTCCTTTTCTTCTGTCGTATGTAATTTACAGAGCAAATACCCACCAGAGAGGATACTTAAGGATGTGGAAAGTGAGTTTCTTTGCGCTTATCCAGTGAGGTTCATTTTCAGTCAGTGAGCATTCAGTATATGCCTGGGACTCTGGCTTTATTTATTAGCTTTCTGATGCTGAACCCGTCAATGAACTTCTCTGTATATTTGATTCATCATGAAATGGTGACACCGAGGGTGGCTGATTTCCAGGTTTACATCAGTTGCCCCAGGGGAAGTGCCTGGCCCTTGTCTGGTTGTTGCTGCTCTAACTTTGCCCTGTTAATTGAAGAAATGCGGCTAGAAACACTTCCTGGGGTGTTGCTGGCATTTACCGTCCTCACAGTTTACAGAGAAGCCCATATTTTCAGCCTGTTCCTGGGTTTTCTGTCATTTCTAAACCATCTCACCCGACCTGGTGTAAGCTTCATTGTGTGTGAGTTTGCAGAGATGTAATTTGGGCCTACACGTCTCCTCAAAGCCTAATGCCCACCTCCCACCTCCACGAAAATCTGGAGCTCAGGACCCAGCACCCTCCCCCGCCCGCTGCAGGTTCGAGCATTTGATGGTGGAAACCCCGCCCGGAGTTTGTATGATGGTGGCTTCTCTGGGGTCTTGTTCTCTGTGGGTCTGTCCTGCACTATAGTGTGTGGAGCCGGGGGGATTTGCCCTGTGTTCCTGAAGGAGGGTCACAAGGAGTTGTTGGGTAAATGGTCTGATACTTCTTTTTTTTGGGGGGGACGGAGTCTCACTCTGTCTCCCAGGCTGGAGTTCCGTGGCACCATGTCAGCTCACTGCAACCTCCGTCTCCTGGGTTCTAGCAATTCTCTTGCCTCAGCCTCCAGAGTAGCTGGGATTACAGGCGTCACCACCACGCCCAGCTAATTTTTAAAATATTTTTAGTAGAGACGGGGTTTCACCATGTTGGCCAGGCTGGTCTCGAACTCCTGACCTCAGGTGATCCGCCCGCCTAGGCCTCACCAAGTGCTGGGATTACGGGTGGGCGCCTGGCCAAGGGGCTGATATTTCTTAAGGGCTTCCCCCAAGAAGGAAGAAGCCAAACGTACTCAGGCAAATCTTGTTGATTTATTCTTCTAGGTCCAGATTTTGAAGAAATCTCTCTACAGATTGAACCGGTAAGGCTCACCTTTCAATAGTTACACCAAGAAAGGCCTAGCTGGTGACTTAAGCTATGGTTTTGGGCTGCACGAGAGTGGTCAGGCGGACAGTGGGGAAGTCTACACATAACCCAAAGGGGAAGGGGAAAAGGCCCCCGAGAAATCAGGGCAAAGTGCCACAGTGTCTGTTTCTTGATGGTGTCACTGGCATGTGGGTTACCTTCCCACTGCGTCCCCCAAAGGACATGAGGCCACAGACTGCAGTGCTCGTGAACAGAGGAGCTGTGGGAATGGTAGTTTGATCGCTCCATTCAAACGCACATCTGGTGTGTGTGTGTCTCTTCTGATGCAGTGCCCCAATGAGTAAGCTCTGTTCTTCTCCACACAGTGGATTAAGAGTGGAAACATTCTGTCTGTTTAGCGCTTGACGGTTTGGTTGTGACCTCAAGTCATGGTGACCAGAGCCAATGATGCTAACAGTTTAAAATTGTTGAGCTTGTGGGTAGGTATTTGGGAGGTAGTATATGTGTTACCTAGTGTTTGTCATCTGCATTGATTTTGTTACTTTTTGCATACACTGAGGAGAATGTTTATTAACTGCAGGTGATAGAGAAATCAGCAGTCACTCTAACATCCTCCCATTTCTTGGTCTAGAGCTGCGCCTGGATCCCGCAGCAGCGAGGAGACCTGAAGACCAGAGAAAACACAGCAAGTAGGCCCTTTAAACCACTCATCTGTGTTCTTTTCTAATTTATTCTGTTTTATTTTGTTTCCCTCATTTTAAGGGGTTAAAATCATCTTGTTCAGACCTCAGGATATAAAATGACCCATCGGTAGACCTCAGGCTCCAGCTATACCCCAAGAATTGTCTGGTTTGTTTTAAATTACTGCCAGGTTTCAATTGTAGATATCCTCGGAAAGAATATTCCAGATTCCCTGAGTAGTTTCCAGGTTAAAGTCCTATAGGCTTCCTCTGTTTTGAGGAGGAGTTCCTGTCAGAGAAAAACATGATTTTGGATTTTTAACTTTAATGCTTGTGAAACGCTCTAAAAAATAATTTTCTACCCCTAACTTTAAAGTACTGTTAGTGAGAAATTAACATTCCTTCAGGAGGGTTAAACTGCCATTTCAGTTACCCTAATTCCAGATGTTTTGGTTGTTAGGACTCTCTTTAATGTTTATGAAGAAGTGTTTTATATTTTCCCTCAAGATTAATTTTCTCTCTCTTGTTTCTTTTTCTTTCTTTTTTTTTTTTTTTTTAAGATGGAGTCTTGCTCTGTTGCCCAATCTGGAGTGTAGTGTGGCAATCTTGGCTCACTGAAAGCTCTGCCTGCCAGGTTCACACCATTCTCCCACCTCAGCCCCCAGAGTAGCTGGGACTGCAGGCTCCCGCCACCACGCCCGGCTAATTTTGTTTTTGTATTCTTGGTAGAGACAGGGTTTCACCGTGTTAGTCAGGATGGGCTCGATCTCCTGACCTTGTGATCTTCCCGCCCCGGCCTCTCCAAGTGCTGGGATTACAGACATGAGCCACCGCGCCCGGCTGTTTTTTCATTTCTACTATGATTTGTTCTGTGGGCTGTCAGTGACTTAGCGGTATGTTTTTCTTTTTTTTTTTTTTTTTTTTTTTTTTTTTTTGTTGTTGAGACGGAGTCTCGCTCTGTCACCCAGGCTGGAGTGCAGTGGCCGGATCTCCGCTCACTGCAAGCTCCGCCTCCCGGGTTTACGCCATTCTCCTGCCTCAGCCTCCCGAGTAGCTGGGACTACAGATGCCCGCCACCTTGCCCGGCTAGTTTTTTGTATTTTTAGTAGAGACGGGGTTTCACCGTGTTAGCCAGGATGGTCTCGATCCCCTGACCTTGTGATCCACCCGTCTCGGCCTCCCAAAGTGCTGGGATTACAGGCTTGAGCCACCGCGCCCGGCCGCGGTATGTTTTTCACATGTTTATAAAGCTGAATAGTTCTGTGTGTCAGCTCAGCACCCCTAGTGTCAGCCATGCTCCTCTCCTGCTGTGCATAGATGGGGCCTGTCCACACCCCAATCTCCTGGGTTCCCCCTGTCAGCACCTGAAGGTACCCACCAGATGTGTCTGTCACTTCCCTCCATCCACCTCTCTTGTGATTCTTGTATTTTTGCCTCCCTAGAGACCATTTCTCTCTAGAGCAGAGGTTTCCAATGGAAATACAATGCCAGACACATATGTCATTTTACATTTTTTAGTAGTCACTTTAGAAAAGTTAAAAAGAGGCTGGGCACGGTGGCTCATCCCAGCACTTTGGGAGGCTGAGGCGGGTGGATCACAAGATCCGGAGATCGAGACCTTCCTGGCCAACATGGTGAAACCCCGTCTCTACTGAAAATAAAAAAAATTAGCCGGGCATGGTAGCGGGCGCCTGTAGTCCCAGCTACTTGGGAGGCTGAGGCAAGAGAATAGCATGAACCCAGAATGCAGACCTTGCAGTGAGCCGAGATCACGCCACTGGACTCCAGCCTGGGCAACAGAGTGAGACTGTCTCAAAAAAAAAAAAAAGAAATGTTACAAAGAAACAGGTGAAATTAGTTTTATTTCACCTAAAATGTTAGCATTATCCAACATATCACTTCAACATCTTATCAAAATAAAAATTATTAATGAGATGGTTTACAGTCTTTTTTCTTGTTTTGAGACAGGGTCTTGCTTTGTTGCCCAGGCTGGAATGCAGTGGCACCAGCATAGCTCAATGCAACCTCAAACTCCTGGGCTCAAGAGATCCTCCTGGCTCAGCCTTCCTAGTAGTTCGGATTACAGGCACACACCACCATGCCACGCCCATTTTTTTTTTTTTTTTTTTTAAGACAGGGTCTTGCTCTGTCACCCAGGCTGGAGTGCAGTAGCACAATCTTGGCTCACTGCAGCCTCAACCTCCAGGGCTGAAATCCTCCCCCTCAGCCTCCCAAGTAGCTGGGACCACAAACATGTGCTACCACGCCTGACTAATTTTTGTATTTTTTGGTTAAGACAGGGTTTCGGCATGTTGTCCAGGCTGGTCTCGAACTCCAGAGCTCAAGTGATCCACCCACCTTGGCCTCCGAAAGTGCTGGGATTACAGGTGTGAGCCACTGCACTCGGCCTAATTTTTTTTTTTTTTATCTGAAGAGATGATGTCTTGCTATGTTGCCCAGACTGGTCTCAAACTCCTGGCTCAAGCAGTCCTTCCTCCTTGGCCTTCCAAAGTGCTGGGATTACAGATGTGAGCCACCACACCACATGCCCATTCTTTCTTTTATACTGAATATTCAGAATTTTTTTAAAATGTGTTTTCCACTTAACAGCATTTCTCAGGTTGGACTAGCCATCTTCCAAGTGCTCAGCAGCCATGTGTGGCAAGTGGCTGCCTTGTTGGACAGCACAGCTCTGGAAGGTGATTTTATGTACATCCCCACTGCTCTCTGCCTCCTTTATTCCTGTCCATCCCACACTCCTGCAGTCTGTGACTATCATGTCCCTCTCTCCTCTCTTCCTGTCTCTTATAATCCTTTAATATGGAGAATTATTTCCAGTTCCTTAACATTCTGCCCTGATTTTTCTCTGTCTTACATTCAAGAGTTAAAGTTTTCGTCTCACCCTCATTTCCATCTTTTTCCATACAATGTGACGTGCCTTTTTGTCTTGGTTGGGTATTTATTTGCAATACAAGAATGATTGTTTTATTGATACATTAGTGACTTACATACTTTTCATGTTTTTTGAGTACCTCTTTCTTGACAGAATTTCAAATTAATCCTTGAGTTAAACTCTAGAAAGCTTTTTTTTTTGAGACGGAGTCTTGCTCTGGCACCCAGGCTGGAGTGCAGTGGTGCGATCTCAGCTCACTTCAACTTCTGCCTTCCAGATTCAAGTGATTCTCCTGCCTCAGCCTCCCGAGTAGCTGGGATTACAGATGTTCACCACCACGCCTGGCTAATTTTTGTCTTTTTAGTAGAGACAGAGTTTTGCCATTTTGGCTAGGCTGGTCTTGAACTCCTGACCTCAAGTGATCTGCCTGCCTCAGCCTCCCAAAGTGCTGGGATTATAGAGGTGTGCCACCGGGCCCAACCTAGAACGCTTATTTTATTTTATTATAATTTTTTTGAGATGGAGTCTCGCTCTGTTGCCCAGGCTGCAGTACAATGGCACGTCTCAGATCCCTGCAACCTCTGCCTCCTGGGTTCAAGCATTTCTCCCTGCTCTCAAGTAGCTGGGATTACAGGTGCCCTCCACCATCCCCAGCTCATTTTTGTATTTTTAGTAGAGATGGGATTTCTTTTTTTTTTTTTTTTTTTTTTTTTTTTTTGAGACGGAGTCTCGCTCTGTCGCCCAGGCTGGAGTGCAGTGGCCGGATCTCAGCTCACTGCAAGCTCTGCCTCCCAGGTTTACACCATTCTCCTGCCTCAGCCTCCCAAGTAGCTGGGACTACAGGCGCCCGCCAACTCGCCCGGCTAGTTTTTTGTATTTTTTAATAGAGACGGGGTTTCGCCGTGTTAGCTAGGTTGGTCTCGATCTCCTGACCTCGCGATCTACCTGTCTCGGCCTCCCAAAGTGCTGGGATTACAGGCTTGAGCCACCGCGCCCGGCCGAGATGGGGTTTCACCATGTTGGCCAGCCTGATCTCAAACTCCTGACCTCAGGTGATCCGCCCGCCTTGACCTCCCAAAGTGTGAGATAACAGGCCGTGAGCCACCACACCCAGTCAGAAAGCTTATTTTAAAAGGTGTGTATAGAGCCCCTTATGTTTCTGCTTGATTTTTAAAATAACATACTTAGGTCTATATATTTTAGGATGTAAGATCTCACTGTATGTGTTGCTTGGCATCATTGAACATTTTTGGTAATTGTTTTTACTTTCTATATATTTTAGAGATTTCATTAAACTAATACAGAATTTCATATTCAGGGCCGGGCATAGTGGCTCATGCCTGTAATCCAGCACTTTGGGAGGCCGAGGCAGGCAGATCACCTGAGGTCAGGGGTTCGAGACCATCCTGGCCAACATGGGAAAACCCCAGCTCTATTACAAATACAAAATTAGCCGGGTGTTGTGGTGCATGCCTGTAATCCCAGCTACTTGGGGGGCTGAGGCAAGAGATTCAATTTAACCTGGGGGCGGAGGTTGCAGTGAGCAGAGATCTTGCCACTTCACTCCAGCCTGGACCACAGAGCAAAACTCCTCAAAAAAAAAAAGAATTTAATATTCACTCATATCAAAATGAAAATTTATTTTTGCAAATTTCTATTTGAGTGATAGAACTATTTTAATTTAGGAATGGTTCATAAAAAATGGGTGTAGTGATTATGTTCTTTCCTGTGCTTGAATGGAAAATGATGAGGGAACATGATGTTAGAGTTGCAGTGAGAAGGGGTGGAAAAGAGGGATTCCAGAGTGCCAGGCACGCAGGTTTTCTGGAAGGCTTGCATGAGGACTGCTGTGGTTTGAAGGTGTTCCCCGAAGTTCATGTGTTGGAAACTCAACCCCTAATGCAACAGCGATGACCAGTGTAGCCTTCAAGAGGTGATTAGGTGGTGAAGGTTCCGCCCTCACGAATGGATGAAGGCAGAGTGGGTTAGATACCTTGGGAGTGGGTTCCTGATAAAAGGATGAGGTTGGCTTCCTCCCTTTCTCTCTTTCCCCCTCCTCCCTCTCACATGTGGTCACTCTCTTGTCCTTCCACCTTCCACCATAGGACAGCACAGCAAGACCTTCACCAGATGCAGGCCCCTCACTTTCCCAGTGTCCAGAACCATAAACCAAGTGAACTCTTGCTTATAAATCACCCAGTCTGTGGTATTCTGTTATAGCAACACAAACAGACTGAGAAAGGGACACTCAGTGGGCTCATCTCTCTACTTGATGGAGCACTCCCTGCGTGGTATCTTGTATTTGTAGACATGATGCTGTAAATGCTCTTTGAGTGCCTTGAAGGCTTTTATGTTTGAGGAGGTTACAGAGAAGCCCCTACAGGCTTCAGGTCCCTTCTTCTGTTGCTTCTTTGCTCTTTAGTACCTCCCCAAACCTAGTGTTAAATTAGATCATAGTGAGGTCCTTGGACCAACAGTATTAGCAGCACCTGAAAAACATGCTGGAAATACAGACTCACAGGCTGCACCGCAAAACACTGAACCAGAAGCTCTAGGAGTGAGACCCAACAATCTGTATTTAACAAGACCCCCAGGTGAGTCTGATGCACAGAGAAATGTGAGCTGCGGTGTTCGATGGTGTTGAGTTCATGACAGCCGAATCACTGACACATCCGTCTGTTCACTGCTTGGTCTTTGCACGGGCCCTGGATCCTCCTGGAATCCCCCATCCCTGTTGCTCCCTCAGGGAGGTTTCTAGTCCCTCTGACTTGAAGAATGGCTTTTAGAGCCCCGCGCCACCCAGCTTGGGTATCTGGTGAGTTCTGTGGTCTGCACGTCCATGTTTGTGACATTCTGGGAAGGGTGGCCCAGGCTGTGATTTGCCATCTGCTGCTGCGGGCTATGCGTGGTATTCAGAAGGGAGGGGAGATGCCGTGTGCGTGTTCTGAAGGGTTTCCCACTACACAGACCAACCCTCTCCATAACTATTTGATTTTTACTTTATCTCCTCGTTGACTTCACAGTGTCAGTGCAGTTTGTGTAATCATCTCTACAGGGTGATGCGGGCAGATAAAAGTCTGCATGTGTGGGTGAACACTCCACATCATGTCATTTATTGTCCATCATTACATGTCTATGGTATCTCGCTCATTCCTCTTGTTTTCTGTCATTTTACCTACTTTTACCTGAAGTACAATGACTATTTAATAACTATTGAAGGGGTGGCCTGCCCCTCCACACTTGTGGGTGTTTCTCGTTAGGTGGAACGAGAGACTTGAGAAAAGAAATAAGACACAGAGACAAAGTATAGAGAAAGAAAAGTGGGGCCCAGGGGACCCGTGCTCAGCTTACAGAGG
Organism: Trachypithecus francoisi; assembly: GCF_009764315.1. Classification (NCBI taxonomy): domain Eukaryota; kingdom Metazoa; phylum Chordata; class Mammalia; order Primates; family Cercopithecidae; genus Trachypithecus; species Trachypithecus francoisi. The sequence goes on from NW_022681457.1 coordinate 66,245,741, forward strand.
ACCCACGCTGGCACCACGCCGGTTCCCTTAGTATTTATTGATAATTATCTTTACCATCTTAAAGATAAGGGAGTGGCAGGATAATAGGATCATCGTAGGTAGAAAATTAGCAGTAAGACATATGGATACCATCCTGGCTAACACGGTGAAACCCCGTCTCTACTAAAAACTACAAAAAACTAGCCGGGCGACGTGGCGGTGCCTGTAGTCCCAGCTACCTGGGAGGCTGAGGCAGGAGAATGGCGTGAACCCGGGAGGTGGAGCTTGCAGTGAGCTGAGATCCAGCCACTGCACTCCAGCCTGGGTGACAGAGCGAGACTCTGTCTCAAAAAAAAAAAAAAATATATATATATATATATAGATAAAGATCTCTGTGACATGAATAAGTTCAAAGGAAAATGCTGTGCCTTGATATACATATGCAAACATCTCCAAAAACCTTTTAGCAGCATTGTTTTAGACTATCACATGGAGAGAAACCTTGGACAATACCTAGCTTTCCTAGGCAGAGGTCCCTGCGTGTACGTGTCCCTGGGTAGTTGAGATCAAGAGAATGGTGATGACTTTTTCTTTTTTTTTTTTTTTTTTTGAGACAGAGTCTTGCTCTGTCACCCGGGCTGGAGTGCAGTGGCCGGATCTCAGCTCACCGCAAGCTCCGCCTCCCGGGTTCATGCCATTCTCCTGCCTCAGCCTCCCCAGTAGCTGGGACTACAGGCGCCCGCTACCTCGCCCGGCTAGTTTTTTGTATTTTTAGTAGAGACGGGGTTTCACCGTGTTAGCCAGGATGGTCTCGATCTCCTGACCTCGTGATCCGCCCGTCTCGGCCTCCCAAAATGCTGGGATTACAGGCTTGAGCCACCGCGCCCGGCCAGAGAATGGTGATGACTTTTTAACCAGCAAGCTGCCTTCAGGCACTTGTTTAACAAAGCACATCCTGCACAGCCCAAAATCCTTTAAACCTTAAGTCACCACAGCACATGTCTCTTGCAAGGACAAGGTTGGGGGTCACAGATTAACAGCATTTCAAATACAGAACCAAATGGAGTCTGTTATGTCTACTTCCTTCTATATAGACACAGTAACAGGCTGATCTCTCTTTCTTTTCCCCACAACTATTATTTCATTTCAACTACACCTATATGGCATTTTTTCACCTCACATTGGACCTAGCTCCCTCACTGGACTTCAGTGGTGGGACCTGCAGGTCTCAGGCCTTCTGGGATGTCCCAGTTTTACTTGAATGTTCTCTCTCTCTCTGGCCGGCTCTGGCTGGAGCAGTGGGTGTTGGCGCCACCCTGTGGCTATAGGTGGTAAGCCAGGGTGTTCTTGACTGACCCCTGGTCTCACCTTGAACCCTGGAATTCTCACATGCGTGGATTTAAAGGCTGTGTCTTTCTAAGGGCAGATTGTGCCCATTTTCCTTCTCTCCCTCCCAAGGCGCTGTTTCCTGTGTTTATTGACTCCGTTTTTTTTTTAAAAAGATATATATATAGATAGATGAATTAGATTGTACCCCATAAATTGCATGTTTTAAAAATACTTCAAAGAATAGGTTTTCATTTTTTTCTTGCTGATTTTTACCTATCTTCTAAATTGTATATGGGGTATAAAATGATGTTGTGATTTTCCAATACAGTGTGGAATGAGAATCAATTAATCTATCCGTTACCTCAAATCCTTGACCTTTTTTAGTGGTGAGAATGCTGTTTATCACTTTCACTCATCAGCTCCTGATGTCTTCTATGCTAGGGACAGGAAAGGCTCCACACTTGACTTTCTCTCCTGTTTTCTTATCTCTGTCAACCCCTGAATGTACCCTCCAGGGTTGTCTTCTACACCTTCTCCACCTAGCCCGATCCTTGTGCGTCTAGCTTCCTCTCAGGGACTGTCCTTAGGAAGTGACTTTATGCACAGACTTCACATGCTCTTCCTGCCTCCTTCATCCCCATAAGCCCCCATCCCAGCCCCATCTGATTTTTTCTTCCTTCTCTCATTTCCTGTTATGCTGTTGGTTTTCTAACCTGAAGGGTAGAAACTAACCTAAGGGCTTACTCCTTAGTTTTTTGCCATAATTTCTAAATCTTAGGCTACTTTCAGGCTAAAAGTTTTCCTCCAGCCGTGGTTTTAGTCTCATTCTATAAGTCTTGGTAGGTAGTTTTATTCATTGGAAATTTTTTGTTTGTTTTTGAGACAGAGTCTTGCTCTATCGCCCAGGCTGGAGTGCAGTGGTGCCATCTTGGCTCACTGCAACCCCCGCCTCCTGGGCTCAAGCAATTCTTTTGCCTCAGCCTCCCAAGTAGCTGGGATTATGGATGCTCGCCACCACACCCAGCTAATTTTTGTATTTTTAGTAGAGATGAGGTTTCACCATGTCAGCCAGGTTGGTCTCAAACTCCTGACCCCAAGTGATCTGCCTGCCTCGGCCTCCCAAAATACTGGGATTACAGGCGTGAGTCACCACACCCCGCCCCTTGGCATTATATTTAAGTGATAATTTTGGACACTGAGGTAGCCTCATTCCACAGGTTTAGATCTGAAACATTTTCACTATTGCTTCTTCCCATGTATTTCCTGGTTTGCAGGTCAGTTTCTTCTTTTAACTCATCAGTGACACAGTGGGTTATATAGCTTTGAATTTCAAACAATATTTTTTAAATTTTTTTGCTGATTTTTATCTATGTTAATTTTAACTTGACATGTTCCCTAGATGGGCATCACTAAATATTTTTTTCACTCTGTTTGTAATTTGATGGATTTTCACATCTCAAGCCAGCTAAGAGTGTGGGAAATATGACTGCTTAAAGCACAGGTATCACAAGTGATTCGGATTCACGAGGGTAACCCAGATGAGGGTGTATCGTTGTACCTGGCCCACAGCACTCAGTAACTGTCACCTTTGATTTCATTTATTTATTTATTTGAGATGGAGTTTTGCTTTGTCCCCGAGGCTGGAGTGCAATGGGGTGATCTCTGCTCACTACAACCTCCGCCTCCCAGGTTCGAGTGATTCTCCTGCCTCAGCACACGCCCGGCTAATTTTTTGTATTTTTAGTAGAGACGGGGGTTTCACCATGTTAGCCAGGATAGTCTCGATCTCCTGACCTCGTGATCCGCCCACCTTGGCCTGCCAAAGTGCTGGGATTACAGGCGTGAGCCACTGCGCCCGGCCGTACAAGTCATCTTTGAATATCTGCTTCATGATAGGTCTTGGAGGTGCCTTGTGGGTGTGGCTTGGAGGGATGTTTACGAGGGAATTGTGGATATTAAGATCACTCACAATTCAACAATTCAGAGAAAGCTCCTAAGGGACTTGCTGGCTGCTTGATGCCCAGAGGCCAGGCCCTCACTTTCTATCAAGGCTCAGGACTATGGATAGAGAATTTAAAGGGGCACCAAAAAAACTCAGTAATCAAGATAAACAAATTTTTAATGTAATATCTTTAAAAATACAAATTAATGCATAAAGAAAACACCCATGTTGAACAAAATCGTTACAATTGTGCCTCCTCTTCAACACTACCCCACCCTCCACCCTACCCTCCAGAAGTTTCCTTCAAGTCGAACCTGTAAGATAAAAATAAAAACCTGTAAGAGAAAAGATAAAAATGAGCTGGGCATGGTGGCTCACGCCTGTAATCCCAGCACTTTGGGAGGCCAAGGCAGGTGGATCACTTGAGGTCAGGAATTTGAGACCAGGCTGGGCAATGTGGCGAAATACCATATCTACTAAAAATACAAAAAAAAAAAAAATTAGCTGGGCATGGTGGCAGGTGTTTGTAATCTCAGCTACTTGGGAGGCTAAGGCAGGAGAATCATTTGAACCCAGGAGGCGGAGGTTGCAGTGAGCCGAGATCACGCCATTGCACTCCAGCCTGGGAGACAGAGGGAGACTCTGTCTCAGAAACAAAAACAAAACAAAAAAAAAACACCTTGGGAATTTCTGGCTCAAGCCTCTGATCCTCACCACCACTATCACCAGGAGATCTTTGGCTCTTCACCCAAGTCCAGCCAGCATCGCCTACCTGGGGAAATGTGACCAGCCTCTCCCTGTCTCCATTCTGGGAGTTTTCCCCAAGCCAATCTTGCTGTCCCTGAAAACAGCCATAGGGTTCCCTGTCCTGTTACACCCTCCTACTCTAGGGGACATAGGGGTGGTGTCACCCCCAAACCGGGAGCCCTGAGAGAGCATTGCCTCTCCCTGAGCCGCTTCTGCCCCAACCTGGCATCTGCTAGGGGAAGGGCGCACCAGGGCGGAGACTTGCATGGTGAGCTCAGCTCACCTACAGGCGAAGGTCAGTGGACAGTGACCACCCGGGACCACATTTTCCAGAATCCTTAAGTGGTCCCGCGATGCTCTGTCAGCAGATCTCATTGGCTCGCAGAGGAGAAACTTGTCCGTGTCACTTGGGCATCTTAACAGTGGGTTCCTAAGCTTGGTTGTGTGCGCTGTGCAGATGTCGGAGGCACCCTGTGTGGGCAAAGCCAACTGTTTGCCCGCCTCTCTAGCTCCAAAACTACAATCCCCAGAGGCCTCTGTGGCACATCCACTACCCACCATACACACCTTACGTGTGTCCTGTTAATGTCAGAAGCACTTCTGGTTAGGCTGGTTGGTCCCCAGGGAGGCCTCCCCCAGGTCTTCCCCACACCTCTGCACCTCGTTACCTGACCGGCTTCAGGATCCACAGCGTGCACCTGCGTTCCGTGAGTGCCCTATAGGCAGGCAGCATGCCCCTCTGTGCATCCCTGTGTTACTCACAGGGACTCAGGCTGGGAGCCATAGGGCTGTCTCAGAACTCGGGCGCTCTCCTGTGGGCACCTCCAGGCCATTTTCCTTTCACTGGAGCCCACAGAGTTAGAGACAAACCTTCACTCTGCTGCTTGGGGACAAGGGCTTCACTCCCTGGCCTGAGCCTGGGGCTGAGCTTGAGGGTGCTGGGTCATCCTGGGCCCCCTCTGGATGGGAATTGGCTGCCCTGGTGATTTCTGTGACATCCCCGACCCCAACTATGGGGCTCTGGAGCAGACTCCGCTTCACCTCGTGCGGAGGGGGTTTCCACCTGACAGTCAAAAAAGAGGTGAGAGTTACCTGTAATTCCATCTTGGATGTCAGCAGGATGGATCCCATTACCTTTTCTTGCCCTGGAGGCTGCCTTGTTGGTACTGGGGAAAGTTCATTCCTAGTTCTGGAAGAGGGGCTCATTCGAACAGGAGTCCTCCCTCAGCATTCCTTTCTGCTCCATCCATACCGCAGTCATTCATGAAGTAGTTAATTGTAAACACACATGGAACGGTTTAAATAAAAGTACAGAGATGTGTGCAATGAATTGTTCAGTGATGTGGATGAAGGGCAGGGACAGCAGAGATGCCTGTGATTTCAAGGGTTGGGGAGGACTCCCAGAAGTAGGGCTGTCTCAGCTGCCCCTGAGCGGTTTGGTACCTTGGAGATTAGGGGGAAGGCATTCCAGTGGGAGGCGGGAAGGACGCCTAGTCTCAGAGGCTGGGCTCTTGCTACCGTGTGGAAGGATTATGGTGGCCAAGGGCCTTCCTAAGGTTGATTTTTAAATATGCTTCGGTGAAGATACAGACCAGCTGTTCACACACAGAACAAGGAGAAGCTTGATATAGGCTGACCTCTGCTCACCACAACCTCTGCCACCAGGGTTCAAGCGATTCTCCTGCCTCAGCCTCCCAAATAACTGGGATTTACAGGTGTGTGCCACCATGACCGGCTAATTTTCTTGTACTTTATTTTTAGTAGAGACAGAGTTTCACCATATTGGTCAGGCTGGTGTTGATCCCCTGACCTCAGGTGATCCACCCGCCTCGGCCTCCCAAACTGCTGGGATTACAAGTGTGAGACACCTCACTTGGCCAGTCTGCACTGTTTCTTAGTGTCAGACAGTTAGAGCCAAACAATGTCTTTCTCATTTGGACATGACCTTCAGGGTCTAAGCCAAGGTTTCATCATGTTGGCCAGGCTGATCTCGAACGCCTAACCTCTTGTGATCCATCCGCCTCAGCCTCCCACGGGGCTGAGATTACAGGCATGAGCCAGCGCTTGACCTTGCCTGGCTAATTCTTTGTATTTTTAAGAGGCGGGTTTCACCATGTTGGCCAGGATGCTCTTGAATTTCTTTACCTTGTGATCCGCTCGCCTCAGCCTCCCAAAGAGGAGGGATTACAGGTGTGAGCCACTGGGCCTGGCCTCAATGTAACTATCAAAATATGTAGGAAAAATTAATTAAAGGGCACAAGCATTGTAATACTTAAGATGAAATCTGTGGCTAAAGGACTGCCAGAAACGCATGAAATGTTTCTTGTGGCCGGGTGTGGTGGCTCATGCCTGTAATTCCAGCACTTTGGGAGGCCGAGGCAGGTGGATCACCTGAGGTCAGGAGTTCAAAACCAGCCTGGCTGACCTGGCGAAACCCCGTCTCTACTAAAAATAAAAATGTTACCTGGGCGTGGTGGCCGGCACCTGTAATCCCAGCTACTGAGGAGGCTGAGGCAGGAGAATCAGTTGAACCCCGGGGGGGGCAGAGGTTGCAGTGAGCCGAGATGGCACCATTGCACTGCCCTGGATGACAGAGTGAGACTCCATCTCAAAAACAAAACAGAAAGGTTAGTGCACGAAGGAACCACAATTTGAATAAACAAATTTGAAGGAACTAAGTAACACATGATTTCCTGTTTCTTTTGGTATGTTATTTCGGGAATGTTATTAATCACGAATGTCAAGGGCATTGGGAAGAATTTCCAGATACTCTGACAGGAATGACAGCTTTATCATACAAAACCTAGGCTATCTTAGGAAATTAGGTATCACTGCCCAGGACCTTTACATGAAAGGATAAATTAAAATTACTATCAACTTTGTAATAATCAGATGCGCTGGCAGGCAAGTTGTGTCCTTTTTTCTCAGCATTTTTTTTTCCTTGGTTCACTAAAACAAGGGCCAGCTATCTGCAAACACTCACTAGACTGTTTAACAATATGTGAAACGCAGCCTGCACACTCACAGATCCTTGCCACGTCTGTTGCCCATCCTTTCAAAACCTGTGTTACCCTGTGGCTAGATTTCTCAGCGAGATGAGAGAGAGATGAATGAGAACCATCGTCTTTGAGGTCGCTCTGCAGAGCTTCTGCATGTAGACGATGACGTCTCTGATGAGGCTTTTATCCTTGCCTAGGGTGTGGTGGCCTTAATCCCAGAAAAGACACCTCTTAGGGTGTAGAGGTGATTTAAATCCCTAGGAGATCGACGTCACTCTCCACCTCATCCAGATCCTCACAAACCGAAACAGGAAATGCCAGGAAAACGATTGACAACCGGCCACACCACACAGACAGAGGCATGGGGAGAGGCTGAACAGAAGAAAGACGTGCAAGAAATTACCCCTCGGTGAACAGGGCAGATGTGAGTCCCTCGCCTACACACACCCATACACAAATGGACAGAGAATGAAAGAGCGAAAAAGAGAAATGAGACACACAAACCAACACAGACATACAGCACTGACACGGTAACACCCACCACAGGGAACCCCAAAAGCTGTCAGAGTAAATTCTCGGTGACTGCAAACCACTGCTGAGAGAGTAGCCGATGGTACACACACCTGTCCTCGAGATCATAAGGGCACTGTATATGGGGGAGATTCACCAGCACAGCGTCCACTAATGACTGAGGCTGAGATCCGCGCTGCCTCCTCCCGGCGATCCGTGTGACGTTTCTTCCTCCCGAGGTTTCTTCCTGCTGCTCCACCCTCCGCGAATCCCGGCCTCCGGAGACCATCCTGGTAAGGCCCTGGCCAGGACTGGTCTCAGCCCCGACTCGGACGCACGATCACACAGGGCTCCTACTTCGCCAAGTCTCAGGGAACCGCCCCCGGGCAACGGTGGCGGTCACTGTGACCAAAGCGGCGGCTCGCGCCTCGCGCATGCGCACTGGTCGGGCCGACCCCTCCCCTTGCTCCCGAGAGGCAGGCTGCGGACCCTTTAAACAATGGCGGCCACGGGCGGCTGCGGGGACTGAGACGCCGGTGGCCGTGGCGGTGGCGGCGGTTGCGGAGAAGATGGCGGGGTAGCCCCAGGCGGCGGGTGGAAGAGGACTGCCAGAGGGGCCTGCGAGAGACCCAGGGTCGGACCCATGGGAGTCCTGTCCTCGGGACTTCCTCGATCGGTCTTCTGCTTCGGTGCCCGGTGGACGGGGAGCTTCAGGGTGCCGGCTGGGCTGTGCGGACCCCTCTTCGGATCCGATGATGGATCCCACCGACCGGGTGATCGGGAATGGGGTTACAATGTAGTGCGGCGGGAA